>NC_143555.1:96165833-96802500 GCF_054136105.1 Typopeltis vanoorti | reverse complement strand
ATACCTGGATAGTGGAGCAAGCTCCAATCACTATTCTTGATATTTACCCATAATGTGAACTTAACTCCTAGGAGCTGTATTATTGTTCAATATTATGAAAGAAGGGATTTAGCTGACCAAATTGTATTCTTATTGGTTAAACCAAAATATAGAATGATGGTACAACATGACAAAATTTCATGCCGGCTGGGGCATCGCCCGGTTAAACAAGGCCCCCGTTGTTTTCGCCAGGGAACCAGGGCGAACAGCAAAAAGTCAGCTACTGGAACAAATCTGAAAATAAACCCCAACTCAACATCACCAGAGTTAAAGATCGGTACTATCAAGGTAAGAAGCCTGAATGGCAAAGAAATGGAGCTAGCTGAGGAATTAGATAAGTACCAGATCGACATAATAGGGGTGACTGAAACAAAAAAGACAAAAACTGGTGAGATCTTTCTGAGCAATAAATACAAAATGTTATATTCAGGCAATGACAATCAAGGAAAAGGAGTAGCCATAGTATTCAACACAAAATACGAGGCTAATCTTCTTGAATGGCAGTCAGTCTCAAGTAGAGTAATGTGGGCAAATATGAGAATGGGGAACTGGACAATGAGACTTATTTGTGCCTATGGTCCCACAGAAGGTTCTACTAAGATAGAAGTGGAGGAATTTTTTGAGGCTTTAGAAAAAGCAACTGACACAATGAAAAATGAAAAGTTGGTCCTTGTTGGGGATCTAAATAGCAGAGTAGGAAATGATTGTGAGACATACAAAAATATTTTTGGAAAATTTGGAGAAAAGAGCAAAGCTAATAATAATGGCAAATATCTGTTGAATTTCTGCTCAGGACATGGACTGGTTATTGCTAACACCATGTTCCAACATAAAAATGTGCACAAATTCACATGGAGAGAAGAGGCAAGGAATAAGAAAAGTCTCATTGACTATGTTATTGTTGATAGTGATGTTTTCTCCCTGGTGCAGGACACCAGAGTGTACAGAGGATTTGAAATTGGAAGTGATCACTATTTAGTCTTGAGCAGGATAAAATTGAATTTCATATTGAAAAGAATAACATGTAAGAAAGTTTTAAAGCGAATAAAAGTTGAGCAGCTCTCAGATGTGAGCTGTAGACTAAAATACACAAAGATTATTGAAGGAAAAATGAAAGAATTTGAGAACAGGAATCAAACCTTGGAGATTCAGTGGCAAACTCTGAAGAAAACATTGATTGATTCTGCCAGAGAGGCATGTGGTAAGGTTGTTTGTAAGGATAAAAAAATCAGAACTCCCTGGTGGACACAGGAAGTTAAAGAGGCAGTGAAGGAAAAGAAGAAAGCATACCAAAAGTTCCTGTCAAATAAGTCAGCTTGTGCTCTTAGAGAATATAGAGACAAATGCAAGAATGCTAAACACTGTGTAAAACTAGCTAAACAAAAGTCATGGGAGGACTTTGGCAAGAATATAGAAAATAAATATCAAGAAGGTGGCAAAATATTCTGGAGGTTGTTGAAGAAGCTTAAGAATGGAGGAAAGAGTGCTATAAAAGGAATTAGAGATGATAAAGGTGACATGAAAACGGGAGAAAAAGATATCCTTGAAGTATGGAGTAATTACTTTGAAAAACTGCTAAATGAAACAAGCAGTGATGACAGCACAGTGGTAAAAAACACTGACCAGGCATGCAGTCAGGAATACATATCCATACTTGAAGTAGAAAAAGCTATCAAAGGCTTTAAATGTGGAAAGGCAGCAGGAGTAGATGATATTCGACCAGAAATGCTGAAGTACGGTGGTATAAGAGTCTTACAGTGGCTGCACTGCATAGTTCAGAAAACCTGGGCAGAGGGACGAATTCCTGATAATTGGAGTCGAGCTCTCATAGTACCGATATATAAAAAGGGAAATAAAACTGCATGTGAGAATTACAGAGGTATTTCCCTACTGAGTGTTCCTGGCAAGATCTATGCAAGTATACTTGAGAAAAATTTTGGAAGAAAAGCTTGGTGAAGAACAAGCTGGATTCAGGCCAAATAGAGGCTGTCAGGATCAGATCTTCACTTTACGACAAATAGTCGAGAAAGCATGGGAATATAACAAAGATCTGTATTTAAGTTTTGTCGATCTGGAAAAGGCATATGACAAGGTCCCAAGAGAGAAGCTATTCAATTCGCTGCAGTTATATGGTGTCAATGGGACATTATATCAAGCAATACTTAGTCTTTATTTGAGTTGTAAGTCAGCAGTTAGAATTGAAAGAAGTACAGGAAGATGGTTTAATGTTAAATCTGGTGTGATACAAGGATGTACATTATCCCCTCTGTTATTCATTATCTATATGGATCACATTATGAAGGAAAGTGGTATTAAACATGATATCAAAATTGGAGATGTTAATGCCAGCTCTTTGCTTTATGCAGACGATGTTATACTTCTAAATAAATCCGCTACAAGTCTGCAAGATTCTCTGACTAAATTGAATAGCTCTTGTAATAGATATGGTATGAAGGTCAGCAATAAAAAGACAAAGACAATGAAAATAGGCAGAATCATTGAAAATGTCAACTGTGTTGTGAATGGAGAACCTGTGGAACAAGTAAAACATTTCAGCTATTTAGGCACAATTTTTACTGAAGATGGTAAACTAAATATAGAAATAGACAACAGAATCAGCAAAGCTGGTATGGTGGGAAGTCAATTGAATAAATTCATATGGAATAAGAGAGAAATTAGTCAGAACACTTAATTAGCTGTATACAAGACAGTGTTCAAACCAGTTTTAACTTATGGATCTGAGAGCTGGGTCAGAAGTAAAACACTTGACCAAAGACTAGAGACTTCAGATATGAGAGTCCTGAGAAAGATTATAGGCGTGAACAGATGGCATCAATGGCAGTATCATATTAAAAACGAGGATATTAGGAAAGAATTTGACATTGTCAGCATCCAGGAATGCATTAGCAGAGCTAATCTCAGGTGGTATGGTCACTTAAACAGAATGGGCGAGGAAAGATTACCAAAACAAGTGTTCTCTGCCAGGTTGGCAGGAAAACGACCGAGGGGAAGACCAAGATATAGGTGGATTGATATGGTACAAAGTGCTTTAGACGATAGAAATATAAGATCTGATAATATTGGAGTGTTGACAAGTAACAGACTGATTTGGAGGAAAATTGTAGGCAGGAAATTAATAATGATGTAATTTTTTTCATGTAGTACTAGCATATCCTGTACACCCCTTGAGGGTACATGCAGGAATTTGATGATGATGATGATGGTCACTACCCAGACCGGTTTCAACCTTTTTTGAGGTCTCATCAGTGAGTTGGTAGACCATGTTAATACCAAGTTAGTAGCGAACAGAACTTACATCCCTTTAATGAGAATTGCTAAGAGGTGTCCTATTAAAGTATTAATTATAATGAAGAGCCAAAGGCTTCAATTCAGCAACATGAACTTATTTAAGTTAAGGGATATTATATCTCATATTGTTTCTTAGCCGAATAAGTAACTCAAAGAGTTTCATGCTGAATATAGAAACTATATAAAGTTCAGCGGTTCCAAGCGTAAGCAAATACCTGGATAGTGCAGCTTACTCTTGGGATCGCCGAACTTTAGAACGTTAAAGATCGGTACTACGTTGATAGTACCGATCTTTAACTCTGGCGATGTTGAGTTGGGGTTTGTTTTCAGATTTGTTCCAGTAGCTGACTTTTCGCTGTTTGCCCTGGTTCCCTGCCAAAAACAACGGGGGCCTTGTTTAACCGGGCGATGCCCCAGCGGCATGAAATTTTGTCATGTTGTACCATCATTTTTTATTTTGGTTTAACCAATAAGAATATAATTTGGTCGGCTAAATCCCAAATTGCCAGCCCATCCTCGTTCGTTTAATATCCAAGTAGATACCCAACAGGGTGCACAACGAGAAGGTGAGGATTGGACATTAGGTCAGAAGCCCTGGTCGGTTCTCTGCATTCCTTTAAAGGCAATGTGGAGGTCTCCTCTCAGTTATACAGCTTTGACCCTTAAGCACCCCCAATTGGTTTACTATTTACAAAAATAAAAAATATTATGAAAAAGATATGAAATACTGTATAAAACCTAAAAAATGTTTTATCTTAAAGAACTAAACAAAACATATGTAGAAAATAGATAAGAAATATTTTACTGACCACTCGTTTGCTGTGTCACCAATGCAGCCACTTGATGTAGTGGGAGTTGTTTTTCTCAAAACATATTGATTTTTGTCTGAATTGTTTGTTTCCTTTTCTGCTTGTAAATTTCACGGTATAGCTGAAAAACATCTTGTACTATTCTTTCAATCCCTGCAAATTGTTCGATATTTGGGTCCATTTCCTCAGAATCTGTAAATAGTTTATTTAGTAGAGAAAAACCTTCAGATAACCCTCTAGTAGTGAATTTTCTTTCTGATTCTTTCTCATCTTAATTTTTCTCTTCTTCCATCCTTTCTTCTTCAGCCATTCTTTCTTCTTCCAAAGCGATAAGTTCTCCAGATTCTTGCTCTAGCAGCTCCTCAATGTCTTCCACTTCAATGTCTAAAGAAAGTCCATTTGCCAGTGTTACAGTATTTTCCATAACCATTTCAAGTAATGTTCACTATCAAGTTCATCATTAACAAAACGCTGGACACAGTTTTTCCAGATTTCATTCATACATTTCTTTGTCACAGCCTCCCACGCGGCTGCAATAATTTTGATGCATTTATAAATATCGTGCTGTTTCCAAAATTCTAACAAAGATAGTTCTGGGTCGGTGTCTGTTGTGGCTAAAACTTTTTGGCGAAAGTGGTTAAAAGATAGTGTGCCTTAAATATGGCAATCACCCCATAGGCTGAATGAGTGGAGTTGTATTTGGCGGCAAATAAAAAACTTTTACATCTGGATGGAGGTGGTCTAGGTGAGGTGGATGGTCAGGTGCATTATATAAGATTAATACAATTTTGAAAGGAATTTCTTTCTCGAAGCAATATTCACGAATTTGAGGTACAAAACAATTTAGAAACCAGTCTTCAAACAATGTTTGAGTCATCCAGGCTTTTCGGTTTGAACGGAAGTATACAGTCAGAGTGTGCTTTTTTACATTCTTGAACGCATGGGGATTTTCAGAATGATAAATTAAAAAAAGGCTTCAGTTTGAAACCTGCAATGTTCCCTTCAAGGAGCAAAGTCAGCCTATCTTTAAGTGCCTAAAAACCAGGAATGCTTTTGGCTTCTTGGTGAATGTAAGTGCGTTCTGGCATCCTTTTCCACAACAATCCAGTCTCATCCACGTTGAAAAGCTGCTCTGCTTCGTGATGGGCGCTGTACGTTGTTTCGTTATCACTGTTGCTCACATGGGTGTTGAACCTTGAACAGCTTCATGAATCCTTTCTTTGTCTTTCAAAATCGTCGACACTATGATACCCTCCTTCCATAATTATTTCATCCAGACTTTTAACCAACTCTTGAGCTCCTTCCACATCTGCACTTGCTGATTCTCCAGTGACTCGAACCCTATGAAGGTTGAATCTTCTTTTGAACCATCCTGTACTTGCTATAAATGTCTGAGTGTAATCTTTTCCGGCACGTTCCTTCAGTGTTTGAAAGAGACTTCTAGCCTTCGACAGCACTGTAAGAAGGCTTAAGGGTGTTCGCTTCTGTATCTGATCTTCCATCCAAAGAAACTATAATTTTTCCATTTCATGGATGGGCCCTGTATGTTGTACAGGTATGCTGTACCTGTATCACTGTTGCTCACATGGGTGCTGAACCTATAACAACTTTACGAATCCTTTCTTTGTCTTTCAAAATCGTGGACACCGTAGAATGAAATAACTCATGCAATCATGTTCACTTTCTTTCCTTCTTCATGTTGCTCGATCACTTTCAATTTTGTGTCTAAATCAATGGCCTTTCTTGCTTTCTTGACAGGTCTAGGAGTAGACAAAGGCACTTTCCTCTTGGTTGACATGTTTAGGGGTTTTAAAAAAATGCTAATTGTAACACAAATTATAACTGAACCAAAAATAGTGAACATAATATGTATGCAAACAGAGATTGAGATGCATGAATCATGCCATACACACGTTACTGGGCAGTGGGCTGACGCTACATGCCCAACCGTTCCCATTAGGCTTTGGGGATAGGGCGGGTGAGTGTAGTAGAAAATTCTGTTACAGTACTTCATACTGAAACGCAGTGCGAGATGCAGTAGCAGTCGTAAGTTGATCAGTCATAAAGTGCATAGGTCGTAAGTCGACGACTACCTGTATAAATATATATATAATCCTGCCACCACTTTATATATATATATATATATATATATATATATACATACACATACAAGGTTATTTCCTTACTACATACATTATTACTCAGAAAATGTTACATGTTACATGAAAACAAAATATTTTGGGGTATTGAAGCATAGGGTTAGCTCATAGCATTGTTTTTGTTCAACATGTACATATCAAGAATAGGTAACATTCCTCCAACAATTAATGGAATTTATGAAATCAAGAATAATTATAATTAAATAATGTTTTCAAAACACTTTCATTCCAGTAAAGGAAACACAAATTTTATTAAAAGAGATATATTTGACAGAATCAGCAGAAGCTAACTTCATTTGTATTGCAGATGAAAATTAAAACACAAGATTATACTAGATCATGAATTCTTTCAGCAAAACATCCTTTCACATTGTTATATGTATTTACTAGCATGGTATATATATATATATATATATATATATATATATATATAACCAAATATCGACCATTAATGAATGGTTAATATAGAATGGTAAAATTACATATACAGATATCAACCATAGAAAGTTAATATTTGTATATCATTATACTAATACATATGCTGGTCATTATTTATATATTGTGTATAAATATTTGCGTAATGTATTGTGTTTTAATTTAGTGCTTTGATTTATTTTCATATATCTTTTCGAAGTTGACATTTTTGTAGAATATGATTAATTTATTTTGCAGTTATTCTGATACTGTTCTTAATTTTTTGAATCTAGGTTCCTCCAAGAACAAGAGCAAATAACTTTTGGGATAATTTCCGTAGCTATTCTCGTCAAAATTTGTTATCATCATCTTCCGCTCCAGGTAAAAGTAATGAGAGTGTTACCTCACTAGGAGGTTCACAAGTTCGGCAACCAGCACAGTCTTCTGGAAATATTGAGGCAAGTTCTTGGAACCACCGCACAAGAGATTCACTACCTACTCATGCTGAAAATGGAACAGGTATTCCTCATAGTGATAGGTAATTACAGTTCTTTAAGCTAAATTCCTTTAAATATATAAAATAATCATTTGGATTCACATTATTCTGTTATTTGCATGTGATCAGAAAGAATTTAAAAAAATTACATATATTAAGACACATGGCTCTTTTAATGAATCCATTGAATTTATGATTTCATAAATATATGCTCATTCCATTAAATAATTTGCCCGCTTATCTTCTTTGCTGTAATTAATCATCACATTATCATCTTTCTAAGGGCTCTAAAGATATTCTGCAAAGTTTGGATATTATCTGTGGTTAATTCTAATATTTTCTTGTTTTCTTCACAATAATTTTTTTATACATGCATTAAACCCAGTTAATTTGTTGATTATTCATTTGAAATTCTCTATAACTCAACTTGAATACCATTTTTCTTGATAAGAAAATGTAATTTTCTGTAGAGCCAGAAAGCTTCAATTTGGTACGACAAATTTTTTTTCTGGCTAAAAGATATAGGGGCATTAAGTATTGGACATATTGAAAGGGTTGGGGCATTTACCATGGTGATTTATGTATGCATTGTAGGTAAAGTTTTTCTGTGAGTGATGATGCAATAGAGCCATCTTGGGGATGGGTGGCAATAGTGTTGGGTAAAAGTTATTGCTTTGGCAAGAGACCAGGAGGCTCAGCTGCTGTTTGGACAGGCTGCAACTTTCCTGCTTTTTTGCTCTTTTCTTCCAGCTATTTTGGCCTTCAGTTTAAGCACTAAAGGAGGATGGAGTTCTTGATTTAACTCAGTTATGGAATGCTGGATTTTTTTTTTTTATTTGTACAGCCTTGGCATCTTCAAGACTCTGTGCGGCATATGTTCGACAGCAAGGGTCTTGCAAGTTTTCTATTCAGTGCCTGCAAACTAGTCTCCATGGTGGATACTAGTGGTGTCACTTGATTTCTACACCAATTTTCCTGTTTGTTGTCGATGACTCAACTATTGTTTCCATTTTGGTGGTTTTCTTTTAGTTGTTTACGGAGTTGACATCCTTGTTCTCTCTTGGTGAAAGTTAGGTCAGGTCGAGCATGCATGTCCTGTTGGAGGCAAGTGCCTTTGAACTCGTTATTAATCACTGTTATTAGTTTAGATGTGCTTGTTGGTGTGTTGCAATTCATTCTAATGAAGTGTGGAAAGTTAATTCCGTTCTTTCTTTTATTTGTGGTTCCAAAACAATGGCACCTGCTGATATTTCTGGAATCAAAGTTACATTCTTCTGCTAATTTGCTGATGTCATCTTTTAATGAGTCACTAGTTTCCATAGGAAAGTCCAGAATAATAATGATGAATTTCTTGTGTTCAGCCTCGATGAAGTCATGTACCGTTGACTTCAGTGGTACATGACTTCATCGGATTATGTTACAGAGTTCGTTAGCATTGGTGGGCAAGAGTGCACTTGTGTTATGGCACTGATCATCAAGCTAAGCTTCCAATATTCGAAATTTGGAGGAGAAAACTTCATTCATAGTGGTAAGGAGATTAAGAACACAAGTTCAGAAGCTACTTTACAGATGGGAGGCAGAGTTGACAGAAAAAGGGCTGGTTCAGGTTAATAAATATGCTGATTCCTCTATTTTTACGCAGGAAGAATATAGCCAGTTTCAAAAGAAATCACACAATATACCCTTTTTCTTATTGATAACATCAATTTTACAGCTGCAGAACTTTATATATTATCATTGGGTTTGTCAAAGATTGAAGGCATAGTGGGTGCTTGCTGATTTTTAATTGAAAAGATAACTGACTTGATGCACTGTAAGTACTTACAGGTTGTGCAGAAGTAATCTGCTCCTTAGTACCTGCTGCTGTGATTTCCATTTATTGGTTAATTTGAGTGAAAAACACTTATAATAACTATAAAATGTGGAAGCACTAGTTTAGAGTAACTTATTCACAGATAGTACATTAAACCATTTTAAAAATGCTATTTTTTGTTATGTTTATTGTTTTATAATTTACAAAACTGGTGTGTTTTTTGTGTGTAAAGAACGGTTTCATAAACTATAAAACAATAAACATGACAATTATGTAATTGTTTCTCACAAAAGTAAGCATGCAAGCTGAAAGATCGTCAATATCACAAAACAAATTTCACTTATTGTGACTCTTTGATGAGGTTCCAAGGATTTTCCATAGAATTCTTTACCACAGTTATTATTGTATCTATAATGAAAATCCTTGGATCTCTCTCTCTCTCTCTCTAGTAGAAAGTGTTGCAATAAGAACTTTTTTCTATGTGCCGTTGAATTTTTCAGCTTGCCTGTTTGCTTTTGTCATATACAATTACATAGTTGCAGTACACTACCATATAGATGACTTAATTTACACTAGCTGATTTATGCAAATTGGCTTTAAGCTGCTTAGTTATTGGGTTCCAGTACCTGATAATAAAATGCTTTGGTGTGGTATATCTAAAAGGTAGCCAGTGAAAACAGAAACAGAAAATGGTTTATGATGTTAATATAGATGTTATTAAATGTTAAAAAAAAAAGTATAAATATTTTCATATGAAATCCTCAAATTGGTCTGATTACTAAGAATTATATCATTGGAAATAATATTACCTGCTCGGTAAACAAAAGGCTTACTAAGAATTATATCATTGGAAATAATATTACCTACTTGGTAAACAAAAGGCATTGTATTAAAATCACTGAATGGATAAAGTTAAGTTTCTAATAAACCTTGTTCTCTTTTATTATACATAAAACTTAATGATAAAATATGATAAGACCTAACAATAAAATAACAGGTAAATATCTAACATTAAATCCCCCAGACTTCATTATTATTATAATGATTACTAGGTGACAGGTATCATTATAAAACATTTGATAAAGTCTTTGAAAAATTGATAAGGAGTTTAATTTATGTACACCTTACTAACTATAGTGTGCTAAAATGTAGAATAATTTTAATTTTAAAAATTTGCAACATGCACATATCTGTGTGTGCTAGACCAGGGCTGTCCAGAATACGGCCCACAGGCTGGATGCGGCCCGTGGTGCGATTTTGTGTGGCCTGTCTGTGGGTTGTGATTTTTGAGCGAAAAAATAAAATTACAATTTGAATCTAATGCGTATTAGATATTTTAATTCTATCACTAATTGATAAGCTCGATGTTGGTAATTTTATTTGGTGTTTTTACATCACTATATACCCATGTGTTTTTTTTTTTTCAATTATTAGATGTGTCAAAGAAGCATTCTTACCCTGTTTTGTTCCAACATGCATGCTCCTGATGCTCACAGGGAATGTGAGCGTGCAATTAGTGTTGTTCAGCTATCGAAGTTGTGTCGCTGCTGCTCACCAAATTACTAGATATACATTGTGATTTATTTCCATGTTATCTTTAGTGATTAATTCTACTTAATAAATTTTATTACAACTTATCGACAAACAACCATGCCAAGAACAAGAAAAGAAAAATTGAAGATGAAAAGCGAGTGTATCAAAGCCAATGGAAATCAGACTGTTTGATTACCTGAAATTGAGGAACTTTGGATTCAAAATGTGTCCAATGCTTGGGAGCACATATCTTTGCAAAAGCATTTTTTCAACGATGAAATTCATTAAATGAAATTACAGATATTTGTTGACAGATAATTATCTCGCAAATTTACTGCGATTGCAGCTACAAGCATTGCAATTGATATAGGTACTTTAGTAAACGAAGCCGAACTACTACCACAGAGCTCTCGCTAAAATTAAATAAACAATTATTGTTTGTTGTCTACTGTTTTCAATAAAAACTTTTATAAGCAACATGACTTTTCTTTCTCATGAAATTTTTGAAGTGCTTGCTAAACCTAACTAATGGTGAGACTCTCCAAGTAATTTAATATATATACTGTATTTATTATTCTGGATGCTGCCCTCAGATAAATCTTTTTTTCTTTTTTAATGCGGCCCTCGGATTACCTATGGTGGGACAACCCTGTGCTAGACCATAAACAGTGAACTTGTCACATTTTTTAAAGTGGGACAGCAATGGGGATATCCATTGCCATTTCACTAGCAGTTTATTTTTTCCTTTGCATTAAAAATAACTAGAATCTGAAGTCAGAAATGGCAGTGGAGGTGGGGGGGGGATGATGTGGCTTGACAAGGTCAAGGATCTCTGTCAAAGGTTCATTGATAAATAATGAAGTACTGTTAAATCTGATTGATATTAATCAGGATTAGATTTTTTATTAATATTTTAAAGGGAGGATAATTGTTAATAAATAAGGACAAGTTGCCCGTGAGCAGGGCCGACGCTACCATTTAGGCAAACTAGGCAACCGCTTAGGGCGCAAGCCATGAAGGGGTGCAAAACTTCAAGCTATGCTTTATTCATACTTTACTAAAATATCAAAATTAAATAGTGATATATGATTTAGATATCGCTTCTTTTTGCTTATCCCTCGCACAGTCACACATCACACTATTTTACTATTTGACTCTTGGTTCTTTTTTGTTTCTTACCTAAATGATTTGAACTTACTGCTATTTAAAATTCCATTAAGATAAATATTTTAAAACGTTAACATTTTAAAATATTAAATTTCGGTATTTTATAACTTTTTTTTTGTAAATGAATTATAGCTGAGAATTTTCAAATTAATTAAAAAAGAAAATAAAAAAGCCCTATTAATTTAACCTGAAAGACAATTTTATTTTGTTTAATGTCAATTAGAAACATTTTAGTTTATGAAATAAGGGATGCACTTGTAAACTTTGCCTAGGGCATAAAATAACCTGGCACCGACAGTGCCTGTGAGAGAGGGAAAATGATTTGGATAAATGTTTGGCCAGTTTTGTTTTCAACCAATAGATGAAAGGAGGGCGATTAGGTTTGTGAATTTTTAAGGACTGCATACAGGATGTTTCAAATCAAAGTATCTCTATTCAGAGCAATCTGTAGAAAGAACCAGTAAACAAAATACCCTCAAACTTGGCTTACACTGACCAAATCATGAGAGAGATATGTTAACAATAAAAAAAAAAAAGTTCAAAAATGACTGATAAGGGAAATATGATGCTATCAGTGGGAAAAAATTACATTAATGTGAACTGAATGGTATGTGATTGCAAATTGATTCACAGTCAATGACAAATGAAGTTATTCGACAATGTTTATTTCACTCATTTCATAAAATAATGTGATACAAAAAACATATCACATAGAGCTGACATACTGCAAGGAGATCCAGATAATCAATGGTGGTGATGTTCAATATAATGAAATTATTGAACAATGTATATTCAATATATTGGCCTTTGTGTAGGATCAATAGCTGATACTACCATGCACCATTGTTTATAGTCAAATGTGACTAATCTGTTGAAAGGTTTCGCACATGATGTTCAATTTTGTCATTCAAATCTGCCAGGTGAAGAACTTTGCCCTAATACACCATGCTTTTGAAGTAACCAAAAGCCAAGTAATCTCAAGTAATCTTTTTTTTTTTTTGAAGTAATCTCAAGTCAGAGATTGAGATCTGGTAAATGTGGTGGCCATTTCATAGGAAATGAGTGATTATTCTATCCTCTGTGAAACATTGACACAATAATTGTTGAACTTCACATCCTATGTTGATGCAAGGTAGGACACTTCCCCTACATAGGATGTGAAGTGTTGCATCAATCAAATGTTGGTGTGTGTTCAGGCACTCTCTCTTTGCTGCAGTTGTGGGATGAGAAACTGCTCAACATGTCCCAATAACACTTAGCTCTGACTATGCAGGCCACAGGTCGGGTTCAATTGTTGCTTCAAAGAGAAATGTCCTGAAACTTGGCCATAAATCCTATCCATACTGTGACCTTTAGCGAATGTAAAGGAATTTGTTGAAATTCACAGGAATTCTCTGCAGACAGATGAGACAATTTTGCATGTTTACTGTTCCACAAACATGAAAATGCACTTCACGCTCCATAGGATGTTCCAAGCCAATCCTTGTTCACTTCCATGGGAACCAGAAATGTCAAAGCAAACACTTCTTAGATGCTGGCATCTTCCCTTCCAACTTTTTGCTGTGGCTAGGTTTATACAGGTATCTATACTGTTATGTATGGCAAATCTTTTTACAGCATATGCACTGCATAAATCTTCAGTGTTCTCATTTGACTGCTCAACAACTGTAGTTGCATCATCTTCAACTATTTGTGGAATTTCAGATTTATGCCCTCTTCCTGGTTGGACTTCAAACTGTGTCTCTTCAAATTGACAAACCATGCATCGCTCTGCATTTGGTGTCATTGGGCCTTTGAACAGTTTTTTGCATCTGTACACTTGCAAAATACTACTGTGCATTTTCCCATTCATACCGAAACACTTCCAAGTAAGGCACATTCAGGCAAAGTGAGGCCCATCGCTCAAGTAGAATAACTGCAGCGTCAGTGTCTCGCTCCTTTGTTTCTACCACCTTACAGCTAGCATTGCCATATTTCCCATCTGTCATTTTAGAACAGACCTCAAGTAATCTTTTTTTTTGGAAATAATCTCAAGTCAGAGATTGAGATCTGGTAAATCTGGTAAACTCATTTCCTATTAAATGTGGCCATTTAATAGGAAATGAGTGACTGATTATTCTGTCCTTATTATTACCTCAAGACCCCATGGAGTCAAAGACTCAAATAGGAGATCCTTTTTGTCATACACACAGTTCATCATACTGTGCCTTGAATACTCTCAAATTCTCTGCAGACACACCACACTCTCAGGCAAAAGACATTCCAATCATTCAAAACTTTCCATGCAAAAAACCTGCTTCTCACTCCCTTGTTTATGCCCTCCTTATAGAGCTTCCAGGAATGACCTCTTGTTCTCCCCTGATCTCCCACCGTTTTCTGTAAAGCCTCTTCAACATTGAACCTATAATAACCCCTTACTAACTTGTCTCTATCATATCACCCCTCTGGTTTTCAAAAGGGCAAAGAGATGTTGGAAAGTTCCAGAAGTGACTGACTGACTAAGGTAAAGGTTGAGAACATGTAATCTTCTCAACCTTTCCTCATATTCAACATTTCAGAGATCAGAAACTACCTTAGTCAGTCACTTCTTGAACTTTCTGACATCTCTTCATCCTTTTGAAAACCAGATGACCAAATCTTTGTACATTAGTGCATGTATGGTCTAATCACACATGCACTAAGAAACCCAGAATTCTTTGTGTTGTCCTCACAATTTTGGCAGCGTGTCCCCTAAATTTCAGATCCTTATCCACTATCATCCCAAGATCTCTTACTTCTTTCACCTCCAACAATATATACCTACCAAGTAGATTCTACATCCCATCTTTGTTTCCCAAATTTTAAAATCTTACATTTTGCAACATTAAACTGGCATTCCCACTCTTTTGCTCATTCACTCAATCTCTTCAAGTCTTCCTGTAAGGCCACAACATCTTCTCTACTCTTTATAGTTCATCCCAACTTTGCATCATCTGCAAACAACTGAATATCCTCATCCAAATCTTTGCCAATATCATTAACACTCAAGTTAAATAGCAATGACCTAAAGCAGACCCCTGAGGCACACCACTAGTGACTTTCCTCTTCTGAGATATTGCTTCCCCATACATAACTTGCTGATACCTATCAGATAGACAATCTCCTATACAATGCACTAGTCTAATATCCAGTCCCGTGTGCTCTAGTTTGACTATTGACTTGTCATGTGGTAATCTATCAAAAGCCTTTGCAGGAGTTAAGTATACTACTGTGTAACCGGTTTTCTCTGTCCAATGAAGCCATCACCTTATTGTAAAAAAAGTAAGTAGATTACTAAACATGATCTCCCTTTAGCAAATCCATGCTGGCCATCAAAGATAATACCATTGTTGTCAACCCAATTCTGAATCATGGTTCTCACCAACCTCTCCAACACTTTAACATAACATCTGACACACAGATAGGCCTGTAATTTGAAGCTTGAGTTCTATCACCTCCCTTGTGAAGTGGCACGATCTTGCCTTCCTCCCACTCCTTTGGAACTCAACCCAGTGCATGACTCATATTAAACAAATATGTCAAGGCAGATGTCAACTCCCTGGCACATTTCTTCAAAATACAGGGTGATATATTATCAAGTCCAACAGCCTTGTTAACATCAAGTTCGCTCAATTTTCCATATACCTCTTACTCACTTAGTCAGTCTCTCCTCCTCATCATCATCATCAACTGCTCTCAAACTCTCAATGATGTTGCATTCACAAGAATGAAAGATCTTTATGAACTGCTCATGAAATATCTCAACTATATCCTCTGCAGCTGTTGCTCTTATACCATTTTCTCCAATCATTGTTATCCTTCCATAATCATTCTTTCTTTTGCTGGCTAGATATCGAAAGAACTCTCTAGGATTCTTTTTGGCTTCATTAGCTAACTGTTGCTTATACTTGACTTTTGCTACCCTTACCAACCAAGTCACCCTCCTTGCCTGTTCTTTGTAATCCTAATAGAATCGATTATTACCACTCCTCTTATGTTGCCTCCATAATGTCTTTTTTCTTCTGCATTGCATGCTTAATCTCTTTATTCGTCCATTTTACACCCACCCTATTTAACCTTCTGACCCTTGGAATACATTTAGACATTGCTTCTACCATACAGTTCTTGAATATCCCCCAAGCTGCATTGATCTCCTTTCCAGCCAACTCCTCGTTCCATGCCACATGTGCAAGCTGTTTCTTGAGCTCCTCATAATCACCAGCCTTGTAGTTCCACATGTACTCTTTCCTCTCAGAAATCCTCACACTGCTGGCAACCACCCAGGTAATCACCTCATGTCACTCTCACCAACTGGAGGGTGATTTGACACCTCATATCTTGAATTCTCTTAACTTCACTCTGCATCAGATTTATCTCTTGCCTTATTTTATCCAGCTCAACTTTCACATCTTGCACCACATTTTTGCCCTCATTCACTCTCTCAATTTTGTTGCCAGCCCTACGTGCTTGTTCATAGTCAACGACACTCGCCACCTTCCCTTTAGTTTCACTCTGTCTTTCAACCTCTGCTACATTCGTATTGCTTTTGTCTTTCTTACCATCGATGATGATGGTTATTAATCTTTTCAAATTCATTAGTTGCCCTAGTTTGAAAAATGATATAGAGAATTGACCACAGTTCAGAATTTGGAATTTCAGAAAACTGCTCCTGTGATACCATGATATAGTAGCACATGCATCAGGCTACTCACAGGTCTTCTCTGGGGTTAATGCTTAGCTCACTTGCCTATAAATGTGTGGCTTTTTTGCTGAATGGAACTTCTGTTTGAATTTTAAGCAGTTAGAAATGTAATAGTATCCCACCATCTTTTTAGGAAGACATACCTGTTTGTTTGTCTTAACAATTTTAGTTTCCACTTACCTAATTGATTGAAGAAGTTCATGTAGAATTTGTGTACATATTAATAGACTTAGGTGTTGTTGGTTATTCATAACATTGTTTTATAGTATAAACAACACCAAGAGGAAAAGAATATAATTAATTTCATATAAGAACATGTGTTACGGAGAAGTCACTATAGGTCTGAGAGACTATTTTTAGAATCAGCATTAGCTATGAATCATTCCTCCCCCCACTTCAACAGGCGTAATTTGCTGGAGATCTGGCAGACGATTCTGTAACCAAATATAGCCTGACTCTTCCAATTTAAATTTATGGTTATCCATCCTCTAAAGGGCACTTATGGTTAATGTCAAAGTTTCTGGAACAAAAACTACATAAAAAAACTGGAATGCAAATAAGTAATTTATTGACTAAAAGTAATTATTTACAATTTGATTTCACTAGTTTGACCTAGCATTATCAGAGGCACTTTAATAATACACAGTCACTAAGACAAAGAATTGAATGACTGTGAGAACAAAGACATTCACATGCATAGAGGGCAACTGTGGTGCTCTTCATGGTAATTTCTGTTATTAATGTTGATAAGTAGATAGAGCAGTGTACCAAAATCACTATAACTTGTGCCACTTCCAGGAACACCCAATCTCTCTTTCTCTGATTCAAACTGGGATTTTTGAAGTGGACTGGCTTTCTTTCATCTGATGAAATGATATAGTCCTCCTCCAATAATGTTAGACTAGTTTGCTTTTTGGTTTTTCCATACTGGATGTATTTTTTAACTCTTTTTTTTTTTTCTTGACTAAAATAGTTTCCTGTTTAAAATACTGAGTTCCACACTGGCAGAGAAAGCTGCAGACTCCTGGAAAGGAAAGAGAATCCTAGCAATCGTTTTGGCATAAATTTTGTTTAGAGGTTTGTATACTATACTGATTTTGTGTTTCAGGAGGAAATTCAGTTATCTGTTGAGCCCTTAACTAGATAAAGATAGTGTATGTACACTGAGTAGCTACTTATTAAGAACACCTCCCAATTTAGGAAAAGAGACATTTCCTGAAGATGTTGAGTCACGTGACTACAATTTGCTATATAAATCAAGCAGACAAGCATCCAATAGTTCTGTTTTATGTGTTTAATGCATCAGGATAGGTAAAAGGTGTGACTTAAATAACTTTGAGCATAGTGTGATTGTTGATGCCAGATATGCGGTACTAGTATCTCATAAACAACTACTCTTCTGGACTTTTCATGCTCTCAGTGTTTAGGGTGTACTACGAGTGGTGTAATAAGCAGATTCAAGCCTATGGCCATGGAAACATCTCATTGATGCAGGAGGTTAGAGAAAAATGGCAAGGATTGTGAAACATGATGAGAAGGCCATATATCCAGTCAAATCACATCTCTGTCACGGATGGGGTACAGGAGCAGACAGTCATCCCAGGGTCCCAATGCTGTTAACTAAGAACTGAAAAATGCCGCTTCAGTGGGCATGTGATCAACACTGGACTGCTGACGACTGGAAAAATGTTTTCTGATCTGATGAGTCTCAGTTTGTACTGTATCATGCTGATGGCAGAAACAGAATATGGTGGCAACCACATCATGCTATGGACTCTTCCTGCCAAGTAGCAACAACTCAGGCTGCTGGCAAGGATGTAATGGTGTGGAGTGTTTTCTTGTCACATATTATGTCCCCTTTACCAATTGAATAACACCTGTAGTCCACAACCTATCTTAACATCATTGCTGATCATGTTTACCCATTGTCAAATGATAACTTCTAGCAAGACAGTGCACCATGGAACAAAGTTTGTAGTGTGTTGAAGTGGTTCAAGGAATGTGATAGTGAATTTCCTTTACTTCAGTGGCCAGCTCAGTTCCCAGACCTCAACCCAATAAAGCATCTCTGGGATGAGGTGGAACAAGCAGTTCACAACAGCAATGTAATTCCTGCCACCAATTTGTAACTGTAAGTTGGACAATGCCATTGTAATAGCATGGACAAACATCCCAGAGGAACATTTTAAACTCTCAGTTGAATCAATGCCCAAAAAATAGAGACCATTCTTAAGGCAAATGGGGGGGGGGGGAGTCCACTCATTATTAAATGCCATTCCTAATAAAGTGGTCACTCAGTGTATAGTTTGGTTTGAGTGGAGGGGGAGGACTTGTTCTTTTTTTAAGGAGTTTGGCAAGGATCTTTCTTTGTATCCATTCATCCTGAAGATGAAATTTGTTCTGCCCTGGAGGCTAAAGTTTTGCAAATTCTAAGTTTCTGGGCTGCATAGCAAAGCCCACACGTACATGTGTGTGTTTGTGTGTGTGTGTGTGTGTGTGTGTGTGTGTGTGTGTGTGTGTGTGTGTGTGTGTGTGTGTGTGTGTGTGTGTGTTGGACTGAACCTGTGAGCAACTCATCTGTCTACTTTCCTTGTAGCTAAAATATTAAGGCTATAAGTTGGCCAACTTGTAATGTTTTCCTTCTTCAATAACATTTCAAGTTGGCCAGTTGATAATATGTCCAGATTAAAGATTTTTTTTTTTATCCACACATACACCAAGAATATACATTGTTTCTAAGATCCACAAACCAGGAGCTATTGCATCTCATCATGGCATCCATGATGAGATGCAATAAATTGTCACACCCTATTAACTCCAAACACTTGGCATTTGAATTCAACAACACATCAGCAAGACATCGTCTTGCATAAAAAACAACTCCAAACACACAATTTAAAACCACTATACAGAACCTTCAATTAGAGGAGTTGCTTAGTGAGCTTGCAATGTTTCATCCCTTTTTCCAGGTAGATAATACACAAATTCTCCTTTCCCCCGACATTTGTGAACTCTTAAAACCATTGTCTTAAATTGGGATATTTTAGATAGAATAGCTAGCTCTTTTTTAAAAAACATGAAGGTATTGTAGCATCGGGCTCCCTGCTTTTACCCATTGCTGACTTATACAAGGAATCGTGAATCTTTAGCACTAAATTTGGCCTAAAATCCCAAAGTATGAGTGCGATATATATAGATTTTACTGCTAATTACTAATAAAATCCAAGTTAATGCGATCCTTGAGCTTGATGTCTGCTGCGAAGAGTTTTTATTGTACTAATTTAGTCATTTTCAATCTCAAATCTCCATGGTTTGTGATATCTAGATGATTTCTTTTTTTCAGTAGCAAGTCATTTACAGCACTAAAGCCACATTCAACTAAATATGACAACGGGAAGGGCAACAGTATTTTTTTTTACCAAAACTAGTTGAATTTTCGATATTTCATTTCTGTCTCACCAGAAAGCCATGCCATTGTTAATTTTATGTTAAATAAATTTCTAATAGACTTGTCATTTTGCTTTTCTGAGAGTTCTTGATTTTCAAACATGTTTGAACTTGTTGCAACATTTAAAACCATTCCAAGCTCATATTAATTTTGATGATTTTTCACGGAACACTTATTCACTTTCCGCAGAACACAGTTTGGGACACCATTTCTTTACCCTGCATTACACATTCGACAGATAAACTAGGCTTCCTCCTGAAACAGCACAAAATCAGTACAGTATACAAAACTCTAAACAAAGTTTCTGCCTTCCTGAAACAAATCAAGGATTACCAGGATTCTCTTTCCTTCCCAGCAGTCTGCAACATCCCCTGCCAGTGTAAAACTCACCATTTTGGACAGACAGGATGGACTATATTGGTAAGGAAAAAACATTAAAAAATACATCCAGTATAGACAATCAAAAAAAGCAAACTAGCAACCTTCCTTGGTAGGAGACTATTTCATTTCATCAGATGGAAGAAAGTTATGCTACTTCTTAAATCTGAGTTTAAATCATTGAGAGTGTTCCTAGAAGCAGCACTAATTCTGATGAACTTATAATTGTAACAGAACTGTTGACATGATCTTGCACACTACCCTCATCTACTAATCAACATTATTAACAGAAATGACCATGAAGATCACCATTGTTGTCCTTCATGCATTTGACTTTCCTTGTTGTTCTCACCAATTTGTATTGTTAATGTTCCTGATAATGCTAGCCTGATCTAGTGAAATCAGCTTGTAAATAATTTTAGTCAGTAAATTATTGATTTTCATTCCAATTTTTGTGTAGTTTTTGTTTCATGAACTTCGACATGAATAAACAGCTATCAATGCAAAATTTAAACATGGTAATGGAGGGCACCTTAAATTAAAGATGCCAAGAAATTATATTCTTGTTTAATTCTTTAGGTATAAGCAAAGTTTGCATATGAATGCTCCCACTGATGAGATTTCAATAAAGGTCAAAACCAGTCTGAGTAGTGGCCCTTCCCATAATGCACAGCATTATACACACTCAAAAGGATGCATGCTTTGCATTATGGGATACCAAAGCAATTAATGTGAAATCATTAGCCTCGATATACAAGTAGCCTAGTCGTGAAGATGCTTCACGTTCCTTACACCTCGATAAAGGATTAAACAAGAATATAATTTCTTGCTTTAATTTAATTTATAACCAAGGTTATTTTTTTTCAACAAACAATAAAGAAAAACTAAACAGTACTAAGGTGTGTGTGTATGTATGTATGTTTGCAGTTGAATATATTATTTTTTTAAATATACGTTTCTGTTGAGTTTGTGATCCTTTTAGAAATGCTTTAAAATGATTTTACACTTGTGTATAGTATTGTTTTAAAGATATTGATAGTTAATTTTTTTCTCCTTTTGCATATGTGATTTTGCTCTTTTAATATTATTCAGGCAATTTGATAGACCACTTCCTAATCCGGAGCTACAGGAGCTTATGACTAGACCTAAAAAACCAAATTTTAATAAACATCAGTTATCAGGTAAGAAGCAATGTAGTTTATTAAATATTTATTAAGATTTGCCATCATTCACTAAGTTTAACATGTAAAATTTAACTGATTATTGTCTCATCTAAAGTAATTTGGTATATTATTATTATACAGGCATCTCCATTCAAGTCTGAAGACTTGTTATAGGTAACCTGTGCTAACCATTATTGACGATGCCTATCATACCTTTCTTTAAATGTGGTCATTGACAGATCAGTCATGACTACTTCTAGCAATCCATTGCACTTATCATTCCTCCAAGCAAAAAAATTTAGTTCTTACATCATTACTTGCTTACACAACTTTCTGGGAAACCTCTTTGTTCTCCCCCATCCAGTCTTGTATTGAAAGATTTCTTTAGCGCTTACTCTATAAAACTCATTTAATAACTTATATGAAAATATGATAGAAATCCTCTCCACCACTTTCCACATTACTAAGAAATCCAGGCAATCAAATCTGTGCACAGGTCATATCAAGCCTTCTTCTAAAGCATAGGTTCCCAAAGTGGGCAGTACCACCCCCCAGTGGGTGCTGAAGCCTTCTAGGGAGGGGGGGGGGAGCTATAGTGGGATCAGAAGCATTTGGGGGCATTCAGGCAGTCTAGGGGTCAGTGGCTCTTTATAGAAGAAATTAAAAATATATATTTAAAAATTAATTATTTTCATGATTTTGCGATTAGATAATCATCTAAAATTTAAATATTGCATTTTAATTCATCTTATGCCCGTCTTACACGATCAATTTTCTATTTCAATTATTTAATCATTTGAAAATTTACCATGTCAGATAGAAATAGATGTCAATTTTCTATGTCAATGAGAAAATAGAGCATGTATATATATGTGTGTATAATAGGTTATGTTTACAGTAGCACATATATTCGTTATATTTCATTTCAAAATATATATAAAATATATAAAATCACTTTTCTAATTGATTTGTACAAAAATAAACCCAATTTTATATAATTTAATATTACGAGTAAAAATAATAATGGCAAGAAAGAAATTAAATCGTGAATTTTAGTTAGCGTAGTTAGTACTAACT
The DNA here is from genome assembly GCF_054136105.1 of Typopeltis vanoorti. Lineage (NCBI taxonomy): Eukaryota > Metazoa > Arthropoda > Arachnida > Uropygi > Thelyphonidae > Typopeltis > Typopeltis vanoorti. The sequence continues at coordinate 96,779,975 of NC_143555.1, read as the reverse complement.
TATATTGCTAACTAGAGGGAAAAAACAAAGCAAATATTATTCGAAACTTATTATACTGTTTTCTGTGGTTATGTTTTGTAGGTTTGTTGTTTATATCTTGTGTAATTATTTTATTTATTAATTATTATTTATAATTATTCGGACAATGTCGTGGTCGGACGAACAAAATGCGCTTGCGTGCAAAATAAAAAATTGAACGTGTCATACAGGATATTTTAATTTCTATTTTTTATATACTTAAAAAATTTATTCGTTTTTTGCTATTGTAAAAATTGATTGTGCCATACAGGCTTTAGTCTATCCAAGCAGCAGACGAGTCTTAACTAGTAGTATGTAGGTAATTCACTCAATTCAGCATGTTTTGACAGGAATATGGGTGCTTGCAGTGACTTGTTCAAAGCACGAGTACGATGGTAAACAAGTCAATGTATGCAAGTCGATTTGGGCTAGATTTCAAATCTATAAATACCAGTGGTTGAATAAGTTTCATTATTTTTTTGTGTGCTTTGCCAACAATCATCAATCGAAAGTGTGATAGATAAGTGGAGTCATACAAAGTGTAAATTAAATATTTTATTTTGTGAATATTTTTGCAAATTTTATTACTTCATTATGTCTGAATATAAGAAGAAATGTCGACAGTACAGTATTGAGTATTTGAAATATGGTTTTATTCAGTCTCCTACGAACCAATTATTACCCATGTGCTTGATTTTCCAAAAAGTGTTTTCAAATGAAGCAATGAAAGCCTTCTAGGCTACAAGAGCATTTGATTAAAATGCATGCTGACAAAAAGGATAATGATTTGTCCTATTTTCAAGTACTAGAAGAAAAATATTTTAAACCAATTATTACCCATGTGCTTGATTTGCCAAAAAGTGTTTTCAAATGAAGCAATGAATGCCTTCTAGGCTACAAGAGCATTTGATTAAAATGCATGCTGACAAAAAGGATAAAGATTTGTCCTATTTTCAAGTACTAGAAGAAAAATATTTTAAACGTCTAACTATATCAAAACTTTTTACGTTGTCCACGAAACAAATAATGATGGATTACAAGCTTCTTATAATATTTCATTATTAATCACAAAAGTGAGAAAACCACACAAAAGCGGGAAAACCACATGGCAAGATTAATTCCACAATTAATTGAGGAATTAATCTTGCCGGCAGTAAAAGATGTAATAAACACTGTGCTTCATAAGCCAGCGTCAGATATCATCAGGAAAATTCCTTTGAGCAATAATTCAGTGCAAAGAAGAATCAATGAAATGGCTGAAGACATTGAAAAATCATTGTGCGATTATTTGAAGACATGCCAATTTTCTATTCAGCTCGATGAATCAACTCTCCCAAATAATGAACCACTACTCTTATCATACGTACAATTCATAAAAGAAGAAAAAGTTTGTCAAGAATTATTATTTGCTAAAAACTTGGAAGCGGATACAAAGGGAGAATCTATGTTTAATATCATGAATAAGTTTTTTCAAGAGAAAGACATTCCTATTCGTAATATTTTGTCTGCTGCTACTGATGGTGCTCCAGCAATGACAGGGCGCCACAAGGGCATTTGAAACAAGCAGTACCAAATGTACTCGCTATACATTGTGTTCTTCATCGTCAATATTTGGTTGCGAAAAATTTAAGTGAACGCCTGCACACGTCGCTCCATTATGTTATTAGAGTAGTCAACAAGATTAGAAGCAATTCACTGAGTGACAGATTGTTTAACCAACTTTGTAGTGAAAACCATGAAGATTTCAATTGTTTGCTGCTTCATACAGAAGTTCGCTGGCTTTTAAAAGTTATTTGTCTGAATTGATTTTACAATTTGTTTGATTCCGTACTAGAGTCCTTAGAAAACAGAGACGGCGGATTGTGGGCCAACCTGATTACATCCAAAAATTACATCACTTATTTGGCAGACCTCTATAAAATATTTAATGAAGTCAATCTACAACTACAAGGTGATGAATTGAATTTAATTAAAACAAAAAACTTTATTGCCGCTTTTGTAAGGAAACTTCTTCTGTTCAAGCGGAATATGGGCCGAGGGGAATATAGCTACTTTTTAAATTTATCAGCAGTGTCTCTCAAAAAGGAAGATTTACTTACATACTGCCAACACGTGGAGGTTCTCCATGCTGATTTCAATGAGCGATTCAAGGATATTCTAAACATGAATATACCAAATTGGGTTCTAGATCCATTCTCACATGTAAGCACAGCAGGATCATCAAATTTAGAAGTGGAACTCATAGAACTCACAACAAATGAAGAACTAAAAATAAAATTCAAAACTGGATACCAAGAGTTCTGGCTTCAAAAATCAATACCGACACTGTACCCTGGATTATGGGAAATAGTGCAGAAATTTTTAATTGCATTTCCATCTTCTTATTTGGCTGAGCGTGGGTTTAGTGCTGTAGTGAATTTACTATCTAAGAAAAGGAACCGATTGCATATAACTGAGCGTGGCAATTTATGACTGTTTTTAATGAAGGTTGAACCCGATATTAACAAACTTTTAAAAATGCACCAGGCTCATCCTTCACATTAATTTATTTTTTCTTTGTATTTTTACTTTGTAAGTTCGAAATAAACCATCTAATACATTTCATGGTGTTTTAATTATTACAATAAGATTCTTACTAATATAATGCAATCTCTTAATATGTATTCCGCATTTTCATATTTAAATCATTGTATGAAACTTCACATTAATTTGTTATTTTTGCTTTGTATTTTTACTTCATAAGTTAGAAATAAACAATTTTGTAATATATTTAATGGTGTTTTAATTATTATAATAAGATTCTTACTAATGCAATGCAATCTCTTAATTGTATTCCACATTTTCATATTTAAACCATTGTATGAAACTGTGCATAATGTTATTCGAGCATACATTTTACAATCTTTAAATATGGGCTACGTTTCACCAAAATTGGTATAGCAATAACTGTGTTCAACATGAAGCACATATTGGCCACATCTTTTTAAAATTTTAACGGCATAAGCAGTAATGTATCATTAGGTGCTATTTACATCAAAAATATCAAATGGCTTGAATGTGGAAAACTGTTTTAATGGGGATCGTTACAAAATTTATGTCTTGCAAAGTGGGCGGTGGCCCGAAAAAGTTTGGGAACCTATGTTCTAGAGTGTTCTGCAATTGAGCAGGTTCTTCTTTTAGTAGCAGAAACTTTCCTTCCACTCTCTTCTGAGCCTTCTCTTTCAAGGTTGTGTACCTGTCTCCATTCAGCATGTCATCTAGCACTGTTTTCCTTACTCTTCCTCTGGGTCTTTTTCCATTTATTTTTCCTTCGATGGCATCTCTGATGATTCCATTCCCTCTCAGAATATGTCCGATCCAGTTTCCCTTGCTTCTTTTTAATCTCCTTAACAGACTTCTTTCTTCTTCTACTCTTTTTAAGACTTCTTCATTAGTTATTTTATCTGTCCATTTGATTTTTTCCATCTTTCTTTAAATCCACATCTCAAAGCTTTCCAAAATCTTAATTTCTTCTTTCTTCAATGTCCAAGTTTCAGCTGCTTAGAGGGCAACACTCCACACATAACATTTTATTAGTCTTTTCTTTAGGTTTCTATCCATTTTATTTCTGAATAAATTCCATTTTCTATTAAAGGCATCTCTTCCCATTGCTATTCTTGCTTTTATGTCACTTTTACATCTTCCATTGCTGCTAATCACACTTCCTAGATATTTAAATGTCTTTACTTGATTCAATTTTTCCCCATTTATTCTGATATCCATATTTGGCTTTTTCCTTGCTATTTTCATTACCTTTGTTTTTCTGATGTTAATTTTCATTTCATAATGGATACAGGATTCCAATAATCTGTTCATCTGGTGTTGTAGTCCTGTTTTGGTATTTGATAATAATGCCTTGTCATCTGCATATCTTATTGCAAATATCTGTCTACCTCTAATCTTTATTCCTTCTTCTGAATTCTCCAGTGCTTCTTTAAACATTGCTTCAGAATACATGTTAAACAAAATTGGTGACAGAGAACAGCCTTGTCTTACTCCTCGTCCAATGATACCTGGTTCTGTTGTACCATATATGTCTCTCACCATGGCAGTTTGTCCCATATATAGTGAAATAATTAGCCTTCTAGCTTTCCAATCTATACCAATCTTTTCCATTACTTCCACCATCTTATCCCATTTTACAAAGTCAAAACCTTTTTCAAAATCTATATAACAAATATTAACTTCTTTATTCACTTCCAGACTTCTTTCACTTACTATTCTTAACAGTCCAATCGCATCTCTTGTTCCCCTACCCTTCCTGAAACCAAACTGATCTTCTCCAAGAAATTCTTCCACTTTAGATGCAATTCTTCGTGTTAAGATTCTCATAAGTATTTTTGATGTATGGGAAAGGAGGCTTATTGTTCTAAAATCCTTGCAGTTCACTGCATTACTTTTCTTTGGTATAGGTATAAATATTAAGGTCATAAAATCTTTTGGTAGTTCTCCTTTGTTATAAATTAAATTTATTATTTTGGTTATTTCTTCAGTTCCTTTCTTCTGAAGTTGTTTCAGGAATTCTGCAGGTATTTCATCTATTCCTTCTGCCTTTCCACATTTTAGTTCTTTAATGGCCATTTCTATTTCTATCTTCAAAATCTCAGGCCTAGATCATCTTCATTTACCTTCTTTATATCTTCTAATGGCAACTCATTTGGTCTATTTTCCTTGCCATATAGATCTTCAATGTATTCCTTCCATCTCATTAGGATTTTATCTTCTTCAGTTATGATTTCTCCATTCTTATTTTCTATGCCTCTAACTTGAATTCCATTTCTCTTGTGATTCATGCTTCTTGCTTTTTCATATAAAAGATCATACCTTCCAACTCTCTCATAATTTTCCATTTCTTCACATTGTTTTTTAAGCCAATCTTCTCTACTTCTTTCTGCTTCCCTTCTCAATTTGTCATTCAGGGTTCTATATTATATTTTCCCTTCTGGGGTGTCTTTATTTTTTTATTTTCTTCTTTCTTCCATTAGAGAAATCATCTCATTCTTGAGATGATTTCTGAACATCCAAGAAACAACTGTTATGAGTTGTTCTGACCACTTTTTTCCCCCCCAATATATATCCTTTGATCTTCAACTCCATCTGCCATTACATCTAAATTATAGTCTTGTCAATTTCTTGTTCTCCAGCTCCATCTATATGCAGTCTGTAGGTTTTTTATTGTCCAAAATATATAACTTTACAATTTTTCACATTGAATCAGTAGCCATTATCTTTTGCCAAACGACCAGTCTATTTGGATCTTCTCTCAGTGTGTCACATTTATTAAAGTTACTCCCCTCTCAGTTTAGCATTATTACTGAACAACTGAATATTCTTCCTCAAATCATTTCCAATATCATCAAAGTTTTCTTCAGTCCACTGCTGGATGGATGCCTCTCCATGCTTCTTCCATTTTAACCAGTCTTATGCATCTCTCCACCATAAATGTGCACAACATCTTGGAATTGTATACTGAGTGTTCTTCATTATGGAACAAATTAAACATCATTGGTCCAAATGGTAAAGAGGTCTGTGGCACACCATTGGTCACCTGCTTTCTTTCTGATACATCTTCCCCTCCATCCTCTGCTACTCTCTTATCTATGTTACAAACTTCATGTCCATCCTCCATTTGTTCAACCTTACATAATAAGGTTCCTTGCAGTGTCTATCCTTTCAAACTAACTTTGGAAAGTCCAGCCTAATAGTATAGTATAGTCATTTTGAAGAATGCTGTTTTTCAGTGATAGTTTATAATTAATAATTAAGTCTATAATTGATAGTCTATAATTAAGTGATAGTTTTTCAACAAAACTATCACTTAATTATAGATAGTGGGTCAATTACTAAGAAAAGACCTATAACTTTCACAAAGCCATCTTGCCCCATAGAGTATCATACTGCTATTTATTCCTGAATCCTGTTTTTAATCAACTTTTTTTTTTTGTACTTTAACCACCTATCTGAACTTTCATGATCCTGAGTGATTTCTTTAGAGCACATTAATGGTGAAACTGGTCTTACTCCTGAAATAGGCCCATTAATTAGAATCTGTTTGTCAAGAAAATCATGCCCAGGAACATAAAGAAAAATTACCAGACTACTCTGCAAAAAAAATGGATAATTTCATCATCCACTGAATCTAAAGTAAACACAAGAACTGACCATGACATATCATATGGATGTATGTGACATATTTCTTGAGGAAGAGATGGACACCGGCCATCCTTCCCCAAATCACATGACAAATATAAGCCAGACAAAGGTAGGCCCTCGACCTATCAAAAATCAGATATGTCTACCAAGCATGAAGAATAGGAGGATATTCTTACAGTGGGACCAGAGCTTCTTCCAAAATATTAATAATATAAAGGTCTTTCTGCAGGGTGCTTAAGGGTCAAATCTGTATAACTGAGAGGAGACCTCCACATAGCCTTTAAAGGAATGTGGAGAACCGGCCAGGGTTTCTGACCTAATGTCCACTCCTCACCTTCTCGTGGTGCACCCTGTTAGGTATCTACCTGGATACCGAACGAACGAGGATGGGCTGGCAATTTGAGATTTAGCTGATCGAATTGTATCCTTATTGGTTTAAACCACAATATTAAATGATGGTACAAAATGACAGAATTTCATGCCGGCTGGGGTGTCGCGCAGTTAAACAAGAGTCTGTTTGTTTTCACCAGGAAACCAGGGCAAACAGCGAAAAGGCAGCTACTGGAACAAACACTAAAACACACCCCAAACTCAATAACATCAGAGTTCAAGATTGGTACTATCAACATAAGAAGCCTGAATGACAAAGAAATGGAGCTAGCTGAGGAATTGGATAAGTACCAGATCAATATAATAAGGGTAACTGAAACAAAAAGGCAAAAACTGGTGAGATCTTCAGCAATACAAAATGCAAGGAAAAGAAGGAGTAGCCATAGTATTCAACACAAAATACAAGGCTAATCTTCTTGAATGGCAGGCAGTCTCAAGTAGAGTAATGTGGGTAAATATGAGAATGGGGAACTGGACAATGAGACTTATTTGTGCCTATGGTTGGTTCCAGAGAACCTCAAAAAATTCCTCCACTTCTACTAAGGTAGAAGTGGAAGAATTTTTTGAGGCTTTAGAAAAAGCAACTGACACAATTAAAAAGGAAAAGTTGGTCCTTGTTGGGGATCTAAATAGCAGAGTAGGAAATGATTGTGAGACATACAAAAATATTTTGGGAATATTTGGAGAAAAGAGCAACGCTAATAATAATGGCAAATATCTGTTGAATTCCTGCTCAGGACATGGATTGGTTATTACTAATACCATGTTCCAACATAAAAATGTGCACAAATTCACATGGAGAGAAGAGGCAAGGAATAAGAAAAGTTTCATTGACTATGTTATTGTTGATAGTGATGTTTTCTCCCTGGTGCAGAACACCAGAGTGTACAGAGGATTTGAAATTGGAAGTGATCACTATTTAGTCTTGAGCAGGATAAAATTGAATTTCATATTGAAAAGAATAACATGTAAGAAAGTTTTAAAGCGAATAAAAGTTGAGCAGCTCTCAGTTGTGAGCTGTAGACTAAAATACACAAAGATTATTGAAGGAAAAATGAAAGAGTTTGAGAACAGGAATCAAACCTTGGAGATTCGGTGGCAAGCCTTGAAGAAAGCCCTGATTGATTCAGGTAGAGAGAGGCATATGGTGAAGTTGTCTGCAAGGATAGAAAAATTAGAACTCCATGGTGACACAGGAAGTTAAAGAGCCAGTGAAGTAAAAGAAGAAAGCAAATCAAAAGTTCCTGTCAAATAAGTCAGCTTGTGCTCTTAACGAATACAGAGACAAATGCAAGAATGCTAAACACTGTGTAAAACTAGCTAAATAAAAGTCATGGGATGACTTTGGTAAGAATATAGAAAATAATTATCAAGAGGGTGGCAAAATATTCTGGAGGTTGTTGAAGAAGCTTAGTAATGGAGGAAAGAGTGCTGTAAAAGGAGTTAGAGATGATAAAGGTGACATGAAAATGGGAGAAAAAGATATCCTTGAAGTATGGAGTAATTACTTTGAAAAACTGCTAAATGGAACAAGCAGTGATGACAGCACAGTGGTAAAAAAACAGTGACCAGGCATGCAGTCTGTAATTCATATATTCATACTTGAAGTAGAAAAAGCCATCAAAGGCTTCAAATGTGGAAAGGCTAAGCAGGAATAGATGATATTCGACCAGAAATGCTGATGTATGGTGGTATAAGAGTCTTACAGTGGCTGCACTGCATAGTTCAGAAAGCCTGGACAGAGGGACAAATTCCCGATGATTGGAGTAGAGCTCTCATAGCATCCATATATAAAAAGGGAAATAAAACTGAATGTTTCTCTACGCAGTGTTCCTGGTAGATTTATGCCAGTATACTTGAGAAACGATTGAGAAGAATTGTGGGAGAACAAGCTGGTTTCAGCCCAAATAGAGGCTGTCAGGATAAGATCTTCACTTTACAACAAATAGGCGAGAAAGCATGGGAATATAACAAAAATCTGTACTTTAAGTTTTGTAGATCTGAAAAAGCATATGACAAGGTACCAAGAGTGAAGCTATTCAAAATGCTACAGTTGTGTGGGGTCAGTGGGGCATTATATCAAGCAATACTTAGTCTTTATTTGAGTTGTAAGTCAGTAGTTAGAATTGAAGGAAGTACAGGAAGATGGTTTAATGTTATTCTGGTCAGACAAGGATGTACATTATCCCCTCTGGTCTTCATTATCTATATGGATCACATTATGAAGGAAAGTGTTATTAAATCTGATATCAAAATTGGAAATGTTAATGTCAGCTCATTGCTTTATGCGGATGATGTTATATTTTTAAATAAATCCGCTAGAAGTCCACCAGATTCCCTGACTAAATTGAATAACTGTTGTAATAGATATGGTATGAAGGTCAGCAATAACAAGACAAAGACAATGAAAATAGGGAAGCATTGAAAATATCAAGTGCATTGTGAATGGAAAACCTATAGAACATGTAAAACATTTCAGCTACTTAGGCACAATTTTTAGTAAAGATGGTAAATTAAATGTGGAAATGGACAACAGGATCAACAAAGCTGGTATGGTAGGAAATCAACTGAATAAATTTATATGGAATAAGAGAGAAATTACTCAAAACACTAAATTAGCTGTATGCAAGACAGTGTTCAAACCAGTTTTAACTTATGGATCTGAGAGCTGGATCAGAAGTAAAACACTTGACGATAGACTAGAGACCGCAGATATTGAGAGTCCTGAAAAGATTAGGGGTGTGAACAGATGGCATCAATGGCAATATCATATTAAAAACGAGGATATTAAGAAAGAACTTGACATTATTGGCATCTATGAATGTGTTATCAGAGCTAATCTCAGATGGTATGGTCACTTAAATAGAATGGTTGAGGAAAGATTAGCAAAACAAGTGTTCTCTGCCAGGTTGGCAGGAAAAAGACCCAGAAGAAGACCAAGATATAGGTGTATTGATACGGTAAAAAGTGAAGATAGAAATATAGGATTTGACAATGTTGAAGCTTTGACAGGTAACAGATTGATTTGGAGGAAAATTGTAGATAAGAAGTTTTTAATGATGTAAATTTTCATGTAGTACTATCATATCCTGTACACCCCTTTAGGGTAAATGTCAGGAACTTGATGATGAGGTTTTTCTGCAGAAACAGCCGGTCTCTGTTTTCGAGATATCTGTAGGAGATGTATTTAAAACCCAGTGAGGAGTCCTACTTTAAGACATTTCAGTATTATTTTGAGAACAGAACTGGATGTGGACCTGCTCATAGAGGATGACTAGATTCCAGAAAAATGTTATTTCGGAAATGTTGAAAAGTCCATATCCGCTTTTCAACATATCCAACTTAATGCTACTCTGGAATCTGTAGTCATCCTCTCAGTGGGGGTTACTTGTTACAATATTTTCTTTCATATGCCACTTAATTCTGAGTTAGACTGATCTTGATAAACTGGTATTGAAACTCTACCTGCACTATTTTGGGTGACTATTTATTATTATGATTATTCGACGTCTAGGTAGTTAAGAACTCATCAAGGGCGGGCCATGCATCATCCACACCAGCTGCCATACCTTAAACTCATTTACACTAGATGCACTCACTTATTCAACAGACAAATTGTTCCACTCACTCATTCGCTGTTCTATGACAGCAAAATCAAGCGTGTACGTTATTTCTTAATTGCACAGAAACTTAACTTCAATTGATGCCATTTTGTCCTCTCTCCCGACCTTCATATAATGAAAAATTTTATCAACTGATATCCTACACAATACCCTCTCAAGTTTATAGATGTCTATCATATCTCCCCCTCTTTCTTCTGTCTACCAGTGTCTGCAGTCCACATACTCTCAATCTGTCCTTGTAATCTATATTCCATAATCCTGATGTCATTTTTGTTCTTCTTTTGCAGCCTTTAAACAGCTTTTTTATCCTTTGGAACCCAGGATAGAAAATCTGTGCATAGTAATCCAGATGAGATTGCATCAAACCCTTGTAAAGAGGCAAAATAACTGCTCTATCCTTACATGTCAGTGTTAATTTCAACATCGCAATTATCCTCTGAGTTGTATTTGCAATTTTTGTTATGTGACCTTTGAACTTCAGCTTTCTGTCTGCCATAACTCCAAGATCTCTAGCCTCATCAGCTACTCCAAGCATAATCTCACCAATATAATATGCTAATTAGAATAAAAAGCCAAAAGGCTAGTTTTCTGGCAATTGAATAGATATTAAATGGATAAGAATCCTATATTTTTATATAGGATTCTTATCCATTTAATATCTATTCAATTGCCAGAAAACTAGCCTTTCGGCTTTTTATTCTAATTACATAATACAAGCACACCTTTATGGCATTCGTATAGTGAAGGTATGTAAGTTCTTTTCACTAAGTTTTGATATTTTCTAGGTCTACCTACTCACTGATGAGACCTCAAAAAGGGTTGAAACCGGTCTGGGTAGTGACCTCCCCTCATAATGTAATGACAGTATTACATCTCCTAGGAGCTGTGTCTTACATTATGAGAGAATATCAAGAATAGTGAGGGAGCTTGCTCCACCTTTGCTTCGAATTGCCTTCGCCGATAGTTCTTCGGCATTGAAACTCATAGATCGTAGTTATCGATCTTGAGTTTCACTTACTGGCTATATAAAAATATAGGATTCTTATCCATTTAATATAATATGCTGTTGGATATCACATTACACCAAAGTGCATAACTTTACACTTACGCTGAACTGATAGCCATTACGATTTGCTCACTTCCAGCCTATTCAAATCATCTTATAAATGCTGTATATCAGTAGCATCTCTGATTGTCCTTCCTAACTTTTGCATCCTCAGCAAACAACTGAAGATCTCCTGTCAGTCCCTTTCCAATATTATTTATGTATACATTAAACAACAGTGGTCCAAAGACTAATTCATGGTACACACTACTAGTCACCTTAAATCTGGCAAATTTGCGTTCCCCACCTTCTGATACCTGTCCATCAGCCACCCACTTATCCAAACTAAGTTTATATTCCAGTCCTTTATTCTCTAGTCTATGTAACAACCTTTCATGTGGTATCCTGTCAAATGCCTTGGCAAAGTCCAAGGGTATTATAGTGTATCCATTTCCTTTGTCTGACTCAACCATAACATGATTATAAAATATGAGCAAGTTGCTCAGACATGACTTCTGTTTAGTAAACCCCATACTGTTCCTTGCAAAGTATATCTTCTTTGTTCACCTGTTTCTTTATGCAAGTCCTTATCAACTTCTCTAAAATCTTTACAGTACTCCAGAGATACTGATCGGTCAATAGTTATACAATCAGTCTTTGCACCACCCTTGTGCAATGGGATTATCATACATTCTTTCCATTACTGTGGAATCTTTCCTGAGCTAAGAATCAAATTATACAAACATGTCAAGGATGTAGCCAGTTTTAACGAACATTCCTTTAGCACACATGCTGATATCCCATCTGTCCCAATTGCCAAATTCTTATCCAGGTTATGCAATAGCTCTAGAGCTCCTCATGCAACTCGATCTCTTCATTCATTGCAGTGGTAGCACTGTGCACTATTTTACATAAACCAAGTTGATAGATCTTGGTGAAGTCAGCACTCATTATTTGAACTATCTCATCTGCTTCTGATACTAGGATACTGCTCACATTCAGTAAAGTTATTCTTCCACAGTCATTCTCTCTCTCTTTTACTTGCATCATAATGATAAAATTCTTTTAGTTTGCCTTTAGCCTGTAGCCAGTTTCTTTTCATACTCCAATTTACAATCTGTACAATACTCAACTTTTCTGCCCTTGAGATTCATATATTTCAGAACTCCTCTTGCTCTTATTATCATGATATTCCCTCCACATCATCGTCTTCCTATGGATCTCTTGTTTAATGAGAATGCACATCCATTTGAATCCCATTCTATTTGTTCTCAAATTCTAGAAACATTCAGATACCACATCATTTAAGCATCCTTTCAAAACTATGGGAAGTCATTGAATTCAATAACTGATGTCATGGGATCAAAGACAGTATTCTTTTGAGTTGATCATAACTTCCAGATTTATAGTTCAGCATAACCTATCCTGAATGGAAGAACATCCATATGGTTTTACTTCTGAGATTAATGTGCATGATCACTGTCACCAACTAATAGCAAAGTAGTCACATCCTTAACTAGATACCTTCTGATGCTATAATAATCAGATCTAGCACTCTTTGTTCCTCAAGTTGTTACTTTCACATTCTGCTTGAGAAAGTTGTCACACAACAGTTCAATAAATTCTCTTTTTTTTTATCATGGGTTTTCTCTGCTGCCCACTGAAGATTTGGATAATTTAAGTTATCCATAATAATTATTCATTTAGTACTCATCTGGTGCATTTCTTCTCCAGCAACTAAGAACCTTCAGGTCTGTAGCAACATCCCACCATGTATTTCATCCTCACTTCACACCATATAGCTTCAAACTCAGTGCTTCACATTGCTGCAAGGTTTTCATTATTGCTTTCATGTGTTTCTACTTAACTGGACTCAAATCATCCTATCTTTTCAGTCATTTCTAAAAATACCATATCCTTTATGCTTGATTCTGGTTACAAGATCTAACTTTGAGAGCCAAGTTTTACTTATGCCAACAATTTCAGGCCACAATCTATTCACCAAAGCAACAAACTCAACCACTTTGTCTAATGCTTGGGCTTGGGGGGGGGGATATCGAAAAGAACACACACACATATACAGGGTGTCCCAAAATTCACGCAAGATTTAAATTTAGCGCCATTTGTGCGGTAAGGTGTTGCCAACGAGAAAAAAAAAGACAGCGTGACAGCTGACAGTTCAGGGTTATTAAAAATGGAGCGCTACACAAAAGAACAACGCATTTTCATTGTTGAGCAATATTTTAAAAATAATGAAGGTTTGGCAGTTACAGTTTGCAATTTTCGTACAAAATATGGTCGGAATAGTGATTTAACTTCATCAACTGTGAAAAGATTAATTAAAAAATTCAAGGAAACTGGATTAATTACTGATCTTATACACTCTGGCCGTCTTTCAAGAAGTCGTTCAACAGAAAACATCGAAGCAGTTCGTGAGAGTGTTGCTGAGAGTCCAGGAACATCAATTCGGCACTGTGGTCTTGAATTGGGCATTTCGAGAAGCTCTGTACAGCGTATTCTCATGAAAGATTTGCATCTTTATGCTTACAAAGTTCAATTGACTCAAGAACTGAAGCCTACTGCCCACACACAGCGAAGAGAGTTCGTTGAATGGATTATGGAACAACAACAAGTGGATGCTTATTTTTCAAACAAAATCATCTTCAGCGATGAGGCTCATTTTCATCTTGATGGCTTCGTTAATAGGCAAAATTGTCGCATTTGGGGTTCAGAAAATCCACGAGTGATTGTTGAGAAACAAATGCATCCACAACATGTCCCTGTTTGGTGCAGATTTTGGGCTGGTGGCAATAACAGTTAATGGTGCTCGCTATCGCGACATGATAATCCAGTTTTTTGTGCCTAAATTGCAAGATATGGATGTGGACGACATGTGGTTTCAACAGGATGGTGCCATATGCCATACAGCCCGAGAAACAATTCAATTACTGCATGAGTCATTTCCTGGTCGTGTAATTTCCCATTTTGGTGATCAGAATTGTCCGCCCCGATCATGTGACTTAACGGCGTTAGACTTTTTTCTTTGAGGTTTTTTGAAGTCTAAGGTTTATGTCAACAAGCCCACGACCAACCACGCCTTGAAGGAGGAAATTGAGCTCTGTATCAATGAAATTCAGCCACATTTATGCAAAACGGTCATAGAAAATTTCGACAAAAGAGTTAACTGTATAATTCATAAAGTATACAGTATAACCTTATACTGTATACTTTATGAATCAATAAGAAATTACTATTTTTAATTAAAAACCTGTGTTTTCTATCAAAATTACTTCTTGCATGAATTTTGGGACACCCTGTATAAATATGGAATTGCTTGCTTTCGAGTATATAATCTGTGTTCTTCATAGACTGGGAGTGTATGATGGGAACATAATTCCTGTGATGGAAAAGTGATTATGAAAATAGAATACCGACAGTTAACCATCAGTGATGCTCATCATAACAAATGTATTCAGCATCATCTTAATTTTCACTCCATCCAAAACAGTGGTGGATAGCTGGGCACCATATTGCTAAAAAAAAAAAAAAAAAAGTGAAGATGGAGCATGGGTTATATTTTGGAGATACCATACTACATCATATCTTGTGTTTAATGGGATTCACAATCTTGGATTCTGTTTATATTATTTCTTAATCATAATCTAAACTGGTATGTGATAAAATCAGAAACTATAATGTAATTTCAATCACATAAGGAGAAAGCTTTTCTAGAATCTCAGCACCAGTTTCATTCTTTCTGAATTTTTTATTGAAAGAACAAGAAGAGAGACAGCAGCTTCACTTTTCTACAAATGAACTAGAACTAATTGTGAAGGAAGAACTGAAAAGAGCACTTTTATGCTTACCCATGGCAGTGCTGTAGGATATGATGACATCCATTTTGATATAAAACATCCTTTACCATCTTCTGTGGATCTATTTCTCTTACTATACAACAGAATATGCACCAAGAAACAGTTTCTGGATTTGTAGCATAAGACAGTTTTTGTTGCCTTCCCAAAGCCAGTAGCCTGTCGTTGTAACAATCTGTCTTTGTGAGATCTTGAAGAAACAATAATGTCTAACTTTTTTTCATCACTCATTGTGGCTTTAGTAGATAACAATTGACAACTCCTGAATATGTTTCTTTTAGAAACATCTGTCAGAGATGCACTCTTGAAATATAAACATCTGATTTCAATCTTTGATGTGCAAAATGCTTATAACCTAGTCCCTGAGAAGACTACTATAATCTAGATATGCATTGGAGGGCATCCTCCATTTTTTTATTAGAAAGCTTTTCTTGCAAAAGAACATTATTTTGGCCATACTGCCAAGAGAAATGTTCCCCATGGTTCTGTCTTAACAAAAAAAGCATGCGGCAAAGGTGATCCCAGTCTGTCTTTTGTTATATGTCTTTTTTTGTCAAAGTAAACTCAATCACAGAACAACTTCTGCCCACAGTAAGCAGTGCTCTGTATGTTGATGACTTTACAATTTTGTTAGTAACATGGGGGTTCACTGAAAGGCAGTCGCAAGCAAATTGATCATGTATATTTATAGGCTCTTAGTAATGGTTTCAGATTTTCAGTAGAAAAAAATTTTCTATGTACACTTTTGCTAAAAATGCAATCTTCACGAATACCCAGAGTTTGGGATGGGAATTCAACTATTATTCAACTATTATTGCAACTGTTATCCAGTAGCAACTGAAGCCAATTTATTAGGGCTCATTTTTCAGAGGGTGCTTATTCCTTGTCTACATCTGTCAACTAAGAGAAAAGTTCAAGCAATTATTGAATATCTTCTGCAGAATGATCAATCGACTCTATTGTCTGTATCCTTCACGTCACTTAAAGCTTGATTTTGGATCACATGCTGTATATACTTCTGCAAGAGATAATACCTCGTAATGGTTAGAACCTATCCATCATTCAAGGTTTATGAATTACTACTGGTATGTTTTGCACATCATTCAGAGTTTACAAGGTGCTATCAAAAGTTTTGGGAATTTAACCATAAAAGAAAAATTACTTACTCTTAACTCCTAGTTTCCATCATCTCCTTCAAAAGTAGTCCCCTTAGGCATGTATATAGTGATCCCAAGAGTTTTTCCATGATTCCATGCACCCTGGAAGTCCTTAAGTGTGACATGTTAAGCACCTCTTGCAGTTCTGCCCAGATCTCCTCAATCATGTCAAAACAACATTTACAGCTGGAATTGAATTATTGAGAAACAGGAAGAAATCATAGGGAGCAAGGTCAGGTGAATAGGGGAAATAGGAATTGGATTTTTTTTTTTTTAAAGCCAGTAACTGTCAAATGAAGTAATGTGAGATCAAAGGACAGCAGTCCTACAATCTGCAAGGATAGCCTCATGAACTTTTGCAGTATTTTCCAGGTTGTGCATGTTGACAGTCTTCCAGAATGCTTGTCATTGTCATCATCGATAGATGTTTGTCCCTTGAAGCATTTGTACCACAAAAATGTTTTGCTTTGACTCATAGCATTATCACCAACTGCTTACTTAAGCATGTGGTGAATTTGAAGCAAAATTTAATGCAGATTCTTTGCTCTTTTAAATCTGCCATTTCAGTTGGAGAAGAATATTGCCAAATCACTAAAACACGATACTACAAAAATGCACATAATCCAAGAACACAGCCTCTCAACTTATCAGCGGTTGGCATACTGATTCACGAAGGGTACTACTGCTCACCCCTTATGCTGGGAGAAGGCAGTACTGCAACCAGTTTGTGCACACTATTCATATTCTCCAGACTTTTGGGGTAGTATCTTGTATATCAAAGAAGTGAAGGGAGGAATGGGAAACATTTGTTACTTAACTATGCTTTATAAATGAAGTAACTATAAAATCACATGTATATCATAGTAAAAATTATTTATTGCAAATATCTCGTCCTAGATCTCATGAGACAGCAATATCAATGTAAAGTGAAGAACATCATCAAATTCCTGCCATGTACCTTCAAGGGGTGTATAGGATATGATAGTACTACATGAAAAATTTACATCATTACTAATTTCCTATCTACAATTTTCCTCCAAATCAGTCTGTAACTTGTCAAGACTCCAACATTATTAGATCTTATATTTCTATCGTCTAAGGCACTTTGTACTGTATCAATCCACCTATATCTTGGTCTTCCTCTGGGTTGTTTTCCTGCCAACCTGGCAGTGAACACTTGTTTTGCTAATCTTTCCTCGCCCATTCTGTTCAAGTGACCATTCCACCTGAGATTAGCTCTGCTAACGCATTCCTGGATGCTGACAATGTTAAGTATTTTCCTAATATCCTCATTTTTAATATGATGTTGCCATTGATACCATCTGTTCACGCCCCTAATATTT
Source organism: Typopeltis vanoorti (assembly GCF_054136105.1). Taxonomy (NCBI): domain Eukaryota; kingdom Metazoa; phylum Arthropoda; class Arachnida; order Uropygi; family Thelyphonidae; genus Typopeltis; species Typopeltis vanoorti. Next base: position 96,762,335 of record NC_143555.1, on the reverse strand, counting down.
CCCACGACTCTCATATCTGCAGTCTTTGGTCAAGTTTTTTACTTCTGACCCAGCTCTCAGATCCATAAGTTAAAATTGGTTTGAACACAGTCTTGTATACAGCTAATTTAGTGTTCCGACTAATTTCTTTCTTATTCCATATGAATTTATTCAATTGACTTCCTACTATACCAGCTTTGTTGATTCTTGTCTATTTCCATATTTAATTTACCATCTTCACTAAAAACCATGCATAAGTAGCTGAAATGTTTTACTTGTTCCACAGGTTCCCCATTCAAAACACAGTTGACATTTTCTACGATTCCACCTATTTTTCATTGTCTTTTTATTGCTGACCTTCATACCATATCTATTACAACAGCTATTCAATTTAGTCAGGAAATCTTGCAAACTTGTAGTGGATTTATTTAAAAGTATAACATCGTCCACATAAAGCAAAGAGCTGTCATTAACATCTCCAATTCTGATATCATGTTTAACACGTTCATTGCCAATCACGCGATGCGAGTTCTCACCAAACGGCCGATCACGCGTTATCGCGTGGATGTCGCTAACTAAATAAAAAAATAAAAAAATTTGGCCACCACACGAAATTCCAATTTTAAGCTTGGCAATGAAAGTGTTAATACCACTTTCCTTCATAATGTGATCCATATAGATAATGAATAACAGAGGGGATAATGTACATCCTTGTCTCACACCAAATTTAACATTTAACCATCTTTCTGTACTTCTTTCAATTTTAACTGCTGACTTGCAACTCAAATAAAGACTAAGTATTGCTTGATATAATGCCCCATTGACACCATAATAACTGTAGTGTATTGAATAGCTTCTCTCTTGACACCTTGTCATATGCCTTTTCCAGATCGACAAAACTTAAATACAGATCTTTGTTATATTCCCATGCTTTCTCAACTAATTGTCGTAAAGTGAAGATCTGATCCTGACAGCCTCTATTTGGCCTGAATCCAGCTTGTTCTTTACCAAGCTTTTCTTTCACAATTCTTCTCAACTGTTTCTCAAGTATACTGGCATAAATCTTGCCCGGAACACTCAGTAGGGAAATACTTCTGTAATTCTCACATTCAGTTTTATTTCCCTTTTTATATATGAGTACTATTAGAGCTCTACTCCAATTCAGGAATTCTTCCATCTTTCCAGACCTTCTGAACTATGCAGTGCAGCCACTGTAAAATCTTTATACCACCATACTTCAGCATTTCTGGTCAAATATCATCTACTCCTGCTGCCTTTCCACATTTCAAGTTTTGATGGCTTTTTCTACTTCAAGTATAGATATGTATTCCTGACTGTATGCCTGTTGAGGTTTTTTACCACTGTGTTATCACTGCTTGTTTCATTTAGCAATTTTTTGAAGTAATTGCTCCATACTTCAAGGATATCTTTTTCTCCAGTTTTCATGTCACCTTTATCATCTCTAACTCCTTTTACAGCACTCTTTCCTCCATTTCTAAGCTTCTTCAACAACCTCCAGAATATCTCACCACCTTCTTGATATTTAATTTCCATGTTCTTACCAAAGTCTTCCCATGACTTTTGTTTAGCTAGTTTTACACAGTGTTTAGCTTTCTTACATTTGTCTCTGTATTCTCGAAGAGCACAGGCTGACTTATTTGCCAGGAATTTTTGATATGCTTTCTTCTTTTCCTTCACTGCCTCTTTAACTTCCTGTGTCCACCATGGAGTTCTGATTTTTCTATCCTTGCAGACAACCTCACCACATGCCTCTCTGGCAGAATCAATGAATGTTTTCTTCAGAGTTTGCCACTGAATCTCCAAGGTTTGATTCTTGTTCTCAAACTCTTTCATTTTCTTTTCAATAATCTTTCTGTATTTTAGTCTACAGTTCACATCTGAGAGCTGCGCAACTTTTATTCGTTTTAAAACTTTCTTACATGTTATTCTTTGAATATCAAATTCAGTTTTATCCTGCTCAAGACTAAATAGTGATCACTTCCAATTTCAAATCCTCTATACACTCTGGTGTCCTCCACCAAGGAGAAAACATCACTATCAGCAATAACATAATCTATGAGACTTTTCTTATTCCTGGCCTCTGCTCTCCATGTGAATTTGTGCACATTTTTATGTTGGAACATGGTGTTAGTAATAACCAGTCCATGTCCTGAGCAGAAATGCAAGTTATTTGCCATTATTATTTGGTTTGCTCTTTTCTCCAAATTTTCTGACAAATGTTTGACAATCACTTCCTACTCTGCTATTTAGATCCCCAATAAGGACCAACTTTTCCTCTTTCATTGTGTCAGTAGCTTTCTCTAGAGCCTCAAAAAATTTCTCCACTTCTTAGTAGAACCTTCTGTTGGACTAGAGGCACAAATAAGTCTCATTGTCCAGTTCCCCATTCTGATATTTGCCCACATCACTCTACTTGAGACTGCCTGCCATTCAAGAAGATTAGCCTCGTATTTAGTGTTGAATACTATGGCTACCCCTTCTTTTCCTTGATTGTCATTGCCTGAATATAACATTTTGTATTTATTGCTCAGAAAGATCGCACCAGTTTTTGTGTTTTTTGTTTCAGTCACCCCTATTTTGTCAATCTGGTACTTATATAATTCCTCAGTTAGCTCCATTTCTTTGCCATTCAGGCTTCTTATGTTGATAGTATCGATCTTTAACTCTGGTGATGTTGAGTTGGGGTGTGCTTTCCAATTTGTTCGAGTAGCTGACTTTTCTCTGTTTGCCCTGGTTCACTGGCAAAAACAACGGGGGCCCTTGTTTAACCGGGCGACGCACGAGCTGGCATGAAATTTTTTCATGTTGTAGCATTATATTGTATATTGGTTTAAGCCAATAAGAATACAATTTGGTCGGCTAAATCCCAAATTACCAGCTCATCCTCGTTCGTTCAGTATCCAGGTAGATACCCAACAGGGTGCACCACGAGAAGGTGAGGATTGGACATAAGGTCAGAAGCCCTGGTCGGTTCTCCACATTCCTTTAAAGGATATATTGTGGTCTCCTCTCAGTTATACAGCTTTGACCCTTAAGCACCCCAAGTGAAGAACAACAGTGGCGAATTTGAACCAAAACAGTAGCGCACACATGTTGCATCCGAATCCTTCTATGTGCAGTTGTGTGTGTTTGTTAGGATAAAACACTATTGGACTGACAAAAAAACTATTTAATACAGTTGAGGATAACCTGGTTTTTAGGCTTATGCATTTGTTGTTTCTGGAAATTGACAACGTAAACTAAAGAATAACTAAAAATTTTAATTATTACTTTGCCAGATATATTTCAACAAAGTTAAATTGGTATTTTCAGGAATTAATACATTCGTATCAAACAAGTACACAGCCACACTTCAGTAACATAGATGGAACAAGAGGAAAGATACTGGTTGGATTAAAGTCCTATAATTACACTACCTTATTGTCTTTGTTGGGTGTTCTTGACCATTGGGCTGAATGTCTGCAGATGAGGGTTTCCCATATGAGAAGTAGTTTGGTACAACCATATTTGTTTAGGTTGGAATAGTTAGTCAGAGCTGCAGAAGCTTCGAGGGAAAGCCTCTGAAATTTAATTTTGTTTCAGTGGAGTATGGTGGGTTTTTTCCAATGGATCCTGTGCTGGGTATCCAGGGTCATAACCTGACTGTTCAGGTCTGCTGATGCTGAGCAGTCATAGTGATGGAACTGGATGTAGTCCTAGTATTCTAATATATGGATATTGGCTGTCCTGTCTTTGGCTATGTTATGAACAGTTGTAGATATGGGTACCTGGTACACTCTAGGTAAATCCAAGGGTTACAATTGGTCTTTGTGGGAGAAGACAAGGGTTACTAGTTTTGTGTGGTTTATAAGTGGTCACAAGATTGTGTTAAGATCTTGGTCACCTTTTCAGATACAAGGGATGGTGATAGATTTGCTGTAATCTATATTTGAAAAGGGGGTGGGGTAGGTACGTTGTGTTAGAATTTTTTTTTATCTGTGGGAGTATAGCCATTGGCTGAAAAGGTGTGTTTTATATGGGTGAGTTGTGTTGTGAGTGCAGAGCTATCTGAAGAAATTAATTTTGCCTGGTGGATTTTTGTAGTGCTGTATTGTTGGGAGGGTAGGAGTGATATGATTGTTGATGGATGTATTTACCTGTGGGGGGGGGGGGGGGGGATTCTGTATATGGTGAAGGACAGAGATCCATTTGGTTGTCTTGTAATAAGGGTGTCTAGGAAGAGCAGACTGTTGTGAATTGGATCCTTAGAAGTTGGCTGTGGCCAAATTGCAAACACATCGTCCACATAGCATAGCCAAATAGTTGGTTTGAGGGGGGGGGTAGATTGTTTTCTCCATAAAAAAGCTAACCAAGAGAGGAGAAAGAGAGGAGCCCATAGCTGTTCCCTCTATTTGTTTGTAGTATTTTTCTTTCCAAACAAAATTAACCAAGTTCATAGTTAACTGAAACAGGGCTGAGATATTTGGAGGAAATTCTGTCTCTCATCATCCTTGTCTTAGTATCTCCCATAATGCAAAGCACATCTCCTTGCAGACATGTATAATGCTATACATTAAGGGAAGGGCCACCACCTAGACTGGTTTCAACTTTTATTGAGGTCTTGCCAGTGGGAGCCGGAGCCAGAGGTAGTGATACCAAGGTGGAAGCAATGGAGGTCTCTTTTTACCTATACGAGTTGCCAATAGCCCAACTGACCATTAGGTCACTGTTGAGGGAGGGAGGGTGGGTGAGGTCTTGTATAATGGACTTAAAATGAGCTTTTTTTTTTTTTTTTTTTTTTTTTTTTTTTTTTTTTTTTTTAATGTGAAGAGGTATTGCCAGTAGTATGAGAAAGTACATTTGGCTAAATGTTTGGCTAGTTTGTAGGTGTGTGTGTGTGTCTAACTACTCGGCCAGTCAGGCTGGCCGAGTGGTGAGCGTATCTGCTCTCCAGCCAAAAGGCTGTGGGTTCGAATCCCGCCGTGGGCATCGATGTTTGTGATTGTCTGTGGAAATACTAGTGGTGGTGGTCGGTGGTAGACGGCATTAGTGGATTTAGTGGAGACAGAGTTGTAGAGCGGTTGCCCTCCCTCGATGAGTCTTTGGACTTTCTGGAGGTGTCTTATAATAATAATAATAATAATAATTGGACATAGTGGTACATCCTTTTTATGGATTTTGGGGAATATGTAATTATGGGAATGGTCTGGAATTGTAAGGTTTTAGTTTGTTGGTCACATCTGCCAGCCAGGAAGTGACATTTTTTATGAGTCTTTGGATGGTTGTCATTTGTGTATAGGTGGAGACATAATTAATTTATTGGAAGTTTTTTTTTTTTTCACTTGATTAGACTATAATAAATTTAGTTTAATCCTTAATCTAAGTGTAATCAAACAAAGTTTGCACCTGAAGTATCTTCAGGACTAAGGCAACTCATGGTAAAGGTGGACCAATCTCTCATTAACCTGTCCTGAAGATACTTCAGGTGCAAACTTTGTTTGATTATACTTAGATTAAGGATTAAACTAAATTTATTATAGTCTAACCAAATGGGGGGAAAAAAAAACTTCCAACATCTTTCTCTAAATCCAGAGTAATTTAATAATAAGGTGAGACACCTTTTGGCAACTTGTATAGGTAAAGAAGACTTCTCCATTGCTTCCACCTTGGCATCACTACCTCTGGGTCTGGCTCCCACTGACAAGACCTCAGTAAAGGTCGAAACCGGTCTGGGTAGTGGTCCTTCCCTTAATGCATAGCATTATACATGTCCACAAGATGCTTTGCATTATGCGAGATACTAAGAGAAGGAGTGATGAGAGCTTGGTCCACCTTTACCATGAGTTGCCTCTGTCCTGAAGATACTTCAGGGCAAATTTTTTTGCTTACACTTGGATAAAGGATTAAACTAAATTTATTAGAGACATAATAATTTAGTTGGTGGTAGGTAGACCAATCTTTAAGAACACTGGCCATTTTTTAATTATAATCTGTATAGTTCTTTTTTTTTCTGAAGTATAGAAGAGCTTTATATTCTCTGTTGGGCAGGTTGCTTGCAGGAGGTTTCACTTGTGACAGTATGTTGGCTACATCTAGTCTAATATTATTGGCCTCGCTGTCAGGAAAGTTGTAGATTCCTCACTCAATTTTGATCATGAAATCTTTGGTTGGCACGTGTCTGGATGCAATGCCGAAGTTTTAGTCGTGACGGAGTGCATTGATGACATCTGCTTTGAGGATTGTGGAGGACAGGTTAACAACATTGTTTTCAGCTAGTCTTGGAGGTATTGGCAAACGTTTTAATGTGCTGAGTTTTTACTTTTTCTTTTTCAAAATCCTTGTCAGCCAATGCTGACCTTTGGATGATCCTAAAAGGATCGCCTAAAGGTTAGCATTCAGCATGGCAGAGAGCTCTGCTTGTAGCATATGGATAGCCTAATTAATATCAGCATGCACAGAGTGCATCATGTTAATTTGTTTCTATAGTAGGATGAAGCTAGTGCTTGTAAATGTGGAGCACCTTGTTTGAATGAAACCAGTGTTTTAATTTTACACAATTGTGAATGACTTTGTTATTCATATAGCATTTAAAGAAGACCAACCTGTTGAGCTCTCTTGCTAGTTTCAGTTTTAATTTACTGATCTTGTTGGGCTTGCATGCAAAGAAAACTCCATAGATTATAGTAGGAATGGCCAACTACATGTATTTTTTGGAGCCAAAATAATTCCAGTAAGACTTAGAAGAGCCACAACTTTTCACCAATGTGATGGTATGGGAGTGAGTGAGTGTACGCATGGCAAGGTTGTAACGAGCTTGTAAGAACTGCTTTGACTAATTACACACCTAATTTTAAGGATCTTACTAAGAAAATGAATAGAGGGAAGGCCTCTATCAGTAAAAAAGTAACTAAAATTACTGTGTTTTGGCTTTAAAATTATTTTAATTGTTCAAAGTAAACATCATTTAATGTGTTTCGAATTAAACTCTTTTATTGCAGTAATAGTTATTAACCCTGTTTTTCTCTCTCTCTCCTCTCTTCTTTTTTTTTTTGTCTCCCCTTCTCTTTTTGTTTATTTTTTCATGTTAGATCGCAAAGTGATGCTTGGATGCGAGCTGCATGCTGCTCGCGAGCCACGTTGTGGCCACTCCTGGATTATAGTAATCCTGATATTTAAGTTTATACGTTGATTATCGGGCATTGTATTGTTTCAGGAAATTGGCAACATGGACTAAATAACTAAAAATTTTAATTATTACTTTCTTTATTTCACCAAAGTTAAATTTGCCATTTTCAAGAATTAATACATTGGTATCAAACATGTGCATAGATTTGTGTATAGGTGGAGACATAATTTATTAGAAGTTTGTTTTTTTTTTCACTTGATTAGACTATAATAAATTTAGTTTAATCCTTTATCCAAGTGTAATCAAACAAAGTTTGCACCTGAAGTATCTTCAGGACTGAGGCAACTCATGGTAAAGGTGGACCAATCTCTCATCACCCTGTCCTGAAGATACTTCAGGTGCAAACTTTGTTTGCTTACACTTGGATAAAGGATTAAACTAAATTTATTATAGTCTAACCAAGTGGAAAAAAAAAAACTTGGGAAATCCTCATCTGCAAATATTCAGTATATTTTATGTTCCATCTTTGTTATTGAAGTGATAATAAGATGCCAATTTAACTTAGGCAAAATACAGGAAGTGATAATTAAAATTTTAAGTTATTATTTAGTCTATGTTGTCAATTTCTTGAAACAGCACAATGCAGTTGAGAATAAGAATTTCCCAAACTTTAGGCACTCATTGCAATTAAAGCTTAGTCATTGAAGTTGGATTTCAGTACTTCTCTTCAATAAACATTCATATTTATACATAGATCTATGTAAATCTTGCAGATAAACTTATGCATTGGTGATACATAACTGTCAATTTTTAGGGAAAGACAACGTATACTGTTATAATTAAAAAACTTTAATGTTGAAAGTGATCCATCGGATTCCCATTTGATATGCTCATCTAAAAAAAAGAAAAGTTCTCTTTTCTAGATGTGCATATGTGAATTCATCTTGACGATTCTTTTCCCAATGTAAGTTTAATTCAAGGATGTAAATTGCCAATGTTTTGTAAAAATAAACGAAGTTCTGTATGATTCCAAATTGCAAATTGTCATCTATGTAGTGTAGTCAAATAGACAGTTTTAGTCAAGAGAAAAGATTCCAGACATTCTAGATAAAAATTAGCTAAGTTAGATGATAGTGGTGATCCCATCACAGTTCTTTCAACTTATTTGTGTAGTTCATTTTTCCGTGTAACATAAGCTGATCTGATTGTGAATTTGAATGTCCACAATGTCTGATGGCAATTCTTGTGCTAAAAATTGTTGTTTCAGTATGAGACATATTCATGAAGAGAGAGAGAGACGACATAAAAATTTACTATCATAATCTGCTGATGCCAGTTTCATTGTTTGTTTTTTTATTTTTGCAAGAAGTTCTGTGGCCTTTTCTTATTGAAGAAGCTGAATGGCCAATGGGAGGCCGAAGAAAGTTAAACAAAAACTTTAGATATCTGAGATTTTGTTCAAATTCATCATTGCTGTTCTTCACTTATACTGATGATGTCTTACTATATGTAAGATGGTACATTTATACAATAAGTAATTCTTCCTTGGTATACATGTGATTTTATAATTATGGAAACTTGACAGATCTCATTACACATAAAAAACTATAAATGAAGTATTTGCTTAAGTATCTTACATAGACTAGTATTTCCTCCCTATGTTTTGAAGTTCAGTATTACATGCATGTGACTGCTCTCTCCCTATTTGATATGCAGCTCTCAATATTGTCAGGTAAGGAAATCACTTTTTCATCAGTCTACCTGCAGCTGTACTGAGTTGCAGGTAGATTGTGCACTGAGCAGCAGAGTACTCTGGTTTCTTACTTGTCTATACTGACGGTTCAAGATCTGAGTTCTCTGTCAGATGTGCTGCAGTTTTTCTTGGCAGAATTGTCTTGAGCCATTGAATGCATTATATTCTGTAAGGTATTGCAAGCTATATGGAATGCGTGGAACACTAGCTCTATGGATAGGAATGCAATATATTATTTACTTAATTCAGCTTTTTATTTCATTAACTTGTGTATTGCAAAGCAGCATAGGATGATGCAGATACTGTTAACTGTCCTGTTGTAAGAATTAAGCAAGTTTCTTAGAAGCCAAATTGCTTGGCTGTGACAGGCCATTAGCCTAATATAAAAAGGGAAAATGGGATAGTGTGGTGGCCCAGTATGACTTTTCCTTGTACTAGTAAATTCCAAACCAACCACCATAACTGAGATATTGATTGAGCTATAATCTGCCACCTGTTTTGAAGCTCCTTCATCTAATAGGACCATGTTGTCATCTTTCCATTCCTTTGGGACTATACACCTTGCTGTGACTGAAAAGTCTGGTTTGAGACACTACCATTCCTCTTGCACTTTTCCATAAAATACAGTCTAATCTCATCCAATCCCATGGCTGTATTCACATTGAGATTTCTTAACACCCTTAATTACCCCTCTAATTCATTTACCTCTATTCTCTTATCAATCCCTGTTGCATCGGTCTGCATTGTCCACACTCAGAGGAATTGCCCATTATTTCAACTATATCTTCTGCTTCTGTCATCTCACTACCATCAGTGTTCGTTGTTATTCTTCCATTATTATTCTTTCTTTTACTGACCAGTAGAAAAACAACTCTAGATTTCCTTTAGTCCATTCAGTTAAATTCCTCTCATAAGTTGATTTTCCTTACATCACTATGCTGATTACCCTTCTTACCATGTGCTTTATACTGCTAATGAGCTTGCTGATCACCTTTCTTCTTACCTTTCACAGTAACTTTTTGTAGAATCTATTTAATGATAACACTATTCATCCATTTAACACCTCCATTTGGTTTATATTCACGACCCTGGATATGCAGTCTAATACTACTGTCACAACCTGCTCTGTCTTATTTGTTCTTAAACATCATATTATGTTGTGTTAATGTCGACTGCCTTAATTGTCAGCTGCGGCCATTTGTTATATTCTACTATATCCTATTTGCTCACACTCTGTAGTGTAACAAATTTATTTGTTATTTGACTGCACCAATTAGACTATGTATTGAGAGTGAGATTATAAGATTCTAAACTGAAGACAAGGCAGATATTCTTATTCCCCACTGATCTCATCCACTGACATTAATCTTTACTTTAAATTAGTCGTGACTTGATCTTAATCACTTAATCTAAGATTGATACTCAACTTTTCATTACTCAATTTTATGCAGGTTCGAATTTTTGGGGATAGTGCATTGACAAAATCAGTCCAGTGTGTTATTCACAAACAATTTAAATAAAATCAAGAATTCCTATTACATGCTCTGATCCACATTAGCTTATTTATATAATTGTCTCAACAACAGGTTTAGTTCTCTTACACTTCTACTTACAAAGCTTAAATACAATTATGTACATCCTTCTGGTCATACATATCCAAATTGAATGTACTGCATACCTTGAGTGAGCTTAACTCAATATTAAATTATCTCACACAGTACTTTCCTTACTCCTATAATATTTACACCATCTTTTCGTAATTATTTACACTATTATACTAGCCTACAAACAGAAACATACTTGATGTGAATCGTTTGGAATTTTTACATATCTAAGTGCTTACAATGAGTTGCAATTCTTAAAATATTCTCATTTAGCACTACACTACTCCTTTGTCCACACAAAGGTGCTCCCTTCTTCCTTTCTGCTGGTTCATTCTTGAATTCCCACCAAACTTTTCCTTTGTCCTAGTCAATGATTCTGTACCCTCTTGAACCCTTAATTTGGTGACGTGACAGCAACGACTGCACAACAAGTGGTTCATATGCTGGGAAAGATTCCTTTTCCGTAGTGGCAGGGGACAGCAAACTTCTCATGGTGGTGGACACGGAATAAACTGGACTCAAAGAACCTCGGGACATAAGATGCTTCTCTTTCGGTGACCAACTGTGGACCTCATGTGAGGGTGGACCCAGGTAAGAGAAGGCCGAGAAACCTGAGATGAAGTTCTTCTTGCTGTTAATTTATAAAGGCCTGGACTTCCATTGTACGCATGCACTCGTCTCTTGAAATTTCCATATATGGTCACGGATTGACATCTGGACATGATGACATCACACTTCACACATCTTTCAAAATTGCCATATATGAACATGGATTAACATCATTACATAATGACATCATATTTCATGTGTGTGTGTGTGTGTGTATATATATATATATATATATCATTCATTACTGTCCAGTTGTAGATGCCAGATCCCTGCTGACAGATTGCCAAGAAGAGTCAATTCATGTTTAAGGGGGAGAAAAGAATAAGGTGATGTAGGAATTCGTCACCAACATGTGAAATCATGTGCTTCATACGTAAAATTTTCCAGCTGTTGTGTAAGCAAAATAGTTACTACTTTAAAACTAGAATTTACATAAAAGAAAAGCTAATTTTCCGACGTATAATAATAAAAAACACTCATCTCGCGAAACGCATTGATTACCCTATTATCGGAATGGATTCACCTTCTGCCATGTGCAGACGCGTCGAAGAGTCTTGCATCTGTCGTCAGACAGTAGTTTAACAAAGTCTTGTGATTAAGTTATTACATACAAAAAGATTTATAGCAATATTACAGTGACATTTCTTTATATGTAATTTCCCTAGAAAAACTTGTAAAAATGGACATGATAATTTATTTATCATGTGAGATATTACACTACTTTAAATACTCCTTTATTATTTCTTATGCACTACAGACATCTTTTTGTTACAGTTTCTTATACAATGGCTGCCTCGAATTTTCTCCTGAGATTGTCATAATCACTAGACACGTAGTTCCACGTATAACTTCATTATCAGTTTCTTGATATGTAATCTAGTGATGTACAGGATATTAAAACAGTACTACATGATTAAAATTACATTATTATTTATTAATCTCCTATCAACAATTTCCCTATAAATTAATCTGTCATTTTTCAGCACTCTAATCTTGTCATAGCTAATATTTCAAATATTTTAGTCATCTAGGACACATCTGAATAATTCCGTCCATCTTGATCTGGGTCTTTGTCTTGCTATCTTGACATCAAACATCTGTTTTGCTAACATGCACTCTCCCATTCTGTTTAAGTGACCAAACCATCTTATCTTAGCTCTGCTCACACATTCATGAATGCTAATAATGTCAATTTCCTTCTTAATATCTTTATTTTTGATATGCTTCTGCCATTGATACCATCTATTCACTTCCGACACACCTACAAAGAGACAAGCTACATACATTACAATGCACATAGTATGCTAAAGTCACGCTAATTTGATCAACCGTTAACACTATTGGCTTGACCTTTTTTTTTTTTTTTTTTTTTTAATTTACTACATCAAAGCTAGAGTTTTCTTATTTCCCTAGAAATTGCTAACAGATAAATTAACAAAAGTTAAGATAGAGATTCTTCTTCTCTCTTCCATCATCTATGTGGATGATGATGAGGCCAAATGAACTCTTTCCACTTTTGTCTATCCCGGGAGAGTCCGAACAATTCTGTCCAGTTTGGTGTCACTTGTTGTGATTTGGTTTTCAGGTCCTCTTTTGTTTTGTCTACCCATCTAATTCTGGGCCGTCCTTTGGATCTTTTACCTTCCACGTTGTTTTCATAGCTTTAGATGGTAGTCTTTCTGTTCCCATTCTGGTCACATGGCCAAACCATCGCAGTCTTCTTTCTTGGATTTTGTCTGTTATTGTTATTTTTTGTTTTAGTCATTTCGTTATGTCTTCATTTCTTAGTCGATTCAGCAGAGATACTCCAAGTAATCTTCTTAGCCAACCCATTTCAGTAACTAATAATTTTTTCTCTTCAGCCTTTTTGAGATTCCAGCATTCACTTCCATAGAGGAGTATTGGGAGGACCATGACTTCCATATTTTATTAAGTCATCCAAAAGTTTGGGATGCTTGACTGATTCGTCTGTTTATATCTTTTGTAATTTCACCATTGTACTCAATAAGTCCTCCAAGGTAGGTGAAGTTTTCTATCTGATCTAGATTCTTACTATCAATTTCAATTTTCAGATTGGTGCTTCTTTTTCCTATTTACACCATTATTACTTATAAAAATAAGCTACATTGTAATAGAACTGTAGCCATTCTCTACATTAAAGTGATTTTAGATAAAATAAACAGAATACACAAATATAACCTTAATTTTAACCTCCTGCAAAATTAAAGAACTTATTTAACCCTTTCAAGGATCCCCTTTCCTCCCTGGCTCACCCTGGAAGAAAAAGAAGCTAGAGATTACTCATAGATAAATTAGAAGAAAAACAGTATTGATGGTGGCCAGTACATGAAAAATTGCTTAACCCAAAAGTGAAGGTTTGCTGGAGAACTTGAAAAGTTTTTGCTGGGAATTTTATGTTATTAGGATTGTTGATCAAAATTTCACAGGCTTCCTTAACACGTGCGCTGCCATGCTACTTCGGCATAGTCTGTTCCCGTACACTGAGCAATTTCACTTCTTCAAGGTCAGTACAGTAATCTCGTTGCCGGCGGTAAGCGTCATACAAGTATACTCGTAGCTGGCTTGTGTGGCTGGTTTACCAACTACGAGTATACTCGTAGTTGGTAGCGAACGTGTTAAATTGGAATTCATACCAGGTATATGTGAAGGTTACAATGGGTAATTACTTTGCTTTATATTAAACTGAAATTTTTTATTATAATACAGTAGTTGTCTCTATAATTTTTAAAATGAATACAGTTCATCGTGTAACTATAAACAAAAGGATGAAGTTTTCTGAGTTCCTGCCTATTTTCATCATAATCAATTTTCTGATATGTACCTTCAAGGAGTGTTGAAACTACTATGATAGCACTACATGATTAAGTGTACATTATTATTATTAATGGTGAACCCATGACTGTGTAATTTAAATTAAAATTTAAAATGAATTCATTTTTAATTTTATCTATATTTTTTTTTCTTTCACTAGAGGTCATGCCAGTAGAATAATTGGTGTTCAAATCATTGTTTCTTCTTTTTGTAGGTAGAAAGCATTTTGCCATACTATCTTTATATATTTCTACCTGCAAAAAGAAGACACAGCCATGGGCTCGCCATTATCTCCCCCCCCCCTTTTTTTTTTTTGCTAACTTTTATATGGAACATTTAAATTCACTTGTGCAACATGCTCTAGATTCCTCTCCTTTAAAACCTAAAGTCTGGCTTAGGTACGTTGACGATGCTTTCTCGATCTGGCCCCCATGGCCGCTAGACACTTTCCTTAGCCACCTAAACAAACAACACAAAAGCATACAGTTCACAACTGAGATTGAAAAGCAGAACACACTTCCATTTCTAGATACACTTGTCACATGTCTTCCTTCTGGCAGTCTTTCCTTCACTGTTTACCAGAAACTGACACATACTGGCTAATATATACACATAAACTCCTACCACCACCTAACACAAAAACTAAGTGTCATTAATACTCTAAAAAACAGGGCTTTGAAGATCTGCTCCAATGAACAAGCACTGAAAGATGAATTTAAAGTTATCAGCAATACTTTTCTAAAAAATGGTTACAGCCAAAACACTATTTACAAAATTCTCTACAAGACACCAATAAAAAAAAAAAAACTAGACCACAATAAAACTGTAACCATTCCTTACATTAAAGGGACATCAGATAAAATAAACAGAAAACTAGAGAAATACAACCTCAAAGCCATCTTCAAACCTCCTGCATAATTTAAAAGCTTATACAACTTATACTCATCCAAAGACCCACTCCCTCTGCTGGCCCACCCTGGAGTATACCATATTTATTGCACCTGTAACATACCATATATATAGGAGAAACAGGACGCACAATTCCTATCAGACAAAAAGAACATAAACGACACATTAAATATAATAACTATGGTGAAGCTGGCCTTTCTGATCATGCCCTTGAACACCTTACATAGAATTGACTGAAAAAGCATTAATTGTTTACATCACACCAAAACATGATATGAATGCAAATTTAGGAAGCCTGTGAGATTCTTATCAACCACCCCAATCTGAACAATAATGATGGTCTAAAAAAAACCTCAAGCATATTGAAGGCACATATTCTACCCACAGAACCTTTCTTCCTAAGAGTTAACTATAAACAGGACTGTAGCTACTCCAGAATCCTAAATCTAATATAACAATTGTTATGTTAAAAATAGGACATCATTGTTACTGTAAGAAAACTATCTATATGGAAGAATGTTTCTCTTATGTTATCTTAAATAGAATTTAGCTTTGATGTAATTAATTAATTTTTAATTTTATCTGTATTTTTTTCCCTTTCACTAGAGGTCTTGCCAGTAGAATAACTGGTGATCAAATCATTGTTTCTTTAGCTTACTGTGTGAAATGTAACTCAGCCAGTCTGTGTATATTTGTATATACTCCAGATGATGACCTTAATATGAAGGTCGAAACGTTGGGAAATTAAAATAGTTATTTATAGCACAGTTGTAAAGTCCATAATTTCTAAAATGAATGCTGATCACCGTGCAACACTAAAAGAAAGGAGTTTGGTTATTTTCTGTGGCAAAATACTTTTTACCTGCAAAAAAAAAGAGGGTAGAGCAATGGGTCTACCATTATCTATTCTATTACTAACTTTTATATTGCTTTTGAGCACTGTGCTCTAGACTTTACTTTAAAACCCAAAGTCTGGCTTAAGTATGTTGATGATGTTTTTGTTATATGGCCCCACTGCCACCAAACTTTAGACACCTTCCTCAGCCACCTGAACAAATACACACGATTCACAGGTGAAATTGAAAGTCAGAACACACTTCCATTTCTGGATACACTTGTCACACATCTTTTCTGGCAGTTTTTCCTTCACTATTACCATAATTTTTTGTTGGGTGGTGATAAGGGTTTATATATAGAGATATAAACTCCTACCATCACCAGATACAAAAAACTATGTATCAAAACACACTAAAAAAAAACAGGACTTTAAAGATTTGTTCCAGTGACTAAGCACTTAAGCATGAATCAATTCAAAAATTATCAGATACTTCCTAAAAATGGCTACACCAAAAATACTATCATTAGAATTCTTCACTAGACTGCACCTAATAAGAAAAATAAGCTACATTATAATAGAACTGTAGCCATTCTCTACATTAAAGAGATTTTAGATAAAATAAAAAGAATACACAAATACAACCTTAATGGGACTTTTTAACCTCCTGCAAAATTAAAGAACTTATTCAACCCCCTTCAAGGATCCCCTTTCCTCCCTGGAGTATACCATATTCAGTGCACCTGTAACTTGCCTTATACAGGGTGTTGCAAGATTTAAATTTAGCACCATTTGTGCAGTAAAGTGTTGCCAACGAGAAAAAAAAGATAGCATGACAGCTGACAGTTCAGGGTTATTAAAAACTGACCGCACACAGCGAAGAGAGTTCGTTGAATGGATTATGGAACAACAACAAGTGGATGCTTATTTTTCGAACAAAATCATCTTCAGCGATGAGGCTCATTTTCATCTTGATGGCTTCGTTAATCGACAAAATTGTCGCATTTGGGGTTCAGAAAATCCACGAGTGATTGTTGAGAAACAAATGCATCCATGTGTCACTGTTTGGTGCGGATTTTGGGCTGGAGGCATTCGGTCCATTCTTCTTCGAAAATGCGGCTGGTAAGGCAATAACAGTTAATGGTGCTCGCTATCGCGACACGATAATCCAGTTTTTTGTGCCTAAATTGCAAGATATGGATGTGGACGACATGTGGTTTCAACAAGACGGTGCCACATGCCATACAGCCTGAGAAACAATTCAATTACTGCATGAGTCATTTCCTGGTCGTGTAATTTCCCATTTTGGTGATCAGAATTGGCCGTCCAGATCATGTGACTTAACACCGTTGGACTTTTTTCTTTGGGGTTTTTTTGAAGTCTAAGGTTTATGCTAACAAGCCCACGACCACCCACGCCTTGAAGGAGGAAATTGAGCGCTGTTTCGATGAAATTCAGCCACTTTATGCAAAACGGTCATGGAAAATTTCAACAAAAGAGTGCATATGTGCCAGCAAAGCTGTGGAGGCCATTTACCCGATATGCTATTCCATGCATAACCCTATACTGTATGAATCAATAAGAAATTACAATTTTTAATTAAAAACCTGTGTTTTCTATCAAAATTACTTCTTGCGTGAATTTTGGGACACCCTGTATAAGTGAAACTAAACATATTTCCTATCTGGAAAGGAACATAAGCAACACATTAAATCTAATGTCCATGATAAACCTGGCCTTTCTGATCATGCCCTGGATACCCTGCATAGAATTGATTGGAAAGGCACCTGTTCATTACATCACATGAAAATTTAGTCTGCTAATCCACTAATTCCATTTTAGCCCTATCTAACTTCTGGAGACTGAGTGAGTAGTTCCAGCTCCACTGGTATCCAGAGATAGCTGGCCAAAGGCTATCACTACTTTTAAGTGGCATCCAGTGAAATGATGGCAAACAAGTGTCACCATCTTGAAGTCCCTAACACAATATGTTATTGTCTGGAATAGTGTGGGTTCTCATACCAGAGATCAACTAACTTGGGAACTTACAAGTATCTAGTCAGCCTCTGGAATTGAACTTAGGTCTTTCTTCAGGCAGCCCAGCACTTCCACTGAGCTAGAATATGGTTAGCACATGTTCTACCCACATAACCTTTTGTTCTAAGTAGTCATCATAAATTATAATTAGGACTGTAATACTCTATGTTCTTAGCCTTAGTATAATAAATATTTATGTTAATTATTGATTAGACCACTTTTGCTGTATTAAAAGATAATATGAATTTGTTCTCTGGCCATGTAAAACAAAAGGATGTAGCTGTGATATATATTTCTTTTCTTCCCCCTCCTCTTTCTCTCTAGAGATTAGGCCAATAAAATAAGTTGATGAAATTAGTGTCACTTTGGCATACTGTTTGAATTGTAATGTAGCTCATCTGTGTATATATATATATGTGTGTGTGTGTATACTCCACCAAATGATGTCCTTAATATGAAGGTCGAAATTATTTGAAAATTAAGATAATTATTCTTAACATGGTAGTAGTCTCCATAATTTGGTCAAAATGAAAGTTATTCTTAAGCTAGCATTCTAGGAAATGTGAACAGAGCTAATATGAAATTGCATAGCCACTTAATCAGAACGGGTGTGAAAAGGTCAAGACAGGTGTATATTATTGGAAAAGTCCTAGAGGAAAACAAAAATCTAGTTACATTGATACAGTTAGTAGTGTAGTGCTTTAGTAGACAGAAATGCGAAATCCACAGTATTGGAGACCTGACCAATAACAGGTTAATTTGAAGAAAATCACAGACAGGGAGCTTCTAATAATTTGTACTTAACTGCGAAGTGCTAACATAGTATCTCCCTCATCAGAAAATGAAGGGTAGTGAATGAAAATAGAAGTGTGCATTCATCCTCATCATTTGAACATGTTTATGACATACTGCAGTGCAGGCAGTTAGCTGGGTAACTCTTAAGCAGTAGGAGAGGATGTTTAACCTTTCATTGTGAGGAACGTTGTGGAAATTATGTGCAAACATAGACTAGAAATATCTGTATGTACCTAAACAGTTGGTGATACTAAGGAAGTATGTGAAGCTCACGCTTACTCCTGCAGCATACTGAACAAGTTGAGGTTTTAATTATTGAAACTTATCTTTAGGAATATACGTATAGTATTCTAATGGATTTACCCAATGAGATATATAATGTGGCTGCTTATCCAGTATTGCTGACCTAACTGATGAATGCAGTAACTACAAGAGGTGTTTTATAAGAAGGTTCTGTACATTGTCCACAAACACCTGAAGTTTCATGTTTTCTGGCATCACATCCAAATAATCACCCTGGATCAGTGTTTCTTGTGAGATAATGACGTCTTGAAAGCAGATCAGGCAGTAGCAACATGATAGGACAAAAATACCTGAGTTGTGGCTATATCTACATTTACCTTGTGTACTCGAATGCAGTCTATTTGTATTTGTAATTTTTAAAATTATTGTTTTTCCTCACATACTACATATTGCAGGAGTAGTTTAAAAAAAAAAAACATTTCTGCTTGTGCTTTTCTCAGCTACAAGAAGTGCATCTGATACTCTCCGAAGAGGTTCGGGTTATGTGAATCTTAGCACTTCCTTGGAACAGGTTTCACGTTCAAGCACAGTTGATCAGGCAGCACATAATATTTGTTCAGCAGCTTCGAACACCTCTCCTGCAGCAAGTATAAATATCAGCCCTTCTTATCCTTCTCATATTAGTTCTTCTAAACTTGGGTAAGTTTCAGATTTTCTCAGGAAAATAAATGCCTTTAATTTTTTACTTTTATTAGACTGATTTTAAGAAATATTTTATTTAATATCACGTTTAACAGAATTGCTTTAAAGTATAAACAGAACATAGTACAGAACTTGGATATGCTTCAGATTGCCAACAGAAGATATGTCATGGTCTTCTAGAACTCATCCACTCATATGTCAGATGTGATAAAATAATGCTTTAATTTGGAACTTCAATTTTTCAATTTAAACAATTTTTCACTGTGAATGTTTCATGGTGGAGTCATTATGTGATAACTAGTTATTATCTAGTAAGTATGCTATCCTGGTAAATTATTATTGGGACTCAACAAATACTGCAGTTTTATTGATTTCATTCCACTCACACAAAATGAAATAATAAACATCTTAAAATCTATGATGTTAGATTCAGAAATACACTTTATTAAGAATTATTATAAAGATACCAAAGCAACTGTCAAATTAAAAGAAAAAAAACAAGACAGACAAATTCAAAGTAGATGAAATATCTCGAAGAAATATGCAAAACCATAACCAGAACACCAGGTCTACAAATAAATGGCATAAATATCAACCACATAAAATGTGCAGAATCTAGAGCATAGCTGGAAAGGTAATCAGAATTTTAAATTAAGAGTGCAAAGCTCTTTTTGAATGAAAATCAATCTAAGCAAAACTAAAACAATGAATTCTCGTAGATAGGCTTATACGTTGGTTAAGCATTTCTAAATAACTTAGGGAATTGAAACAACGTAGATCCGAATATAAATTAAATAATACTTTAATAGATATCTCCGATATTTCGGCAATGTCTCATTGCCATTTTCTATAGGAACTTACAAAAGGCAGGAGCACAACAAGCTCTAACAATATAGTAACTGGAAAAAATGATTTTTTCCAGTTACTATATTGTTAGAGCTTGTTGTGCTCCTGCCTTTTGTAAGTTCCTATAGAAAATGGCAATGAGACATTGCCGAAATATCGGAGATATCTATTAAAGTATTATTTAATTTATATTCGGATCTACGTTGTTTCAATTCCCTAAGTTATTTAGAAATAAAACAATGAAAATAGAAAGACATACATGAGGGAAAATTTTCAATAAAATTAGAGAATCATATACTTGAACAGGTAGAGCAATTTACATATCTTTTCAGTCTTGTTAATCAACATCACAGAAACAATAAAATACAGACTTAAAATAAGATGTCTAACATGAATAAATTAAACAAACTATGGAAGAAAGGAAAAAAAACAGAATTTCGAAAAGCCTCAAACTGAAACTATTATTATAGATATAGTAACATATGGATCCAAGACATGAAGACTCAGTTAGAAAGAAATATAGAAAATCAGAGCATTTGAAATGAAATGCTTAAGAAAAATAAATAAGACTCATTAGTCAGAACATGACAAAATAGAAAGAAAAAAAAGATGAATTAAACCATAGAGCAGATATCATAGTTCTCAGACAGCAATTAAGATGGTTTGCACACCTTCCGAGAATGCCCTCTCAGAGATTATCAGATATAGGCCTTGAATAGAATCATGGGAGGAAGATGGCCAAGAGGCAGACCAAAAATAACTTGGTTACAGTCTTTGAAAGAAAGGTCACAGTTATTGAGCTTCGGAGAGATGAAGATATGGCCAGTGTCATGTTTGGTTGTTGCTGGCATTAGTCAACATGGCTCAACTGTTGGTACTTGCAGTTGTTTTTTCTCCAGGTGTTCTGATTTCCCCTCAAACATTAAAAACCCGAATTTTGTCTGGATCACTAAGTAATTGAGGACTATAGCCATCTTTGCTGAACTTAGATATCCTGGCAGAAAGGTATAATACTAAAAACAGTTAATATAGCAATAGCCTCAGAATAACAGTAATGCTGTTGATTTTAGAACTTTACTGCTGAAGATTATAGGAAAGAGTAGATATAAGGGATATTTGTGTCCCAATGAAGGTGAATATCTCTGATATACCATGGCGCATTTAGAATCATGTAAGCATTTGTTTTGCATTCTCTGCAGTTTAAGGATATTTGTGCTTGAAGTGTGGCTGCAGGTGGGGGATGCATAAGTAATAATGGGACGAATCATCAACTGGTAGAGGAGCAATTTGATTTTGGTATCTAGTTTACTATTCCTGTTGATAAGAGGGTAGAGCTGTGCGATGATTTTTGATGCCTTTGTACATGAGCTTTTGTATGTGGGCTGAAGGTTAGTTTTCTGTCCAGCAGTACACCAAAATATTTGGCTTCTGCTTTCCAGGGAATTTTGATATTAAATAGGAAAAAACGTTAATGTATGCTATGTTTGAACAATGCTGAATGTTGTCACTTTCTGTTGTTCACGTTCACTCTGTCCGAGGTCTGTCTTAGATATATTTTTTTATGAATGCTGACCAAACTTGGTGTGGAATTAGGCCCTGGTTTTTGTTGCATTGCATTGGGATTCTAAGCATATTTGCAGATTCCTTAAATTTCCTTGTGAAACATTTTTTTTTCAATATAAGACATGTTCGTTTTATGCCAAAGCATTATTGGCCAGTGGAAGTTGTGTTGGATTCTAGGCCTGATTTGTGTTCTCCCCTTTTTTGTACGTCTTTTTTTATGTTAGTTGATACGAATTTACCCTGATCTTCCCATCTGGCCTATATAACAGATGTCACAGGAACAGTACATTTTTATAGACACCTGGTTTTTGTAAAGGGTGATGTGGAGGTTTGGGGACTCTAGAAATCTTGATATTTTTTCTAGCGGTAGAAAAGCTACTTTAATGTTATGCTTGCATAGTAATTTGGCCAATTTGCCCATAACATTCTTGATGTGTGGTAGTATAATTGTGTTCTTGAAATCTTGCTTTCATGAGATGCTTGTAGGAGGAGTGTTGAGGATTTTCTTGATTGTCTTGGATTCAAAACCATTTTTTGTGAGGCCAATTTGCCCATAACATTCTTGATGTATGGTAGTGTAATTGTGTTCTTGAAATCTTGCTTTTGTGAGATGCTTGTAGGAGGAGTGTTGAGGATTTTCTTGATTGTCTTAGATTCAAAACCATTTTTTATGAGGATGTGTGTTAAATAATGTAATTCTTGCTTCCGCTTTTCTTCTGTACTGGAAATATTGTAAGCTCTATCCCTCAAAGTTTTTATTAAACCTATTTTTTTGCATGGGGTGGTGGTGTGAGGTAGCATTAAGAAATCTTCCTGTGTTGGTGGTTTTTCTATAAATGGAGAAAGATAATCTGTTTTCTTTTTCATTGATTTCTATTAGGATATCAAGGAAAGGTAGTTTTTTATAATCTTCCTGTTCCAAAGTGAATTTTATGTTGTTGTGCAGATTAATAAGATAATCTTTAAAAGCAGTGAGTTCCTCTGTTGTTCCTGGCCATATGATGAAAATATCGGGTACAACGAAGCCAAATTTTCAGTTTTTTATGATAGTTGTCTGATTTTAGTGCATTATTTTCAAAATTTTCCATTTATAGATTTGCTAAAGCTGGGGGATGGGGGAGGGGAGCCCATTGCCAGTCCTTCTTTTTGTTCTCAAAATTTGTCTTGATACATGAAGAACGTATTTTTTATGCAATCTTTATATAGTTCTGCAGTGTCTGGTGGAAAAAGATCTTCAAGGAGATTCACTGTTTCATTTCTGGGAACATTTGTAAAAAGGCTGACTACATCCAAACTAGTCACGATGTCTGAAGGTTCTATGTATATAGAATTTATATCCTTTACCTTAATGAAATGTACACTGTTCTTAATGAATGATGATGTTTTTCTGTGGTAAAATCTGGTTAGGGAGGTGTTTTTTGCCAGATTTGAGGTAGGAGAGTCTCTTCCATCCACTATCGGTCTTAAAGGAGTATCTTTCTTATGTATTTTTGGTACTCCATATATTCTAGGAACTAATGGGTGTTTGATTGTAGAGATCTTTTTAGTTCTTCAGTCCAGTTGGATATATTTTTAATTAGATCATTAGTTTTATTGTGAGCTCGCCAAGTGGGATCTCTGTCTGAGGGTGTATAGGTATTGGAATCTTCAAGAAGAATTTTCATTTTTTTGTTATAATCCTCTGAGTTCATGACTACCATTGCATTCCCTTTATCCACCTTAATTATAACGATGTTTTTGTCTGATTTTAGTTCTTTGGAGGCTGTGAATTCTGTGTATGGTAAGTTCCTGGGTGGTAATTTGCTTTGTAATAATAATGCTGTACTTTGTATGCAGATGAGATACGATGCATTTCCAGGTAGATTTCGTATTCCTTTCTCGATTTGAGCTATGATATCAATTTTTGGGACGTGGCGTTAAAGCAAAGTTGAAACCTTTCAAAAGTAGATTTTTTTCGGTTCTTGATAGGACGCTTGAAGAAAGGTTAATTACTACTTTGGAGTGATCTAGATATTTTTCTTTTTCTTGAAGAAGCACATTAAATTTTTTAATTAAATAATTATTATTTTTGACACTTTACTGCTTATAAGTCGAGATTCTGTTTTTCACATACCTTTATTGTTGTTTAATTTTTTGATTTCTATGTATTACGCTGACGATGATCCATGATATGTGAATTAAGATTGTAGAAGTTGATATTTTGCAAGATTTGGTGATTTATATAGAGCAAGACTTATCAAATAAGAAAGAAGAATACAGTGTACTGTCATTACTAAAACTGTGTATTAGATTTGCAGTCAACTAGAGTCGACTAAATTTTTTTTTAATTTGATGAACAGTTAACTGCCATAACAACATCTAATGGACTATTTTGAGTAATTTCTCATTTCTTGTGTTTAAACTTTTAGTTACCTTTAACTCCTGAAGATGTAAGTCAAACGACATACGAAACTTGTCGGGTTTGTTTATCTTTATTTATCTTAATAAACATGCGGTCGCAATACCAGAATCTTTCTTTCGAACTAGACTAGTTCTTACAAAAAATCAGTAAACTTCATCACATTTCTCTATGCCAAAAATCTGAGAAATGATTATTAAGAACTATACTGTTTAGAAGTTTTTATTACATGCTTTTTTTTTTTTTAATAATCACACACATACACACTTCAGTTGGTCCTAATAGTATTATCATTTTTGACCTGACTGTCACTTTACTGCTTATAAGGAGAGATTCTGTTCTTCATATACCTTTTATTGTT
The DNA here is from genome assembly GCF_054136105.1 of Typopeltis vanoorti. Taxonomy (NCBI): domain Eukaryota; kingdom Metazoa; phylum Arthropoda; class Arachnida; order Uropygi; family Thelyphonidae; genus Typopeltis; species Typopeltis vanoorti. The sequence continues at coordinate 96,737,743 of NC_143555.1, read as the reverse complement.
GTTTAATTTTTTGATTTCTATGTATTAAGCTGACAATGATCCATGATATGTGAATTAAGATTGTAGAAGTTGATATTTTGGAAGATTTGGTGATCAGACTTATCAAATAAGAAAGAAGAATACAGTGTACTGTCATTACTAAAAGTGTGTATTGGATTTGCAGTCAACCAGAGGTCATCAATGGTGAGACCTCAGTAAAGGTCAAAACCAGTTTGGGTAGTGGCCCTCTCATAATACATAGCATTATGTATATCTGAAAGGAAGTGTGCTTTGCATTATGGAATTCTATGGCAATTAACATGAAGTCATCATCTTCTATATACAAGTAGCCTAGTTGTGAAGATACTTCATGTAAGCGAATTTTGTTTGCTTCACTTGGATAAAGGATTAAACAAGAATATAATTTCCTGGCAAGTTTAATTCACTTTATAATCAAGTGTAAAACTTTCTGTGGTATTGCTATTAGTTTCAGTCCAGTATACAGTCTAGCAGCCGGTTTGTAGAATAATCACTTTAAAGTTCTGTCCTTAAAAAGAAGGAATGTTGAGTCTCTCCATGACATTTAACATAATTCTGAAAGCATCATTCATGTTACAGTCATCCCTCGACTTAAGTCCATTCGAGTTATGTCTGTTCGAAGATACGTCTGTATCCCATAAGTGGATAAATAACATTTTCGACTTCTGTATACTTTCAAACAAGATGCAAGCAAGCGTAAAGTGAAAAGGTTTCTATTTAGCAACAGTGCATCATGCACAGTGGCAACAACGCATTCAGCGGCAACCTCTATCAGCATTTTGCACGCGTCTTCAACAGTTCCTCTGTTGATTTTATGTTTGAGAAATAGATTATTTGTGTATTTATTGTTAAATATTTCATGATATTTTGTACAACATGACCCCTACACACCCAGTCAAAAAACCTAGTGAAGAATCACAGAAAAAGAGGTCAGCAACTGATCTTCGCACTTGACTTTGGATGGTCTCATTCTGCAGTGACGACCATTTTGTAAAAATCAACAATAGTGATGATGCAACGAGAAGATCCTAACAGTGATATGGAAAAGCTACTTGTGTCATGGATAGAGGACCTGAATCAAAAGTGCATACCCCTTAGCATTATGGCCATAACTGCTAAGGCACTAAATCTCTTCAACATGTTGAAGGTGAAAGCAGGACCCAATTACAACTACAAATTCAATGCTTCTTCCAGTTGGCTCATGAGATTCAAGCAGTGTTTTACACTGCATAATGTGAAAATGTATGGCGAATCTGCAAAATTATTTGTTACAGCAAATATTTAATATGGATGAGACCTCCTTGTGTCAGAAAAAAAAATGCCTGAGTGGACGATCATCGACAAAAAAGCTAAAATCTATGTCTGGTTTCATAGCTCTTAAAGACTGTATTACTATTCTGTTAGGGGTAATGTGGCTGGGTATAAACTGAAACCATTTGATATGGCACAGTGAGAATCCAAGAAGCTTCAAAAACATTAGGAAGCATACTCTTCCGGTTCATTATCGAAGAAGAATAAGAAGTCGTGGAAGGCTCAAAAATTGTTTGCAGATGCCTTAATCAACTGTTAGTGCAAGTGAAATGGATAGCTATTGCGTTAAAGAAAATGTAGAATTTAAAATTTTATTAATTCTAGTTAATACTTCAGGTCATCTGTCTTATATCTGTGATCTTCACCAAGTTCAAAGTCAAGCTTCTCCCTCCAAACACTACTTTATTGGATCAGTGGATTCAGTGGAATCCACTACCCTGTGGATCAGGAAGTTCTTTCAGTGTTTAAGGCTTATTATCTATGGAGAACTTTTTCACAAGCCATTTCTCCCACTGAAGGAAATGACCTGACTCTCATGCAATTCTGGAAAGCATTCAATATTATCATGCTATTAAAAATATTGCTGTGGCTTTGGACGAAGTGATCTCTCAGTGTATGAGTGGCATATGGAAAAAGACATTAAAAAGGTTTGTGCAAGATTTTGAAAGTTTTGAAAAAAAATGAAGACTTTTGTAATTGAGTGAAGAAATAGTGGGCCTAGCAGACAGTCTGAATCTCGAAGTGAATGATGATGACATAGTTCAACTTATAGGAAGTGCCCTTAAAGAGTTGACCAACGAAGAATTGGTTGTTCTCGTGGAAAGGCTTAGACGTTGGTTATGCATTTTTTACTAAATAATTTAAGGAAATTACAACGTCAACTAGGATATACATTAAAATAAATTTTAATATACTTCAATATTTCGGCAACGTCACTTTGCCATTTTCAAGAAACTTAAGAACAAGACACGTGCACGCAGGCACAACAAACAGTGAGTGAGGAAGAAGCAGGAAGCTATTATTTCTCCTAAAGTCCTGATGGTGTCCCCCTTAGTGGGCAATGTTGATATTTAGCCCTAATCCAAACCTCAACAAATTTGGCTGCATGAGACTGCCTCAAATTTGGGAAACCTACATCAGAAGCCCTTCAGCCCAATTGCCCAAGAATACCAACATTGCCCACTAGGGGGCACCATCAGGACTTTAGGAGAAATAATAGCCTGCTTCTTCCTCACTTACTGTTTGTTGTGCCTGCGTGCACGTGTCTTGTTCTTAAGTTTCTTGAAAATAGCAACGTGACGTTGCTGAAATATTGAAGTATATTAAAATTTATTTTAATGTATATCCTAGTTGACATTGTAATTTCCTTAAATTATTTAGTAAAAAAAGAAGAATTGGTCGAACGTGTTGCGGAGGAGGAAGAACGAGAAAAGAAAGAGGGAAAAGGGAAACAAGAAGAGGTAGTTAAACAATTCACAGTGAAGGGTCTTGCAGAAATGTTCTCAAAATGGCTGAAGACATGGACCCCATTGTTAAATGTTACTTATTAGTAGAAATGAAAGTACATGATGCGTTTGCTTGCTATGAACAAATTTATGATGAAAAGAAGAGGAATAAGCAAAGCACATTGGACATTTTCATAAAAAAAACAAAACAAGGGTTACACCAGAACAGCTGCAGCCACCTGTTCCTTCACATAAGGAAAGTAATGAAGATTTGATTGTGAAGGAAAATTTGGGTGATTATTCTCTTGAATTATATTGACAGTATACTTATTACACTTAAGTCCCTAACCCCTATAACTCTGTTGATTTAATGTAGCGACTTATGTCTGACCGACTTACGTCCTGCCTGATGGCACGGAACCTGGACGTAAGTCGAGGGATGACTGTATTGAAGAAAAACGGAGGAAAAAAATAATGAGGCTTGAAGTAGCTTAAAATTCCATATTTGGAATTTTAAGATTCCATTTAAAATTCCTTAAAATCTCTAGAGCAAGGTTTCCAGATTATGTAAAAATAATAATTAAATTAAAAAAAAAAAAAGTGCCCACCCACAGTAATGATGTGCTGTATGTTTACAACTATCCCCTCGAGACTGGGAGTCACATAAATAAAATTTAGTAGGAGAGGAGTAAGAAAAAGGACTAGGGTATTAGGAGAATGATGATGATGATTATCTGCTATTTTAGCAGTTAGATGAATAGTTCGTGTTAGAAGTCAGTTATTCATAGGAAATAATTAGGCTTTCCTACCAACTTGGGGTCAGTTAAGAACAGCCAGTTTGAATTAAGAATATTGATGCTCCCCCAAAAAAATATGACTTCGTTGTTTGGGCAATTAGACTGCATGAAATCAACTTTCAGAAGTAAAATAGTAATAAAAAAAAAAGAGGTTGGCATGTTTCTCTGAATTAGGAGAGCAGCAAATAAAGGCAACGAAGTGAGGCAAGGAAATCTTGATCCAGAGTAGATGATATAGAAAGGGTTCAAGGTTTAGTAACCTTAAACACAGAATGTTATACCTGACAAAAAAAATACATATTCCATCCTTCTTACGGAAAGCATCATTCATATGGTTGGGACAGTTGATTGGGTGAACTACCATAGTTGTAGAGGTTGCTATTTGTAATTCGCTAAGTAATAAGAGATTGGATTTTTTGATGCATGAGTGCTGTTACATATCATTGTTTGCATTGGGTCCCATAGATGTTTGTGAAATAGACTTGAAAGTTTTTAATATAATTACGGCTATTATAGCCTGTTTTTGTTTAGGAGTGTCCCTTATTTTAATACATGGCTAACATTACTCAAAAAAGGGGTTTATATATATTTTTAGGACATTATGGGTGAGTATAGAAGGCAATATGGCAGAATAAAAGAGGTGGAAAAAATTTTGTACATATCTTGTTTTTGGTTCTATGATGCCTTCCAATTCCAAGATCTTGCTGAAGGGTGTTTATAAACGGGAGGGGGGGCATGGGGGCGCGTTTTGACACGGGAAATAAGATTGGAAACCAGGGTTACTATTAATAATATATATTATTTTGTTTAGGGTCACATTTTTTGAGGGGGGGGGAACGAAGGGGAAGAATAACCTTATGTGGAAACTGGACCGACGACGTCCGAAACGGTTCACACCCCGTTAACCCCTGTCCCAGTTTTCACATAAGGATATTCTTCTCCTTCATCCCCCCACAAAAAATGTGGCCCTAAACAAAATAATATATATTTATATATATATATATATTATTAATAGTAACCCGGGTTTCCAATCTTATTTCCCGTGTCAAAATGCAAACCCCCCCCCGTTTATAAACAACCTTCAGCAAGATCTTGGAATTGGAAGGCATCATAGAACCAAAAACAAGATATGTACAAAATGTTTTCCACCTCTTTTATTCTGCCATATTGCCTTCTATACTCACCCATAATGTCCTAAAAATATACATAAACCCCTTTTTTGAGTAATGTTAGCCATGTATTAAAATAAGGGACACTCCTAAACAAAAACAGGCTATAATAGCCGTAATTATATTAATAGTGTTTAAGAGGAGTAACATGGGAATTTTCCCAGAAACTATACTTAATTGAAAGTTTTTTTTTTTTTTTTCAGTAATTTTGCTGCTTTTTTAGCCTCTTTTTAAGGTATGTTTGCCCTCTTTTTACAATTTTTGTTGCATTTTTGATTTTTTTTTTGTTGGTTTTGTGAAGTTTTTTTTTAACATACAGTGTCACTATTATGTTTCTTTCATAGTTGGTCTTATGTTGGAGGCTTAATATATCCATAACTCTCACAGGAGTGCTCAGACTTGGGTACAAGCATGGCCTCAACAAACTTCCTGTGCACTATAGCAATGCACAGGATGTTTCTATTTCTCATTCGTTTCTATTACCCTCTCCCCACATGCAGTAGCAGGTTAATCGCCAGCTGGTCAGGAAGCCTCTTAATGCATTACCATCAGATTTGGTACCATGTACTCTCAAGAAGCTGGCTTGAAGACCTACCGTACCCTTGAGTTTATGGCAGTTCTTCAAGCTGTTGATTGCATTAATGCTTGTTAGTTAATTATGGACTGATGAGCATTCTTGGCAAGGCATGTCACCATGGTAAGATATGCCCAGCATCACTTGTACTGTGTGTGTAGGGGTGGGGGGGGGGGATAGAAACTAGAGACTCCCCCTATGCTGGAGACAAAATCTGGCAGTAGCGTTTCATGACTCTGATAAGCTTGGAGTATGGTATTTCACTGGATATTGAAAGTATCACCTGGATGTATAGTTAGCATTCCTCCGACTAAAGAAGATATGTAATCTTTTCATCTCAAAATGCATGACTCGACATTTGATAACTTCAGCTAATTACCTTTGCCTACACTGCCAGTCTGCTTCGATGAGCTTGCAGAATCTCTGTATAAACATTATTAATTATTGTTCTCCCTAGTTTTGCATCATCATCATCATCATCATCAAACTGGATATTTTTCCTCTTATTATTCCATTTATTATTAATCTTCTTCTTGGCTTCCCGTATTAGGCAATTGTTTGCCTGTAATGTTTTCAAGGGTTTAAGAAAGTCTTCTGCCCATCTCCTCCTGGGTCTTCCTCTTGATCGGCGTCCCTTGGCTTATATTTTCAAGCAATATTTGGCCATCTGTCCTCATTCATTCTTTCTACATGTTTTTTTCCAGTTCTTTCTATAGTTTGTGATGTCTTCTGTTATGTTAATTATGGATAATTGTTTTATTTTGTAATTTTTTTTATCTTGTCTATTCTTTTATATCCTGCGAGCAGTCTTAGGAACTTCATTTCTGCAGCTTCCACTTGTCTTTTATCTCGTTCTCCCCACATCCATGTTTCACTGCCATATTTCAGAATTGGTTTAGCTATTGTTTTATATAGTTTTATTTGGGTTGTTCTAGATCTGTTTACTGAAGTGTCTGTTCAAAGTTCCAATGACTGCTAGGAATTTTTGCTTTTTATATGCAATTTAAATTTGTTCACTTGTTCTATTACTTTATTGTGGATGACTAGTTTGCATCTTTTAATTTCTTTACCCTGAAATGCTATTGATTTCATTTTATTTATTGAGATTTTCATGTCATACTGTTGTATTGTTTTGTTCAATATGTGTACATTTTTTTGTAATTGGTCTTCATTTTCAGCAAAAATAACTTGATCATCAGCATACAAAAGGCTGGTTAATTATTTATTTCCTATTTTAATTCCTGTGATTTTTGTTTTTCTTCCACTCTCTTGAAATTTTTTCCCTATATATATATATTGAAGAATATTGGTGATAATCCCCTTCCTTGAATTAGACTTCTGTTGGTTTTAATTTTTTTCACTTATTTCATTATTAATTTTAATATAGCTTTTTTCCATTATATTTGCTATTACTTGGGTGGTTTGAGGTGGAGCTTTTATTCATTTTAATCTGTTAATTTTATTGTATGCTTTCTCATAATCCAGGAAGGCCATATATATTGGTAGGTTAAATTCTATTCTTTTTTCTATAACTTGTTTGAGTGTAAAAGTGGGATCTGTGCAGGATCTTCCTTTCGTAAAGCTGTGTAAAATGGGGGGGGCTGTTTCTTTTCTTATATATCCTGGGATGCTTTACTTATATATATATATATATATATATATATATATATATATATACAGGGTGTTCGGGATAAATTTGACAGTTTCGTAAGGAAAAAGAAAATCTTCTTTGTATCTATTAAATTTAATGAATTGACAAAAAAACATTACAGGCAGAGTTAATTACAATACTATCAACAAGATTTACTCAAAATAACCACCATTAGCATCGATCACAGCTTCAATTCTGCTTCGGAACCTCGAACAAGCTGATGCTACAGTCTCCCTGGGAAGGGCCGCAAAAACTGTTTTAATTTTATCCATTAACTGGGCTTTTGTATTACTGGAAGTGCGATTGGTGTCTTTTTCAACTGCGCCCCATACAAAATAATCCATGGGGTTAAGGTCTGGGGAGTTTGGAGGCCAAACATTTGGACTGGTGAAGTCGTAGAAATTTTCAGACAACCATTTTTGACTTTTCCCAGAGGTGTGGCAAGGGGCCGAATCCTGCTGCCATACATACGGCCTACCATTGGCTACCCTTGTTATCCAGGGCTTGACTACAGTTAGCAACTCCACGAACAAAGCCCGAATTCCAATGCCAGGGTTCTTCAACACCTGTTCCTGCAGATTTGCGAGGAATTCTGCTGTACGAACGCAATCAGATCGTCTGCTAGGGATCTTTCTTCTTGCTACATCCTCGTAGTCACCATTGCAAGTCTCTAGTTCATGCCTGATTGTTTTTACTGTATTCAGGGAGCATTGGGCAGCAGTCGTAATATCCTTATTTTGATGGCGGGCACGAATCATCATGATACAAGTTATTCTCTTCCATGATTCAGGTGGGTTCCAGCTATCCATCCTTTCTGACATCTTGTATATGAATGAAGAAGGGTCCAAACTTTTAAATGAAGAGAAGTGTGTGTTAATACATGTAACTTACGGAAAAATATAATTAATTATAAATATGTCAAATATATCCCGAACACCCTGTATATATATATATCCAGGTGATGCTGCGACAGTGTAATATATCATCACTTAATTTTTTTCGTTCCCCTTTTTATACTCTAGATTCCTACCTTCTGTATTCTATACTCCCTCTACCCGAGAGCAATGGAAGTATTTATTTAGATTTATGACTGCGCCATCCATGCCTCGATATGGTGCAAGAAATATAGTACTTCCAGTAGGTTATTAAATCTTTCACAACAAAATCTCTTTATCATCCCCAAGTTATCAATTTGCTTTGCAGTCCTGGCCCTATAACTCTCTATTTATCTCAAAAAGGACTCTAATAACCTTTGGGCTCCCACTTTACAGATCCGAGTTTATTTTTTTGAATCAGTGCATTGCAAAAGACAAGAAAATGAGACCAAACCATTATGTATTAATATATAAACAAAATTTAATTACTGATATCTAATAGTTACCATACAATACATGAATTCAAATCTTCATTCATACAAGAAATTCATTAATCTTGAATAATTACTCAGATGTAATACTTAGTGAACTCTCTTATTTTTTTCTCTAATTAAATCTGAGATAATACATTCTAAATATTATTCACACAGAACAATAAATTTCTAGGTGCGCATTAACAGTCGTAATTAGTCATCAACCATGCACCACACACACACATTATATGACTTTTAGATTCTCATCTTAAAGACTTAGTTAATTGAGTGATAATCACATTGCCATATTTCATTCCCTTTGATAGAACAGCTCTATGATGTGATAATAAGCAATTAAATTAACACACATTACTTAGTGAATTCTCTTATTTTTTTCTCTAATTAAAATCTCAGATAATGCATTCTACATCACAAATACTAAATATCATTCACACAGAACAAGAAATTTCTAGGTGCACATTAACAATCGTAATCAGTCATCAACCATGCACCACACACACATTATGACTCTTAGATTCTCATCTTAAAGACTTAGTTAATTGACTGATAATCACATTGGCATATTTCATTCCCTTTGATTAAAACAGCTCTGTTCCTGATATGATAATGAGCAATTAATTAACAGACATTATTCAAAGGAAATCTTAATTAGTCCAATCTTTCTTAGGGAAATTAACTACTCTCACGTTAAACTCTATAATAATTTTTACTCAAATCTACGAGCGTTTCATGTACCTTAAACCACTATTTTTCTATATTAAATAGTTCAGCAGTTCCTTGAGGGGAATTCTCTTAAATCACAAACATAAAATAATTAACATACAGACTCACATGGGTCTCTGACTGTCTTGCATATGCCTTCTCTCCTTGTTTCTTTTTCTTTTCTTTTCTGGGGTTTCTTCTCCGTTCCGTGTTTTCTTCTTTTCCTTGATGAGAGTCACAGGGCACTATCGAGGGATTGCGTCAGCCATCGGGATACTGGATAGTTTTCTTCCGGCGTCTTGAACTGACCGACGAGGAACTGCGTAGGTCGGTGGGCATGCACGTACTCAAACAGAGCAGCAAGGCTTGAACCAATACGGCAAGATTCCCCCCTTAGACTTTAACCTCTGGTTTATCCTTGGCTTCAGACTGGAAACTCCCTTCATGGACAGACTCCCATCTCTCCCCTCTGGAACTAATCGACACCTCTCCTTCTCGACCTCTTGTGGACAGATCACGCAAGATGAAACAGGAAGCCCTTCTCAACAAAATTCCAAGCCTTATATTCTCAATACTCCTGCACTTTGGGTTAAGTTTATTGGACCCGAAATGTCCCCGTACATGTCTTGCGTGTAGTTACGAGAACCCCGTACAACAGCACGTGACTGGCGGTTCTCGAACTTTCGCCGACAAATCCTATTCTTCCCCTTTGATGTCCTTAATCCAGCTACGTGGCCTATGGGACTTTCCGACTGATGGAGGCCGTCCCTTTTTAATACTGACCTTGAAGGTCACCTGCTACAGGACTCATAAATACATTTCAAAAGGAACTGCCAACTTACAGACTACCCTTGGTTTCAAACATCTTACTTCTGCTCTTAAACAATGAGTGAGTTAATTCCCTTTGGGCTCATTTTGATCTTTATACAAAGTTTAAACATACAAAACATAAATACATTATATACAAGGTTTTTAAGCGTGTTCCTATAAAAATCGATGTACTAGAGATTTTATTAATTTTCGTAACATCGAGTTTTTACAGCTGCATTGTTCTTCTTCAATAATTTCCTCAGTCCATGGTGTTAATTTACTTTTAATTATATCCAGATATAATAAGTTTAGTTTAATCATCCAAGTGTAGGCAAACAAAGTTTGCACCTGAAAATATCTTCAGGACTGAGGCAAGGTGGTACATCTGTTGGCAACTCGTAGCAAAGGTGGACCAAGCTCTCATCACTCCTTGTCTTAGTATCTCCCATAATGCAAAGCACATCTCTTTGCAGACATGTATAATGCTATGCATTAGGGGAAGGGCCACCACCCAGACCAGTTTTGAACTTTATTGAGGTCTCATCAGTTAGAGGCAGACCCAGAAGTGGTAATACTAAGGCAGAAGCAATGGAGAGGTCATATTTATCTATACGAGCTGCCAAAAGGTGTACCACCTTTTTATTAAATTACTCTGGATTTAGAGAAAGATGTTGGAAGTTTATTTTGCACTTGGTTAGACTATAATAATAAGTTTAGTTTAATCCTTTATCCAAGTGTAGGCAACACGTATAGGTAAATATGACCTCTCCATTGCTCTGCCTTAGTATCACCACTTCTGGGTCTGCCTCCCACTGACAAGACCTCAATAAAGGTCTAATCCAGTCTGGGTAGTGGCCCTTCCCTTAATGCATAGCATTATACATGTCCACAAGGAGATGTGCTTTGCATTATGGGAGATACTAAGACAAGGAGTGATGAGAGCTTGGTCCACCTTTGCTACGAGTTGCCAACAGATGTACCACCTTGCCTCAGTCCTGAAGATATTTTCAGGTGCAAACTTTGTTTGCCTACACTTGGATAAAGGATTAAACTAAGCTTATTATAATCTAACCAAGTGCAAAATAAACTTCCCACATCCTATATCTAGATATATTTTATAGCACATATTTAATAGGGATATTTCTCTGTAGTTTCCACAATCCTTTCTGTTTCCTTTTTTGAATATGTTTATGACTATTGCTGTCTTCCATCTTGTGGGATGTTTCCTTCTTCCCATATTCTGTTTGGGAATTTAATTAATTGTAATTGAAATGGTTTAGAGCTGTATTTGTATACAGTAGCCCCACACACACACACACATTCTGCCTTATCCAGGGGGGGGGGATTCCAAGACATCCCTCAGATACCTGAAACCGCGAATAGTACCGAACCCTATATATACTGTTTTTTCCTATACATAACATACCTATGATAAAATTTAATTTATAAATTAGGCACAGTAAGAGATTAACAACAATAACTAATAATAAAATAGAAAATAAAAGTGCAATCTGATGAATGAAATCTTAGCAACCTCAGAGTCCCTCACAAAATCATCTTGAATAACATCAAGAATATACATGGTGATCCAAAAGTTGCATGCATCAAAGTGTTTCAATTCTAATTATTTGTTTTGCCTATAGATGGCACCCTAGGACTGTTGGCCATTATTGTGTAATCTGTCTGCCACCTGTCAGTATTAGGCATCCATTGCATAGTTTTGTTTATGAGGAAAGCAAAATGGTGCTTTCCTAGGATCAATGCGTTGCTATTTTGCCTGTTGTTCTTACATGAATGTTGTGGAGGAGTTTCATCAGAAGTATCCCAACTCCTGTTGTTCCTCAAAATTCAACAATTATGAGATTAATCAAATGCCTTCAGGAAACTGGATCAGTTGCAGATAAACACCAGCATGGATGGTCTTCCATTTTGACTGAGGCTAAAGTGACTTCAGTAAATAACATGTTGCAACATTCACCTTCAGAGTCTTTTGAAAGCTCTCTGCACAGACAGGTATGTCATATGGCAATACTTTGAGTGCCACCGAACAATTAAAGCTTCAACCATACCATGTTCACTCAGTTCAAGAATTAAAATTAAACCACTGGATAAGGAAAAAATGTTTTGTACTGTAGGTGGTTTTGATCATTTGTTGAAGAAAATGGAGTTCACAAGCTGGACAATGTTTTCTTCAGTGACAAAGCATGGTTCCACGTATGTGGATATGTCAATAGCCAAAAGAACAGAATATGGTCATTGGAAAATCCTCGTGTTTTCCATGAAATGCCCATGCATTCTCTGAAAATAAGAGTGGGGCGTGCAGTATCATGCCATCTCATTGTTGGATCCAATTTTTTGAGACAACATTGAACAGTGCACTGCATCAAGACATTATCACTCAGTTCATGGCTATCCTCAAGATGGAAGAATGTAATTGCTGTTTTCAACAGGATAGTGCCACCTGCTGTACATCAAATGAAATTATAGTGCAATTTTTACAACAGTTTTTTGGTGATAGACTGATTTCTAAAGGACTTTGGTCCCCAAGGTTTCCAGATTTGTCACCTCCACATTTCTTCTTATAGGGTTACCTAATGTATAAAAGTAATCCTCACACAGTTGATGAATTGGAAGACAAACACCACTGAAGCAATCAGAGTAGTCAGTAAATTTTTGCTTCGAAGAGTTGCCTTCAATTTGATAAAAGAGATCACATCCCTCCTTTCAAGAACAAGGTGGCTATATAGAACATTTGCTTTAGTAATGTTATTTATTTTTGCGTTTATAAAGATATGGTTATAAACTTTGTTTATAGCAATTTAATTCTATAAAATTTGTTTCTAATATTGAAAAATTCAAGTTGATTTTATGATGTGTGCAACTTTTGGATAACCCTGTATTTCACTTAAAGATCTCGATAAAACTGATTTAGCAAGCCACACCCCATCTTCAAAGCATAGAATTCAGTGGAATAATACTAAAGTTCTACACAAAAGTTATTTTCTTCTGGAATGATTGTATAAAGAATGCTGCAAAGCACACATTCATAATCCTAACCTTAATGTGTTTCATAAAAATTGTAATTATTTTATTTTTTTAATTTTAATTTATTCCTTTATCGAATGTAGATGGAGTTAACTCCTGCAGTTGATAGTGCATATAATATCATGCACTTTCAATTTAATTGCTTGATTTATGTTTATCTCTTCTTACTATAGTGTATTGAAAATGGCTATGAAACATGGCTGCAAATTCTACAGAAATAAATAATACATTTACATAAGTGACTTCTGTAATCATTTATTGTTAGAATATCATTTCCACTCACATCTCAATTTTGAAATCTGTTCTCAATAATTTAATTCTACAGGTTGCCTAAAGTCCTTTTCTCTGTAATGGAGAAGGAGGAGCAATATTACTACATATGGAAGCCGGTAAGTTTCTCATTGTTCCAGAGATAAATTTTATGGCTTGGCTGAAATGAGCTGCTGACTTTAAAAAAAAAAAAAAAAAAAAAAGTATTCTGCTGCAGGATGCATGCCAAAGTTGTTGTGTATAGTGTACTGGCATCGAGTTTTTATTTGCCAGCAGTCTTTGTCAGGCGATTTTCGAAAGTCAGAGATCTGTCAAGAGTCATTTCAAGATTATTATTATTATTCCTGACACCTCCAAGGGGGTCCGAAGATACTTTAGGAGCATAGTTTGATATTAACAATCATTTATCATGGTGCACAAGGTTTAAAATTGATTAACCAGAAATGGGTATAAATTAAGTATAATGATGTTGAATGATATCAAATTCCATTTTAAAGAAAGCATTTCAAAATTATTTATTGTTTATAGTTGCATGTTCTCTTCTTTATCATTTCTCCTTAAATTCTAATTTTATGTATGTTTGCACTAATTGCAGTGAACCAGTTGAAAGGAGTAGCAATCTGCCATGTGATTCAGTGCAAGAATCTATATATGCTGAGGTAGCTAAACTAGTAACACAAAATGAATCACATCCTGAATTTCTAATGGAACTCTTCACACAATTGCAACAGTTAGGATCTGATTCTCTTAGGCAAAGGGCACTCTGCGCAGTGAGGGATATGGTTTTTCGAGAATCAAGCAATTTGAAACAGCCTTCACTTTTGCCTCCTGAAGTGAAGTCTGAGGTGCATATATATATATATTGTTATTTAAAATAATTGTTACCATCTTATTCCAGTTTTCTACCTTATAAACTCTTTCTTACATATTCATGAACCAGCAAAGTCTGCATGTTTATACGTGTGTGTGTGTGTGTGTGTGTGTGTGTGTGTGTGTGTGTGTGTGTGTGTGTGTGTGTGTGTGTGTGTGTGTGTGTAGTATGTTACATATTTTGCTAAATCATGTTGGAATATTTGACTTCGCTATAATACATGTATTTTCTTCAGTAGGAAATGTTTTACTTTGTCACTCCATTTTCTAACAAGTGCATGGGTATTATTCATTACGAGTAGAATTGCTTGTAAAATAAATAACCCAGAAATTAATTACCAGGTTTTTAACTTGTATAAGTTTTTTATGGTATCCATTCCGTATGCTGGCAGTCCATCAAAAAAAAATAGCCAAAATATTGAAGGCAGTTAACATCAGAATGACCTTGAAACCAGTCAACACCTTGTGAAGCTTTGTATGCTCCCTTAAAGACAAAAGTTCCATTTTATAAACATCCGGGTGTATACAAGATTCCATGCTCTTGTGGAAAGATATACATAGGTCAGACTAGGCAGAGTTTCAAAATCTGCAACAGAGAACTTATAGGCAACGTTGAAAACAAAAGGGAAGAAAAAAAATACTTATAGTGCACATCCTCAAAGAACATCACACTGTAAATTGGCAAACATCATCCATGCCTACTTAGAAGAGAATTACTTTGACAGGTTGTTCAAGACTCCTCTGGGATCATTCACTCAAAAGGCACACTAAATAGAAATCAAGGAATGATCCTTGATGACATCTAGAAGTCATTAATTAACATGTGTAACATTAAAGATCTCTACTGTGCCATAATGTTGCCAGATTTTGGAAAATCAAATACGGAACATGGGTGACAAAGAATGATGATGCTTTATGCCATGAAATGCCATAGTTATTTCAGCAGCAATAACTTTTCTTTCATTTCTGGTATTTGGTTTTATAAAATAAGTATCAATACTTTTGGAACTGGAACTCTAAATGCTCAATTTGTGTTTCTGAGTTTAATATGTTGTGTAATATTCGATCATCCCTTCCCATGTGCAATATGGGGAGGGATGTTCATCTACAGGCAGTAGACTGTAATAGACTTGGAATATTATTGACAACCTTTGGCTTGCCCATTTTAGCTTCTGGCAGTAGGTTTTTTAAAAAAATGACCTGTTCAGTATGGTTTTGGAATGTTTGTGTTTGCAGGGTTACACTCACTGTAGTGAGTGTAACCCTGCTTGGTACATTAGTGGGTTAGGGTGGATAGCAGTATTTGTAAAGAATTTTGCATCATTTTTTCACATAGAAAAGTTTTGATCTCAAGGATATCAGTCTCGGTGAAGCTATATGTTTCTTACGAATTATGGTGCATTAAACGCTATTCATTAACATTTGTTTTGAATTGCCTGTACTTTGCTAATGTTTAAATCCACTGTGTGACTCCATGTGGACCAACCATACTTCAGGACCGGCGTGATCAGCATCTTCTATAGCAGCAGTTTGAGTTCTATGCTTAGCCAGCTACCCAATTCAGTAATGGGTATAGCTGTTCCAAAGCTCTATTTACTTTTGAGCAGACATGGTTGATATGAGTAGTTGTGAAGCCCCCTCCCCTTTATCTAGTTGTACCCCTAAGTATTTGGCTACTGGTTGCCATGGAATAGGGGTGCCAAACATGATGTGACCCTCGAGGAACATTCATCTTCTTGTGAATAGCACTGCAGTGCTCTTATCTGTATCAACATCAGTTCTCCATTTTTTGAACCATTGTTCTAGTACTGAGATGGCATTTTACAGTTTGTCAGTTGCCAATTTAGGTTGCAAGAAGTGGATCATTATTATATGCATATAGGAACATTGTGGTGGCAACTGTGCATGGGATGTCAGATGTCAGCCTCATAGATAACAAATAGCTGAGTTAATAGTAGGGAACCCTGAGGGACACCTGCAGTAATGTTTTGTTCAGAAGATCTAATTCCCTATATCCTCACTTGAAGTTTGCAATCACTGAGGTACCATACTTTGTTGAATGCTTTGGCAGTGTCCAGAAAGATCGCCCCTATGTGCTGCTTCCATTTAAACCCTATGCTGATGTTTCCCACAACTGAGAACTTGTTGTTCTGTGGAGTGGTTCTCTCACAGTCCAAATTGTTTATCAGGGATGAGATTTAATTCTTTTGACTTTCTGCTGGCTGATTGGGAAATAGTTTTGGAGAAGATGTGCTTGTTTTGGGATTAAGATTACATCTATTTCTCATCGTGACGTTAGTGAGCTCTTAATATTGTATTAATAATAGCAATTTATATGGAAAACATTTGATGAGTTTGTTAGAAATTCCATCTGAGCCTGTGCTTTCCTGTTAAGTTTTGGTGATGATATCATGTACCATAGCAGGTGATGTCAGTTGGATGGGGTTTATGTGTTCTTTGTGTTTTAGCATACAACATACCTAGGTGTATACTTTACTGAAGAAGTCTTGATTTGCATGAGTAGTTTGGACTATACTGCTTCTCTGGCTGTTGGCAAAGGCTTCAACTTTGTCTGCATCACAGTAAACCAGACCACATTCATCATGGATTGGTGGGAAAAGTTTACTGTCTGTGCATAGAGATTTTGGTGATTTTCTAAAGCTTCTGGTCCTCTGTGTTTAAGGACTGAAGTTTTGTCTCCCACTATTGATTTCTGTAGTTTTTAAGTGCATATCAAACTTCCTTTGTAGCCCTATTGAGTGTTTGTCATGGTTCTGGGAGAAAAGTTCTGTGGTATTTGCACATGGCTCTCTCTTCTTTTCGTGGATCAGGCTTTTAATCTCATCCATGAGTCAATTTGTTCATGCGTGGTCCATCCATCGATCTGTTCATTGAGTATCTAATGTAAGATAACTAAATAATTTCCTAACTAATTAAAAAAAATTATGTAGAATAGCAGATTTCAAAAGTATTATCTTCCACAAAAAGGATAGATGTAGACCATCAGATTTGTATAAGTTAGGACAATGAAATAAGTTTCGCATTCCTTTTTTCGCTCTATGAGGAAACAACTTTTATGAAGGCTCTTGTCTTGTTCCAATAAAAGATATGTTTATTATTAATATTATGCTCCTGCGTGGGCAACCATGCATTCCATCACGGATATCATGATGGAAAATTGAGCGAGCTGACTGGCTCCACCTTCTCATCATTAGCAGAATTTGATTCAGCAATGGTCAGCTCTTCTTCCTTCAGCATTGCAGTGAATCATGTCAACAGCATGTATTATACAAGCTGGCACAACTGCAATTCCTAAAACATTAGTCAGTTTCTATGTTTTCCTAGGTGAAATGAATTGCACAGCAGCCAAAGAAGCTCAGAAGAAAGCTTGGGGTATTTTTTGAAAATATCCCACTACAACAAAGCTGATTGCAAACATGTCCAAGCTCACACAAGCCACACCTGGCATCAGAGCCAAATCAAATCCTGGATCCAGATACATCCAGCACAAAAAGAGCATCGAACAATAAAAAAATGTTTGTATAAAATCCAGAAAATGAAGAGCAGATATATCACCAACCAGCTTTTTATCCTTGAACACAATTATTGCAAAGTTGCTGATACACTTTGGGGGGGTTGATCTTTGCAAAAAGCATCAGAACCCCCTCCCTTGAGTTCCTTGCCCAAAAAAAGCAAAGCAGAACGACAGCAAATCAATTTTCTTCAAACAGCACTGAAGAATACAACAGGCTGTTCACAAAACAAACAAAAAATAATAAAAGCTACTTTTGCTTAAATGCTGTCCAATCACTGTGATCAGCTGTTTGTGCAGAATTCTGAATAACATTATTAACACTTGTCTTTTGTGGTTTCTGGAGAGAAGCAACCATTTTAATTTTTCCAGAATGCAATCTGACTTCTGAAAATATCATTCAACTACTCATCATCCTATTCAGCTGGAGGTATCCATTAGAGATGTCTTCCTAAAATGCGACCTTCTAGTATCAGTTTTCTTTGATGTGGAAAAGCATATGACACAGTTTGGAGATGTGCAATACGAAATGACTTACATAATTTTGGTCTCAGAGGGAATCTAACTCTCTCTATCAAAAACTTATCTGACTGAATCTTCCAAGTGGGAATTGCCCTTTCCCAACCTTAAAGCCAAGAGGAGGAAGTTCCACAAGGTTCTGTTTTAAGTGTCATGCTTTGTTGTTGTTTTTTTTTTTTTTTTGCAATCACGGTAAACTTGATAACAGAACAACTTTCTCCAACAATAAGTTATGTAATTCCCTTTATGTGGATAACTTTACCATCTTCTGTCATTCATTTAATATGAGGGTCATGGAAAGACACCTTCAGCAAGCCATTGATCATCTCTCAAATGTGAACTGGTCAAAGTTTGCAAATGGGCCTCAGAGTTTTTTCACAGCAGAAGACAGTTGTGTGCATTTTTGCTGCAGATGTGGTCTTCATCTTGATCTGGAACTTAAACTAGGACAATTGCTACTCCCAGTTGCACCAGAAGCCAAGTTCTTGGGACAAATACTTGATGGCAAACTCAGTTTCTTTCCTCCTTCATATACATCAGTTACGAGACAAGTACCTTAAAACAATGAACATTCTACACATCCTATCTTTCACCTGCTGGGATGCTGACAGATTTTTTTTTTGCTTCGTTTGTACAGGGCATTGATAAGATCAAAACTTGACTATGAGTTCTAAGTCTGTGCTTTTGTCAGAGAGAGTACACTGCGATGGCTAGACCCTATTCACCATCAAACCATGAGAATTGCAACTGGAGCATTTTGCACATCACCTATTCCTGGCTGTATGTCATGGCAAACAAACCTACCTTTGTTGCTTCACTGCCAACAACTGTCTCTGTTATACACAACAAAAATAAAATCCCTGCCAGCCCACCCCATGCAGGCAACATCTTTTGTCCACAATGGGAGAAACTTTACAACACTTGACAGACTGCCATAAAACTGTTTGGTTTGCAGATAAAAGCTCTCCTACAAGCTCTAGAAATAGCAGTAGACAATATAGCTCAGATGCTAAGCACACTTACACCCAATCATACATGACAGCATGTAGCTTTTCTTTCAGCAAGCTACCATCACCCATCATCTCTTCAAAGCTCATAGAACTAAATACTTTGATTTTGTGCCTGTCTAAATTGACAGTTCAAAGAAGACCTGTTGGGATCATCTGTCTTTCCAGACAATGTTATATCTGCACAAATTCCACTAGAGTGTAACAACTTTATAGCTGAGCTGTACACAATAGAACTTGTGTAAAATAGATCAGATTGCATCGCTACCAAAGGTGCATAAGATATTCAGGCAATTGGAAGTCTAGAGCTCCAGAATCATCCAGTGCTGTTTTTAATCCAATACCTACTCTTTTAGTTGTGGAAGCTACACTTTGATGTATGCTTTTGTTGGATTCCAAGTCATGTTAAAATTAAGGGAAATGAGACTTTTTTTGAGAGTACTGAACAAAGAAAGAGAGTTTAAAACAATACACAATCTTAAATAATCAATGAGTATGGTCTCCTTAACTCATTGAAGAAGGCCATATGTCACCCAAACCAGCTGCATCTCAGAACTCGTTTCTCAAACTTCTACCATCTGCTTGTAGCTTTTACTTGTACCATACACAAATTATCAGGCAAAAACTTCTATCCCAGTGGCAGGTGTCTTCAAACAGAGAGACTAATAACAAGCTCTACCAAATTAAGCCTGAAATTAAATTATGGCAATCTAGCCTTCACAGGGACAAAAAGAGGAAGTTGTTCTTGATCGTCTCTACATACATAGGTCATAGTCATATTATACATTCCTTCCTGTTGAGGGGTGAAGACATGCCTATATGTGAGCCTTGTAATGCTGGACAATCCAGCATTCATATTTTAATCAACTGCTCTCACTTTACCAATGAGGGCAATTACACTCGGGCAGATTTTATTAGTCTCATCAGCCATCATCCTAGTCTTTAAATTTTTACAGAGTATTAAGCTGTACTATCTCATATGAATTAGAGAATTAGAAACTTACAATAAGTTTAACTTATTGTAAATATGCTTTTAAAACCTTTTTTTATATAACATTTATGAATTTTAGTAAGTTTTATACTTATTGAAATAAGTATAAAAACTTACACCCATCTTTTGCATTTGTTTTTCTACTAGGATTTTATACTGTTTTACTTATTTATTACCTGGTATAATTTTAAGAAATGCTTCATTTATGATTATTGGCATTTCAATTTTTATATATAGTTTTTAGACCTATATATGTCACTCGGAGACCTATGTATGCCACTAGAGCTCGGTCTTTATAGATGAATCCCTTTGGTTGGATTGAGTTCAGTTACCATTCATGACACTAGTAACTTTTATAGTAACTTGGTCTTGTAGGGAGGTGGAGGGTTTTTTTCACCCAGAAACTCTTGTTTTACTTCCCTCAAAACACACACACACACACACACACAGTCCAGTGAACACACACACGTCATAAATACTTAGGCAAGGAAAGCAACAGGGAATTCACCTTGTTCCATAATCATTATTCTCTGGTGATAAGTAGCATATTGCTATTCTCCCAACCAACCGTAAGATTGAGGACACACACCACCAGCACAACCATAGATGTCCTTGCAGCATTAAATCCAAAAATAAACAAGCTGTCAGTCTTACATGCTTTTTACCAGTCGCATTCTCTTTCTTGTCATCATCACTTTTGCTTATTATTCCATATTCTCTATTCTGATTCAAAGATGCTGCCTCATAGTTCAACAGCATGTCACATCCCCTGCATATCCACACTTGTAGACCTCTCTTTTTCAGCCTCTGTATAAACATTCTTAACATCTCCCATGCATACAATTACAGCATCACTCATTCTCAAAATATCCACACCACTCACATTTTCTTGTGTTAACCTACATAATGATCTCATTCTCAGCATACTTTTTTTTGAGTACTGAACAAAGAAAGAGAGTTTAAAACAATACACAAGCTTAAATAATCAATGAATATGGCCTCCTTAACTCATTGAAGGAGGCCATACGTCACCCAAACCAGCTGTTATACCGTCCTTTCAATACATTCACACGAAATGCATTCACTACTCCTAAAGTCAAAGTATTCTACTCACTCACTGCTCTGTGAGAGAGAAACCTAGCTCTTACCCCTTCTCAACTGTGAACAAACTTCCATGGATGCTTTCCTGTTCTCTCTCCACCTTCTATATAATGAAAAATTTCATGAGATGATATTCTGTAACACCCATTCAAAAGTTTATAGACCTCTAATATATCACCCCTCTTTCTCTTGTTAGCCAGAGTCTGTAATCCACATACTCACAATCTGTCCTCATTATCCAAATCCCATAATCTGGGTGTAATCTTTGTAACTCTTCTTTGCATTCTATCCATAGGATGCAAAGAAGAGTTACAAAGCATCCTATCTTTATCTCCTTGGAACCTGAGAGACCAAATCTGAGTGCAATAATCCAGGTGTGGTCTTATCAAGGCCTTATAAAGAGGCAAAATGACTTCCTTATTCCTACATCTCACAGTTAGCTTCAGCATTGTAATTTAAATTAATAAATAAATATAAACTTCTTGCTTCAGCCCTTACAACTACTGTCTTCTTACACACAATACCCAGTGGCTGGAATTTTATTAAGTGGTGTTAAAACCATGCATTGGTTTTTATAAATTATCCAATCTTATTACTTATCCAAATAAATTAAAAATTCCCATTTTTGTTACTTCTGATGTTTTTTTTTTATTATTTTTTTATTTTTACTTATTTTTTTTAGCTAACAGAAAGTCAAACAGAAAACCTGGCAAAGGAAGTGCAATTAACACAGTCGCATACCAAAGAGCAGTATTCATTTCATGATGCACAAGTATGTATAAAAATTGAAATGCTCAGTTGTAATATCTATTGTAGTGTTTATGAAGATTGATATTGCTAACAGTAATAGATTTTTTTGGGAAATTAAACTTTGTGCATTTTGTAGGTATCTGGTCTTCAACAAAAACCTGGTGCTTCAACTGGAGCAGTTAAGAAAAAAACTTCATCTAAGACCATACTGCCATCATTTCCATTAGTTGTAAATTCAGATGTATGTATATGTGTTTGTGTGTATATATATATATATGTATGATATAATGGATTTACTCAGCTGAGAAACATATTTGAAGGAAATTAAATCACTTGAAGTCAAGAGATAAAAATAGAAACTTTTGCAAATTATCCAATCTTATTACTTGTAACTTGGTTCTCTTTAACTAAATAAAAAATAGTGTTTCTATTTTTATCTCTCATCTTCAAGTCATTTAATCTACTTCAAAAAAAAAAAAAAATACACACACACAGTAAATTAAAGATGCCAAGAAATTATGTTGCTTGGTTTAATCCTTTATCCAAGTGTAAGCAAACAAAGTTTGCACATGAAGTAACTTCACGACTGGGCAATTCATATATAGAGGCTAATGACTTCACATCACTTGCCTTAGTATCCCATAATGCAAAGCACATATCCTTATAGACGTATAATGCTATGCATTATGGGAAGGATCACTATCCAGACTGGTTTTGACCTTTATTCAGGTCTCATCAATGGGAGCCAGACCCAGAAGTGATACCAAGGTTGAAGTAATGCAGAAGTCTTATTTCCATGTACAAGTAGCCAAAAAGTGTCACACCTTATTACTAAAATACTCTGGATTAAAGATTATGGGATACTAAAGCAAGTGATATGAAATCATTAGCCTCTATATACGAGTTGCTCAGTCACGAAGACCTGTTAAACAAACTCCCATCCTTTGGCCTACCCCCCCACGACTTCTGCACTTGGAGTGCTAGCTTGCTCACTTCGAATGATGCTGCGTCCCACAAGTCTCTGTTCTCTTGCCACCCTATTCCTTCTATATATATAAATGATTTATTCCAGCAGACTACCAAATCCAATATATAGTTTTGCTGATGACAGCACATTGCATTCCTCCCTTTCATTTGACAAATCACCACAATCTCCAGAGCCCTAACCACTACCACCTGAAATACATATCGCCAAAACATTCATCAGTAAGGTTTGGGTAATCTGGTCAATTTCAGTGCATGCAAAACACGACTCTCTTATATCACAAAAGAGAACCTTTCTCTTCCAGCTTTACTTTTGATAACACCCAAATCCCCATGCATGATGAGATTTATCTTCTTGGGATAACACTGACCTCAAATCTTTCTTGGTTCAAACTTATTACAAATATTGCCTCCAAAAAATTAGGTTTTCTTTTTCACTCAAAGCATTACTTTAACTCCAAACAACTCCTAACTTTATGCAAATCACAAATCCATCTGCCCATTGAATATTGTCCCCATATTTGAGGTGATGTCCCAAAAGATGTAATATAGGAAGTTGAGGCACATTGTTGTAGAAGGTGTTGGTTGTGGTTCAGTGATAAATAGTATATCAAATTTTTATTACTATAAAAGTCCCAAAAGGTCATTGTTGGCACTGTTATAGCACCCTAGGATACCAGTGCTTTGATTGACTTGGAGAATGCTGATATGTAGCAAGGTCATGGTCAGACTTGCCAAGAGGAGATTTAACATCAACAGTGTATTTGGATGGGGAGCTAATTAATACCTCTCAACACCTTGGAGCTAAAAGATCCAAGGTATTGAGAGAACGAAGAGTATTGTCTGGAATTCTGGTGGGTTCATGGACAGTTTGGGTTAGATAATTGCTGATAGCAAACAAACTTGCATCCTGTCCACATATCAGCCATGCAATCTGGTCTCTAGCCAAAGCCATTGTTGCAACTTCTGCCCATCACCACTCCCACCTATTGTTTCATCCTAATGGCTCCGTTACATTATCACACACAAAAAAGCCAATCTCCTGGCTTCCTACTTCTCCATTCCTTGTATTGCTGAATTTGTTAAATATCTCCCAACTATCCCACACATTCTGTGCCTAGTGTGTCCTTTTGCAAAAAAAAGATCAGAAAAATTTTGCTTGAATTTGATACCAGAAAGTCTTCAGGCCCAATGACATTCCTCCAATTGTCCTAAATCTAGGACAGTTGGAGGAATTGCACAAAAAGGTGGTAGTGCACATCATTGATATTAGAATTAAGACCACTGATGTTAGTGAAGTCAATATGGAAGATTTTTTTTATTTGTGGAGAATTCTGAGGTTTAGTTGGTGTTTTGTGATTTTTTTCAAGTGATTTTGAGGGAGATTTTTTTTTTTTTTTTTTTTTTTTTTTTTTTTTTTGCCATAGTGACTGGGATTTTTGGCATTGTTGATCATGGTCATGAGTAAACACAGAATGGGAAAATTAAAGAGTAAGGAAACCATGCATCAGGAGTGACGGACTAAGGGCTAATCACTCCCTCACAGGGGATAACCAGACCTTAAATCCAAGCATGGCTTCAGACAGTGTCCCTGCAAGCTGCTTACTTGGACTCCATTCAGGCACAACCTGGCAATGTAAGCAGCAGCAGGACTGTTTGCCAGTTGATCGGTAAACCTCCTGAAGAGAAGGTTTACCGATCAGGTTCAGTCTCTTGTATTACTTGGCATTCAGCCTGCTGTAACCGTTTTGCAGCTCTACTCTGAAATGTAGAAAATACTGGTTTGCTGATTAAAAGATTACAGATGGGTGCTAGAGTGAGGAGGCTTTCACTCACACTATATGCAGAAAGAGACATTGGGGGAGGGGGACAATCTAGAAACCCTACTCTAGAGACAAAACATGGCAAACACCACTTGACACCTCCAAAAAGTGAGGCGGTAGTATTTCACGAGGCGATGAAAGACATTTACCACCTAGATGTAGTTGGCATTTCCTCGCAGCTAGGGAAGCTTTGCATTTAAGGTAGCAATACTCACCCTGCCAGAACGTTGTTTGTGGAAACAAGCCATACCACAGGAAGGTGAAGATAACTTTGCTGGGAGAGGCTGTATATAGCTCAGTCACCAGCCCTTAATGGCCAAATACATGACAGTACTTAGGGTATAAATTGCTATCTAAAACTTGGAATGACAGCTGGAGTAAATGCTAATTGACCAAAAATGCTTAAATATGAAAGTATAAAAGTTTTGCAGTGGTTACACTGCATAATTCAGAGGACCTGGTCAGAAAGCTGAATTCCATATGATTGGAGTAGAGCTCTCATAGTAACCATTTTTAAAAAAGGGAATAAAGTTGTATGCGAGAATTACATTGGAATTTCTATACAAAGTGTTCTAGGTATGATTTATGCAAGTATACTTGAAAATCTGAACTAGACAATATCAAATAGATATTGTCTAGTTCATGGTATATCAAGGAACTGATGGTGATGGTAAGACTGAGCATGAATATGTGTAGTATGTGCGTGTTCTTTCAAAAAACTGAGAGCTGAAATCCTCCATATTGGTGAAAAAAATGTATTCTCAGGTGAATTGCATTCATTTTAGATATTGATTCTTAATCCCCTTAACATACAAAGACGTCTATGACACGTCTTTTGTTTATTGCACCAAAATTGATTTTGAATTTTGGTTTCACATATAAATACAACTGAATATAGACGCTAGACAATCTTGTGCCTATTTCCTTTCAGCCGAGAAAAGTTGCCAACGCCGTGTATCGTCTATTTCGTTTGCGTTTGCACAAATTCATCATTATTTTTCAAATAATGATGAATTTGATCCAGCAAATCACCCTTGCCCAAAAAATTGGCAGAAAAAAATGACCGATTTCTGATTTTTAATTGGTACGTTAAGGGGTTAAAGTTTGGTCATAGAATCTTGCCCATGAATTGCATAAGTTAGATGTAGATTCTATAATCCCTAGTCTATGTGTTGGGGGGGGAGAATTATATATAAAAATAGCAAAAAATGTCATCTACATATCGCATTGAAGGCTCAAGATAAATATCCTGTAGAAAATGATATACAATATTCTTCATTAAGCAAAAGGTTCTCTTTTCGACATTTTGTTTTTGTTTAAAAATTTTATTTTCTTTTTGTGTTTCTGTTTTGCATATTTGAAAGAACATTGAAGTCCTTTTTATCACATAATGATAAAACAATACTATTAATTGTGAACATAGTATTCATTTGTATTTATCACAGTACTTTGCAATAAATAAATAAAAATTATAAATAATAATAATCTTAAAATAAGGTAATATATTCAAGAAGGAAATTACAGCATTGCTTTTAATTATGTATATATTACTTGTGTTGTGATAGTATTGCATTCATTATTTACCATTTAAGAATTATTCCTGCAGCAGTAATTTTAATCATTGACATTAATGGAGTTATCTAATTTGCTTATTGATTTTTATCTCATTTTGAGATAAAACTGGAATGTGAAAAACTGGGTGTTTAATTGATTTTCTTTCTTGTATGATAGAGTTACTCAGTCATGACTGTTATATGATAACATTACAAAAAAAATGCATCACATATTCTTTAGGCTTATTCCATCAAGATTGAATATTTCTCCACTTGACACAGTCAACTCTCATTATAGCAGACTTATAGGACCTCCAGAATAATTTGTTGTAGTGGGTAGTTTGCAATAATGAATTTTCTTTAAAGTAGTATTCTGCCTATGTGACTTGGCTGAAACTTTTCAGTAGTTTATATTTAAGGAATTTGTTATAATGGTGTTTGCTATAGTGACTGTTAGCTAACTGACATTCATACCATATCTTTTAAACCTAAATACTTTGATATTAGGTCATCTCCATAAAGTTAGGTTATTTTGGATTTACAGCCAAAGCATCTAAGGCTATGAGGCCAGTGTATTATATCTGTTAATTGCACATGTTCTTATGGCCCCTGTTTGTTTGTTTGTTTTGCAGGATAAAAAAACCCAAGATTCTAGGAGAAAAACCCTGTCATCCTCATATGAGACTGGCTGACTCACTTTCAGTTGAAAAGTCTGAATAAAGGTTCTTCATGTCCTAGATGGAATTCAAACTGACCTTTCCAATCGAAGAGCATTGTCAAAACTTGACTGAGCTACAGAAGTTTCTCCATAAGGCATACATAACATATCAAGTGAAGAGATATTCAGTCTAAACAGTCCTGAGGAATTTGTGCTGTATTGTCTCAGTTTTATTCTGTAAAATTGAGATAATATAGCATATTATTGTCAATGATATAACATACAGTTATCATTTATCTTCACATTACATACTTCAAATTAGCTGTTATTTTACCCCCACTATTCCTTCTCTCTTCGCCAGAACTCCTTTAACTGTTACTATTCCTTTTCACAAACATTAGTACCTGCATAACAGTGCTTCATGGTATAAACAGCACCAGATAAAAATGAATAATTCATTTATTGAACTTACTAATATTTCACTGGATTTCCAGTTGACATCTACACAGCACAAAATATAAATGTGGTAAACACGGAGTAGTTAAATAATTGTATAAACAATTTGAATTGTAACTGAAATGTTTTAATTTGAATTGTTTCTACAACTATCTAATTAAGTGCTATTGAAGATGCTGTTCAGAAATTGCAGAATATTAGTCAGTTTAATATGTGTGTATTTTTTTTTTCTTCTGGTGGTGTTTATACTATGAAGCACTGTTATGAATAACAACCATTAACTAAGTCTATCTGTATGTATAACATTACTATATGTTAAATTTTGGTACAATAAAAATTTTAAAGAACCAAGAATCAGTGGTGTACCTGTAGTTGGACTCCTTATTTTTGTCCATTCAAATGATTAATAAAATAAAGAAAACTGACTTTAATTTGCTGTAATTTTAGAAAAAAATAGCTATGCTGAATTTATATATATCAAATATTTGAAAATAACCTGTTTTCTTTATTATTGCTTGGACAGTCAGTTCAACATGATGGCACTGTACTATCAAAATACTTGCCAGAATCTCCAGAGGACCAGGCAGAACATATAATACTTAGCTTAGTTCCATTTCTTGATAATCATTTGCAAGAAGAATGTACTCCACAGTTTCAGGTCCAGCTGTGTAATAAAGTTATGGAGTCTATTCAAGCTATTCCTCAGTCTTCTCTATCCCGTTTCTTCCGCACTCAGTTTCTTCAGGTTCTTCAAAACATTTTAGGAAAATTTACTAGTAAAAGGTAAGTTAGTCTGTGTATTACTTGTGTTATAAATAACATTATGATTTTAATTATCTGGCAGCAAAAATTTACTAGAATTTTATACATATACTAAAGTAAATTGTGATTATCATTTTTTCTGGGAATGTGGGCAGGACAACCAAAATGAAATTTAATTTTTAGTTTCCTGTCTACAACTTTCTTCCAAATGGATCTTTTTAGTGTTGTAAAATTATTTTTTTTTTTTTTTTTTCCCCTGACTTCTGAGGTAATCCAGACTGAATCACTCTTTTGGAATGTTCCCCCCCTTTCCCCCCACAGAATGAGAAATTAGGGGGGGGAAAATAAGCATTTGTTTTGCTAATCTTAGTCTTACTTCTTGTGATGATTACACCATTTTGAATTAGCTCTGCTTATAGATATTCTGAGCCTCTGTAGCTCAGTCAGTATAGACAAAGCCCTTTGGTCGGAAAAACCTAGGTTCGATTCCCATCAGTGATGTCAGGAACCTCTACCTGGTCTATTTCGGCTAAAGGTGCGGTCTCATACGGAGATAGGGGATTTTTTCACCCGGAAACTAGGTTTTTCGTCCCCCCCAGAACAGGCAAACCAGCTCCGTTAACACATGGATTACAGTCATGAATGCATCCCAGCCATATGCCAGTCCCAAGCCTGGATAAAATTGGGGAGTTGGGGAAAGCAATGGTGAGCTACCCTGTAAAAAATCTCACCAGGAATACTTTGTGGGCAATGCTACAAAGTCACCTATGGTCGGAAAACGACTGAAAGGGAAAATCAGATCAGATATAGACATTCTTGAGCATTAATAATGTCAAGCTCCCTTCTG
Organism: Typopeltis vanoorti; assembly: GCF_054136105.1. Taxonomy (NCBI): domain Eukaryota; kingdom Metazoa; phylum Arthropoda; class Arachnida; order Uropygi; family Thelyphonidae; genus Typopeltis; species Typopeltis vanoorti. The sequence continues at coordinate 96,708,729 of NC_143555.1, read as the reverse complement.
ATACCTCCATTTTTAATATGGTCTGCCACTGATGCCATCTGTTGACTGCCTAATTTTCCTAAGAATCTGATATGTGATGTCTATGTTCAGTCAACTTTTTATTTGCAACCCACCTCTTGGATACATGTTAGAAATGGTTTGAACACAGTCTTATATACTGCTAGTTTTGGTATTGATTTCTTCCTTGTTGCATGTTTTATTACCCAGCTCTCCACTTTGTTTTCTTTTACACTTGCACATAGACCCTTGCTGTACCATGCAGGCTTGGAAACTTTATTCAATGGAATAAGTTGTTTAATCCTTATTCTTATAGTTTCCTATGTCTGTACATCACATTTTTATAGCCAGTTTTCTTGCCACCTCGACACAAAACTGGCTAATTCACCTTCAGATGAAATCCCAATAATGGTTCTTGACATCCTAGATGAGATTCAAATCCAGGTCTTTCCAACCAAAGATTGTTGAAACTGACTCAGCCACAGAGACGCCTCCAATATGTTTGCTTTGCTTATTCTATTATCTTCCATATTTAATTTGTTGTCTTCACTAAAAATATTGCTTAATTAGATAAAACATTTTACTTATCATACAAATTTACAACTGAAAGTAAAGTTAATGATTTTTCAATTTTTCTGCTTAATTTCATACTTTCACCTTTTTATTGTCGATTCATGCAAGTTAATGACTTGTTGTAGATGTATTTTCAGGACAATATCTTCATAAAATGAAGATTTTGATATGTTTTAATTTTATATGATATGATCTTAGAGATTATAAGTAATATTATAAGTAAGATTTTGATATGTTTTTAATTTTATATGATATGATCTTAGAGATTATAAGTAATATTGGAAACAATATACACCTTGCAAATACATGTACCTTATTCAGTTGTAAACCGTTTTCATATACATTCTTTGATTCTAACTTATGCAACTTAATTGCATTTTTCTTATCTGCCTTTTAGTGGATAACCTTTAGCATTTTTGCAAAAAGAGTTTGTGGTTTTAACTACAGCTTTACTTAAAGAAAGAAAGAAGAAAGCAAATAAAAAATATTTACTATTATATTCAAACTGATTTCTTTCTTCTCCCCAAGTATATTCAAAGAATGAGAGCAAGTGGAAATGGATGTGAAACTGGTGGTATGAATGGGGGGGGGGGGAATAAGCTGACAAACGGACACCCAGAGAGTAGCATATGTGGATTGGAATCTAGGAAATGAGAATGATTAATGGAGTGCCTCAAGGCTCTGTGCTAGGGCCACTGCCTTTGCGAGGAAAATAGTTGATATTGGTTGAAAATGTTGTAAATGTTGAAGTTATGCTCTTCGGGATCAAAAGATTACAGTATTGTGTATCACATTTGATGGTAATGGATTGCAGAAATTTGACAAGGATGTGTGATTTGGGGGTAATAGCAGACAGACACTTGAAGTTCAGAAGCATATTGCAAAAGTTGGCAGAATAACTCAAAGGATTACCTAGATGTTGAAAATCTTGTGGTTATTATTCCTCTTTATAAAGCTATGATTCACGATTATCTTGCCTACTGTGCACTGATTTAGTCACCTGGGTTGTTTGGGGATCAAGTAATGTTGGAGAGGATTCAGAGATGAGTGACCAAGCTAGTGACAGGTCTGTAGAATGCTCCCTATGAGGATAAATTGAAGAAGTGAGGGTTGCAGAGTTTAGTTGACAGGTGGAGGAGAGGTGACATGCCATAAATTTTTTTAACTAAAGAGATTCTATAAGACTGACACAAAAGAAATTTTTCAATACATGATGAGTAGAGAGAGAACAAGTTGTATGAGAGTGTGGTTAATAAAGATGTGCAGGCCAGGTTTTTTTCTTGGAGAGTGGTGAATTAGTGGAATGGTTTGCCAGAAGTAGTTGTGAGTGCTCTGAAAGTGAATGAATTTAAGGAGAGGTATGATAATTATTGTGTGTATAACTGTGCATCTCCTGTGATGAGTCTTGTGGCTGCATGGAGATACCCGTGTAGTAACAATAATAGTCTTAAATATTTTGAAGGAAATGAAAAGATATTTAAATGACATATGCTAAACACTTTTTATAAGGAAGAGGGGCCAATATATAAAATTATACTGATAACTGCTATTCTTATGTGGGTATCTTCTCTATTTTGCATCCAAGAGGCTGTGAGTCAGAACTATAAGCATGGATATTTGCAAGCATCTTTAAATGATAAATAATTTTTCACTGATCCATATCAATTCCCTCCCTCTCCTCTATTGGAGGTCTGAAGTGGCTTGAATAGGTTTGCTCTCTGAGGTTTGTTTCAATATTATATTATATCAAAATTAAAGGCAAAAATAAGTCATTGGTTCTGTAATTTAATGTTTTTTATAGTATACGTTGATTATAGTTAACACTATAATAAAATGATGCACTATATTGAACTAAGGAAGAATCCCAGACTAAGTCCCATAGAATGAAATGCTATATTAAACTGACTATATATATATACACAAAAAATAAAAGCTCAAACCTTCATGATAGCAAACTGAATTTCCTAGGAGATTTGACAGTCACTAGACAAAGAAAATGGTGGGAAACAGAACAAAGAAAATTGCAGGAAATGCAACCAAGAAAATTGTGAAAAAAAAAAAAAAAAAAAATTGAAATCTCCAGAAATCAAGCTGTAGGCAATAAAACAACAAAAATATCAGAAAATTCTACATTAACAACAGAACACAACTGGCAATAACCAAACATAAAGAACACAAAACAATACATGAAAAAGTACAAATGCAAATAATGATGGGAGACATATAAGGCAGAAATAGAAGTGTATGAATTTCTAACAATGGAAATGCAGAATTAACATTTAAATTTCAAAATTTTTTGTTGCTTAAATTAATGTCACATCTGAAAGCTTCACTGAACTAAATGCATACAGACTGTACCATTAAAATCAAAAACGTATATAAATTCTAAATCAGAATAGTTTTTCCCATATGAATAAAGAATCTTTCAAACAAAAAATGAGCTGTTATTGACACAAACTTACTTTAAATTAAACTTCGAATTAAAGAAATACTTTATTTACATTTCTAAGAGAACAGTATCAGTTTATGCCAGCTGTACAACATTGATTTATTAGACACACATTCACAAGAGGGATGCTTAAGGGTCAAAACTGTATAACTGAGAGGAGACCCCTATGTAGCCTTTAAAGGAATGCGTAGAACTGACATTAGGTCAGAAGCCCTAGTCGGTTCTCCGACCAGTGCTTCTGACCTAATGTCCAATCCTCACCTTCTCGTGGTGCATGCTGTAAGGTATCTACCTGGATACTGAACAAACCAGGATGGGCTGGCAATTTGGGAATTAGTATTCTTATTGGCTTAAACCACAAATAAAATGATGGTACAACATGATAGAATTTCATGCCGGCTGGGTCATCCGGTTAAACGAGGCCCCATTGTTTTCACCAGGTAACTAGGGTGAACAGTGAAGAGTCAGCTACCGGAATAAATCATGAAACACATCCCAACTCAGCATCACCATAGTACAAGATCGGTACTTTCAACATAAGAAGCCTGAATGGCAAAGTAATGGAGCTGGCTGAGGAATTGGATAAGTACCAAATTGACATAATAGGGGTGACTGAAGCAAAAAAAAAAGACAAAAACTGGTGAGATCTTTCTAAGCAATAAATACAAAATGTTATATTCAGGCAATAACAATCAGAGAAAAGGAGTAGCTGTAGTATTCAACACTAAATACGAGGATAATCTTTTGAATGGCAGGCAATATCAAATAGAGTGATGTGAGCAAATATCAGAATGGGAAACTGGACAATGAGACTTATTTGTGCCTATGGTTTGCATGCCTATTTTTCCCACAGAAGGTTCTACTAAGGTAGAAGTGGAGGAATTTTTTGATGCCTTAGAGAAAGCAATTGACACAATGAAAAAAAAAAGAAAACTTGGTCCTTGTTGGGGATCTAAATAGTAGAGTAGGAATTATTAAAATTATAATAACAGAATTAACTCACGTAAAATATTATTTATTAGTAGAATTTTCGCCTGAGTATCACAGGTATCTTCAGTACATGTAAAAAGGCTAATTAAACAATACCTGACAATTCCAAAGGGCCCCACCTAAGTTGCTCATGTAAGACAACCAAAAAAGTCGTTAAGTTTCCTAACTTATTAAAACACACACATGCACACAAATAAAAAGTTAGGAAAGATTAGCTGATTTAAAAAGTACTATATCCCATAAAGGGGATAGACGTAGGAAACCATCGGATCTGTTTAAGTTCGAAGAGTGAAGTAAAAAGTTTCACGTTTCTTTATAAAGCCGTTCCATGAGGAACCGACTTTTGTGAAGGACTCTTGTCTCATTCCAATGAACTCAATGTATAGTTTTGATGCTCTGCAAGTCCAGACTGTTCAGGTTCAAGGTATTGAATATACAACTTGTGTTCTTCTATCTGAATAAAAGCAGATCTTCCTGTTTGTCTGAAATAAGATAACCCACAAGAGCAAGAAATTTGGTAGACACCTGGATGACTTAGATGTGGAGGCGTGTCCTTTGGAGAAATGAGAAAGGTGGCAATTTTTCTGATGGGTTGAAAGGTCAGAAAAATTGCCACCTTTCTCACTTGGAGTCTTGACAGATAACAGATTGATTTGGAGGAAAATTGTTGATAGGAAGTTAGTAATGATGTAAGTTTTTCATGTAGTACTATCACAATATCCTGTACACCCTGTGAGGGTACATATCAGGAATTTGATGATGATGACATTCACAAGAATAAATAATACTTTTCATTATTGCAAATGTTTTGACCAGAAACTAACTTGCCATTATCATCATCAGTGCATAAGCCTAATCATAATATTGTGTCACAAGTGCCATTAACCTAATCCTTAGCTCACCCATAGTATTAGATGTACAATAGTTTACAATCCTTTATAGATAGGATTGAGAAAAATCTCTATCTCTGAATTAAGAGAATAAAATTCCTGATTTTAAGTAACCCAACATTGAAAGTTTTTTAAGCTATGAAGTTGATTTATTATTTAGATACTTTATCTGGCTCTCTCTCTCACCATTCACAAGTTTATATTCCTCCCTATCTCCCCCCTCCCCCCAAATAAATCTTAAATCTATCTGCTAAAAAAAATGTATTTAGTCATCTAACTTACTTTCAAACTATAGGTAACCTTAGATTTTCTCTAATGTGATAACTCAGATATGTTCTTTACTATAGATATCATTACTGAGATTGTTATGTAGGATTAGCGAATGAGTTCTGTTATTTATTTATTTTTTTTTTTTTCATCTTTGTATTGAAAGAAAATATGCAAATTAAAGCCTCTTCCCTTAAAAAAGAATTACTTTATGTATTCCTTAGGATGTTGCTGATTCAGAAATATCATCATCATCATCAAATTCCTGCCATGTACCCTCAAGGGGTGTACAGGATATGATAGTACTACATGAAAAAAATTACATTATTATTAATTTCCTATCTACAATTTTCTTCCAAATCAGTCTGTTACTTGTCAAGACTCCAACATTATCAGATCTTATATTTCTATTGTCTAAAGCACTTTGTACCGTATCAATCCACCTATATCTTGGTCTTCCTCTGGGTCGTTTTGCTGCCAACCTGGCAGAGAACACTTGTTTTGCTAATCTTTCTTCGTCCATTCTGTTTAAGTGACCATACCACCTGAGATTAGCTCTGCTAACGCATTCCTGGATGCTGACAATGTTAAGTATTTTCCTAACATCCTCGTTTTTAATATGATATTGCCATTGATGCCATCTGTTCATGCCTATAATCTTTCTCAGGACTCTCATATCTGTGGTCTCTAGTCTTTGGTCAAGTGTTTTACTTCTGACTCAGCTCTCAGATCCATAAGTTCAAACTGGTTTGAACACTGTCTTGTATACAGCTAATTTAGTGTTCCGACTAATTTCTCTCTTATTCCATATGAATTTATTCAATTGACTTCCCACCATACCAGCTTTGCTGATTCTGTTGTCTATTTCTATATTTAATTTACCATCTTCAGTAAAAATTGTGCCTAAATAGCTGAAATGTTTTACTTGTTCCACAGGTTCTCCATTCACAACACAGTTGACATTTTCAATGATTCTGCCTATTTTCATTGTCTTTGTCTTTTTATTGCTGACCTTCATACCATATCTATTACAACAGCTATTCAATTTAGTCAAAGAATCTTGCAGACTTGTAGCAGATTTATTTAGAAGTATAACATCGTCTGCATAAAGCAAAGAGCTGACATTAACATCTCCAATTTTGATATCATGTTTAATACCACTTTCCTTCATAATGTGATCCATATAGATAATGAATAACAGAGGGGATAATGTACATCCTTGTCTCACACCAGATTTAACATTAAACCATCTTCCTGTACTTCCTTCAATTTTAACTGCTGACTTACAACTCAAATAAAGACTAAATTCAGAAATATAGGATATTTTATATTTCTGAAACATCTTGACTTTGTCAAAGCTTTCAGATTTTTTCAGTATAGAAATACTTATGTTCTAAGAATAAAAAAAAACTCTTCCTCATTAAGATTACTTGGCTTATATATATCATTAATTTCCTTTCATTATGCAATAAAGGTATAGGTCAGATCTTACAATAAAATGTTTTCTCTACTCTGCAGTTTAAATGTTTAATTCATCTGATTTCTCAACTGAGAAAGTATTTGATACAATAATCATTAATTAAAAATGAAAAAAAATTAAATATAAGTGATTTGACTAGTAAAATCCAAGTAAATATCATTGTATGGTATGATATTTCATGGTTGATCTCACTTTCAATCAGTGTTATAGTATTTATGTTGTGCTCCTATTAAAAAAAAAAAAATTAATTGCCTTTTCTGTAAACTAGCTTTAATCAATATTATGGTATTTACACTATACTTGTATAAAAATAACTACCTGTAAAATTAAAGTAAGATTGTTTTTATTAAGATTCTGTTCCATTAATATAGCAAAATGTATCAAAAAAGCTGTTTTTTTTTTATTTAAAATAGGATTGCTGATTGTGAAAAAGAGATACTGGGACATATTACAGATATCCTTTTTAAAGAGGTTGCTTTGTATAAAAAATCACAAAAGTGTTGTTTAAATGATGTTTCCATTGAGGTCAGCAAAGAAAAAAATCACCAGGTAAGCACCTGAGAAATTTAATCCTGCAATTAATGATGGAGAATTATGTACCCTGACTTTTATGTATGGAGTGAGTGTCAGCTGTGTTATCCTGATATCACTGGGTAAATTAATATATTTGGATAATTTTCTGCTATTTTTCACAAAAATAGCAGAAAATTATCCAAATATATTAATTTAATAAATACCTTGGCATGCAGTACCTTGTTTTCTAAAAACAAGGTACTGCATGCCATTAATAAAGTTATACATTATGGCAGAGAGAGAGAGAAACATCAAAAAGCTTTGGTCTCTCTCGTCAGACTAAAAGTTTTTGCTGCTGGAATTATGAATTTTAGTACTGCAGGCGTTTGCAATACCATATTACTTCTTGATTTTCAGTTGTTTTAATTTCTTTGTAAATATTTATTTCTCCATACTTAAAATAAATGTGTACAAAAGAAATCATTCTTACACCTGCAGGTTTTAGCAAAGTTGATTGTTAGGTACTGTTTCTCATTCTTCGGAAATATAAAGGCACAAAAGCATAGCCAATATGCTAAATCTTTTCCAAATTTTCCATATTTGAGCATTTCTGGTCAAATATCATCTACTCCATATAATCCATTTACAGGAGGAAAGCTGTTCAAAATGCTTCAGCTACTGAAGTGTAAGCAGCTTTGCTCTTAACACCCTTGTCATATGTTTTGATGGCTTTTTCTACATACTCCTGATTGCTTTCCTCTTGAATGTTTTCTACCACTGTTCTATCACTACTTGTTTCATTTAGCAACCTTTCAAAATACTTACTCCAAACATCTAGAATATCTTTATCATCAGTTTTCATGTCGCATTTATTATCTTTAATACCTTTTAATACTCTTTCCTTTTCAGTTGCCTCCAGAATATTTTGTCACCTTCCTGATATTTATTTTCTATGTCTTACCAAAGTCTTTCCATGACTATTATTTTTTCATTTTTATGCATTATTTCACTTTCTTACACTTTTTTCTTTGTTATTCTCTTAGATCCCAAGCTGTTTTACATGCGGGACTAGAGACTTGGGGATAATCCCCAAGGCTCTAGCTTATCAGTTTCCTGTAATCCAGTACCATCAATACACTGCATGTAACCTTTTAACCCAAAGTGCATAACTCTACATTTTGCAACATTAAATTGACAATCATTATCTTTGCTCACAATTCCACCAATTTATTTAAATCATCCTAAAGGATATCTACATCATCTTTTATCAACTATTACTCTCCCAAGTTTTGCATCATCAGCAAATGACTGAACCCCCTTAAATGTTTCCCTGCATTATTGATATACATATTAAAGAGTGGTGACCCTAGTACAGAATCCTGTACTACGGCCACCTTATCCATGCTACTAGCTTCACATGCATTCCCATTTTATCTAACTTTTATAATAGTTTTCCATGTGGTATTCTTTCAGATGCCTTTGCATAAAGTCCAGTAGTATCATGGTGTAGCCATTTCTTTTCAATTCCACTGTCACTTTATTATGAAATGTGAATAAATTACTGAGACATGACTTACACATTATTCAGACATAGTTCTTGTACCCATACTGGTGCACTAAGAGTGCTAATTCCTTATCTTAAAGGTGGTTTTTCAGAACATCCTTTTGTCTGAATCCACTCCATGAAATGGTGTAGTATATTACTACATATATGTAGCATATTAGTGGTGCTTACATTGCAAAAAAAATTTCATAACCACTTTCATACCATCAGTCTGAATTATTTCATCTCTTTAACACCACTTTTTATCTGAAATTTAACAAGCTCACTTTTCATGCCACTTGTCTTACTTTGACCAAATGTGGACAGTCAGCAGAGAAGATGAATTGTATCAGGCAGGTAAAATCGACTACAATTTCTAGTCAAATAAAAAAAATTGCTATACAAAAGTACCTTCAGGTATGAATGTTTATTCAAGGAAAGGTTTGGCTGAAGAATTAGAGAATTATCTCATCAACATAATTGGTGTTATTAGTCACACAAAGAACATACAAATAGATAAGATTCTTCTGAATAACAAATATAAGATGTTATATTCATGCAATTGATAATCATAGGGATGGAGGAGCTATAGCTTCAGCACCAGGCACAAAGATAATCTTCTTGAATGTTGAAGGTTTTATTCGCTTGTTATACTACGAGGGTAGTCTGAAAAGTTCTCGGCCTAAGTGAAAAAACGAATTTATAATTTCAAAATTATTTTTATTTTTCAACATAATCTCCCTTGAGACTAATACATTTATTCCAGCGATGCTCCAGCACCATTATCCCATCCCTGTAGGGGTTCTCAGTAAGATCTGCAAAATACCCCTCTACAGCTGCAATCACCTTTTGATTCAAAGAAAAACGCTGACCAGCGAGGAAGAGTTTTAGTTTTGAGAAGAGATAGAAGTCAGAGGGAGCCAAATCTGGGGAATAGGATGGATGTTTCAACAATTCATAGTGCAGATCCCTTAATTTTCCCATTGCCAAAACACATTTGTGGGCAAGTGCATTGTCCTCATGAAATATGATTTTTTTCTTCTGCATACCAGTCTTTTCTCACAAATTTTTTCGTCTAGTCTGGTTAAAAGATCGGAATAATATTCCCCGGTTATTGTTTTACCCTTTTCGAGATAATTAATAAACAAAATGCCTTTAGCATCCCAAAACACTGATGCCATGACCTTTCCTGCTGATGGAACTGACTTTGTCTTCTTTGGTGCTGAATCCACATTACACACCAGAATCCAAACTGCTGTTTGGATTCTGGTGTGTAATGGTGAATCCAAGTCTCATCCATAGTAATAAATCAATACATGAAATCAGTTTTATTCTGGTTAAAATGCTCCAAGCACTGTTCAGAGATTTTCATGCAAGTGCGTTTTTGATCTGCTGTGAGCAAGCATAGCACCCATCTTGCTTAAAACTTTTTCATATGCAATTCTTCATGCAAAATATATCCTACACGTTCTTTTGAAATGCCTATAGTCTCAGCAATTTCTCACACTTTGACTCGCTGTTCATCCAATACCATATTGTGCACTTGATCAATGATTTCTGGTGGTGTTATAATTTTTGGACGTCCTTCACGTGGATCATCTTCAAGGCTGATACGGCCATGTTTAAACTTGGCAGCCCATTTCTTAATTGTCGAAATCAAAGGAGAAGAGTACCTATAAACTTTTATGAACTTCGAATGAATTTCTTTTGGCATTAAACCTTCTTTTACATAGAATTTTATAATCACACGATACTCAATTTTATCCATTTCAAGGATACAGACAACACTTTTGCTTCAGACAGCTGTATAAAACAAACTACTTGATAGAATGACTTGCAGTTTCACATGGATGCTTATAACAGATGTACCAACATAGAAAAAAAAAAATCTTGCTGATAGTGTTGCCATCTATGGTCGAGGCCAAGAACTTTTCAGACAACCCTTGTATTATCGGATACTAAAGCAGCTGATGTAAAGTCATTAGCCTCTCTATACAAGTAGCCCAGATCATGTACTGCAATTTATCGCTCCACAGGACCCTCTTCCATTGATCCACAGTCCAACAATAGTGTTTGCACCATTTCAGATGATGCCAGGCATTGGCAAGTGTAATCAAGGGCTTGTAAGCTACAGCATGACCATGAAACCTGCGAATAATTCTGTCACTGGCAGCTGTTCCAGAGGTCATACAAAAGTCGTGTGCGATCATTGCTATGGCTGACTGATGACTAACTGTGACAACATGCTTGAGTGTTTGCCAGTCCTGTTTGTCAGTTTCTTAGGCCTACCAGTTAAGGGGAGGGGTGTAGTGGTTCCATCATGTTTCTATTTCATGATAACCTCACTGACAGTAGACTTGGGTACATGCAACATGGCAGAAACCTCTTGGACTGAATGACTGAATTTGTGGGGTCCGACTATCATACCATGTTCCAACAGACAACTTTTTTCATCCACCCATCCTGATGGCAAAGAATGTCTACGTTATTAATGCCCAATATAACATTGCGGACATGTATCTACATCATACGGGTAAGGCAACATACAGCTATGGGGATGTCTGGACACTTTAAGCGACATAGTGTAATAGGTGTTAACGAAACAAAGAAGACAAAAATAAGAAAGATCTGTAAGCAACAAATACAAAATGTTATTTTCAGGCAAATAATGATCAGGGAAAAGAGGAAACATCTATAATATTCAACACTAAATTAGAAGATAATCTTCTTTAATAGTAGGCAATATCAGAATGGGAAACTGGAAAATGAAGATTATTGTGTCTGTTGTCCCATAGAAGGAAAATCATGATAATATAACAAGGATCTCTGGAAAAGGCATATGACAAGGTCCAAGAGAACAGCTGTTCAAAACTATTTTTATATGATATGAATGGTGCATTATATTTAGCAGCACATAATCTATATTTGAGATTTAACTCCTCATCCTAATCAAATTCCTGATGTGTATCCTCAGGGGATGTACAAGATATTATGATAGTACTACATGAAAAACTTACAAGATTACTAACTTCCTATTGACAATTTTCCTTCAAATTCGTGTTATCTGTCAAGACTATGATGTTGTTCTTCTCTTCCTTCCTGAAGACAGGTTGAGTCCAACATGGATAGGAGCCTTCTGCCATTCTCTGTCCAAAGCTAGCTCTTTCATATGACAACAGCAAAAGTCCAGTGCAGTTCTAAGGACTTTATTTTTGTCTTCTCCTGAGTTTTGTATCCTCCATAGTGCCCTCAAATACCAGATGAGGAAGTCTTTCTGGTTCCATTTGTACAGTGTGACCAAACCGGTGAAGTTGTGCTTTTTAACTGTGTTAAGAATTGTTTTAGGGATATTCAAATCTTGAAGCAGTTGTACATTAGTCTTATGTTCTATCCAATGAGTTCTGTTGATTTTCCTGAAGCATTTTATTTTAGAAGTCAACAGTTTCCTCTTTGCTTCTTTTTTTAAGGTCCGAGTTTCTTCCTCATAGAGAGCTGTTAGTAGTATTATACTTTCGTATTTCCAATATTATCAGATCTTTTTATTTCTCTCTTCTAAGGCACTTATTACCACATCAATCCACCTAGATCTTAGTCTGCCTCTGGATCTTTTTCCCACCATCCTAGCAAAGAACAATTTTTCTAATCTTTTCTTTCCTGTTCTGTTTGTGACTGTACCACCTGAGATTGGCTCTGTTAACACATTCCTGAATGCTAACAATCTCAAGTTATTTCATATCTTCATTTTTAATATGGTATTGCCATTCATGCAAACTGATCACTACTACAGTAATATTTCTCAGAACTCTCATATCTGTAGTCCCCATTCTTGCATCAAGTGTTTTATTTCTAACCCAGCTCTCAGATTCATGAGTTAAAATTGGTTTGACCATTTTTATATATATATATACAACTACTTTAGTGTTTTGACTGATTTATCTTTTATTCCATATAAATTTATTCAGTTCACTTCCTACCATACCAGCTTTGCTAATTCTGTTGGCTATTTCCATATTTAAATTGCCTTTTCACTAAATGAAAGTTTTGCCTGAATAGCTGAATGTTTTACTTTTTTTTTTTTTTCTGTAGGTTCTCCATTCATAATGCAGTTGATGTTTCAATGTCTGACTCTATTTTTATTGCTGATTTTCATACCAATTTTGTCACAGCAGTTATTCAATTTAGGCAAGAAATTCTGCAGACTTGTACTGAATTTATTTAGGAGTACAACATTATCTGCATAAAGTGCTGAGATTAACATAATCAATTTTGATATAAGGTTGAATACTATCTTCTTTCATAATATGATCTGTATAGATGATGAATAACACTGGAGATAACATACTTTTGTCTTATACCTAATATAACATCAAACCATCTTCATGTACTGCTTTTAATTTCTAACTGCTGACTAACTAGAATATCAGATTTACATAATGTAATTGTAACATTTTGAACAGCTTTTCTAGATCTACAAAACTTAAATACTGAAGATCCAGTATTGTTTCCATAATTTCTCAACTATTTGTCTTAAAGTGAAAATCTGATCCTGACAATCTCCATTTGGCCTGAAACTGGCTTGCCCTTCTCCACACTTCCCTTGCATAATTTTTCTTAGCTTTTCCTCAAGCATACTTGAGCAAAGGTTGGTCGATTGATGTAGAGCCTCTGCTACTAATGGCTCACAAAAAAAGTTAAGCAAGTTTGAGCATGGTTAGTAGTTGGAAGGGTCAATCATTCGATGCTGTTGGCACACTCTTCCTCGATGAGTCTTTGAACTCCCTGGAGGTGTCACATAATAATAATAATACTTGCATAAATCTTACCAGAAACACTCACTAGGGATTTCACTTCTTGCAGATGGGTGCTATGAGAGCTCTACTCCAGTTGTCTAGAATTCAACATTCTGAACTATGCAGTGTAGCCACTGTAAAACTTTTATAACTCCATATTTGAGCATTTTTAGTCAGATATCATTTACTCCAGCATAGTTTTCCATATTGGTTTTTGATGACTTTTATACTTCAAGCATTCCTATGTGTTCCTGATTCTATTCCTGTTAAGTGTTTTGTACCATCATGCTGTCATTGCTTGTTTCATTTAGCAACTTTCAAAGTAATAAGATCAGATCTCTTTGCTTGAACTAGCATTTACATCCAGTCTTTTCTGATATAAGGAGGACCGGAAAGTAATCGATTATTTTTAATAGTTCATTTTTAGCCGATTGTTTTTTTTTTAATGACACATAAATTATTAAATTTGATTTTGATTTAAATATTAGAATTACTTTTTTATTTAAAAAATCTTTTTTTTAATTTTAGATTATTTTTTTTAATATGGCAGACTTTTAAAGTTGAAGAGCAGCATTTACATCATTGTATGGTGTTTTTTTTGTTTCACCAAGGAAAGAATGCTACCAAGGCTACCAAAATCATTTGTTCAACTTATGGAGACGTATTGAAGGTTAACAAATGTCAGCAATGGTTTAGGAGATTTGCAGAAAAAAATTTTGATCTCTCTGATCGTCCTCAATCTGAAAGACCTCTTACTCTAGATGACGATGCTCTTAAGACCCTTGTTGAATCAAATCCGAAACAAACCATACAAGAATTAGCAGAGAAACTTAATTCATCATAGTCAACTGTCCAAGAGCACTTACATAAGAGTGGCAAGGTTCTTAAACAGGGTGTATGGGTACCGCATGAACTGTCAGACAACAATAAAGCACAGAGACGGACGATTTGCAATTCATTGTTGACCAGACAACAAAATGATCCCTTTTTGGAACGAGTCGTAACTGGTGAAGAAAAATGGATGCTGTATAAGAATATTAAATGCAAAAAACTGTGACTTTCTCCAAATCAAACTCCAATTCCAACACCTAAAGATGGACTTCATCCACAAAAGGTTCTGTTGTGCGTTTGGTGGGATATTCATGGAATTATTCATTACGAACTCATGGAACAAGGTAAGACTATCACAGCAGCCATCTACTGTGAACAATTAGAGCAACTACATCAAGCATTGTTAATCAAACATCCTGTGCTTGTCAAAAAGGGGTAATTTTGCAGCAAGATAATGCAAAACCACATTCTGCAAGAATGACGCAAGAAAAAATTAGGCAGTTAGGATGGGAACTTCTACCACATCCTCCATATTCACCGGATATTGCCCCTAGTGACTAGCACTTATTCAGGTTCTTAGAACACAGCGTAAGAAATAAAACCTTCTGTTCGCAAGATGACAAGATATACAAAGGAGTTTGATATCATTTTTTGCCTCCAAAGAAAAAACGTTTTTCAAAAAAGGAATTCTAAACTTAGTAGATCATTGGAATAAGGTTATAATTAACAATGGCGATTATATAATTGAATAATTAAAATTAAAAGAAACACGTATTAACCACATTGAAAATTATTTAATTATAAATATTTCATCCTAAGTATCTTAGGACATCATCAGTACAGTAGTTTAAAACAATAATAGGAATAACATACAGTTAGGACGCATGATTACAATTGAATCTCATTAAACGTGCATGACGTGTTACAGAAGTAATAAAAAATAAATAAAAATAATAATTATTTAACACAATTTTGTATGACAATTTCCCATACTTTAGGAATAGTAAGAACGTTGTTGCGGTTCAAGTTTGATCTGTGTAGTATGCGCCCTAACTGTATGTTATTCCTATTATTGTTTTAAACTACTGTACTGATGATGTCCTAAGATACTTAGGATGAAATATTTAGAATTAAATAATTTTCACTGTGGTTAATACGTTTGTTTCTTTTAATTATGATCGCACGACAGGTTTTGTTATTTTTAAAAAATAAATTTTAAAAAAAATTGAATAATGTTAATTTTTTCTTTAATAAAATTTATATTAAAAATGTAGTTCAAAAAATTTATTACTTTCCAGTTTCCCTTATATAAACAGATCACATTAATAGCCTCCTTAGCATCCAAGAAACTTGGCATTCTCTTTCATTCAAGAGCCTATTTTATATCCAGCCGACTCCTTACTATATACAAATCCATCCATGTTTAGAATACTGCTCATATGTTATGGTGGCGTACCTAAAACTTCCCTTAAAATCCTTGATGCCATCTAGAGGTGTGCAATTAGGCTCATAGATGATTTCTCTCTCTCACACAGACTTTACCCTCTATCTCACAGGTGCAGTGTTTCAGCTCTATGTCTATTCTGCGGGTACTTCCATGGTCACTGCTCTGAATTGGCAACCATCATTCCTCCACTTTCTATTGCACCTGTTAATGCAAGAGCTGCGGCTACTGTGTAACTGCAAACACATCAAACCTGCTTCTATTCATCCTCTTTTATTGAATCTGCCTCTGTCCTCTGGAGCAGCCTTCCTCAAGATGTATTCCCAAACAACTATGACCTGTAACTCTTTAAAAAAAACAAAAAAAACAATAAATTTCCTCATCTGCACCCACACATGGCACTGATGTTCCTGTATGGGATCAATATATAAAAAATTAAAAAAAATTACTCCGGACATATATAATATCTTTCTCCTCATTTGTCATGTCACCTTTATCATCTTTCCTCCACTGTTAAGCTTTTTCAAATAGTCTGCAGAATATTTTGCCACCATCCTGATATTTATTTTGTATATTCTTACCATTGTCTTCTCATTATTATCATTTAGCTAGTTTTATCGAGTGCTTTGCTTTCTTACATTTTTATTTGTATTTTCTACGAGCACAAACTGACTCACTTGTCAAGAACTTTCAATAACTTTCTTCTTTTTCCTGACTGCCTCTTTAACTTCCTGAATCCACCGTGGTGTTCTGATTTTTCTGTCATTGCCGACAATCTTGTCACATGCCTCTTTGACTGAATCAATCAGTGTTTTCTTCAGGGGTTGCCAATGAATCTTCAAGGTTAGGCGCTTGTTTTAAAAACTCTTTCATTTTTTCTACAAATGGTGTTTGAATCTACAATTCACCTCTGAAAGTGGCTCAATTTTAATTCCTTTTAAAACTTCCTTACACACTCTTCTTTTCAATAAGAAATTCTGTTTTATCCTTCTCAAAACTAAATGGTGATCACTTCCAATTTCAAATCCCCTGTATACTTTGTGTCCTGAACTGGTGGGAAAATATCCATATAAATCATAACACATAGTTAACGAGACTTTTCTTAGTTCTTGCATTATCTCTCCATGTGAATTTGTGTACATTTTTGTTTGAAAACGATGTCAGTAATACCTACTTCATGTCCTTAACAAAAATCCAGCAGGTACTTACCATTATTTTTAGTTTTACTCTTTTCTCCAAATTTTCCCAAAATTTGGAAAACTTAAGCAATTAGGGTGGAAGCAACTGAGTATTTGTGAGGACACCCATGACGTGAGTGAGTGTGAGAATGACCAAGTGTGGAATCTAGTCTCTCAAGCAAAAATATTAAATAGGGTAATCAATTCAGGAAGTAAGGATGATGGGGGGGGGGTCCTAAAGAGATTCAGCAGTTTCTATACACTAATGCCAGAAATATCAGCAACAAAAGGGGAGTTTTTGGGCATTGGTTAATGCAACCTTGCCAAAAGTTATAGGCATTAGTGAGACTGGGCTAACAGGAAATGATGTAGTTACAGGGATAGAATGTGAAGGGTTTAGTATTTTCAAGGAAGATAGGATGGGGGAGGATGAGGTTGTATTTATTGCTTAGAAAGATCCTGCCTGTTTTTGTCTTCTTTGTTTCTTAACATCTATTATGTGAATCTGGTATTTATCCAATTCTTCTGCTATTTCCATTGATACTTTTGATGATGATGATGATGCCAATCTTGAAATCTGCTGATGTTGAGTTGGGATTTGTTTCAGTAACTAGCTTTTCATTGTTCTCCTAGTTTAACTGGGCAACACCCCAGCTTGCATGAAATTTTGTATGTTCTATCATCATTTTGCATTATGGTTTAAACCAGTAGGAATACAATTTCATTGGCTAAATCTCAAATCCATCCTCATTAGTTGAGTATTCAGGAAGATACTTAACAGGGTGAACCTGAGAATGTGAGGATTGGACATTAGGTCAGAAAAAGAACTGGTCATTTCTCCACATTCCTTAAAATTTTGCATAGGGGTCTCATCCCAGTTTTGGCCCTTAAGCACTTTCAAGCAATTAGAAATGAAGGAGATATGGTTTGATATTAAATCAGGTGTGAAACAAGGATACACATTACCTCCACTGTTATTTATCATTCATGTGGGTGACAATATGATGGAAAGTGGCATTAAACTTGATATCAGAATTGGAAATGTTAATCTCAACTCTTTACTTTATGCAGATAATGTTATACTTCTAAATAAATCCAGTACAAGTCTGCAGGATTCCTTAATTGAATACTTGCTGTAATAAATTAGGTATGAAATCAGCAAAAAAAAAGAAAAATTATGAAAACAGGCAGTTGAAAACCTGAATGGAGAACTTTTTGAACAAGTGAAACATTTCAGCCTATTTAGGCAGAATTTTTAGTAAATATGGAAATAGAAACAGAATTAGTAAAGCTGGTTTGATAGGGTGTTAACTGAATAATAATAAATAAAAGAGAAATTAATTAGAACACTAAACTAACTGTATACAAGACAGTGTTCAAACCAGTTTTCACTTGTGGATTTGAGAGCTGTGTTGAAATAAAACACTTGAGCTAAGACTGGAGTCCATAGATATGAGAGTTCTGAGAAAAATTAAGAACTGAACAGATGGTGTCAATGGCAGAATCATATTAAAAATGGAGCTATTAGGAAGGAACTTGACATTATCAGCATTCAGGAATGTGTGAGCAGATTATCTTAGGTGGTATGGCCACTTAAACAGAATGGGAAAGCAAAGTTAACAAATTGGATTTTTTGCAATGATGGCCAGGAAAAGACTATAATATAAGATCTTGACAGTTGGGAGTTCTGGCAGTTAACAGATTGATTTTTTGCAGAAAATTGTCATTCAATAGGAAGCTAGTAATAATGATGTAAACTTTTCATATAGCACTATGATATCCTTGTACACCTGTGTGGGGATATTTATATATAATTTGATGTCAATTCACATTTTGATGAACTGTTCAATTGACAGATTGTTTTTTTTTGAACAACTACCTTTCATTGAATTTTTGGCATACCCTGGCTGTGGTGGTCATTTTGAACATGTGCAGTGAAGTACATTCATCCTACATTTCTTTTGATGGTTAGCAAGGGATTTATGACTATTTCTTGATGTTTTGCCTTTTGTCTACATTGCATATTGGTGTTCATGCTGTCACAAAGGGGTATATTACAGTATAGTGTATCCAGATCTACATTTATTAGGGCCTTTTTATTAGTTTTCAGGTTTAGCATACACCTTTAAAATTAATAACAGGGTTGTTGTTCTTCCCTATTGATGATGATATATAAGTTGTATAGTGAAACATTTGTGTTTTTAATACAATTTAGTCACAAAACCAATTTCCAATCCTATAGTCTTTCACTGATTACATATCAGTTCTATTTTAGAACAGATTATTTACAGGTACATGACTTGTTTGAATGTTTTTAATATTTATACTTCTAAATTTTTCCTAATATTGTTATAGAGTTATTCACATTATTGAATGGTCCTTTATTTATTGATAGGACTTTTAATTCATTTGAAATGTAATTTAATCTCACTACTAAGTAATATTCATTTAAAACTTTGATTTTTCTTTAAATGCAGTTATGTGAAACTACCTTGGCTACAGGGAAGCAGTCACTCACAAATGATAAGGAAGAGAACTTAGCATCTGGTTGTGAAGGTATATCACCACCTTCCAAAGGGAAAAAAGATTGCTCAGTGGCTCAAGTGTGTAAAATAATCTATCAATTATAAATTATAATGCTGTTAATATAAGATTAGTTTATACACACACATTGATAGAAACAGCATCACCTGCTGTAACCATTTTTTTTTTAATACCTATTTGAAAAGGGATAACACAATAATTGTCACAAATAATGAAGAAGGTAATATAACATTTTTATTTTTGATTAATATTTGACTCTCTTTAGTACAAGATATGACAACAAACTTGACAAATTTGCAAATATTCACTGAAAAACAAATTCCAGTATCAAAATTTAGTTCAAGTACAGTTTTACTAACATTCAAAACTAAAAATTCACTTTTGCTGTTTAGTGTACTTTGTGGGTCCTCCTCTTGCCTTTATTACAGCTTGGCATTAGCAAGACATTGACAAAATCAATTTCCTGATGGATGCCACTGTCATTTCATGGGTTCATACCCTTATAATGGCTTCTTGTAGTGGAGTTGAGATCTGGGCTGTTGCCAGGCCATGGTAGTCACTGACTACTGTGGCCAAGAAACATGTGCAACAAAAAACTAAAGCTTTTTTTTTTTTAAGTACTAAAGTCAATTTGTGGGATACATTTTAGGATTATAATAGCATTACTTACACTTTTTGCTCTGTGACAAGGGGCAAAATCCTCCTGAAAGATGAAGTTCGTCGTTGCAGTAAAGTGGTCTTTGATAGTAGGTAGCAATTCTTTTTCTAAAATTTTCTGGTACACTTTTGTGCATTCACTGAACCTTTTGTGAAATGCTAGCGACCAACACTATGATATGACATGCAGCCTCATATCATCTGACTGGCTGAGAATTTGACTGTTGACCCAGTTAGGTGAATTTTTCCTCTGATCATCTTTGAACCATCTGTCTGCCATCACTGCCCTGCAGGTTAAACTTTTTCTCGTCAGAAAAAAAATTAGTTTTCCACTGATCAGGGGTTCATTTTTTTTTGGTTTTTTAGGGCCCCCCTGGCATCAGTCTCTGTTTGATTAGTCTTCTCCTGACAGTTACAGAGCTTACCACAACTTCCGTTTGTTCTTCCCAGTCCTGTTTCAGTTCTCCAGATGATGCACGGCAATTTTTGAGGCAGAGCTGCTTTAGAATTCATTCTTAGCATGGTGTAGAAAGAAACCAGAAATCTTTAACACTTTTTCGAGATGTTAACTGTACATAACTAGCCATAGTGATCTCAGCACGAAAATGCAAAAGCTAGCTCTTGCTGGCTATTTATAGCATATAAAATTCTATCACAATAGCCACAGCTATTACATTATATAGAAACCTGTGTGATAGATGATGCAATACAATCAAATATCTAATGATAAACGAGTGAAAATGATCATTTAACTACTAAAAAGTGTATTTATATAAGGTGATGGTTTTTGTGAACATGAGTGCATAATTATGTTGATAAAAATTTGTTAAAATGATGTTTTATTGTAAAAAGAATACAGCAGCACTGCTTGTAGTTTGCTGTTAGTAGTTGACTACCAAGGCCATTAAGCCCGACCAATACTGATGACTCTGTCATTGGTGAAAACAACTTATTTAGCAGCATGAAATATCAGCAAGATATACATGCATTTCTGCATCATTGGAATTATAATACATGTAAAAGATTTTTATGCAAAGTACAGGAAATATTCATCAAGTATAAAAAAAAAACTTCATCACACTGTCAACAGACGTTATCCAGTTCACCATTACGGAAAACTTCATAGTAGTTATCCCTATAGTATCTTCACTTTGCTGATTTGATGTAATCCATATGAGAGAATACAGTGGATGCTCCACTGTTATATGGAAACGAGCAGCTGATGGCCATGAGAGAGAATATACATTTATGTACATAGAGAGAGAGACTTAGAAAAATGGAATGGATAGAAGACAAAAAGAGAGAGTTGGAAATGATTCCCTGTAAGAAATAAAGAAAAATATAAGGAATGAATAATTGTATATGTGGATTCCTTATTTGTTCAAGTTCCTGTTGAGAAGTTTATTTATCTTTACTGTTGTAACTTTTGCTTTTTTGAATGAAGATTAGATGGAAAGCTATTCTCTGTTTGTGGAGGTGGCAGTTGTCAAGTAAAAACTTGAAAACATTCCGTATAGTTATTTTCTGTCCAGGGCTGGACAGCTGAATTTTATGAGGTAAACTGTTAATGTTTTTGGCACCTGTTTTAAATAGAAACTGAATATGCTTGAGATAAGACATATTGAAGACACAGATATTAGTTGTCATTTTCTTGTGTGATTGTGTGCAAGAAAATTTGTTGCTGTTCTTTCCATTAGTGAACTTGAGGTTTGATGAAGAAGATATGTTTTGATTTTCCAGAACAAGATTGTCATGTTCTCTGTTAGGTTCATTTGAATCTCTGACTAAAATATCTTAATTTCATTTTTGCAGATATCTTATATTTAATGCCAGAAGATCCAGTACTATAAGGTTATGAGTAAATAAAAGGGTCACTATTGTTGTAATACAAATTTATTTGGTGTTTATATATATAATTAAAATGGAGGTTTACTCGGTTTGATGATACATTAAAAATTTTATTTGATGACTGCAAAACCAAGATTTTGATTAAAAAAATTTATGAATATACACGACTAGTTTCGTCTGAGGACAGACTTCATCAGGTTAAGCTAAAAAGGACAAAAAATATCAGAGAAAACCATACGAATACTGCATTTCTACACAGCAGAACATATAAAACACACACACACTTTGTTAAAATATATTAAAACTTGTTCCTGTGGATGTTTCTGTGGTTAAGCAGCTCAATATAGTTATTTCAGTTTTGGGACCACATGTTTATTAAAGAAAACTGTTAAATCTGAACAAGTACCAGAAACAACACCTAACAACTTTCGTTAGTCATCAGATTAACATCTTCAGGGGTAAAGAGAACAAAAAGTTTAAAGCACAAACTACTAGAAATTATGAAAATTAGTTCATTTGTTGGTATTGCAAACATCTAAACAGTTCATTAAAAAAAACGAATAACAGATCTATACAACCATTAATGCTTGTTAATTGGAGACAATGTGCTGTTTGTTGTCACGTTCTGTGGTTCACTCTCTGTCCGAGGTCTGAAATTGATAAATTTTTAATAAACGATGACAAACTTGATTTAAAATCAAACCTTGGTTTTTGTTGCATTGCTTAGGAATTTTAATCATATTTGTTGTGTCTTTGAATTTTCTTTTGAAACAATTCTTATCTATATAGAACGTGTTTGTTCTATCCCAGAGTACATCTTGACCGGTAGAGGTTGTGTGAAATGCCAATCCCGATTTATGTTCTCTCTTATTTTGTACGTCCTTTTGATGTTTGCTCATGCGGATTTTTCCCGATCTCCCTATCTGGCCCACATAGCAGATGCCACAGGAACAGTGAATATTTATAAACCCCTGGTTTTTTTATTGGGTGATGTGGAGGTTTTTGAGGATGAAGAGATCTTGATATTTTTTCAAGCGGCAGGAAAGTGACTTTTATGTTGTGTTGCATTTGTGAAGAAGTTTGATAATTTATCTGTTACATTCTTGATATAAGGAAGGATGACTGCGTTCTTGAAATCTTGTTTATTTAAGTTTCTTATAGGTGAGAATTTTCTTAATTAGCTTAGTATCGAAACCATCCAGTTGTAAGATCTGTGTTAAGTATTGTATTTCTTCTTTCTGTTTTTCTTCTGAACTAGGAATGTTGTATGATTTAAGGTTTTGTATGATCCCTTAAGGTTTTTATTAGGCCTATTTTTTGCTTGGGGTTGTGATGTGAAGTAGCATGCAGAAATCTTCCTGTGTTTGTTGGTTTTCTATAGTTGGAGAATGATAATTGTTTTTCTTTCATTTATTTCTATAAGGATGTCTAGGAAAGGAAGTTTTTTATTTTCTTCTAGTTCCAGAGTGAATTTTATGTTAGGATGTAAGTTATTAAAATAGTCTTGAATGTAGTCAGTTCTGGTGCTGTTCCTGGCCTAATGATAAAGATATCGTCCGCATAGCGGAGCCATATTTTTGATTTTTTGTGCCAGTTTTGTAAAGCATTATTTTCAAACTTTTCCATGTAGAGGTTTGCTAGAGCTCATGAGCCCATTGCTGGTCCTTCTTTTTGTTCCCAGAGTTTGTCTTGGTAAAGGAAGATCAGGTTTTTTATGCAATGTTTATAGAGCTGTACAATGTCCAGTGGGAAGAGATTTTCTAGAAAGTTTACTGTTTCATTTCTTGGAATTTTTGTGAAAAGGCTGACTACATCTAAACTCGCTAATATGTCTGAAGGATCTATGTGTATATCTTTTACTTTTTTATGAAGTCTGTGCTGTTCTTAATGAACAATGGTGTTTTTCCTATATTTGATAAAATCAAGTTTATAAGGTGTTTTGCCAGATTTGAGGTAGGAGAGTTCCTTCCATCCACTATTGGTCTTAGTGGTATATCTTTTTTATGAATTTTAGGGATTCCATATATTCTAGGCACTAGTGGGTGTTTGGATTGTAGATTTCTTTTGAGTTCCTCATACCAATTTGGTATATTCTTGATAAGTTCATTGGTTTTGTTGTGAGTTTGCCAAGTGGGATCTCTGTCTAATGCTGTGTAGGTATCAGAATCTTCAAGAAGGCTTTTCATTTTGTTGTTATAATCTTCTGAGTTTAAAATCGCTGTTGCATTACCTTTGTCTGCTTTTATCATGACTATGTGTTTGTCTGATTTGAGTTTATTAAGGGCTGCGAATTCTGTTTTTTGGCAGTAATTTGCAATTTAATAGTAATGCTGCACTTTGAATGCAGATCAGATCTGCTATCTCTCCTGGTACATTTCTTATTCCTTTTTCAATTTGGGTTATGATATCAATTTTCGGGACTTGTCGTGGTGTTACAGAAAAATTAAAGCCTTTCATAAGAAGATTTGTTTCATCCCTCGTTAGAACTCTTGAGGAGAGGTTAATTACTACTTTGGAGTGATCTAGATGTTTCCTTGGTTTTTACCAAGACAAACTCTGGGAACAAAAAGAAGGATTAGCAATGGGCTCATGAGCTCTAGCAAACCTCTACATGGAAAAGTTTGAAAATAATGCGTTACAAAACGCACAAAAAAATCAAAAATATGGCTCCACTATGTGGACGATATCTTTATCATTAGGCCAGGAACAGCACCAGAACTGGTTACATTTCAAGACTATCTTAATAACTTACATCCTAACATAAAATTCACTCTGGAACTAGAAGAAAATAAAAAACTTCCTTTCCTAGACATCCTTATAGAAATAAATGAAAGAAAAAACAGATTATCATTCTCCATCTATAGAAAACCAACAAACACAGGAAGATTTCTCCACGCTACTTCACATCACCACCCCAAGCAAAAAATAGGCCTAAGAGATAAAGCATACAACATTCCCAGTACAGAAGAAAAACGGAAAGAAGAAATACAATATTTAACAGAGATCCTACAGCTGATGGTTTCAATACTAAGTTAATTAAGAAAATTCTCAATACAGCACCTACAAGAAACTTAAATAAACAAGATTTCAAGAATGCAGTCACCCTTCTTTATATCAAGAATATAACAGATAAATTAGCCAAACTTCTCTACAAATACAACATAAAAGTGACTTTCTTGCCACTTGAAAAAATGTCAAGATCTCTTCATCCTCCAAAACCTCCACATCACCCAATGAAAAAACCATACTGTTATAATATTCACCATTCCTGTGGCATCTGCTATGTGGGCCAGATGGGGAGATCGGGAGAAATCCGCAGTGAACATCAAAAGGGCGTACAAAATAAGAGAGATAAATCGGGATTGGCATTTCACACCTCTACCGGTCATGATGTACTCTGGGATAGAACAAACATGTCCTATATAGGTAAGAATTGTTTCACAAAAAATTCAAAGAGGCAGCGAATATGATTAAAATTCCTATGCAATGCAACAAAAACCAAGGTTTGATTTTAAGTCACGTTTGGTCATCGTTTATTAAAAATTTACCAATTTCAGACCTCGGACAGAGTGAGCGTGAACCACAGAATGCGACAACAAATAGCATTGTCTCCAGCTAACAAGCATTAATGGTTGTATAGATCTGTTATTTGTTTTTTTAATGAACTGCTTAGATGTTCACAATACCAACAAATGAACTAATTTTTATTACTTCTAGTAGTTTGTGCTTTAAATTTTTAGTTCTATATACTTCCTGAAGATGTTAGTCTGACGACTAACAAAACTTCTCAAGTGTTGTTTTTAGTACTTATTTAGTTTTAAAAACAGTTTTCTTTAATGATCATGCGGTCACAAAATCGGAATAACTATATTGATATTAAAACTTGGTTTTCATGTGAGTAGCATTGTGAAAGACTAAATACGTAGGCCTGAGGAAAGAACTTGTAAACTCGGGGGAAAATATTCAGTGGCTTAATCAATAATAGGATTAAGTCAGTCACAGATCTCTAATGAAAATTAACAGTTCAGTTGAAGTCTGAAATGACTTTGGGGAAAAAAGGAGCACAGTTTTTGGATTATTTACCCCCTTTGTCTGTCCACAATCAATACTAGATGTACTATAGGTTACTTATCTTTTGTGAGTAGGATTAACATTTAAAAAAAAAAAGGTTAATTTTTTTTTTAAATTTTCATTAGAGATTAACATTTAAAAAAAAAAAAAAATCATAATAATTAGATCATTATACAAACAGTTCTCTGTGCCATGTAGATGACAGTGGGAAACTTCATTACCATGAATTCTTAAGGATTAGTGTCATGCTTGCCATACCGAGATCCCCATCTTAACACAATGCTCGGATCTAAGAGCTTAAATAGACCAAGAGAAGACTTATTTTGGAGAATATAAGTTATGTCACTGTCAGAGAATACTGCTTTTTGATATTTATTAAAGGGATAAAAAATATCATGGTGCCAAAAGATCAAAGCTGAATAACTGAGAGAAAATTTCTAAGTAGCCTTTTAAGGAATGTGGAGAACCAGCCAGTGCTTCTGACCTAACATCTAGTCCTCACCTTCTTGTGGTGCACTCTATTAGATGTCAACCTGGATACTGAATGAATGAGGATGGGCTGACATTTCAGGATTTATCTGACCAATTTGTATTCTTATTGGCTTAAAAAATGATGGTGATGCCCCCAACTGACAGAATGCCAGTTGGGGGCATCACCTGGTTGAACAAGGCCACCATTGTTTTTGTATAGGGAACCAGAGCAAACAGTGAAAAGTCAGTTGGTGGAACAAATCTAGAGACACATCCCAACTCATCACTGGCACATCAGCATAAGCAATGGAACTAGCAGAAGAATTGGTTGGATAAGTAGCAGATCGAAATAATATTTAGGTGTTACCAAAACAAAGAATACAAAAACAGGCGAGATATTTTTAACAACATATACAAAATGTTAGTTTCAGACAATAACAATCGGGGGAAAGGAATAGCAATAGTATTCAACTAAATATGAGGATAATTTTCTTGAATGACTCAAGCAACACTTATAGTAATTCTTGTAGATAAACTTATATGTTGATTACACATGACTTAAATTTTTCAGGAAATGACAACGTATACTAAAATATTAATTAAAAAACTTTAATCAGTACCTTCCTATATTTTGGCAATGCTACATTGCCATCTTCTGGGAACATAAAAACTATGATATGTGCATGCAGGCACCAACAATGAGCAAATGAAGCCGAAGAAGGCAACTGTCATTGGTCCTAGAGTCCTAAAGGTGCCCCCTAGCAGGCTAAATTGGATTGTCTTGGCTGTTGGGCTAATGTTCTAAGGATGCAAGATTCCCGAATTTGGGGTAGTCTCATGCACCCAAATTTGCTGAGATTTGAGAAGTTTTTAGAGGAGTTGAGGCTGATTCCAAGAACAATCTTTCATATTTATATTTGCTATGGTGTAGTAAAGTGGCTTTCTTCCAGCGTATTCTGTGGTGGATATTTAGTGCATGGTCTGCAAGCCCTGAGTGATTGTATTGGTGAAACCGGATGTAGTCTTTGTTCGGAAATCTTGATATTAACTGTCCTGCCTGTTTGGTCATAGTGGGACAGTTTACAACCGCAAGGGACCTCCAAGTAGGTCAATGGGAAGTGGCTGGTCTTTGGTGGAGTGGATAAGGGATGCCAATTCCTTATGTGCTTTGTAACAGGTGGTCAGGTCATATTTTTTTAGGATTTTTTGTGAACTTTTCAGACATGTCCCAGATATACAGAATGGTGATAGATTTAGTTTAGTGTAATCTCTATTAAGAAGTGTGTGTGTGGGGGGGGATTGTGGTTAACTGGTTTTAATATTTTCTTGATTTTTGGGGGGGTTGTAGCCATTGGCTAAGTATGTGTTAAGGTTATGGTTAAGTTCAATAGTTAGGGCATTGTTGTCTGAACAGATTAATTTAGCCCTGTTATATAGAGTTTTTATAATCCCATGTTGTTGTTGTGGGGGGGGGGAGGAATATTGGTGAATGTATCTACCTGTATGGATCGGTTTTCTGTAAACAGAGAAAGCCATGGATCCATCAGGTTGGCGTGTAATCAGAGGAATTCTAGTGTAATGTCTAGAAAAGGGAGACAGTTGTTGTTTTCTTTTTCCAAAGTGAATTGGATTTTGGGGTATTGATTGTTTAAGTGTGCTAGGAAGTTATGGAGTGTCTAAGCCATGTGGCCAAATAGAGAACACATCATCCACGTAGCATACCCAGATAGTGGGTTTTTGTGGGGATGAGTTTAAGGCTTTTTGCTTCAAAAGTCTCCATAAAGAAGTTTGTTGGGGGGGGGGGGGGGGGCTGCTAGGAGGCCGAAAGTTCTACTAAGGAAGAAGTGGAGGAATTGTTTGAAGCACTAAAGAAGGCAGCTGACACACACAAAAAAAAGTTGGTATTTGTTAGAAATGTAAACAGCAGAACAGGAAATGATTACCAGACATAAAAAAAATTTGGAGAAAAGAGTAAAGCTAATAATGATAAGCACTTAACTGGATTTTTATGCAGGACATGGACTAGTCCATGTCCTGCATAAAACACAGTTTGAACACAGAACAAGGACATGTTCTGTGTTCAAACATAAAAATATATGCATTTGCATTGAGAGAGGATGCAAGGACTAAGAAAAGTCTCATTAACTATGTTATTGATAGTGATATTTTCCCACCAGTTCAGGATACAAGAGTCAATAGGGGATTTGAAATTGGAAGTGATCACCATTTAGTTTTGAGCAGGATAAAACTGAATATCTTATTGAAAAGAACAGTGTGTAAGAAATAAGTTAAGGGGATAAAAATCCCATATTGTTTTTCAGCCAGTAAGCGAAACTAAGATCGAAAACTCAATAAGGGATTTTTATCCCCTTAACTTATATCAACCTCGCCAGAAAAACATAGCCGTTTGGCTGTTCATCTTAGTGTGTAAGGAAGTTTAAAATAAATCAAAACTGAGCTGCTTTCGGAAGTGAATTGTAAATTCAAATACAATTTGAAGGGAAAAAATTAAAGAGTTTTAAAACAAGCACCAAACCTTGAAGATTCATTGGCAAACCCTGAAGAAAACATTGATTGGCTCAGCCAAAGAGGCATATAGCAAGATTGCCTGCAATGACAGAAAAATCAAAACTCCATGGTTTTGAAAAATCAGGAGTGGACTCAGGAAGTTAAAGAAACTGTGCTTTTAGAGAGTGCAGAGAAAAATGTAAAAAAAACAACGCACTCAATCAGGGCCACAGAGAGAAATTTTCAGGCCCGTGACAAGTTTGTGTCTGGGCCCCACTTAAAAAAAGTGCATCACTTTTGTTTAATACAAAAAGGCATATAAAACATTAAACATTTATTTAAAAAAAAGTGTACAATAACTTCAAAATTCAATATATTACATACCATACAAAATACAAACATTAAATAAAAAGAGAATTTTTATTGCCTCATCCACTTCCTCACTTTATGGTTAGCGAAATCTTTAATCACCTCATCATAATCAATTTTCATTGCCAAGTCATGTTCTATTGATAGCAAACAATCACAAAACCTTCGTCTATCAAAATACTAACAAGAACAAAGCGTTCTGTCAGGGAATATTACTGTGAATAAATTACTAGCTAACGTTAGCGCAGCTGACTGCAACAACCTTGCATGAACGCTTATTGACGTCATCATCTGCTATAACTACAGCAATCCGTGCCGAGAGAATCAGTGTCTTCCAGACACTCACGGCGAGCTAAAGAGCATAGCTGTCTGTCTAAAACAAAACACAGTATCATTCTCGATATGCCATTATCCTTTATCATTAATAAAGGATAATGGCATATCGATTGCCATTATCCTTTATTAATGGAATATTAATATGTTGTATTATTACGAGAATTAAAACCATGCATTACAAACACCGTCATGTGACACTGTCGGGCCAATGACAAAAGTCTCAGATGTCACCCCCTCTTGGCGGACCTGCACTCAATACAAACTAGCTAAACAATAATCATGGGAAGATATTAAGAGCATACAAAATAAATAAAAAGTAAGAGCATACAAAATAAATATTCAAAATATGTCATCATCATCATCATCAAATTCCTGCCATGTACCCTTAAGGGGTGTACAGGATATGAAAGTACTACATGAAAAAATTACATCATTACTAACTTCCTATCTACAATTTTCCTCCAAATCAGTCTGTTACTTGTCAAGACTCCAACATTATCAGATCTTATATTTCTATCATCTAAGGCACTTTGTACCGTATCAATCCACCTATATCTTGGTCTTCCCCTGGGTCGTTTTCCTGCCAACCTGGCAGAGAACACTTGTTTTGCTAATCTTTCCTCTCCCATTCTATTTAAGTGACCACACCACCTGAGATTAGCTCTGCTAATGCATTCCTGGATGCTGATAATGTCAAGTTCTTTCCTAATATCCTCATTTTTAATATGATATTGCCATTGATGCCATCTGTTCACTCCTCTAATCTTTCTCAGGACTCTCATATCTGCAGTCTCTAGTCTTTGGTCAAGTGTTTCACTTCTGACCCAGCTCTCAGATCCATAAGTTAAAACTGGTTTGAACACTGTCTTGTATACAGCTAATTTAGTGTTCCGACTAATTTCTCTCTTATTCCATATGAATTTATTCAATTGACTTCCCACCATACCAGCTTTGCTGATTCTGTTGTCTATTTCTATATTTAATTTACCATCTTCAGTAAAAATCGTGCCTAAGTAGCTGAAATGTTTTACTTGTTCCACAGGTTCTCCATTCACAACACAGTTGACATTTTCAATGATTCTGCCTATTTTCATTGTCTTTGTCTTTTTATTGCTGACCTTCATACCATACCTATTACAACAGCTATTCAATTTAGTCAGAGAGTCTTGCAGACTTGTAGCGGATTTATTTAGAAGTATAACATCATCCGCATAAAGCAAAGAGCTGACATTAACATCTCCAATTTTGATATCAGGTTTAATACCACTTTCCTTCATAATGTGATCCATATAGATAATGAATAACAGAGGGGATAATGTACATCCTTGTCTCACACCAGATTTAACATTAAACCATCTTCCTGTACTTCCTTCAATTCTAACTGCTGACTTACAACTCAAATAAAGACTAAGTATTGCTTGATATAATGCCCCATCGACACCATATAACTGCAGTGTATTGAATAGCTTCTCTCTTGGCACCTTGTCATATGCCTTTTCCAGATCGACAAAACTTAAATACAGATCTTTGTTATATTCCCATGCTTTCCAGATCGACAAAACTTAAATACAGATCTTTGTTATATTCCCATGCTTTCTCGACTATTTGTCGTAAAGTGAAGATCTGATCCTGACAGCCTCTATTTGGCCTGAATCCAGCTTGTTCTTCACCAAGCTTTTCTTCCACAATTCTTCTCAACCGTTTCTCAAGTATACTTGCATAGATCTAGCCAGGAACACTCAGTAGGGAAATACCTCTGTAATTCTCACATTCAGTTTTATTTCCCTTTTTATATATGGGTACTTAGAGAGCTCTACTCCAATCATTGGGAATTCGTCCCTCTGTCCAGGCTTTCTGAACTATGCAGTGCAGCCACTGTAAGACTTTTATACCACCATACTTCAGCATTTCTGGTCGAATATCATCTACTTCTGCTGCCTTTCCACATTTCAAGCCTTTGATGGCTTTTTCTACTTCAAGTATGGATATGTATTCCTGACTGCATGCCTAGTCAGTGTTTTTTATCACTGTGCTGTCATCACTGCTTGTTTCATTTAGCAGTTTTTCAAAGTAATTACTCCATACTTCAAGGATATCTTTTTCTCCTGTTTTCATGTCACCTTTATCATCTCTAACTCCTTTTACAGCACTCTTTCCTCCATTCCTAAGCTTCTTCAACAACCTCCAGAATATTTTGCCACCTTCTTGATATTTATTTTCTATATTCTTGCCAAAGTCCTCCCGTGACTTTTGTTTAGCTAGTTTTACACACTGTTTAGCTTTCTTACATTTGTCTCTGTATTCTGTAAGAGTAAAAGCTGAATTATTTGCCAGGAACTTTTGATATGCTTTCTTCTTTTCCTTCACTGCCTCTTTAACTTCCTGTGTCCACCAGGGAGTTCTGATTTTTTTATCCTTGCACACAACCTCACCACATGCCTCTCTGGCAGAATCAATCAATGTTTTCTTCAGAGTTTGCCACTGAATCTCCAAGGTTTGATTCCTGTTCTCAAACTCTTTCATTTTCTTTTCAATAATCTTTCTGTATTTTAGTCTACAGTTCACATCCGAGAGCTGCTCAACTTTTATTCGCTTTAAAACTTTCTTACATGTTATTCTTTTCAATATGAAATTCAATTTTATCCTGCTCAAGACTAAATAGTGATCACTTCCAATTTCAAATCCTCTGTACAATCTGGTGTCCTGCACAAGGGAGAAAACATCACTATCAACAATAACATAGTCAATGAGACTTTTCTTATTCCTAGCCTCTTCTCTCCATGTGAATTTGTGCACATTTTTATGTTGGAACATGGTGTTAGTAATAACCAGTCCATGTCCTGAGCAGAAATCCAACAGATATTTGCCATTATTATTAGCTTTGCTCTTTTCTCCAAATTTTCCCAAAATGTTTTTGTATGTCTCACAATCATTTCCTACTCTGCTATTTAGATCCCCAACAAGGACCAACTTTTCCTTTTTCATTGTGTCAGTTGCTTTTTCTAAAGCATCCAAAAATTCCTCCACTTCTACCTTAGTAGAACCTTCTGTGGGACCATAGGCACAAATAAGTCTCATTGTCCAGTTCCCCATTCTCATATTTGCCCACATTACTCTACTTGAGACTGACTGCCATTCAAGAAGATTAGCCTCGTATTTTGTGTTGAATACTATGGCTACTCCTTCTTTTCCTTGATTGTCATTGCCTGAATATAACATTCTGTATTTATTGCTCAGAAAGATCTCACCAGTTTTGGTCTTTTTTGTTTCAGTCACCCCTATTATGTCGATCTGGTACTTATTTAATTCCTCAGCTAGCTCCATTTCTTTGCCATTCAGGCTTCTTACGTTGATAGTACCGATTTTTAACTCTGGTGATGTTGAGTTGGGGTTTGTTTTCAGATTTGTTCCAGTAGCTGACTTTTCGCTGTTCGCCCTGTTTCCCTGGCGAAAACAACGGGGGCCTTGTTTAACCGGGCGACGCCCCAGCCGGCATGAAATTTTGTCATGTTGTACCATCATTTTTTATTTTGGTTTAACCAATAAGAATACAATTTGGTCGGCTAAATCCCAAATTGCCAGCCCATCCTCGTTCGTTCAATATCAAAGTAGATACCCAACAGGGTGCACCACGAGAAGGTGAGGATTGGATTAGGTCAGAAGCCCTGGTCGGTTCTCCGCATTCCTTTAAAGGCTATGTGGAAGTCTCCTCTCAGTTATACAGCTTTGACCCTTAAGCACCCCTTCAAAATATGTTAATAATAATAATAATTAGAAAGAGGACAATAGCATAGTCATGTAGCAATAATGTTAGTTTTCTATAATATTCATTCTAGTTTTTGAAATATTAATGCTTTTCCTTTATTAGCTTCAGCAAAAACAAAATTAATGTTTCTACTTAGAATAAAGCCTTTATTTCTTAGTAAGACAAAATCAGTGGTAGAGGCTTGGACTTTGAAAGTATTTGATGAAGGCAACTGGCCATATCATGCAGACAAAATTTCATGCCCACCGCGGTGTCGCCCAGTTATATAAGGCCCCCGTTGTTTTCGCCAGGGAACCAGGGCGAACAGCGAAAAGTCAGCCAGTGGAACAAATCCTAAAACTTATTCCAGCTCAACATCACCAGTGTTCAAGATCTGTGCTATCAACGTAAGAAGCCTGAATGGCAAAGAAATGGAGGTAGCTGAAGAATTAGATAAGTACCAGATCGACATAATAGGGGTGACTGAAACAAAAAAAGACCAAAACTGGTGAGATCTTTCTGAGCAATAAATACAGAATGTTATATTCAGGCAATGACAATCAAGGAAAAGAAGGAGTAGCCATAGCATTCAACACAAAATACAAGGCTAATCTTCTAGAATGGCAGTCAGTCTCAAGTAGAGTATTGTGGGCAAATATGAGAATGGGGAACTGGACAATGAGACTTATTTGTGCCTATGGTCCCACAGAAGGATCTATTAAGGTAGAAGTGGAGGAATTTTTTGAGGCTTTAGAAAAAGTATCTGACACAATGAAAAAGGAAAAGTTGGTCCTTGTTGGGGACCAAAATAGCAGAGTAGGAAATGATTGTGAGACATACAAAAATATTTTGGGAAAATTTGGAGAAAAGATCAAAGCTAATAATAATGACACATATCTGTTGGATTTCTGCTCAGGACATGGACTGGTTATTACTAACACCATGTTCCAACATAAAAATGTGCACAAATTCACATGGAGAGAAGAGGCAAGGAATAAGAAAAGTCTCATTGACTATGTTATTGTTGATAGTGATGTTTTCTTCCTGGTGCAGGACACCAGCGTGTACAGAGGATTTGAAATTGGAGGTGATCACTATTTAGTCTTGAGCAGGATAAAATTGAATTTCATATTGAAAAGAATAACATGTAAGAAAGTTTTAAAGTGAATAAAAGTTGAGAAGCTCTCAGACGTGAACTGTAGACTAAAATACACCAAAATTATTGAAGAAAAAATGAGAGTTTGAGAACAGGAACCAAACCATGGAGAATCAGTGGCAAGCCTTGAAGAAAAACCCTGATTGATTCAGCTAGAGAGGCATTGGTGAAGTTGTCTGCAAGGATAGAAAAATCAGAACTCCATGGTGGACACAGGAAGTTAAAGAGGCAGTGAAGGAAAAGAAGAAAGCATATCAAAAGTTCCTGGCAAATAAGTCAGCTTGTGCTCTTAGAGAATACCGAGACAAATGTAAGAATGCTACACACTGTGTAAAACTAGCTAAACAAAAGTCATGGGAGGACTTTGGCAAGAATATAGAAAATAAATATCAAGAAGGTGGCAAAATATTCTGGAGGTTGTTGAAGAAGCTTAGGAATGGAGGAAAGAGTGCTGTAAAAGGAGATAGAGATGATAAAGGTGACATGAAAACGGGAGAAAAAGATATCCTTGAAGTATGGAGTAATTACTTTGAAAAACTGCTAAATGAAACAAGCAGTGATGACAGCACAGTGGTAAAAAACACTGACCAGGCATGCAGTCAGGAATACATATCCATACTTGAAGTAGAAAAAACCATCAAAGGCTTGAAATGTGGAAAGGCAGCAGGAGTAGATGATATTCGACCAGAAATGCTGAAGTAGTACCCATATATAAAAAGTGTAATAAAACTGAATGTGAGAATTAAGAGCTATTTCCCTACTGAGTGTTCCTGGCAAGATCTATGCAAGTATACTTGAGAAACGGTTGAGAAGAATTGTGGAAGAAAAGCTTGGTGAAGAACAAGCTGGATTCCGTCCAAATAGAGGCTGTGAGGATCAGATCTTCACTTTACGATAAATAGTTGAGAAAGCATGGGAATATAACAAAGTTCTGTATTTAAGTTTTGTCGATTTGGAAAAGGCATGTGACAAGGTGCCAAGAGAGAAGCTATTCAATACGCTACAGTTATATGGTGTCAATGGGGCATTATATCAAGCAATACTTAGTCTTTATTTGAGTTGTAAGTCAGCAGTTAGAATTGAAGGAAGTACAGGAAGATGGTTTAATGTTAAATCTGATGTGAGACAAGGATGTACATTATCCCCTCTGTTATTCATTATCTATATGGATCAAATTATGAAGGAAAGTGGTATTAAATATGATATCAAAATTGGAGATGTTAATGTCAGCTCTTTGCTTTATGCAGATGATGTTATACTTCTAAATAAATCCACTACACGTCTGCAAGATTCTTTGGCTAAATTGAATAGCTGTTGTAATAGTTATGGTATGAAGGTCAGCAATAAAAAGACAATGAAAATAGGCAGAATCATTGAAAATGTCAACTGTGTTGTGAATGGAGAACTTATGGAACAAGTAAAACATTTCAGCTACTTGGGCACGATTTTTAATGAAGATGGTAAATTAAATATAGAAATAGACAACAGAATCAGCAAAGCTGGTATGGTGGGAAGTCAATTGAATAAATTCATATGGAATAAGAGAGAAGTTAGTCGGAACACTAAATTAGCTGTATACAAGACAGTGTTCAAACCAGTTTTAACTTATGGATCTGAGAGCTGGGTCAGAAGTAAAACACTTGACCAAAGACTAAAGACCTCAGAAATGAGTGTCCTGAGAAAGATTTTAGGCGTTGAACAGATGGCATCAATGGGCAGTATCATATTAAAAACGAAGATATTAGGAAAGAACTAGACATTGGCAGCATCCAGGAATGCGTTAGCAGAGCTAATCTCAGGTGGTATGGTCACTTAAACAGACTGGGGGAAGAAAGATTAGCAAAACAAGTGTTCTCTGCCAGGTTGGCAGCAAAACGACCCAGAGGAAGACCAAGATATAGGTGGATTGATACGGTACAAAGTGCCTTAGACGATAGAAATATAAGATCTGATAATGTTGGAGTCTTGACAATTAACAGACTGATTTGGAGATAAGAAGTTAGTAATGAAGTAATTTTTTTCATGTAGTACTATCATATCCTGTACACCCCTTGAGGGTACATTGCAGGAATTTGATGATGAACTAGCCATATCTAAGGAAACATCATAGTGCTTTATCTACAACAAGAAAAAATTAATTACAGGAAGGATTTTCGAGGTTTAGAAAAAATCACCTTTAAATAGAGCATTTATTTCCTCAGCAGAGAGGGAGAGTGGTTAACCTGATATATTAATTACTGTCTTATTTGACTAACAAGATGATCTCATTTTTGGATAAGTTTATCTTATGTAGTGGCAAAAACCTAGTCAGGAGAAACATTGAGATATGATTGAGACTGTATTCAATCCTGTATCAGGATGCAGGATTGAGACTAACTCATTGTGAAGAGACTCAATGTTCTTATTTAACAAAGCTAAGTATTTTTAGGAGAAGGGGAACATAGTGGACTTCACATTTATGTTCTTTCACATCATTATCCTTGTCAAAAATCAGCACCATTAAGGCTTGAGTACGTTGAGCTCACTCATTTTGCTCTACTGAAGTGCTGCTTCTCAAGAAATAAATTAAGTGTGCTTTCCTTGCTAATGGTTTGAACGAGTCATATCAACAAAGTCGTTAATAGTTATAGGTTTTCTTGTCACCTTCTTCCCAAAAAGATGTCCGTTGTGTTGCCTTTCCTGGCGTTAGAAGTGTTTCTGAAAAAATAGCTAAATTGCTTAGATCGTTTGGCCTACAGGTGTCCTTTCATTCTGTCAACAAAATTTCTACTCTTCTAAGCTCTGCGAAGGATAAAATTCTGCCTTTAGAGAATTTGATCGGCCTGGAGTCTATCGAATAATTTTCTGCTAGTGTGGGTTTATATTTTGGTCAAACTGATAGATTGTCAGCTATTTATCATGATGAACATCAAATCAACTTATGTAATTTAATTACATTAAATTCCATAAGCTGGAACAGTCAGGGCTTGCAGAACATGCTGTCTCCATCAGACACAGACCAGCAATCTCCACTTCCACAACTCGAAGTACTAAATAGTAATTACCCCAGTCTTTATTTTGGATACAAATACCTTATGGTGGTCACTTTTAGCTCAGCACTGATGTAGAATATTGCTAGCTTTAAGCTAGTGTCTTTAAACCACAGCTGGTGAATAATGATTCAATGTTTTCAATCATCCATGTATAAAGAATAGGGTTCTAGCTTTTTTTAGTAGTTGTGTGTTTTTTACGAATGATCAGGATAGTAAGGTCATCAGTTGACTAGCAAATTAGCAATACTCTTGTGTGTATTAAATTTAGAATACTTGGGTATACTGGAGCACAGTATACCAAAGTACAGTGTGTTCTGAATTAAAGTATTCCCATTTAAAGCCTTGTGGAGAACCACCCAGTGATCCAAATGCTGTGAAACTTTGCAGGAATACATTGAGCATCATGTGGAAGTGATATGTGGAGTAAAAACTAGTTCCAGAATTCACCACCAGGGGTGTTGTGAACACCAATGCATGGAATTTGCATATTGCACAACTCAGTAGATATCAGGAAGGTCTAAAAAGATGGACACAGGAATTTTTCCCTTCATTCTAGTTGTTAATAGTGATGGCACTAACCTTGCCCCAAGCATGCTTTGTTTGTGAACTTTACTACGAGGGTGGTAAGAAACGTTCTCAACCTAACAATGAAATGACAAATTTAGAATTTCAGAATTATTTTTATTTTTCAACATAATCTCCCTTAAGACTAATAGTGGCTCTCAGTAAGATCTGCAAAATACCCCTCCACAGCTGCAGTCACCTCTTGATTTGAAGAAAAATGCTGACCAGCAAGGAAGAGTTTTAGTTTTGGGAAGAAATAGAAGTCAGAGGGAGGCAAATCTGGGGAATAGGGTGGATGTTCCAACAATTCATAGTGCAGATCCCTTAATTTTCCCATTAAGGCTTGATTGCCAAAACAACTTTGTGGGCAGGTGCATTGTCCTGATGAAAGATGAAAGATGATTTTTTCTTCTGCAAACCGGGTCTTTTCTCACAATTTTTTTCATCTAGTCTGGTTAAAAGATTGGAATAATATTCCCGGTTATTGTTTTACCCTTTTCAAGATAATTAATAAACAAAATGCCATTTCTGCTGATGGAACCGACTTTGTCTTCTTTGGTGCTGAACAACTGGCTTCTGTCCACTGTTTTGACTGCTGTTTGGATTCTGGTGTGTAATGGTGAATCCAAGTCTCATCCATAGTAATAAATCGATGCACAAAATCAGTTTTATTCTTGTTAAAATGCTCCAAGCACTGTTCAGAGATTTTCATGCGTGTGTGTTTTTGATCTGCTGTGAGAAGGGCAGCACCCATCTTGCGCAAAGTTTTTTCATATGCAATTCTTCATGCAAAATATATTCTGCATGTTCTTTTGAAATGCCTATAGTCTCAGTAATTTCATGCATTTTGACTCGCCAGTCATCCAACACCATATTGTGCACTTAATCAATGATTTTTGGTGTTGTTATACTTTTTGGATGTCCTTCACATGGATCTTCTTCAAGGCTGGTACAGCCATGTTTAAAATTGGCAGCCCATTTCTTAATTGTCGAAAATGAAGGAGAAGAGTGCCCATAAACTTTTTTGAACTTTGAATGAATTTCTTTTGGCGTTAAACCTTGTTTTACAGAGAATTTTTTAACTGCATGATACTCAATTTTATCCATTTCAAAGGGATATAGACAACACTTTTGCTTCATACAGCTGTATAAAACAAACTACTTGATAGAATGATTTGCAATTTCACACGGATGCTTATGACAGATGTACCAACTTAGAAGAAAAAAATCTTGCCGATAGCTTTGCCTTCTATGGTCAAGGCCCAAGGCCGAGAACCTTTCAGACCACCCTCTTGCCTAAACAATTGCAGTGCTGTTGCTGTACTCCATATGCTCTGTGATGAATGATTAGTCGTTTTGAAGAAATGGAATCATTAAGAGTTAAATCTGGTACAGGTGGCAAACTAATCAGTTCACAACAACTGAATAAAGTAGCTACTGCCATTATGGAGCAGATCATGAATAACTGCATTGATTCCTGCAGTGCACATGCTATATTAAGATAAATGGATGCACTTACACAACTGTCTGGAAAATTCTATGGAAGATTCCACGTTTCTCCCAATTCAAGATAACCCTGACACAGGAGTTGTGCCGAGAGGACTTTGTAAGTTGACTCACATTCGCACTTCCTTGCTTGAGTGGAGTTGGATGCTGCATGGCCATGGATGATGTTGTGGGGAGATGAGGCTCACTTTCAACTGAATAGAATGTGAATACCCACAATTGCCTGGTATGTGCTACACAGAACCCACATGCAATCCAACAAATTCCTCTGCATTCATCCAAAGTTACTGTCTGGTGCAGGTTTACAACTTCATTTATCACTGGATTATTCTTCTTTGAGGACATTTGCCAGTCAGGTCCTGTGACCTGCTCAGTTACTACCAAGAGGTATCATGATATGATAAACAATTTTGTTATGCTACAGTGGTACATGTGCATAAATTCAGTCATTTTCATTCAGGATGGAAATCTTGCACGAAAATCATCCATCATCCCCTCCACACGTTGGTCAATCCATACAGGATTTGAGAACATTTCACAGAAGCCAGAGTGATCAGCTGTGCGTTTCACACTGCATGGCCACTTCGTTCACCTGATCTTTGACTTCTGGCTGTGGAGCTTTTTTTCAAAGACAGGATTTATCAGGATCATCTTGATAACTTGCCAGCACTGGAAGGCAGCATGTGCACAACATTAGTCCCAACCAGCTGTGTTCTGCCCTTGAACACGCTGTGTTTGTGGCATACTGAGAAGGGTAGCACATTGAACAGTAGCACCCATATATGCATAAGGAAGTGAATAAAAATGTGTTATTTATGCTTGTGTCACTTTTCTCTTTGTTGCACACACACACACACACACACAGAAAAATTACTGCATCTACATTCAGTAATACAGCATACGGCACGGCAAAAATTCACCACCACATTGGTGGTGAATTTTTGAAGTTTTTTCTTCTCAGATTTTGCATCCACATGACACAATGTATTCCTACAAAGATTTGCAGCATTTGGATCACTAGATGATGCTCCATAAGGCCTTAAACAGGGATACTTTAATTTTGATCACCCTGTGTAAATAAGTAGAGAACAGAGCCAAGTGCCGAGTAAATTTTCAGTCTCGTTCTAAATGCATTCATATGTTTTTTTCTTTGCATAATTTACATTTTCATTTTAAAACATGTCATTCACTGTCAAGCTATTGATCACAGGTAGCTGCCAATAGATTTATTAAAGCAGTTTTATTTCTGGAGAGTTGAATTTAAAACTTCTGGATCTGGAATTTTCAGTTTGGACACTACCGTTCCCTTTTAAAGAATCACAAATACACTTGAAGTTTTAGCTGCCGGTTTCTCTAAATGTCATAATGTAAACCAATCAATTCACTTTCTTCTTTCCTGTTATTCTTTTGAAGTTTGGAAATTTATTTTTCTTTCTGTTTGAAAGACGAATAAAATCAGCAGTCATTAAAACTCAACATGCATATTTTCTTCCTCCAGCAGTTGTTCTGTCATCATTGTCATAACATAACAATAACTGTTAAATGTTTTTCTTTCTATATATGAAAGACTTCATAAATATCTGCTGTCAAGTTCCAAAAATGCCCTGGTTTCTCTCAAAAGTATTATAGGTTTTACACATTATATATGCTCTACTGCATGTTGCACTTCCAGTTTTCATTTCACATGAAGCGAGAAAAATGAGCCACCATTACATGTTATAGTTATAGTTAGTACTTCACTTGAAAACAGTAAATCAAGTGCGCAAGAACACATAAGGTTTTCAGCACAGAACAAGTAAGTTTTTCGTGTTGTGAATTCATTTAAGTTAAATTACAATTAGCATTTCCAATAAAGAAATTTTTAATCAGTGTATTCATTAGTTCAATGTTAACCTTATATGCATATACAGGACACACGATATATGTAATATACAATCGATTATTTTTAAAAAAAAATTTACTTTTCTCACAATATAATTTCATTAACATAATGAAACCATACTTATAAACACATGTGAAGAACAAGCTGGATTCAGGCCAAATAGAGGCTGTCAGGATCAGATCTTCACTTTGCGACAAATAGTCGAGAATTCATGGGAGTATAACAAAGATCGGTATTTAAGTTTTCTCGATTTGGACACCATATAACTGTAGCATATTCAATATGCTACAGTTATATGGTGTCAATGGGGCATTATATCAAGCAATACTTTATTTGAGTCGTAAGTCAGCAGTTAGAATTGAAGGAAGTACAGGAAGATGGCTTAATGTTAAATCTGGTGTGATATAAGGATGTACATTATCCCCTCTGTTATTCATTATCTATATGGATCACATTATGAAGGAAAGTGATATTAAACATGATATCAGAATTGGAAATGTTAATGTCAGCCCTTTGCTTTGTGCGGACGATGTTATACTTCTAAATAAATCCGCTACAAGTTTGCAAGATTCCCTGACTAAATTGAATAACTGTTGTAATAGATATGGTATGAAGGTCAGCATTAAAAAGACAAAGACAATGAAAATAGGTATAATTGTTGAAAATGTCAACTGTGTTGTGAACGGGGAACCTGTGGAACAAGTAAAACATTTCAGGTACTTAGGCACGATTTTTAATGAAGATGGTAAATTAAATATGGAAATAGAAAACAGAATCAACAAAGCTGGTATGGTGGGAAGTCAATTGAATAAATTCATATGGAATAAGAGAGAAATTAGTCGGAACACTAAATTAGCTGTATACAAGACAATGTTCAAACCAGTTTTAACTTATGGATCTGAGAGCTGGGTTAGAAGTAAAACACTTGACCAAAGACTAGAGACCGCAGATATTGAGAGTCCTGAAAAGATTAGGGGTGTGAACAGATGGCATCAATGGCAATATGATATTAAAAACGTGGATATTAGGAATGAACTTGACATTGTCAGCATCCAGGAATGCGTTAGCAGAGCTAATCTCAGGTGGTATGGTCACTTAAATAGAATGGGTGAGGAAAGATTAGCAAAGCAAGTGTTCTCTGCCAGGTTGGCAGGAAAACAACCCAGAGGAAGACCAAGATATAGATGAATTGATATGGTACAAAGTTCCTTAGACGATAGAAATATAAGATCTGATAATGTTGGAGTCTTGACAAGTAATAGACTGATTTGGAGGAAAATTGTAGATAGGAAGTTAGTAATGATGTAAATTTTTCATGTAGTACTATCATATCCTGTACATCCCTTGAGGGTACATGTCAGGAATTTGATGTCGATGATGATAAACACAAAAATTAAAGTTTGCACAATTTAATTAAATACTGTAGTACATTTATGCATCTTATCTCTCACTCCCCGTAGGGCACCTGTTCGTAGTGTAGAGGACCTCCTGGTGCTGGTACTGTCCCTTTTCATTCTTCCTCTTTTTACTTTTCTTTACTTTTTACTTTACTTTTCTTCCTGTTTCACTCTGCTTCTTCTGAATCTGTTGACTCAGAATGAATGGCTCATATCAATGGCTTCAAACAAGCTTATGCATCTGGTGAAGAAGTGGAAATATACGCTTTATGTTTGAATCTTTTTTTTTAGGGGTGGGGGGGAGTGTCTGAAACAACTTTCGATTGTGGGGTGGGAAATGAGAAAGTACTACAACAAGGCCAAATAGATTGCATATATAATTATAAGAATAAACAAGGCGGTAATTTGTTGTCTATACACAAATGCCATCAGAAACAGAGTTGAGTTTATTGCTTTATTGAATGCAGTGTGGACTAAGATTGTTGGCATTAGTGAAACCTAGCTATCAGAATCTCCTATCTCTTCAAACATAACTATGTTTGAAGAGATAGGAGAGTACTATTAATGATATCAGATGACTCATATCGATGGCTTCAAACATAGTTATGCATCTGGTGAAGGGGCAGAAATATATGCTTTGCTGAGTATGTCTGGGGAGGGAAAAGAGGAAGTTCTACAACAAAGGCCAAATAGATTGCATATTTGTTAAGTCCATTTAGGGTAGGAACACAAGAAATCAATGTCCCATGTAACAGCAAGTTTGAGGCTATCTGATGTGAAGTGGAGACTAACAGAATGAAATATATGGTGTGGTGTTGCCACAGACCTGGAAGCTCAGTTTCATCGGAAGGAGAAGTGCATCGTCAATTTAGCCTCATGGGTACTAAATGAGTGATCATTATGGGTGACTTTACTTATCCAAACATTGATTGGGTAAAAGAGAAATCTCATGATAAGAATGAAGAGGAATTTATTGAATTGTTGCAAGACAACTTTCTCAACCAGTATGTGAAAGAAGGAACTCGAGGTCAAAGAGGTGTTAGATTTGTTCATAGCATCAGAAAGGGTCTCTGTTGAGAATATGACTATTTTAACACCAGTTGGTGACAGTGATCATCCCATGCTTTCTTGGGAAGTATCTGATTATACTGACGTTCACATTAGAACAGGTTACATGCTGAATTACAAATCTGGAAATTATGATCGACTTAGGCAAATAAATACTATCTTTAGTTCTGTGGTATCAGCTCCTGGGAAAAATGTCAGCAGTGCATGGTAATATTTGAAAAAGTGCTTTAATGAGGCAGTATCTGAATGTATCCCTAGTGTTCAAAGAATAAGTTGGTTGGGAATGAAAGAGATGTGCAACCTTGTTAAGCAAGAGATCTACAAGAAGAAGATGTGCAAAGAATATCATGAAAATAAGAGTGAAAGGAGTTATAACATATATAATACTCAGACCAGAAAAGAAACGATTATTGTGTGGAAAGCTAAATCAGAGTAGGAAAAGAAATTGGCTATGCTGGCTAAAGGTTCAAAGGAATTTAATTGTTATACTGCAAGCAAAAGAAAGAATGAATGTGGAAGAATAACTTTACTGAATTCAGATGGTACTGTAGTGTCAGAAGCTAATGAGATTGTTCAATTAATGAGTGTTCACTTTGCTAAGATATATCAACCAGGTGTATGCAACATGGTGCACAGTACTACTGCTACATTGAATGAAGAGGAAATTTGGGCAACCGAAAATTGCCTGTCAGTTTAATGTTAGGAAGTGTAAAATTATGCACTTCGGTGTAAAGAGATTTACAGTGGCATATTATATTAGCAGGGTTATGCTACAAGAAACTGATGAAGCTAGGGATCTTAGCATAATAATGGTGAATAGGAATTTGAAGTTCAAAGGTCACGGCAAAAGTTGCGGATACAACTCACACTATAATTGTGATGTTGA
Organism: Typopeltis vanoorti; assembly: GCF_054136105.1. Lineage (NCBI taxonomy): Eukaryota > Metazoa > Arthropoda > Arachnida > Uropygi > Thelyphonidae > Typopeltis > Typopeltis vanoorti. The sequence goes on along the minus strand of NC_143555.1, from coordinate 96,663,744 downwards.
AACGAACCTTAGCATGTAAGGATAAGGAACTCATTTTGCCTCTTTATAAGGTCTTGATAAGACTGCACCTGGATTATTGTGCACAGATTTGGTCTTCTGGGTTCCAAGAGAATGAAGAAGCTGTGGAAAGAGTACGAAGAAGAGTTACAAAGATTATATCCGGATTATGGGATTTAGATTTAGAGGACAGATTGCAAGTATGTTGATTACAGATGCTGGTTAACAGGAGAAAGAGGGGTGATATGATAAAGGTCTCTAAACTTCAGAATGGGTGTTATAGGATATCATCTTATGAAATTTTTTGTTGTATATATGGTGGATAGAGAACACAGGGACAACCATGGATATTAAGTTTGTTCAGTCAAGAAAAGGGTAAGAGCTAGGGTTTTCTCTCAAAGAGCAGTGAGTGAGTGAGTGGAATAGTTTGCTTTTAGGGATAGTGAGTGCATCTAGTGTGAATGAATTTAAGGGAAGGTATGACAGCTGGTTTGGGTAATGTATATCCTCCCTCGATGAGGCCTTATTCCCTGGAAGTCTCGGATAATAATAATAATAATTTATCCCAGACCTCCATCACTGGGATTCACTTGCCCTGCCACCATATTTGTTGTTGAGGTACAACCCATGGTAATCTGGAGGGGGGGGGGGGGGATCCTGGTAGTCTTACACTATTATGGTCTTTGCTTCAGCAAGATGGATGGTCCTGGATGTCCTGTCCAGAATCAATCGGCTAGTGAGCTTGCCTGCAAAGGTCAACAGTGATGCAGTAAGTATTTTGCCCCATGGTCTGGGATCGCGATCCAAGGCTTACTGTGGTGCTAGTATAGCATCCTGGGTAATCTAATGGGTGGATGCAGAAACTGTGAATTTGTTTAAGGCATGGTACAATTTTTTTTGCATAAGAGAGTATAGACCTCCTGCAATGAGTCAATAATAATTTTGCCATATTGAATTTAGTTGATCACTGTATAACAATGAAGGAAAGAATTTATATTCATGTTTAACCACCAAATAAAAATTGATACAATTTTTCTGACTTTCTTCTTCTGAACCTTATAAAATACTTTGGGGAAAAAACAAGGACTAAGGAGTAGATTTTGCACTTGGTTACATATTGCAGTTGTAGGAGAGTCAGATGACATGTTAACATGGATTTGATTATTGAAGGTCAGGTAATAGACAGATCAGCATATAAATGTGTATTGTCAGCTCACGTATTCTTTCTCTATAGCCCAGATGATTTTTAAGTATCGATGCATTGTTACAAGCCCAACCATTATGTACAGCAGAGGTGATTTTTATTAGTTTACTTCAGATTGTAATTTCATTTTCTTTTAATGAAAATTTTATTTGAAGTATAAAGCCTCACTTATAGAATATTATTAATTTTTAAACCTTAAAGATTGTTGCGTTTTAAATTTAAAATATATTTTGTTCATGCTAGGAAAAAGATGATACTTATAGGGAAGAAAGAAAAATTGCTGACCATCAGAATATATTTTCACTTTCAGGTCCAAATGAGTAAGTTGAAAATTTTATATTTATCATATTTTTAGCAAGGCTTTAAATATGAATATCCTTGAAATATTCGTAATATTTAGAAAAATGCATGGTGAAATAAAGCATACCTTGATTAATATTGCTTAAAAGATTTATTGGTTGTGAGAGTTTGGGCTGCTACATTTCTAAGTAAGCTTTACTAGTAAACTGTAGATTGCTCATTTAAAAGGCCTGAGTGTATAATTATGGAATTATGCACTCTGGTTGTGAGCTGGAAGGAGCATTTGGGAAGTAATAACATTTTACTTGAATTTCTACAGGGTGTATTTGTTGGAGGAAGGATAAAAAGTTTTAAAATGTTTACATCAGACATTTGCCACGGTCTCTTGCCTTCATCCTAACTATGTGATGGGGCGAGAGAAAACGCTGCACCTCACAGAAATTTTGTGCCTGTGGAGATGTGCTATATATCGTGACAGTACTTTAATTGTAAATAAATGTAGGGGAGGAGGATGTGTTTGTTTTAGGATATATTAGAAAACAGCAATGAAGGAGACTGCTATATTTGGTTGGTATATTTGAATTACTTAAAGTTGTAAATATGTGAGCTGTCATCAATAAGTCATGTAAGAATAGGAAATATAAAGGAAAGAACAAGTGTGAATAGCAATACTTTTATTACTGGCAAATGAAATATTAATAATTAACATTCGTAATATTATATGTGTGTCCTATATGTTAAGTTGCTGGGTGGAGAAAATAGCATGTGATCCTTAAAAAAAAAAAAAAAAAAAACAAGCAGAGGGAATGAGATTTGTTTCCAAAATATAAATAACTACCCAATAATGAACACTCGCTGTATGCATTTGATAGTTTACAGTAAATAACTATAGGGATGGACTAATCCAATGAACTAATAATGTTGATCAGGTGATTCATTTAGGTGTGACAGGAATATGTGTTGGTTGATGATGCAGAAAAACATCTTGTAGAATTTGTTGTGCTTGTTATGCCTATCTATTTCTCTATTTTATATATATATTTTTTTGATCATTTTCTAAGAAGTTTCTTATGTTTGCTTAGGATCAGTATGCATTTTATGCAGTAATAGGATACATAATTTCCAATCATCATCTGAATGAAATAATTTAAAAAATATATTAATAGTAGCAACAGAATGACTTGGAATAAAAAGTAAATGAAAGAGAAGAAAGGGAATAAGAAACTGGGATGAAAACATTCAAACAGTAATCAAAGACAAGAAAGAAGCATGTAAACAGTGGAATAAACACAAAATCACTAGAAGCAGAAATTAATTATAAATTACAAAAGAGCAACGGCAAAAAATGCATGCACACATCTAAGAAATATGAACAAGAAGATAAAAGAAAAAAGTGAAACTTGAAATAATCAAAGAGAAAACCTGGCTGGACTTCTTAGAAACTTATGGCAAGATAGTAATAAATCTAAAAACTGATATAATGATGACTACTAACTATACAATGGAAGAAATAACATTAACAAGAAATCCAACAAGCAACAGCAAAGCAAATCAGGAAAATCCTCTGGAGAAGATGGAATAAATAGAGAACTTATTAAATATACAGACATCTTAATAAGCAAATTACTTTTAAAATTATTTAACAATATCTGGCAGCAAAAAAAAAATCCCAGAAAGTTGGAATGAGGCAATTATCATTCCATCATCATCAAATTCCTGCCATGTACCCTCAAGGGGTGTATAGGATATGATAGTACTACATGAAAAATTTACATCATTACTAACTTCCTATCTACAATTTTTCTCCAAATCAGTCTGTTACTTGTCAAGACTCCAACATTACCAGATCTTATATTTCTGTCGTCTAAGGAACTTTGTACCGTATCAACCCAGCTATATCTTGGTCTTCCTCTGGGTCGTTTTGCTGCCAACCCGGCAGAGAACACTTGTTTGCTAATCTTTCCTCACCCATTCTGTTTAAGTGACCATATCACCTGAGATTAGCTCTGCTAATGCATTCCTGGATGCTGACAATATCAAGTTCTTTCTTAATATTCTCATTTTTAATATGATATTGCCATTGATGCCATCTGTTCATGCCCCTAATCTTTCTCAGGACTCTGGTATCTGCGGTCTGTCTCTAGTCTTTGGTCAAGTGTTTTACTTCTAACCCAGCTCTCAGATCCATAAGTTAAAACTGGTTTGAACATTGTCTTGTATACAGCTAATTTAGTGTTCTGACTAATTTCTTTCTTATTCCATATGAATTTATTCACCTGACTTCCCACCATACCAGCTTTGCTGATTCTGTTGTCTATTTCTATATTTAATTTACCATCTTCAGTAAAAATGGTGCCTAAGTACCTGAAATGTTTTACTTATTCCACAGGTTCTCCATTCACAACACAGTTGACATTTCAGTGATTCTGCCTATTGTCATTGTCTTTGTCTTTTTATTGCTGACCTTCATACCATATCTATTACAACAGTTATTCAATTTAGTCAGAAAATCTTGCAGACATGTAGCAGATTTATTTAGAAGTATAACATCGTCCACATAAAGCAAAGAGCTGACATTAACATCTCCAATTTTGATATCATGTTTAATACCACTTTCCTTCATAATGTGATCCATATAGATAATGAATAATAGACGGGATAATGTACATCCTTGTCTCACACCAGATTTAACATTAAGCCATCTTCCTGTACTTCCTTCAATTCTGACTGCTGACTTACAACTCAAATAAAAAATAAGTATTGCTTGATATAATGTCCCATTGACACCATATAACTGTAGCATATTGAATAGCTTCTCTCTTGGCACCTTGTCATATGCCTTTTCCAAATCGATAAAACTTAAATACCGATCTTTGTTATATTCCCATGATTTCTCCACTATTTGTCATAAAGTGAAGATCTGATCCTGACAGCCTCTATTTGGCCTGAATCCAGCTTGTTCTTCACCAAGCTTTTCTTCCACAATTCTTCTCCACTGTTTCTCAAGTATACTTGAGAAACAGTTGAGAAGAATTGGGATATACCTCTGTAATTCTCACATTCAGTTTTATTTCCCTTTTTATATAAAGGTACTATGAGAGCTCTACTCGAATCATTGGGAATTCGTCCCTTTGTCCAGGCATTCTGAACTATGCACTGCAGCCACTGTAAGACTTTTATACCACCATACTTCAGCATTTCTTGTCGAATATCATCTACTCCTGCTGCCTTTCCACATTTCAAGCCTTTGATGGCTCTTTCTACTTCAAGTATGGATATGTATTCTTGACTGCATGCCTGGTCAGTATTTTTTATCACTGTGATGTCATAACTGCTTGTTTCATTTAGCAAAGTTTCAAAGTAATTACTCCATACTTTAAGGATATCTTTTTCTCCTATTTTCATTTCACCTTTATCATCTCTAACTCCTTTTACAGCACTGTTTCCTCCATTCCTAAGCTTCTTCAACAGCCTCCAGAATATTTTACCACCTTCTTGATATTTATTTTCTATGTTCTTGCCAAAGTCCTCCCATGACTTTTGTTTAGCTAGTTTTACACACTGTTTAGCTTTCTTACATTTGTCTCGGTATTCTCTAAGAGCACAAGCTGACTTATTTGCCAGGAACTTTTGATATGCTTTCTTCTTTTCCTTCACTGCCTCTTTAACTTCCTGTGTCCACCATGGAGTTCTGATTTTTCTATCCTTGCAGATAACTTCACCAATGCCTCTCTAGCTGAATCAATCAGGGTTTTTCTTCAGGGCTTGCCACTGATTCTCCATGGTTTGATTCCTGTTCTCAAACTCTTTCATTTTTCCTTGAATAATCTTTGTGTATTTTAGTCTACAGTTCACATCTGAGAGTTGCTCAACTTTTATTCACTTTAAAACTTTCTTATATGTCATTCTTTTCGATATGAAATTCAATTTTATCCTGCTCAAGACTAAATAGTGATCCCCTCCAATTTCAAATCCTCTGTACACTCTGGTATCCTGCACCAGGGAGAAAACATCACTATCAACAATAACATAGTCAATGAGACTTTTCTTATTCCTTGCCTCTTCTCTCCATGTGAATTTGTGCACATTTTTATGTTGGAACATGTTGTTAGTAATAACCAGTCCAAGTCCTGAGCAGAAATCCAACAGGTATTTGTCATTATTATTTGGTTTGCTCTTTTCTCCAAATTTTCCCAAAACATTTTTGTATGTCTGACAATCACTTCCTACTCTGCTATTTAGATCCCCAACAAGGACCAACTTTTCCTTTTTCATTGTATCAGTAGCCTTCTCTAGAGCCTCAAAAAATTCCTCCACTTCTACCTTAGTAGAACCTTCTCTGGGACCATAGGCACAAATAAGTCTCATTGTCCAGTTCCCCATTCTGATATTGGCCCAAATCACTCTACTAGACACTGCCTGCCATTCAAGAAAACGAGCCTCGTATTTTGTGTTGAATACTATGGCTACTCCTTCTTTTCCTTGATTGTCATTGCCTGAATATAACTCTGAAAACTACATAAGAATAACAATATTCATGCATATATAATTTAACATTATATATATGCATGAATTATATTATAATATATTATCAAATTATGTTAACTTCAATACTTAAATCATATGTAGAAGATAAACTTTGTGAAAAACAAAATGGCTTCTGGAAAGAATGATCGTGCATTGACCCAGCTTTTACATTAAAAATCTTGATGGAAAAACATTGTGAATTCAATATAGATATACACATAGTATTTGTAGATTACCAGAAAACTGGACTGTACCCAAGAATCTAAACATTCGAAATCAGTTGCTTGCTGCAATAACTAACATGTATCACCAAAACCAAATAGCTGTAAGAATCAATGTAATAATTACAGAATGGAAATCAATAAACAGAGGGGTCGTTCAGGGATGCCCAATGTCACCATCACTCTTATGTAATATCGATATAGATGAAATAGTAAAGAAATAGGGAGGAAAAAATATAAAACTAACATTTAAACTGGATTGTGGAATTATACTTTATATCCTTTTTATGTTAATGTTCTAAAATAACATTTTAGATCAAATTGACTGCTTCAAATATCTTGAATGTGCTGTATCATATATAAAAGAAGCTAACATTGATATCAAAATTTCAAATTTTCTATAGATAACAGGAATTATCAGTAATATTTTCAAACCTAACCAAGTTCAAAAATATTCAAGAACAAGTGCTTATAAATTTTGGTAAGACCTTCTCTACCGTGTGGAATGAATTATGGACCATGAAAGATGCAGAAGAAAAAAAAAAAAAATTTGAAACTGAGAAATGAAATTTCTGCAAAGAACAGCAAGCTACACTCTCTGGAACAAAAAAAAAAAAAAAGAAGCACAGAGATAAGTAAAGAATTAAAAATAGACTCAGTATTGGACAAAGTATATGAATTCCAAAAGAAGTGGATTGAACATATTGAATGAATGGAGAGTTCAATACTACCTGAGAAGAAAAAAAAATATTCCAATATCACTCAGTTGGAGGATATAGAATTCAGGGACAACCAAGGAAAAGATGGAACAAGACCAGAACATGCCATCAGGCTTAAATCCCTGAAAGGATGATAATGAATTTCCAGTCGTCATCGCAATTATCCAATGAAATTCCCTACATTCATAACTTTTTTTTTGTCAGTGGCGCTTCTGTCTTATCAGTAATAGATATCTCACATATGCTACTATTGTGTTGTAGATCAACCACTTCTTATAGCATATGGAAGTATTCATTTATATTCAGGAATAGATAGATTTTTTACTTCATCTGGTGTTTCCGAACACTGGAATAAAAATGTTTCTATGCCATGAAAAACATTCCAACCTCAACAGACACTATACTGCAGAAGCTAGCAACAAATAGCTTTATTGTATCACTAAATATGGTACAGAGACATTTATAGTATATATACTATATTTAGCAATAATTAGTGTAATTAGAGACAACTGGAATGACACATCATAATGAGCCCCCCCCCCCCCACACACACACACAATGCTGCGTGCATGCAAGTAAAACTATCAAAATGAGAATATATGTATATATATATATATATATATATATATATATATATATGAACTGAACAGTGAATATACATTCAAATATGAGAATTATTTTAAAAGTTTTGCACATTTTGCTCCCGTTGTTAAACCAAACATTTATTTAGCAAAATACATTTGATAGGTTCTCAATAAAATCTCCATTTTGTCTTATAGCTCCACACACTGCTGCCAAATGTTAAGCTTTCTTATATTCCCAACAGCAGCAAATCCTTTTTTTTTTTTTCCTGATGTGTTTGATAAGCCAGGTTCACTTCAGCAGCACTTACTGCCAGTACTTTTCAGTTAGCTACTGCAGTGAAATATTTCCTCACGTTAATATTCAAACTACATGGCATTCGACCTATGCTAGATTTGATTCTTCTTCCATTTTAATGTCCTTATTCTCAGAACAAGAATGACAAAAACAGAAAATTAGTAGGTGATGTTTTTACTCAGAATTTATTGACAAGTGCCATGAAGGTACAAACTGTAATATGATACAGTGGCCATTCATGGGCCTAACTGCCATAAAATGTATGGAATGCTTAACAGTTATATAAATTTATACACAATGCTGTATGAATGGACAGAGCATAGCTGTATATATTCTTTTTGAAATTGTCAAGATAGAATGAATAATATGCAATACCTAACTAGGCTTGTGAAGTCTAAAAGTTTATTAAATAAACCTTTGAAGTCAGAATTGATGTTCATTCTTTGAAGCTACAGCTTGAAAACAGTTATTCCACAGACATGTATAGTATAAAGGTAAATTGATAGATAACTATAAACTTGTCATTAGGAAGTTTCCAAGTCATCTGACTCATAATCTCAAGAGAGATTATGCCTCAAGTTACTGCCAATGCTGTAGATCAGGGGTTCACGGGCACCATGGTGCCCGTCAACCAATTTGTGTGTGCCCGCTGCTGTTCAACCGTGTGCTGTATAGTTTGAAATAATCACGCAACAATTCATGGCATGCTATATGACACATGATGAGTATTAAACGCATACAATGTAAAGTAGACGTGCATTCGAAGTTTTTCATTGAAGCACTGGCCAATGAAATGCAATGCCAAAGATCACACTAACTTACATATATATATTTAAATTTTTATATAATGTAAACTTTTAAGTAATAAAACATTTGATTATAATGTAAACTTTGTATGTATTCATTTAACAAAAGAATTCAAAACATTTGCTTGAAAAAATAGTGGTGCCCATCGCCCTGTCGGTATTTTAGAATGTGCTCTAGGAAACAAAAAGGTTGGGAACCCCTGCTGTAGATAGTCTGTGTAATGATAAACATTATCGCCCTAACCATTTTTGAATAGCTAGGTGAAATTTTTTGTTTCATCTGGTTTAGCAAAGAATCCACTAGCATATGTTGGAGTAATAGATAATTATCTTCACTTATTGTGTGATGTGACGAGCCTGTGTAGCTCAGTGGATGTGGCGTTTGCCAACCACCGCGCTTGGCCGCACGAAGGAAGACTTGGTTTCGAGTCTAGTCGGCGACTAGAGGAAATTTTTCTAAGCCTTTTTTCGACCGGTTCCCGAGTTAGTCGATCTCTGGCACGGGCAAGCAGGTTTTTCCTCCCGGAAACTCGGGTTTTTCGTCCTGTAAACTCAAGAAAATCGACCGTAGAACCCACATTATTTCAGACATTAAATATATTGTGTTAGGGTTAGGGACCACGAGATGGCGGCACATTTGAGCCGTCTCTCTTCACTGAGTACCGCTTAATTAGTGATAGCCTTGGGCCATCTATCTCTGATTGGTACCAGTGGAGATTGAACTGCCCACTCAGTCTCCAAAAAGTTAGATAGGGCTAAATGGCCTCGCCTACTCCCCGTATACGGGGAATAAAAAGGCGTTAGCTGATTTTTTTTTTTTTTTTTTATTGTGTGATGAAATAATGCAGAATGAAACTTTCTGCTTATTGAAGGCCTGGAAGAAAAAAAATAGTGTTTGGTTTTTAGAGTGAGATTACTGGATTATTTAATCCTTCAGCTACTCATAATATGAAATGTGCTGGAGGTTACCATCCTGTTTTGAGTTGGGATTAATAACATTCCATTTCTACCATTTCCGACTTATTGAAAGTTTATGCCAGCATATATTCCACATGGAGACGGTTTGTTGAACAATTATTTTATTTTATTAAATTTTAATCTATTAGTTTTGTGTGCATTATAGTACATTTCTTCAGAAGAGGCAAATAAAATACATTGTTGAGTTACCAACAAGTTTAATAGCAGAAATACTTTCTTTGAAACAGACTGATGTTGCATACACTAGGTTTTTGATGAAAAGATGACCAAACCTGATGTAGAATCATACCTTGTTTCTTGTTACATTGATTTGAATCTTTTAACATTTCTATATGCTGCAGGAGCTCTCTCACTCTCATTCCCTCTAGTTATTGGGTGAAGTTGTACTCAGTTATTTTACATCACTGACACCTCAATGACAATTTAATCTTGACATTTGACTTGGATGACTTCTGTTGACATAACACATCCTGGTAAACGAATTGAGAGAATCTGAAAGAGAAAAATCACTGTTTCAGATGTCCTATAAAGAATCGATAATTAACTGAAAGGAATCGAAGTACTGCACATGGTGGTGACAGAGGGCTGCCAATGCTAGGCCTTCTAATTGTTGGTACATCTTGTTTACCTTAAAGAAATTTGATTTTAGGCGGTGCTTGAACATCTGTGTAATATCTACAGGAAAGAGATCTTTGATAATGTTAATGATTTCTTCTATAGGTACATTTGTAAATAAGGATACTACATCCAGACTGGCCATTGTCTGTTTTTGTTGGTTTCACATTCTTCAGTCAGATCAACAAAGATCCTACCATGATGAATCATAATGAGACAAACCATCTGATCTGCAATATGAGTACTTGGCCTGAGGAATTGTAAAGAAAAATTAAATCCTTACATCCCATTACTCATAGACTTTATGGTGCACCTAAAGTACATAAAGAAGTCCCACTTCATCCAGTTGTTGATGGCAGGTCCTCCCCAACAAACCTTTTAGCTAAACATCTTACAAACTTACTAAAATGAAAAATCAGACAAACAGAATCCTATATTAAAAATTCTCAACAATTTGTTGAAAAACTGAAGAATGCGAAACCAACAAAAACAGACATAATGGCCAGTCTGGATGTAGTATCCTTATTTACAAATGTACCGATGTATGACAAATAACAAAATTATTTACAATTATGACCCTTTCAGAAGTTTGTATGTCTCAGTCATATTTCTTTCTCCTTTTTGCCTAGTGTCTGCAGTCTACAAATTCTCAATCTGTCTTCATATTCTGTACTCCACAATCCTGATATCATTTTTGACACTCTTCTTTGCACTCTCTTTCTCTCTCTCCACTGTATCAGAATCACCACAAAAACCAGACCTGTGTCAGGTTTTTGTGGTGATTCTGAAGACCAGACCTGTGCACACTAGTCCATGTGAGGTCTTATCAACTCCTTGTAATGAGGCAAAATGACATCTCATCTTTACATGTGAAAGTTCGTTTCAGCATTGCAATTATCTTTTGAGTTGTATTTGCAGTCTTATCTACATGGCCCCTGAACTTCAAATTCCTATATACTAACATTCCAAGATCCCTAGCCTGATCAGTTTCTTCTAGCATAATCCCACTAATATAATATGACATTGGATATCTAATCACACAAAAGTGATGACGTTGCATTTACTGACATCTATTTTTCCCATGCCCACAATTGCAGTCTATTCAAATCATTCTGCAAGTACTGCATAACAGCAGCATTCCTGATTACCCCACCTATCTTTGCATCATCAGCAAATAACTGTATGCTGCCTGTCAAATCCTTCACAATACTATTAATGTACGGATTGAATAACAGTGGACCAAGCACTGATCCTTTTGTGGCACACCACTGGTTACCTTAAATCTCGCAGAGTCATATTTCCCGTATACCACTTTTTAATATCTGTCAGTCAACCATCCTCCTTTTCCACACTAATATTTTATAATCCAAACTCATATTCTCCAGTTTATACAACAGTGGTCTACCATGCTGTATTCTGTCAAAAGCCTTAGCAAAATCCAAAAGTATCACAGTGTACTCATTCTCCTTGTTTAGTTCAATGGTAACATTGTTATAGAATGTGAGCAAATTGATAAAACATGACCTTCCCTTAGTAAACCCATGTTGTTTATTGCAAAGTAGAGATTCACTGTCAACTCATTTCCGAATGCGAGCCCTAACCAATTTTTCCAAAATCTTCACAATCACTCCTGAGATACTAATTGGTCGATAGTTGGATACATCGGTCTTTGCACCATCCTTGTGCAATGGAATTACCATACATTCCTGTGGAATCTTCCCTGTTCTGAGACTCATATTAAATAGCCTCATCAAAGGGATGGCCAGTTCAGTTGAACACTCTTTTAGCACACGTGCTGATATCCCCATCAGTCCCTATTGCTGAATTCTTATTCAATTTGTGCAACAGCTCTAATACCTTGTTTCATACACATGCATTTCTTCATCTAGTGAAGAGGTAACAGTGAGCTCAATGTTGCATACACCAGGTTGATAGCTTTTAACAAAATGGGCACTCATTAACTGAACAACCTCTTCTGCGTCTGTAACTCTCACACCATCAGGATTTTAGAAGAGTTATTCTTTCATATTCATTCTTTCTTTTACTTGCAGCATATTGATAGAATTCTTGTGGGTTGTCTTTAGCACACTTTCTGTACAACAGTTGTGGTTAGAATGTAATTATTTTGCAGATGAAATATGAAATACTTTAGATCACAATTTAGTTATGAACAGTGTTCCTTCTAATTTTTGATGGCTCATGTTCAGGTGGAAAACATTTTGTGTGCAAGTTTCCAGTCTCAGCTCTCAATATGTGCAGTAGCCTGTGGTCACAGTAGCAAAAGTCATAAATTTGTCATATGATATGCCTAAAATTGGTGGCATCTTTGTTACAATTTCTTGTATGTTGCATACTAAATATTTCTATAAGAGCAACCTAAATGCTTACTCCTTCTGCTGCTTAAATACTGCATATACGTAGTTCTTTTCTGCTTTAATTTCAATGGTAACATTTTGAAGGTTTAATCCACTAAAGCTACTAATGTAATATTTCTCATATTAATGTTACCTTTTTTTTTCTATCTAGCTTTAGCCTGTAAAATTGTGAGCACAAAATTTTTGAGCATGCTATAGAAATGAGTTTTACACTAACTATAGAATAACACACATGCCACAGTAAAATATATTTTATTATGTAAATATTTCATCTTATATATCCCAAGAAATCATCAGTACAATTAGCAAACAACAATAGGAATTAAATTAGAAAACAGTAAAGTGCATGCTGGAATCCCTCTATGTATATATTTGCATGTTAATGGATTAAAACTCTTGTACTAAAATTAAAATGAATTAAATTTAATTTAAATGTTGCCTCCTTAGCACAATTGGAAGAACAGTGGAACATTGCACCCATCGATTGGAAAAGACTTACTTTCAATTCTTGTTGTGATAATTGAAGATCAGCTAACTAATCTTCAAATGAAGATCAGTTAGCTGATCTCATACGGAAGTAGCAGGGGTTTTTTCTCCCAGAAACTGAAGTTTTTCATCCCGTATACAGGCAAATTGGCCTTCGGAACAAATTTACAGACAAAAAAGAATACTGTTGTTGCTGATGATGGCATTGATGGTTATAGTGTCATAGTAGGATTAAGTAGTAGTGGAAAGGGTGAAATGTATTTAGCAAAGTAGAATAGAGTGCCCTCCTGCAGTGAGTCCTTGGACTCACTGGAGATGTCAAGTAGTAGTAATAATAATATAAGAGATAAATTTATTTAATACAATTGAGGATAACAATTTCCCAAACTTTGGGAATAATGAGATATTGATTACGATTAAGATTAGGTCTTATGAAGTAGGGCTTCAGCACTTTCTTTATATAAACATTCATGTTTATATGTGGATCTATGTAGCAGCTTAGCATTTTGCCATTGGATCTTGTAGCTAGCATTTTCAATTCCATGTTGTGCAAAGCCAGATTTGTGAGGTTTGATCAGATGGATGTTGTCTTGACATTCAGAGATACGTTTATTTACAGATCTTCCTGTTTGTCCGTAGTAAGACAAGTTACACAAACATGGTGTCTTTGTATATACCAGGTAGCATCATTGGTGAAAGTTGTGAATTTTTGATTGATGTGTTTATAGCTAGCAATGAGTTGATATTTTTTCATAATTTTTGCCACGTGTTCAGAGATGCCATTAATATATGGTATAGGAATCCTGTGGGCTTCTTCTTGTTTGGATTGCTTTATAGGAGAGTGATTGATTGATTACTTTTGGGGTTATTATTGGATTATATCCATTTAGTAAGGCTATTTCTTTGACAATTTCCAATTCTTGTTTTAGAGATTCTTCAGAAGAACAAATCTTGTGTGCTCTGGATACTAGGATTTTATGGTGCCATGTTTTTGAGATGGATGGTGAGCGGATGTATTGTGGATATAATCCAAATGTATACCTAGAGGGATTCCAATTTAAGCATGCACTTTACTGTTTTCTAATTCAATTCCTATTGTTGTTTGCTAATTGTACTGATGATGTCTTATGATACTGTTGGATTCTGAATGAAGAAAAATTAAAATTATTAATACTCCTTTCAGAATCCAACATAATCCGCCATGGCAAAGGCTACATTTGTAGATATTATTTTATGTAAATCTCTAGTTATAAATTAATATTCATATAACTACCTTTAAGTTCTATTAATAATTAATTAATCAAAGACATGTATTAATAATGAAAAGACTCTGTATTAAAATATTATTAAGTTGATTTTATTTATTGCTATGTTATTATAAGAATTTGTATTCAACATTTTAACTGCGTATTAATTGAAATGTAAATATTCTTTATTTGTTCCTGTATGTAGAAGTATAATGTTATTCAATACCTCAATTTTATTATATTTTATTTTGTTGTCATGGAAACGTATGTTAGATGGCTTGCACGAGTTTGGAACAGAGCGTGAGGGAGAAATGTTGAAAGTTTACTGGAAAGGATTTTAGTTAAAGAGAGCACGAGAACGATTTAGGTGGGAAGAAGGGATATATAAGCTAGGAACACTGAAAAAATAGAGGAATATTCTAATTCGGCATTCGGAGGAAGGAAAGAAAAAAGGAGATTCATTCGGGGAATCAGAGTGCGATATTAGCGAGTCACTCAAGTAGCTAATTAAAGTCTGCTAGTCGTGGAGCAGGTTAGCTAGTAAGTTGCAGAATAACAAATAAGGCAACGGAAGATAGCTAAGTGACTACTGAATGACTAGCTGTACTTTAGTTGAGATTTAATTTCAGGGCCGAATTTTCAAGGACACACGGAAACTTGAAGCATAGCAAGGAGTAACTAGAGAATAATTAGAGGCAACAAGGTTGAGTTTAACGTTAGCTGTGTTAAGAATTATAGTGCCTAAAAGATTAATTGAGTGCGGGAGGAATAGGCAACTGTGCATGAAAACTTCAAGTTAAGGAATTATTGTGTGTCACCTTAGTTCATGAGTGATTAGTAGAATACTGAATTGGTCAAGTAATGTCTAAGATAGTACAAGAGTTTTACTTCATGCAAGAACATTTAACCATGTGAATTGTGACCATTAATTAATTCAGTTATTACTAGGAAGATTTGTTTTAATAAGTGCCGTTAATTCTTTAAAGTGTATAAAGTTATAAAAAGTGTTCAAATATAAGTAGATGAAGAAGGAAGATTACCAGTAAGAATATTCCAACCATTGATATTCCTATGCAGAGATATGTGTGTTTCTTCCTAAAATATCCCTATATTAACAGTAACATTTTTGCAGAGATTAGCTGGAGTGTGGAATTAAGAGTGTGTACTTGTGAAGAAGTGTTACTGCATTTTTATTGTATTTGAAACTTAAGTAACTATGAGATATTAGTGTAATTGATCACTAAGGAACTTTATGACATTGAACCTTATTAAATGGTTAAATGAACCTTGTGAAGACTGTATTTCAGACAACAGAACAACAGATTAACCATTGCCTGAGATTGTATGACTGTATTACCAGATGAGCTCAAATGTTTATAATACCTTATTCAGTGATTTAAGTTAAAGTGTATAAATTGTAAGCCTAAATTAAATGTTTGTTTGTTGATTTAAAGTTGTATTTTACCTGAATCTCTTTTACTGCACCATTCATAAAATATTCGAACCAAAGCGGGTGAATTAATTAAGTTAAATATACTCGGCCAGTATATATAATAATAACACATAAAAGAGAAATAGTTGAGAGTTGGTTTTACTCTAATTCTTGGACTAATTTAGATATAGAGTGGTGCAGTCAGTAAATATAAATTTTCTCTATATTTGGATTAGAAATCAACTAGCAACCTATCAATTGTTTAAGAACATCATAGTGATAAACATGTCGGATCCAAAGTATGGGTTAAGACGAAGAAGGATCCAGCAATACATAAGATGAAAAATTTACATAATAAAATTTATTTTACTGTGGCATTTACATGTTATTCTATAGTTATGGATACCCCACCGGCTTCCATAAATTAAGGAACAAAGAAAAAAATCATGATAACTTTGAGGGGGGGGGGAGGCATATGAAAGTCATTTACATAATGTAAAAAGTAACACTGATTTGGTTATCGTACACAAATGAGTGGCACTTTCAGCAGTATATGCAAATAAGCCACGGCATAAAAGTGGATGTTTTGGAGATGTTTTCCATTTCTTGTATAGTGCAAGAACAAGACATTCCGTGATAGCATAATCTGTGGATATGGCTGCAAAATGTTATTTAACCAGTAGATTCAGTTGGCAAGCCATCATAACACTATAGGCTTCCCAAAGCCTTCATAACATTATAGGCTTCCCATAGTCAGCTAGATGGTTGCATGTGAGTCATTCCATGGTTCATAGACTGTGGAACCAATTCCAACAGTTCACAAACGGCATCCCTGATATATACAGTGAAGGAAGGGACCACAGGCTACAACTGCATTGGGGAACCAATGTCTGTGATTATCTACTCATTGCAACAATAGTGCTACCCCAAATCAGCTATGATCTGAACTTTTGTTAGCTTCAGGAACATTGGTATCTGTTTTCACTGTGCACAGAAAGTTTCATGAAGGTGGTTTGTATGCTAGGTGCCCGGTAGTCTACATGCCCCTATCCCTATGCCACAAGAGAAAGTTTGAAATGTCAGGTTCCACATCAGTTGGATCCATGGTTGTGATCAATGTTGTTTACAGATGTCCTGATTTGCTCTACAAAGCAATACCAGGTATGCTCTGATCTAGAGAGAACCACGGACATGTTATTCCTCCTCTAATATCTGTGAGAGGGATACTTATGGTGGAGGTAGTACAATGGTTTGAGGATGCATCCCCTAAGTCCCTCAAGGTTTTCAGGAGGTGTCCCTCTCCCAAAAATCTTGAGGATACTTACGAGAACTTTGCAGGAGCAATGGTTATTATTACCAACTGATCTTCTGGACACCATTATAACAGTATGAAACATCGTTGTGAGTGCTGTATTGCTGTGAGAGGTGGCCATGTTTCTTATTGAAATACTTGGATAATATTCCCCCTCTAATATCTGTGAGAGGGACACTTATGGTGGAGGTAGTACAATGGTTTGAGGATGCATTCCCTAAGTCCCTCAAGGTTTTCAGGTGTACCCCTCCCAAAAATCTTGAGGGACTTAGGAGAACTTTGCAGGCGCAATGGTTATTATTGCTGTGAGAGGTGACCATGTTTCTTATTCAAATAATTTGATTTGGACCTCTTATTTTTGACTATTGATTTCATGTACCCATTTGTTGCTTAATTTAACTATTTATTTACAATTTTTTGGTGTTTCTTTCACATCTCATATCATACTGCTTTTCACCAAATTTCATAAAAATTCATCATATAGTTTTTGAGTTATCATGATTTTTCTCTTTGTTCCTTAGAGGGAAAATCAGTGTAGAGTAAATCATAATTGGCACTTATTTTATTTAGTAATTTCTTCAATATATCCACTCCAATATTACTGTAACACATTCCAACTTAATACACTGATTAATTACTTTTAGCCTACATGTGGGCCAACTGATGCTGCCATCAGCAAGTTGCAGAGGCATATTGTGTTTGTTCGTATGTGAATTTAAGCAAATTAATTCTTTAAGAGTACAAAGATCCATTACCATTGCACAAGTTTAGGTGACTGTACTGTCTGAACAAATAATGTCTCTGCAACTCGATTACATCAGCGTCAGTGCAGGCTAAAAGTAACTAATTAGTGTATTAAGTTTGGAATGGGTTAGAGTAATATTCAAGTGGAGATGGAGAAATTACTAAATAAAATAAGTGACAAGAATATTTTATTATATAATTAATTTTTATAGTATGTTCAGAAATTGTTGACTGTGAATTAGAAAATCTTAAAGTAAAAATTTTATAAGTGAAGTTACTAGGCATGTGCATTCACACAACTCAGAGGGAACATTAGTTATGGATATGTGTGCTGCTCAAGATATGTACTTCTCACATGACATTTTTGATGAGAAATGGGGAATGGCAGTCTCTAGATAGTGATGTAATTTATATGTAGAATTTAACATACAATTATTTGTTGAAAATAAATAATTTTTTATTTATCCACAGTCTGGATAAATGATTAAACCAAAAATATAATTTCTTGGTATCTTTAATTTATATTTTAACCAATTGCAAAAACATTTCAACATCTATCTCTGATCCAGAGTAATTCAAATAAGAGTTGATTCACCTTTTCACTACTTGTATATGGGAAATATACGATTTCTGCATTACCCCAACCTTTAGGGCATATACATACCGTAAAGAATGTATACTAAGGTAGTTGATGTGAAATCATTAGCCTCTGTATACAAGTAGCCCAGTTGTGAAGATACTTCATGTGCAAATCTTCTCCTTTTCACTTGGATAAAGGATTAAATCAAGAATATCATTTCTTGTTTATCTTCACCTTTTCACTTGGATAAAGGATTAAACCAAGAATATCATTTCTTGTTTAATTTATAACATACAGTTATGATTTTGGTCAAAGGACAAAAACTTTCCATAATCAGAGGTTTAATATACAGTACTTAAGTGATGCTATATTTGTATCATTGATCATAAAATTCAAAATTATAAGATCATAAAATTAATGGACATAACAAATTCATAAAATATTGATCGTGTTGTACAGAGTAATAACTTCTACAATTTCAGCTATCACTAGTCTCAAACTTATACAAAGAGTTAGCAAAGAATCAATTTGGAAATGAACTATTTTTATCGAATATGATATCCTTCTTTGATTAAAAAACTAGTTTTTAATTTTCCATCTATAGTAAATTATTTTTGTGACTTTTTTTTTTTATTTACTTTGAAGGCAAGAAACTTTACGGGGTACAGTAGGATGTGAAGGCGATGATGCATATGTCTTCCATGCTATTACCAGACCTTCGCAAAGTGGAGCACAAACAGCTGAAGAAGATATGAGCTATGAATGTGATCCAGAAGGAGAGATAGAACCAGAAGTAGAAGCTGAAACTGAAACAGATCTGGCAGAAGCTGATCAGACATCGAGTCAAGTAGGAACTGTTGTAGATAGACTGATATCTAAACAAAATGAAGTACCTTTATCTAATTTAGCTATGGGAGTGAACAGTGCATCACAAAACAGTATAAGTACTTCTAATTCAGCTCATATAGATGATGGCATTGAAGACATGGAACAAGAAACATTTGAAGGAAAAGTCCAGGTATTGCCATGTTTGATGTAATAAATATCTCTGTTATGTCTGTTAACATCATGTACACATTAAGCATTTTAGAGCCCATTTTATTGGCAGATTAATTTATTTTATTCAGTCATAGATAGATAGATAGGCACTGTGCCTATTCCAGCTTCAAAATTGATCTTTCCATTGTCTCTTTGGTCTCCAGAATGGTAGTCCAGCACTTCCCTTGGTAAACTTTGTTGTGTTATTCTTCCACATAGTCTTTCAATCTTTCTCTGTATTTGGCTATTTTATCATTTAGAGAGAGAGAGAGAGTGTGTGCATGCACACATGTGTGTGTGTATGTTTGTGCGTGTTTTTTGACTCTTCATTCTGTCATTCCTTTCACATAGTCTTTCTCTGTATCTAGCTATTTTATCATTTAGGATATATATATTCAACTACCTTCATCACTGATATGATCTAATCTTTATATAACTTTTTACTGAACTTAGAAATTTCATTTCTGCATTTTTGTTTTAATAAGATCTTTTTTGTTTAGCATCCATGTTTCTGATCCATATGTAATGTAGGTGTGGCCATATTTTATTTATGTTTCTTTTCTGTGTTTTACTTTTCAAAGTTCTTATTGTTCTAAGTATGTTTTGAAGTCTATTCATAATGTTGCAACCCTAATTATTGGAACTATGACACTTGTTCAACTATGCTTTTTTTTAAGTTTATCTTCATCTTCCTGAGTTAGTCCTTAATCACCTGCAAAAAATACTGCATTTAAGAAAAAATCTATAATCAGCTTGCTTCTTTTTTCCATAATCATATGATGTCATCTGTGTATAAGGCTAATAAAGATAAGTATAAGCTACAGCTGGTTTTATTTCTTCAGAATTCTCAGCCTAAATTAAATTATTTGTGCTCCTTAGTATAAACTTGAATAGCCTGTATCAGGTTATTCAAGTTTATACAAAGTTGTTTTTAGGCGTCCTCTTAGCTTTAGAATTTGTCAAACTTTTGTCATATTCCTTTACATAGTCAATAAATGTGTGTTTCTAAATTCTATTATTTGAATTTTTCATAATTTATTTTAAGATAAATGCATCAAAAATGCAAGACTTACCACACCTGAATTCACTTTGTTCTTTCAATAAGAGTCACAAGAGATATTTTGTAAGTCTTTTATTAATTATATTACTGTAAATTTTATGCACTATTCAAAGGATTATATAGTTTTTCCAATAGTTCAACAAATTTAGAAACTTTCATGTTATCGGTTGCTTGCATGTTTAATAAATTCTAGGTTTATTCCATCATTGCTTGCAGCTTTTTAAGTTTTTGAAGTATTTCCTCATCTATAAGGATGTGTCCACTTCTAAGTTAATTCTTGTTGAAACCTCTTGAATATACCTTAAGGATTTGTGATGTTCTATTGATTATATCAATGGATGATTTGTAATAGATTAATTTGCAGTCATTGATTAAATAATATTATTTTTACAAGGTATAATCAAAAGTTTCCTGAATGCCAGATGCACATAATACAAACCTCTTGCATTAAATTTACACAGAATAGAATCTGTTGGGTGTCTCTCTCTACTTTTGCATTTAAAGATTTTTAGTTTATATTATTGAGAAGTAATATTGCTTCTCAGGCTAGTGAAACCTTTATGAAAATGCACCAATAAAAAGTGAACATATGGATGCTTAGGCAGCAGTTGTGTTCTTTTAAGTAGTGCAAGCTAAGGCAAATCTGATGCAATTTATGAAACTTTCATAGTTTCTACAACCATTTGGCTTTGAAATAATGTTGAATATTTAATATCCACTTTTCCTATGTAATTTTGCATCGCTGAAATGAAGCTGTATGGCTTCTTTCTTTAGTAACCACTTTCAGCTGTTTTTCTTTTATACAGCTCATATATTGAAAATATTTTGCAGCACCACTAAATTACTGAAATTCTTTTCTTTTAGGGTTTTTTTTCCTTCT
Source organism: Typopeltis vanoorti (assembly GCF_054136105.1). Classification (NCBI taxonomy): domain Eukaryota; kingdom Metazoa; phylum Arthropoda; class Arachnida; order Uropygi; family Thelyphonidae; genus Typopeltis; species Typopeltis vanoorti. The sequence continues at coordinate 96,642,344 of NC_143555.1, read as the reverse complement.
TATGGAATATATATAGTGATATATTTTAGAATGAAAATCTATAAAAAATAAAAAAAACTTGGTAGACTGATGAACACACATATTTCTTTGGCACACATTTTTTCCTCTGCACTTAAAGAACTTCAAAGATCCTTTTTGTCCTCTGAACAATACTTGTCAAGTGTGATTGTGTACTGTACCTTATGTGATTTCTGCTTCATACTGAGCAAAACTGTCACAGAATCCTTTAAGATGTTAAAACTTGTATTCAGAAAGGAAAGATAAACAGACTTCGAATATTTGATTGTTTTATTCCGAGTTAACAAGGGGAATGTCTGTTTAATGATGAAGAAAGTCATTGACATCAGTCAGTGAGCAGAATGCAGCACAGATAAAGGAATATGTTCTTAGTAAAGTCTGTTTTCACTATAGCAAACTGTTTTAACAAATCCAATAGTTTGTAATATTGAATAGTTCACTACTCTGAATTTCCTTTGGAATTGTACCCATGAGACTCAGTGAAGGCTTTTCAGTATTCTGTTATAGTGACTAAGTTTGTTATAATGATAAGCACTAATGAAGTGCAGCAAAATTCATAGTCCGCCTGCTGACTGATTTCTGAACAAAAACAAAATGGCTATGTTCTATACCTTCCCTTACTCTCCACATATGGCACTGTGCTACTTTTTTTTCGTAGCTAAAGTTGACATACAAAGGATGACAAATTTGATGGTGTCATCACTGAAAAAAAAAAAAAATCATTGGCTATACTGATAGAGTTAAAAATTCAGGGCGAAATGAAAATGTGTTTTCATTTTCACTTCAATGTGTGTGCTGTGAATTATTATTATTATATAAGTATCTCCATAGAGTCAAAAGGTTCATCATGGGAGACATGCACTAACTATTATTCGCAGAGTACCTATCATATCTCTCCTCATTACTGCCAGGGCACTTTCAACTCTTTCTGGCAATCCATTCCACTTGTTCACCACTCTCCAAGCAAGCTGACCCCTTGTTCATCCCCCCCCCCCCACTCTAGTCATCATGTGTTGAAAAATTTCTTTTGTATCAGTCATATAGAATCCCTTTAATTATGTTTCTATCATGTCTCCTCTCCTCCACTTGTCAACTAAACTCTGCAACCCTCACATCTTCAGTTTATCCTCATATGGAGCATTCCACAGACCTGTCACTAGTTTGAACACTCATCTCTTAATCCTCTCCAACATCAACTGATCCCCAAAATAACTCAGGTGACCAAATTTGTGGCATAATAGTCAAAGGTGCAGGTAAATCATAGCCTTATAAAGAGGGATAATAACCTTCTTATCTTTACTTGTCAATCTGTTCTTTAAACATCGAAGTAATTCTTTGATGTGTTTTGCCAATTTTTGTAATATGTCCTTTGAACTTCAAATCTCTGCTCACCATTATCACCCCCCGCCCTCAAAAAAAAAAAACAACCTAGCTTTGTCAATTTCCTGAAGTCCAATATTATCAGTATAATACATAAAATGAAAACTTTTCATCCCAAGTCTCATTCCAAAGTGCAACATTAAGTTGACAACCATTGTCCTTTTCCCACATTGCCAATTTATTTAAATCATCCTGTAGATATCCTACAGGATGATTTAAATCTACATCACCTTTATCGACTATTGCCCTCCCCAGTTTTGTATTATCAGCAAACAACTGAATTTAATATACAAATTAAAGAGTAGTTGTCTTTGTATATACATAGCCCTGAGGCACTCAACTAGTCATCTTCATTCTTCTAGATTCTATTCCACTAATACTACTTTCTGAGTCTGTCAACCACATCTCATCCATGCAACCAACTTCATTTCCATTCCTATTTGCTCCAGCCTGTGTAAGTTTCCATGTGGTATTCTGTCAGATGCGTGGTGGAAGAGACCTCCCACTGACAATACTGACCCTTTTCATTCTTATTATTGTATGGTGCTTTTCTTCCTTTATTCTTTTACCTGAGCCTTTTTGACTATTCTTTCTTACAGATCACCAACCCTTGGGTCCAGCACCTCACTGCTGTGTTTGCCATAAACCATGACCCCACAGAACTCCAGAAAGGGAGATCCTGGTAGTGTAGCTTTGCACTACTTTGTCCTCTTTCAATTAGTAGATTTCCTGCAAAGGTCAGTGGTGTTGCACTGATTCTCCTTCTTCATGGTCTGGAGACAGGGTCCAAGGCTTACTGTGGTGCTGGTATGACATCTGGCATAGCCCTTACATTCCACTCCAGAGCACAGTCATTGCTTGCCAGAGAGCAAGCATCCATGTGTGGCTCCAATAGTGGGTGGGAGCTCTGGTGTCTCCCTTCAACCACCAGAGTATGAATAATATTTCACCTTCTTGTTTATCAGGAGCCCTCATCAAGCCCCAACCAGGTTCATATACCTTAGAAATACCAACAGAAAATCAAAATACGAAACAGAAAACATCAGAAGCTGCAACAAATACACTGCTTTTCTTAATCAGTAATTTCTTAATCACTTGTAAAACTGTCACCCTTCTTTATCCAGAAGGATTTGGAAGAGTTGATAGGATCTCCAAAATCTTTAAAGAAACTGCATTTTGGAGATATTCTTATTGAAGCAGCAATAGTGACACAATCTGAAAAATTACTTCATGCAACATCTATCAGAGGAATAACAGTTATGGTTACTCCCCACAAAACCTTAAGTTTCTCTAGAGGTGTAATATCAGAGTGAGATCTCTTCAATGTTATTAATGAGGAGATCTGCTCTGAACTGAAGGACAAAGGAGCGACAGCCATAAGAAAAATCCTCATATGTAGGTATGGGTATCTGGCTCCCACCAGGAACATTATGCTTACTAAAGGTGAACATAATGTTCCAAAACCAGCAACATCTGTCAAGCAGGTTATCCCACCAGTAAAGCTCTATATCCCAAACCCTTTGTGCTGCTTTAAATGTCAGAATTATGATAATTCTGAAACTGGTTGTGGCTCTGCCATCTGTGCCTGAATGTGGCAGTAAAAAGATTGTGAAAATAAAGACTAAGTGCAAAACACTGAAATGCTCTAACTTTGAGGTGCACCACCAAACCTTAAGCATGCCAAAGACCGAAATAAGAAAAAGAGATTCAAAAAATAAAAACAGAGCAATGCAATGCATTACTTATCAGGTGGTGAAAAGGCAGTATACCACAAAAGTAGTAACAACATCTGCTAAACCCTCCTATGCTGAAAAGGCAACTGCAAATAAAGTGTCCATAGGGACATTGACACATATGTTAATCCCACTTTCTTATGATTACAACATCCCTGAATGGTATGTTGAATCAAAGAATGAATCAGAGGAAAATCTATATGGACTTGCTTCTGAGGACATGCCAAAAATTGTCTGACTACATGAAAATCTTCTTATTAAAAAATAATGGAACATGCACCACAGAGGATTAAAGATATGCTTCTAGACCCTTTAATAGATAGCCCGTTAACAGACAGCATGGATACCACCACTCCATCACAGAAATATAAAACAATTAATATATCTGCTACCCCAGAGGCAATTGAATTTGATGATATCCTGGATAGTTTTCTTGATGAAGGAATGAACACTGGCTGTCCATAATTTTTGAAAAAGAAAAAATCCAATAATGAAAGCAAACCTCTCAACATAGGAAGCCAGGTGATACCACCAAGAAATAATGAAAACATTCCTACAATGGAATTGTTGTGGGGACAAAACATCGTCATCAAGACTCTCTTGCAGAAATATATGCCAGTATGCTTCTGCCTGCAGGAAACATACTTGAAGCCCAGTGATGATCCACTAATACTATCATGTATGATAGTATTAGTGTAAGAATGTAACTATCATTCATGAGCACAGGACAGGGGATGGGCCTGCCCACGGAGAAGTTGCCATCCTAGTGGACAACCATATCCTCTTCCTGTAGGTCTCACTTAATACCAGCATTGAGGCATTAACATCTGGCTCACAGCTAGAACTCTTATAACAGTATACTGAATTTATCTTTCTCCTGTAACAGATGTCTCTCAGGGTGACCTTGAGCTGATTTTAAAATTCAGCTTCCAGTGCTGTTGTGGGCAGGTGATTAGAAGGAAGAAAAGAATTTGTCATTGTGTTTTTTATGCTTGAAGGTTTAATTGTTTGGGTAAAACATTATGGGGGGAGGACTATTCCAAAGTGCAGACCTCTAGGGAATAAAGGCAGAGGATGACAAGTTGGTTCGATGAGTTTGCAGTTGAACTGTATATGGATGTTGACCAGCAGCTGCTCCTGTTCATATATAATTAGAGGAAAGTGGAGAGGTGGTAATGGTTAGTTCAGTGGAACAGCATCCATAGAAATACTCAGGAAGCAACAGAGCATCCATGAGAAAGCAACTGGATAATGTCAGTGAGGTAACGGTCATCAATTCACTTTGCTTAATTCAATTGCTTGCTTATGAATAAATACAGCTGAGCATTCTGAAGGAGATCTTAGATGCACCATCCCAAATGTAGGAGTAGTATTCTCATGTTGAGTGGATTTGAGTTTTATAAAGCATCACGGTGACCTTGAGGTAATTTTAAAAATCAGCTCCCAGTGCTGTTGTGAGCAGTGTGATTAGAAGGAAGAAAGGAATTTTTCATTGTGTAGTTGAGCAAGAGAGAAGTACTATTTGGAATAGACCTGATATTGCTTATGCCAGGATAGATTAGATATGACAGTTAACCCAAAAAGAGAAAACGGCTCCTGATTGATGAGAACAATGTTGTCAAAAGTGAGAGAGACAGGTATGGTCTTTCCTGATGGAAATGAGACAGAACTCTGTTTCGGAGATAAACTTCACCTGGTTGTCCTCACCCCACTTGAGAATGATAAGATCAGTGTGTATAAAGCACTGGTTAAAGATCTTGAAGCATGAATTTGCCTAGATGTGGTTTTGAAATTGAAAAAAAAAAGTGCAGAGTACTTTCATCAGCAAAACTATGAATTGGGTGTTTGATGTGAGAGCAAATTGCCATATAGGAAGAAGAGTGTAGGATGACAGCACTGAGCTCTGGAGCTGTTAGTTGAAAATCACGGCATTAGTTGAACAATGTGATAACAGTAAACTCTAGTATCAGAAGCAAATGAGCATTCAAATAATGAGTACTCACTTTACCAAGATCTATCAACCTGGTATATGTAACATAGCACACAGTGCTACCACCGCATTGAATGAAGAGATAGAGATGCATGAAGAGCTCTAGAGCTGTTGCATAACCTAGATAAGAATTTAGCAACTGGACAGGTGAGATATCAGCACATGTGCTAAAGGAATGAACATCTGAACTGGCTAGGTCCTTGACATGTTTGTATAATTTGGGTCATAGTTCAGGAAAGTTCCCACAGTAATGAAAGAACATATCATAATCCCATTTCACAAGAGTGGTGCAAAGATTGATGTAGCTATTGACCAATCAGTATCTCTGGAGTTACTGTAAAGATTTTAGAGAAGTTGGTAAGAACTTGCATACAGAAATGATTGGCCAAACAAAATACACTTTGCAAGCAACAATATAGGTTTACTAAATACAGGTCATGTCTGAGCAGATTGCTCATATTTTATAATAATGTTATGGCTGAGTTGGATAAAGGAAATGGATACACTGTGATACCGTTGGACTTTGCTAAGGCATTTGATAGGTTAACACATGAAAGGTTGTTGCATAGACTAGAGAATATGGGATTAGAATATAAATTATTGGCTTGGATAAGTTGTTGTTGACAGACAGGTATCAGAAAGTGGTATATTGGGGAGGGGGGGGGTGAAATCTATACATTAATGATATTGAAAAGGGGCTGATATCAGTTGTTTGCTGAGGATGATAGGGCAATCAGAGATGCTACTGGTATACAGCATTTATAAGGTGGTTTGAATAGGCTGGAAGTGTACCTAAATGATAATGGCTGTCATTTGAATGTTAGTAACTGTAAGGTTATAGAAAGTTGAAGTTCAGAAGTCACATAACAAAAATTGCAAATACAACTCAGAGGACAATTGCAATGTTGAAATGATCCCTTCATCATTATGAATGAAGGGATCTTGGGAACTCTTATACAATTCACTTATTACTTGATCAGATTCATTCTCTGCACTCATTACCCTTCCTTCCAGCAGCAGCAGTCTCTCCAAATGACTCACACCAAAATCATTCAAATGCAGTCCATCACTTTTATACAGTTCAATTCCCAAGTAGGTAATATAAGTGTAGAGAATGAGAGAACAAGTGTGCAAGATGAACAGGGAGACTCAGGGTGAACAGGGGAATTGGGATGATTGGGATAGCAATCAGAAGTTAAAAAAAAAAAAGTTTTTGAGGAACAACTACTTCAAGCAGTATGTAACAAGAGCATGAGGATTTGAGGGTCTTGGATTTGATCATCTCATCAGAGGATATTATTATAAATGCGGTGTCAAATATCCCTCCAGTTGGTGAGTAAGTGACCATGAAGTGTTTACCTAGGTGGTTGCCAAACATGCAAGGACTTTTGTGAGGGAAGGGTATGTGTGGAACTACAAGGCTGATGGTTATGAGAAGCTCAGGAGACATCTTGCAGCTGTAACATGGAATGAGGAGTTGGGTGGAAAGGAGATTAATGTTGGTATTCTAGTAGAAACAATATCTAAATGCATTACAAGAATCAAAAGGTTAAATAAGGTAAGTGTGAAATGGATGAATAAAGAAATTAAGCATATGGTAGAGGAAAAAAGCATTATGGAGGTAACAAAAGAGGGGTGGTAATGATCTTCATGACAATTACAAAGAACGGGCAAGGAGGGTGGCTCAGTTGGTAAGGATATCAAAAGTGAAGTATGAGCAGCAGTTAGCCCAAAAAAATCCTAGGTAGTTCTTTTGACATGTAGCTGCAAAAAAAAAAAAAAAAAAAAAAAAAAAAAAAAAAAAAAAAAAAATGATTATGGAAGAATGACAAGAGAAAATGGTATAAGAACAACTGCTGCAGAGGATATAGTTGAGATATTTAATGAGCAGTTTGTAAAGGTCTTTCATTTTTGTAAATGTGATATCATGGAGAGTTTGAGAGCAATAGATTATGATGAGGAGGATAGACTGACTGTAAAGGAGAAAGAGATAAATAGGGAATTGAGCAAACTTGATGTTAATAAGGCTGTGGGACGATGATATATTACCATGTATTTTGAAGGAATGTGCCAGGGAGTTGACATTTGCCTTGACATATTTGTTTAATATGAGTCTTACATTGGGTCAAGTTCCAAAGGAGTGGAAGAAAGGAAGGCAAGATTGTGCCGATTCATAAGGGAGATGACAGAACTCAAGCATCAAATTATAGACCAATCTGTGTATCAGGTGTTGTGGTTAAAGTGTTGGAGAGAACCAGGATCCAACCAGATTGTGTTGAAAACAGTGGTATTATCTTTGATGGACGGCATGGATTTGCTAAAGGAAGGTCATATTTTAGTAATCTATTTACTTATTACAATAATGTGACAGCTTCATTGGACAAAGATGAATACACAGTAGTATACTAAGATTTTGCAATGGCTTTTGATAGATTACTGCATAATAAGTTGATAGCTAAAGTAGAGCAGATGGGGGTTGGATATGACTACCATGTGTCTCCACCATGTCCTATTCTGCACCTCTCTGCTGCATTCCTCATATGAGAGATAGATCCAGTCTTCTATATTTTTCATCCACTCCAGTCTTTGTCTTTCTCTTTTCCTCAACAGTTCCTTCAAGAAGTGTCCTTTGTAGGCAGTTATGTCTCAGAATATGTCCAAAATATCTGACTTTTCTCTTTTTAATTTCTTTCATCAGGCTCCTGTTTACGCCTGCCATCTCTAGTACCTCTTCATTTGTCTTTTTGTCTTTCCATGATATTCTCATAATTCTTCGCAGCATCCACATTTCAAAGGTCTCCAGTTTTTTCACACTCAGATTGGAGAGTATCCATGTCTCTACTCCATATAATAATGTAGACGATATGTAGCATTTGGAGATTCTTAGTCTTGTTTTCAGATTTAATTCTCTAGATGTTAGTAGATTTTTCATACTGTTGAAAGTTGACCTTGCAATTTCAATCCTTTTTCTAATTTCATCTTCTGTCCTGCCATTCTCTGTGATCAAGTGTCCGGGGTATATGTATTTTTGCACCTGTTCTAATTTATTTCCTTTTATATTGATGCATATTCTTGGTATTTTCTCTTGAAATTATCATGAATTTTGTCTTTGTAAAGTTGAAACTGAGGCCATACTGTTCGCTATACTTGAGGGTTTCATCTATAAGAGTTTTGAGGTCATATTTGTTTTCAGCTAGAAGAACCCGTGTCATCTGCATATCTTAGGTTATTAATATTTCTGCCCCCTACAGTGATTCCTTTGAGGTTACTAATTTTATTAAATATTTCTTCTGTGTACAGGTTAAAGAGAATCGGAGAAAAAACACAGTCTTGTCTCACACCTTTCTGAACTGGGAATTCTTCTGAGGTCTCTCTATTTATTCTCAAAGATGCAGTCTGTTCCCAAGTAAAGATTAGTTAATAGCCTAATATCTTTTCCATCCATGCCTATTTTTGAAAGGATTTCAATTAATTGTTCATGTTGGACATTGTCGAATGCCTTTTTGTAATCTATGAAGCAGAGGTACACATCTTTTTGTTTTTCTAGATATCTTTCTATGATGGTTCTGACGTTGAAAATACCTTCTCTTGTACCTACATTTTCCTTGAAGCCACTTTGTGTATCATTTATTTCTATGTTTATTTTTCTTTTATTTCTTTCAAGAATGACATATAGGAGGACTTTTGATACTTGACTGATGAGGCTGATTGTCCTGAACTCTTCACATCTTGTAGCTTTTTTTGGGGGGGGGGAATTGGAACGAAAATTCAGTGATTAATATCTTTGGGTAGAAATACAGTCTTGTATATTTTATTGCATAATTTTGTTAGAAATTTCAGTCCTCCTTCATCGAGCCCTCAACCATTCTGCCAAGATGTTATCTATTCCTGCAGCTTTATGTGGTTTTAGTTTTCTGATGGCATTTTCAACTTCACAGAGTAAAATGGATGGTCCTTCTAAATCAGTCTGTTCAGGAATATCATTTCTTTGTTGTTCATATAATTTCCTTGTGTATTCAATCCATCTTTCCATGATTTCTTTTTTATCCATTAGAATATGGTCTCTTGAGTCTCTAATGACACTTGCATGGTTTGCTGTATTTGTCCTGCTTGTCATTTCTATGATCCTTTCATGCATTTTTCTGCTTCTGTGTTTTCTGTCAAGGTTTTCTATATCTATACATTTATATTTAATCCATTCCTTTTTGGCTTTCCTGTATTCTTTTTTTATTTCTTTATTCATGCTTTTATATTCAGGTTTGTTCTTTAACTTTTTTCTTTGTTCCATCAATGTCAGTATTTTTTCATTCATCCAAGGTTTATTCCTTTTCCTTTTTAATTCTGGGAGTGTATTTTTGGCTGCTTCATTGATGCTATTCTTGAATGTTTGCCAGTTCATGTTAATTTCATCAGTTGGTGTTTTATTTTCTGTGTGAGTTGTGGTGTCAGACTTGTTAAGGGATTTTGTGAATTCTTTTATAAAGCAGTCTTTAACTTCTTGGTTGTTAAGTGAGTCTGAATTATAAGTTTCTCTTATGAATGATTGGCTTGGTATCTTAAGTTTTATTTTGATTTTTGCAATCACTGGGTTGTGGTCCAATCCTATGTCTGCTCCAGGATATGTTTTTGTTTGTGTTATTGCATTTCGGAATCTTTTGCTTATTATTATATAGTCAATTTGGTAAACAGTGTGTTGGCAGTTATTAGGCCATTGGTTTCACAGAATTGAATTAATCTTTCACCTCTTTCATTTCTGATTCCAAGCCCTTTGGTTTTCCATGCAAAATGAGATTTTTTCTGAGCCCACTTTTACATTTAGGTCACCCATCATTATAATAACATCATCTGACTTAGCACTGGAGATTGTAGTTTGGATGTCTTCATGAAATTGTTCCAGCTCTTCATCTGGGTGATCTTGGGTTGGCATATATGCTTGGATAATGTACAGGTTGAAGGTTGTGCAGTTATTTTGGCTGTTATGATTCTGTGATTTATGGGCCAATATCCCTGTAGAGATTTTGCAATTCTATTACTTAGGACAAGCGCTACTCCATTAAGGTGTAAGTCACTGCCAGAGTAGATTATAGTGTGATTTTTTCTTCTTATTATGCCTGTATCTGTCCACCTCACTTCACTGATACCTGCAATATCGGCCTTCATCACTTCTAATTCTTGGAGTAGGTTATCTGATTTGTCTGCATCCTAAAGTGTTCTGACGTTCCATGTTACTATTTTCAAGAGATTGCTCCTGGTTTCCAGACAAGGGACATCTGAGAATATCCTGCCTGGAGGGTTTGGGATATTATCTTCATACACTACCTTAGTAGTTCTTGTCTTACAATTCCCAGTTTCAAGCTGTTCTTCCCTGTAGCTATAAGAGCTGATGGTTGCAGGGTTCTCAACCAGTGGTGAGCTATAAGGGGTTCGCGTGAGCCCTTTGTTAAATTTTTCTCAAATTTGCGAGTCCCTTGTTCTTCTTGTTTAATAATCTTGTAGAACTAGAAAATACCACCGTGGAATGTATATATGCTACTATAATTGCTGCTTTAAATTCATATGGATTTTCTGCTAACTATATAAAAAATCATTTCATTGCATTTTGTTCTGATGGAGCTAGTATAATGTTAGGAAACAAATCAGGTGTTGCAATCAAACTTTTACAAAAATTTCCCAACGTTGTGATTTGGCATTGCGTCCATTGTGTACACTTAGCATTAGACGACTCAATAAAAAACATTAAAGAAATAAATCATTTTGAAATATTTATGGATAAATTATATGCTTTTTATCATCAATCACCAAAAATTCAACGAGAATTAAATACGATTGCAAAAGACCTTGGTATCAAAATTTTAAAGATCGGCCGTGTGTTTGGACCAGTTTACGAATGGCTCTTGCTTTGTGGAGAAATTACCCAGCTTTTTGCAACAATTTTTCATCGAACAATAAATATAAGGACTTTTTAAACAGACTTCTCAATTTAGAATTTTTAAAAGATCTAGCATTAATGATTGATATCCTACAGGAATTATCATATCTGTCAGAAGCATTTCATGGTTGACAATGGATAAATACGTGGTGAGGCTCTGATCTCTTCCATGATAAAACCAGTGCATTGCATTGGAGATTGTCTGTCTGATAGGTATCAGCAAGTTGTGTGTAGGGGGAAGCAATCTCTCAGAGGAGGAAAGTCACTAGTGGTGTGCCTCGGGGGGGGGGGGGGGGGGGGGGTAGGACCATTGCTGTTTAACCTGTATGTTAATGATATTAGGGAAGATTTGGATAGGAATATTCAGTTGTTTGCAAGTGATGCAAAGTTAGGATGAACTATGAGGAGTAGAGCAGATGTTGTGGCCTTACAAGAAGACTTGAATAGATTGAGTGAATGGACATGAGAGTGGAGATGCCAGTTCAGTTGCAAAATATAAGGTTTTAAATGGGAAACAAAGATGAGATGTATAATTTACGCTTGGTGGCGATGTATTGTTGGAGGAAATAGGGATCTTGGGGTGATGGAGAAATCACAGTGATGCAGTCACTGACTTCTATAAGTAAGGGGATTCTTGTTCCATTATATAAGACCTTGATTAGGTCATATATGAAGTACTCTGCACAGATTTGGTCACCTGGTTTTCTAAAGGATGAAAAGATGTTGGAAAGGGTCCAGAGGTGATTGACAAAGGTAGTTTTTGATCTCCGGAGTGTTGAATATGAAGAAAGGTTGAGAAGATGCAATTTATAGAGTCTAATGGATAGGAGAACGAGGGGTGATATGATAAAGATGTACGAGTTGGTAAATGGTTGCTATAGGATAACATTGAAGAGGTTTTTCATAAAATGATGGGAGATCTGAGAAGAACAAGAAGTCATTCCTGGAAGCTGTATTAGGGTGTTGACCAAGGGAATGAGAAGTAGGTTTTTTGCATGGAGAGTTGTGAATGATTAGAACGCATTGCCTGTAAGTGTGGTGTCTGCATGGAATTTGAATGTGTTTAAGGCAAGGTATGATGAGATGTATATGTGTGTGTGTGTATGACAAAGGGACCTCCTAGATGAGTCTTTGACTTCATGGTGTCTTAGGATAATAATAATATACCAAAGTGTTAGCACCAAAGACACAGAGACTTAGATCCACTGTAAAGTTTTCATTTGTTAATTTTGTAATTAATCATTCATTCATTAATTGGATATTTTATACTTGTTTATCAATATTTAGGTTTCTGGTGCTTGTAGTTTATCTGTTTCAACTCATGAAAGGTCAGTGGATGAAATTCCAACTAAACTGAGTTCATTTGCAGAGGTAATTTTTTTTTCTCCTTAAGCTGCTACAGTATATTTTTATGTTATATAATTAAAAAAAAAAAAAACAGGTGTGAAATATCAGTTACAGACTTGGTGAAACCTTTTCACTTGAAACACACATTGCTCTTTGCATATACCATCTTGCTAAGTACTCATTTCATGAAGTTAGCAGAGCAGCACATTATCCAAGCCTGGAGTTAATACACATCGATGATGTTATGCATTTTGATAAAGAAACACAGTTAAAACTGATGCATCACAAAACAAAAATGTGAGTTTCTATTGTCATTTTTTCTGATTTGCAGGGGGGTGGGCTACTTGCCTGGATTGCCTAGAACCAAATCTATAACAGCCTTTCTTCTGCTGATTAGCATTATGAAAGTTACTACAAAGCTATACAGGCATCTACACACAAAACATTTGCTAGAGCAAAATATGGATGAAAACAAAATATGATTTCTTATTACATATAAGTAAGGTTGGTTGGAGTCCAGACCTTTGCATTTTTCTCTGGATGCCATACACATAAATCAAATTCTTGTTTTCATCCATATTTTGCTCTAGCATAAGCAAACAAAAGTTTGTTCTGGATGCCTGTATAGCTTGGTAGTAACTTCCATAATGCTAGATTAGCAGAAGAAAGGCTGTTATGGATTCAGTTCCAGACTAACTAGAGGAACTTCTTCCTAAGCCTTCCCCCACCTCCTTCTGATGGATCTACAACTCAGAAAAAATGACAACAGAAATCACATTTTTCAGACCAGACTTAGGAATGTGAGATGGCAGCATTCTGTTGTATACCTGTAAATCTAAATTATCAGTAGAGATAAAATCAACTACTAGTAAGGACTAAGGGGAAAATTCCTGCTGTCAACCTATGTTAGAACGAAGGTAACAGACTGATTTGTTCTCAGTAGTGGGATCATATAAGCTTCAACTTTATTTGAAAAAAAAAAAAAAAAAAAAAAAGAAACATTCTGTTTTATACTTTCAGTGTTGTTAAAAACAGAGTGATTCCTTTATAACTATTCATTCCCTTCTTTGTAATAGACTAAGACCCTGCTTTCATTGAGGCAGTACTGAGTTTAGTACTTCATTCGTTCTGTGTATTCAGTGAAAATCATTGGGACAGTTTTACATACATAAAACTGTTCCAAGGAAGAGTCCTAACTTTTTTGCTGCATCATCCATCATTGGATGTGCTAGTCCTGTAGCTTTAGTGGTACCTTTTAAAAGGGAATGGAGTCACTGTTAATTACACACACACAACTAAATATACAGTAGTTAGAGAAATCAGAAATATTTGTTATAAAAAAAAAGTATTTTTTTCTTCTAATATTACATAAATTCAGTTTTTTTTTTAAATTTTATAAATTCCAGCATTCTAGCATAATAAAAATAATAATCAGCTAATGCCTTTTATTCCCTTATGGGGAGTAGGCGAGATCTTTTTAACCTTGTCTTGCCTTTGGAGACTGAGTGGGCAGTTCAGTCTCCACCAGTAGCCAATCAGAGATAGCTGGCTCATGACGATCACTAATTATAAGCAGCAACTAATGAAGAGACGGGCAAACAAGTGCTGCCATCTCTTGGTACCTAACCCCTAACAGGATATGTTACATCTGAAATAATGTGGGTTCTATGGACGATTTTCTTGAGTTTATAGGATGAAAAACCTGCATTTCCAGGAGAGCTTGTCTACGCCAGAGATTGACTAACTTAGGAACTGGTCGAAGAAAGGTTTAGAAAAAAGTTCCTCCAGTTGGTAACCTTACTTGAACTTAAGTCTATCTTTGGGTGGCCTAGTGCAGAGAATGCAAGCACCACTGTCATTGAGCGTCACAGGCCTTTCTGTCATAATAAGAACTGCATAATGCATAGGAAGTGAATTATAAGAGCTATAATATATGTATATATATAGGGAGGTTTATTGTTAATATGAAATTATCATAAAATACATCAGATATTTCAGAATCTAACAGTCCTTCAGAAGTAGGCTGACCATTTTTCCTTCAGACAAAAAATGGGACATTGGGATGGCAAAAACGGGGCACATATTAAGTAATATTCTGCATTCATGAAAAAAGTAAGGCGATAAAGTTTTATTACATAAACACATTATTTTGCCAAGTTTTTTGCCACCGCCAAAATTGGTGTTCATGTTATCTGCACCACACAAATCAACAATTTTGTTTTGTAAGGCAAATTTGTCACTTCCTTCAACATAGCACACTGTATGTTGGATGTTTCACCAGGTAAGGAAATAAAGTCTATAATTTTATCTTGGACACCACAATTTGGTAAAAAGTACCACACAACGATTGAAAAAAGTTTGATGCCTTTTTTGTTTGATGCATCTAAACTGATTGTAATGCTTTTTGTTTTATTCAAATCCTCTATTACTTCACAGGAATTATGAATGATAAAACATTGATAATTCATGCTTCTGATTTGATACATGCTGAAGAAAATTTTGGTTCATAAATTTTATTTATAATGTCGACAAGCAGTTATTTGCGCAAAAACTTTGGCCATGGTGCACATTATGATAAGCAACAAGAGTTTCACTTGCTGTAATTTTATCACTGTCACATCTCACTGTAAACGAGCCGATGTTTTTAACTGAAGCCAGTCTTTTGAGCATCCTTATGTTTCTTGCGATGTTGATGTCACGTCTGCTACATGAGCAATGGAAAAATGGACATTACGGTGTTGGCATACCACTTTTGTTCCATCACTATACAGCTTGTCCAGTTTAATTAATTTTGAATTTGTTCTGGAGATCATTAAAACTACAGTTTTGCCTCTTTGACATTGCAAGGATAGACTTAAAACTTTAAAAAAAAATATGAAATTTAAACCATCAGCATTGAATAACAAAGCCCCCGGTTAGCATACAGGCAAAATAAAAACTAATGCTACAGCAGAACAGACGGCGCATCTGAGACGCGCAAGTGTTGCCAACATGCATTTTTTATTTTCTCTCAATAAATTACTGCAGATATCGATATTTAGTATCAAACAGTGCGATCCCATAGTTATACAAATTACTGGAATCCATGATATTTATATACGATTATAGGTTATGAATAATAATTTGATTGACCAATATTAAAGTATATTTATAGTTTTTATTAAAAACGGGACAAAATTGACATTTTTATTAAAATGATACTGTCCTGTTCAAAACAGTATTTATGGTTAGCCTATTCAGAAGTGATACAATAAGCAAATTCAAAAGGTAGAATGTTCAACGATGGATTTTGCTTTAATAACAGAGCTTCGAGCTAGCATCTGACTGAGCTGAATAATGACAATGCTGTTTAAAAAGGGAGGGAGAATGACTCAGATTTAGGTTGAATTAATGAAATAATATCTTAGACCATTCTTCTCTGTTGTATTGTATTATTCCTTGCTTATTTTTCAATTTTATGATCCATTTTTCCTTCCATATAATCCCTGTTTGAATCCTTTTCAGAGATTTTTGTTTTCTATTATGTTCTGAACTGTTCTCAAATTATATCTTCTAATGTTGCTTTTGATTAGACTGTTAATAATTGTAATTGTATGTTAATATAGTTTGCTAAATATCCATTAACTTTGCCAGTCTGCATTAAAAATATTAATAAAACCAAACACTAAGAAACAATGAACAGAGTTGTTGAGTTGAATGCAGTTGTAACTCTAACCCCAGTCCAGTTCTGCATTCTGCTACACCTCAAGCTCTCGGCACACCATTGTGGGGGGGGGGGGGGGTGATAAAAACTAATCAAAGCTATTCCATGAAGTTCATCCCATTCTAAAAAAGAAATACAGTGCGTTCTAATAAAAGAATGAAACGGCAAAGATTTTGACATGACCTGATAATAGATAAAGGAAATGAATCTAAAAATTAAAAGCTGATAATAAACAAAGGATAAAAAAATATTAATCAGTTTTTTTTAAAAAATCACAAATAAGAGTTTAAATGTTGATATTCATTTGTTTATGGACATTTATTTTATAACTTAAAAAATTTGGTTGGCCAGAATCGGATACAATGCAAAAAATATGCCGGTATGTTTAATAGAAAATTATTTAACACCCATGGGGGTCAGGGAGGATTACAAGAAATAACTCAAATCTCAAAGTTTCTCTTTAATGTTGTGGAAAGAAATGATTATTTTTTTTTTTTTGAAGTGCAAAGTGATTTTTTTTTTTCATTTTTTGAATCCAAAATAAAAATATAACAAAAATTTATATCACATATTTTGAAAATAGTGTTTAAAAAAAAAAAAAAAATTATACCACATATCCCATCTTTACCCTAAATTTAGTGGATAAAAAAAGTGCAAAAATTTTGCATTAATTTTCCTTCAGTGATATATTTGATTGATTGTACTATGTTGATTCCCTATGGAGTGCAGGATGGAAAGAATGACAAAACAGATTTCTCAACAGCTAGAAAAACAAAAGCACAAAAAACTGTCAAAGCAGTATGACTTGTTTGTTACTGCCTAATGATATATATGTAATCCTGCCTAAATGATATACATGTAATTCATGCCATTATTACATAGTAAAGAATATTATTATTATACAGAGCTTCCATGAAGTCTGAAGACATCGTGGGAAACCCAAACTGTCTACACAATCTATCATACCTCTCCTTGAATCCATTAACAGACAAAGTGCTCACAACTGACTCTGGTAACTCATTCACAGATCTCCAAACAAAGAATCTGGTCCTCACACTGCTATTAGCCACACTTTTATTTAACTTCCAGAGATGACTACTTGTTCTGGCCCCTCCAGCCAAGTGCTGAAACATTACCCCTTCATGAATCCTATAAAATCTTTTAAGCAACTTAAATGTTTCGATCATATCCTCTATTTTTTTCATATCAGCCAACTTCTGCAATTCATACGTCCTCAGTCTATCTTCATAGGGAACATTCCACGGGAAACAGTCAACTGGGCAATGGGCCAAGTGGACACCAGACATTTGGGTAACAAAATAATAGATGAAGTATGCAATGCTATTCTATTGATCTACTACCTGGTAAATTTAAATAATATTTTTTTGAGAAACGAGTTTAAAGAACTTTATAAACATAAAATTTGAAAAATGTCGCTTATAATTAAGTTTAATTTTGTGTAGAATTACAAAATTGTATAGAAGTTATATTGAAATTTCCCATGCAAAAAATGAGTCAGCTAGTTAATAAATATTTTCGTTTATATCATAATGACAGTATTAATTTTTGGTTGTGAAAGTTATGCAATGTAGAGCCAAAGCATGAATGAATTATTTGTGGATGGCACATTTTTACTTTCCCTGCCTCTTTTTGTTCAAATTTTTGTTATTTTGGCTAGAAATTATGGAGGTCCTGTTTTATGTTGTTTACTACCTAATAAGACTCTTGAAACATACACAAAATTATTTTATATGATACTTGAAATGTGGCCATTATGTGATCCCGAAAATATAAATTGATTATGAAATTTCCATTCATCAAGCTTTACGTATAGTATTTCTGCACGCTGACATAAATGGTTGCTTTTTTCATCTCGTACAAAATCTTTGTAAGCATTTAGCTTCATGCGAACTTTTAACCAGATACAATTCTGATGCGCTATTCACTTTAAATTCAAAAATGATCACAGAACAAGATATTATTTATGCTATTTCTGAACTTGAGAATCATTTATCCAATGAATTTGAACCAATTTTAGAATGGTTTACAAATACATACATAGGTCGTCTAAGGAATAATAGAACCAGGGCTCCACCGATTTTTCCCTCAAGCATTTGGTCTGTGTGCCAAAGAACAAATGGAAGCGATAGGACAAATAATTTTGAGGAAGCCTGTTATCGAAAACTGCAGTTGAGCTTTGGCAGCAGCACAATTCACTCAAATTTATGGATTTTTATAAATGAACTACAAAAAAAATTCAAAAAACATATGATGTTTATTATGAAAGAACAGTAGCAGGTGTTCAACATCAGCACAAATGTAGATGCTATGATGAAGCTCACCAAAGAATTTTGAAAAAAATTATAAATTACAATAGGGAAAATATAATAGAATATTTACATAGTGTTGCATATAACTATAATATGAATTGATAAATTTAAAATAAAAATTTTTTGTTTTGAATTTCATATACTTTTTTTTTGTTTTAATGTATATATGTAACATGTGTAAATATGTTTGTTAATTACAAAATAATATTAATAAATGAATTAAAAAACTATTTTTTCTTTATTTTAATATTGTGCAATTATACCTTTTCATTTTTCAATCATTTTCGGACCACTCTTTTTAACTATCTCTTTCTTAAATGATCCTACAAATTTCACTTTGATTCTGCCCTTCCATATACCTTTTTGATATATGTCCAGCAGCCACTCTCTTATCCACTTAACCAGTGTCATATCCATCCCCATTTGTTCTAATTTTCATAACAGTTTCCATGTGGTATTCTGTCAAATGCCTTTGCAAAATCCAGCAGAATCATTGTGTATCCATTTCCTTTATCCAACACTGCTGTTACTCTATTATAAAAAGATAGTAAATTACTAAGGCATGACTGACCCTTGACAAAGCCATGTCACCACTCACGCAGTATCATATTCTTATCCACCCATTCTTAAATTCCCTTTTCAACCAATTTTTGCAGTACTTTTACCACCATGTCTGAAATACTGATCGGTTTATAATTTGCTACTGAAGTCCTTATGTAAGGGAATTATTTTATCCTCTTTCTGCTCCCTTGGAACTCTACCAGAGCTGAGACTTAAATTAAAGAGCCTAGTCAGTGGCATTGCCAGATACAAATATTAATGCGAAATTTGACTAAGCTAATCTTTATATAGACAATATGCTGCTATATTATTAATAGGAATAATTGTATCATTATCATAGGACACTTTACAGAGGGAAGTTAATGAAGACCATGTTTCAAACTCTCAGATATCAGATGTCACAGGAGATGATTCAGTAATTGTGGAAAATAATACGCCAGAATCATCTTGTAAGTATAAATTTTTATTAATTGGAAAGCATCCATGATATATATAAAACATACAGTAAGACCTTATTGCACACACTTGAAAGGTCAACAAAGCTTCATTATTTTTGCTTCCTATTTATTTTTTTTAATTAATTCTGTACTATTTGAAAGGTAAGATATTTAGATTTTATTTTATATAATGATCCCAAACACAAAAAAACTATTAAACTTATTGTACACTGATACTGTGGATAGGCTGAAAGTTGAGAATAAATAGAAACTTGTTAATATTAAAATTTGAAGTCTACAAGTTATGTTTCATGTGTGTTTAGGAAATACACTTGAAACAGTGACAGAACAGCAATGAACAGACAGAAAGAAAATTTTATTCTGTGATTTTGGAGTTGAACAATGAATGGATGATATTCAGTTTTTGTTGATAACTTTAAATTTAGAGCAAAGCATGTTGGAATTAATAGTGGCATTTCTGATGAACAGCAGCTATCAAAACATCTATGGAAAATATGGACAACAGAAACTAACTTCCATATGAACAGTAGTGGAGTGAATCGGTGGGAAACAAATAATTAAATTTGTCACTCCTAATTTCTCACTCTGCATTCAGCCAAGAATTTTTGGTAGCTCACAAGAACACCGCTCCAGATGTGGGAATAGTGTTTTATAATTGGATAGATTTCTGATTTATATAAGGTAAATAGTAAGTTCTTCAGAGGTCAAATAAAACTAAGTATTCTGGAATGATATATTCCTTCTAGAAATATGATTAGAAGAAAATGGTTCTTTCTTGCAAAAAATAAGACAAGGTTCAGTCTAACATTAAAGCTGACAAGATTATCAACAATCCTTCTTCCCTCCAAAGACTGGTTTGCAAATCTGAATGTAGTAGAAGCAGATATTCATTAACTTCCCTCTAGAATTTTTGCTTCTGTTTAGTATAGCAGTTTTCACATACAAAAGAGAAGTATGTACTGTTATCAACAAATGAATCGGGTTTGCTTTCAAGCTAAAAATATTATCAATATACAGAAGGAGAGAGTAGATGAACAAAACTGTGTGCTACCTCAGCATTACTTGAAATATTCGAGGTAAAAGTTCTATCCACCATCGTGCATAATATATATCAAAAATATATTATTTCATATATTATGTATATATAATAAATCAAAAAATTTTATATATATATATCTCATCTTCCTTTTACCTTATGGTGTCAAGGATTTATTAATCATCTTCACATGTCACAGGATGAGGTGGTCAGCCCTATGCCCGGATGTATCCTATGTCCTGTAGTATTGAATTCTCAAGGTTGGTTTGCCTGCTTTTGCGGGATGAAAAATCCCGAGATAAACTGGGAAAAAACCCTACTGTCCACGCCCAAGACCAGCTAACTTGGCTATGGCTGAGGAAGATCCTTCAGTTCCTCACGTCACCGACGGGAATTGAACCTAGGACACTCCTTCCCTAGGCATATGGTTGCAAAGCGCACAGCTACTAGGCTAACCCTGCAGACATATATACACACACACACATATATAATTTTTTATCACTAGGCAACAAAAATGATTTCCAGCTGAAATCATAATGATATTAATGTAATTTACATATAGTGGACTGAATTGATCTATGCAGGAACCATATTAGTCCTCTGGCTTAATAACATTTTGAGAAATTGCAACAGAACACATCCTTGTAGTATTCCATCATTAAATGTAAACCATTCTGACTTACCAAATCTGATCTTTACCTGAATCAGTGAGATTTATTTTTGGTCACACAGTCCTCCATAACACAATCAATATCAACAATGTCCTTTGTCTGGAAAGACCTGGGTTTGAATCCCAAGGATGCAAAGAAAGAAAGAATCTTTATAAGGATTTTTTTTCAACTGAAGGTGAGTTAGCTGGCTTCATATGAAGGTTGCATGATTTTTCTTCCCAGAAAGCAGGCATTTTATCCTGAAACACAGAGAAACCAGTCAGAAGAACTTGCACAATTTAAGACATAATACACTAGCCTTAGTTGCTTCAGCTGTAATTCCAGACATCTGCATTCATTTCCAGTACAATTAGTCACAGAAATTTATATTTCTGTGGCTAATTTCCAAAAACATCTCATTTCCTCTTCATCATAACATCTGCTGACTCCTCAAAGGTTCCATCAATATGCTTAACATTCCTATTATCAGTTTCCTTTCTAGTTTTAGTCATTTACTATTTATTTCCATCTGGCTTTAATTCCCATATTTCTTCTTCATTATCACATTCCTGATAAGTATAATAAGGTATGTACAGAATGTTGTGACAGCACTACATGCTAAGTTTACATTATCTTAATCTTCTATTAACAGTTTTCCTTCAAATTAGTCTATTATCTATCAGCATTCTAGCATTGTCAGATTTTATATTTCGGTCTTCTAAGGCACTTTTAACTGCATCACTCTACCTAACCTTTAGTCTCCCTCTGATCCTACCTACTTGGGTTAACTCTGCTCACACATTCTTGAATGCTACCATTGTCAAGTTTCTTCCTGATATCTTCTTAATATAGGATTTAATCTATTCTGTAATATACAGTTCCTTGTAAGGTTCCCCATCTTGCTTACTTTTCTTCCTTTTATTTTATCAATGAATCGTATTTTATTTTAATTGTGCATTTAAACCTTTTTAGTAGTAATTAAGTAAATAAGAAAAACAAAGTATATCCATTACAAGAAGAAAGCATTAGAATGCTATATCAATCACGATTCACAGATTACCTAAAAGAAGCCCAAATCAGTGAAGATATAGAAGAAAAATTTAATAAAGATAATCCATAAAGCAGCCTCTGAAGTACTTGGAAAGAAAAATAAAATATTAAAAAGAAAAACATTCAAAATCTGGAACACAGATATAGAAAATGCAATAAAAGGGAAGCAAATAGCATACTAATCACACCTTCAAAAACATACAGAGGAAACAGATGAAATATACAAAAACAAAAGAAATATAGCTAAAACCATAGTACAAAGAGCTATGGTATGACCTAAATTTAATACCAGAAAATAATAATGAAGTAATAACTACTGATATAAAACAAATAAAGTTGGAAGAAGTAATAAAGGTATCAGAAAAGAGAAAATACCAGATTAGATGGCATAAATACAAAGCTTTGGAAATATAGCAGAGAATATATGCATCACAGATTCTTAAAATTAATAAATAGCTGTTGGAGGAAATCTGAGATTCCATCAGATTGGTTAAAAGCTAAGGTATATCTATATTTAAGAAAGGAGAAAGAGATGATTATGGAAAGAGGAATAAGCTTATTAAATACATCATAAAATTCCTGACATGTATCCTCAAGGGATTTACAGGATATAATAGTACTACATGAAAAACTTACATCATTACTAACTTCCTATCTAAAATTTTCCTCCAAATTAATTTGTTACCTGTCAAGACTCCAACCATTATCAGATCTTATATTTCTGTCTTCTAAGGCACTTTTTACTGTATCAATCCACTTACATGTTGGTCTTCCTTTGGATCTTTTCCTGCCAACCTGACAGAGAACACTTGTCTTTATTCTCCCTTTCTGTTTAAGTGACCATAACCACCCAAGTTTAGCTCTGCTAACATATTCCTGGATGCCAAGATTGTCGAGTTCTTTCCTACTATCCTCGTTTTTAATATGATATTGGCACTGATGTCATCTATACATGTCCCTAATCTTTCTGAGGACTCTCATATCTCTGGTCTCTAGTCATGGTCAAGTGTTTAATTTCTAACCCAGCTCTCAGATCCATAAGTTAAAATTGGTTTGAACACTGTCCTGTATACAGCTAATTTAGAGTTTTGACTAATTTCTCTCTTATTCCATATAAATTTATTCATTTGACTTCCTCCCATACCAACTTTGTTCATTCTGTTGTCCATTTCCATATTTAATTTACTATCTTCACTAAAAATTGTGCCTAAGTAGCTGAAATGTTTTACATGTTCTATAGGTTCTCCATTCACAATGCAGTTGACATTTTCAATGATTCTGTCTATTTTTATTGTCTTTGCCTTGTTATTAGTGACCTTCACACCAAATCTATTACAACAGTTATTCAATTTAGTCAGGGAATTTTACAGACTTGTACCAGATTTATTAAAAGTATGACATCATCCACATAAAGTAAAGAGCTGAGATTAACATATCTAATTTTGATATCAGATTTAATACTACTTTCCTTCATAACATGATCCATATAGATAATGAATAACAGAGGGGATAATGTACATCCTTATCTGACACAAAATGAACTGAAATAAAGATTAAGTATTGCTTGATATAATACCTCATTGACTCTATATAACTGTAGCATTTTGAATAGCTTTTCTCTTGGCACTTTGTCATATGCCTTTTCCAGATCTACAAAACTTAAATACAGATCCCTTGATTTCTCAACTATTTGTTGTAAAATGAAAATCTGATCCCAGCAGTCTTTCCTATTTGGCCTGAATCCAGCTTGTTCTTCACCAAACTTCCCTTCCACAATCCTTCTCAACTGTTTCTCAAGTATACTTGCATAAATCTTACCAGGGACGCTCAATAGAGTGTAATTCTCACATTCAGGTTTATTTTCCTTTTTATATACAGTATATATATGGGTACTATGAGATCTCTACTCCAATCATCTGGAATTTGTCCCTCTGTCCAGTCCTGAACTGTGCAACCACTGTAAGACTTATACCTCCATACTAGAGCATTTCTGTTCGAATATCATCTACTCCAGCTGCCTTTCCACATTTCAGGCTTTTGATTGCTTTTTCTACTTCAAGTATGGATAAGTCTTCCTGATTGCATGCCTCTTGAATGTTTATCATTGTGCTGTCACTGATTGTTTCATTTAGCAATTTTTTGAAGTAATTACTTCGACATCGAGAATATCTTTTTCTCCAGTTTTCATATCACCTTTGTCATCTCTAATTCTTTTTCCACAGCCTCCAGAATATATATCTTGCTGCCTTCCTAATATTTATTTTCTATGTTCTTACCAAAGTATTCCCATGACTTTTGTTTAGCTAATTTTACACAGTGTTTAGTTTGCTTACATTTATCTCTGTATTCTTTAAGAACACAAGCTGACTTATTTGTCAGGAACTTTTGATATGCTTTATTCTTTTTCTTCGCTGCCTCTCTGATTGAATCAATCAATGCTTTCTTCAGGGCTTGCCACTGAATCTCCAAGGTTTGGTTCTGTTCTCAAATGCTTTCATTATTTCCTAAATAATGTTTGTGTATTTTGGTCTAGAGTTCACATCTGATTGCTGCTCAGCTTTTATTCTAAGACTAAATGGTGATCACTTTCAATTTCAGATCCTCTGTACACTCTAGTGTCCTGCACTAGTAAGAAAAGATCACTATCATCAATAACATAGTCAATGATACTTTTCTTATTCCTTGCCTCTTCTCTCCATGTGAATTTGTGCACATTTTGGAACATTGTGTTAGTAATAACCACTCCATGTGCTGAACAGAAATCTAACAGGTACTTGTATTATTATTCAATTTGCTCTTTTCTCCAAATTATCCCAAAATATTTTTGTATATCTGGTAGCATTTCCTACTCTGCTGTTTAAATCTCCAGCAAGGACCAACTTTTCCTTTTTCATTTTGTCAGTTTCTTTCGCTAAAACCTCAAAAAAATTCCTCCACTTCTACCTTAGGAGAACCTTCCATGGGACAATAGGCACAAATAAGTCTCATTGTCAGGTTTTCCCATTTTGATATTTGCCCACTTTACCCTATTTGATATCGCCTTCCATTGAAGAAGATTATCCTCATATTTAGTGTTGAATACTATAGCTACTCCTTCTTTTCCCTGATTGTTACTGCCTGAATATAACATTTTGTATTTATTGCTTAGAAAGATCTCACCAGTTTTTGTCTTTTTTGTTTCAGCCAGCTCCATTTCTTTGCCATTCAGGCTTCTTATGTTGATAGTACCGATCTTGAATTCTGGTGATGTCGAGTTGGGATGTGTTTCAGGATTTGTTACAGTAGCTGACTTTTTGCTGTTTGCAATGGTTCCCTGGCAAAAACATTTGGGGCTTTGTTTAACCAGGCGATGCCCCAGCCAGCATGAAATTCTGTCATGTTGTGCCATTATTTTAGATTGTGGATTAAGCCAACAAGAATACAATTCATCATCAAATTCCTGCCATGTACCCTCAACGGGTGTGCAGGATATGATAGTACTACATGAAAAATTTACATCATTACTAACTTCTTATCTACAATTTTCCTCCAAATCACTCTGTTACCTCTCAAGACTCCAACATTATCATATCTTATATTTCTATCTTCTAAGACACTTTTTACCGTATCAATCCACTTGTATCTTGGTCTTCCTCTGGATCTCTTTCCTGCCAATTTGGCAGATAACACCCGTTTTGCTAATCTTTTCTCTGACATTCTGTTTAAGTGACCATACCACCTGAGATTAGCTCTGCTAATGCATTCCTGGATGCTGACAATGTCAATTTCTTTCCCGATATCCTTGTTTTTATATGATATTGCCATTGATGGCATCTGCTCATGCCTTTAATCTTTCTCATGATTCACATATCTGCGGTCTCTACTCTTTGGTCAAGTGTTTTACTTCTAACCTGGCTCTCAGATCCATAAGTTAACATTGGTTTGAACACTGTCTTGTATACAGCTAATTTAGTGTTCTGACTAATTTCTCTCTTATTCCATATAAATTTATTCAGTTGACTTCCTGCCATACCAGCTTTGTTGATTCTGTTGTCTTTTTCCGTATTTAATTTGCCATCTTCACTAAAAATTGTGCCTAAGTTGCTGAAATGTCTCACTTGTTCTATATGTTATCCATATAGAATAACATGTGAATGCTTTTGTCTGTTTTCATTGTGATTGTCTTATTATTGTTGACCTTCATACCATATCTATTACAGCAGTTTTTCAGTTTAGTTAGGTAATCTTGCAGACTTGTATTGGATTTATTTAAAAGTATAATACTGCCCACATAAAGGAAAAAGCTGACATTAACATCTCCAATTTTGATATCAGTTTAATACCACTTTCCTTCATGTTGTAATAGATTTCACGGTATGATATGAACACAGATGGATAAGAAAATAACTATTTATTAACTTAGAAGCTAATATTTCGCTGGTATTATATCCAGCATCTTCAGAGCACACAACACATAAGCCTATCACGCGTACCACTTTCCTTCATAATGTGATCAATATAGATCAGCGTTTCTCAACCTCTCTAAGCCCAAAGAACAGTAAAATGCCTAAAACAATTCTGCAGACCACTAAGTTACAGAGGTGTTGCTGGGGAGAGGGGGAATCCGTCCCTGGCAGCAACTTTTTTTTTTTTTTTTTTTTTTTTTTTTTTTTTTTTTTTTTTTTGGCGTTTATGAAATTTTGCTTTACTGTCTACAAAACAGCAACTGAGTGATGAAATAGACTCCGACAATGTGATCGACGATTTTGCAAACGGAAAAATAACATTTTAGAATGTTTGAATTTTAAAGTTTTACTTCAAAAATAAACATAGTGTTTTTAATTTATTTCCCTAAA
This sequence comes from Typopeltis vanoorti, assembly GCF_054136105.1. NCBI lineage: Eukaryota > Metazoa > Arthropoda > Arachnida > Uropygi > Thelyphonidae > Typopeltis > Typopeltis vanoorti. The sequence goes on along the minus strand of NC_143555.1, from coordinate 96,615,324 downwards.
CGTCGTTTTCACTTTTCATAATTTTTTTAAAAAAACCTACGTAGAAATTACCAACATTTCGGAAAAACTGTGCCATTTATAACATAATAAATCTAAAAGCATGTTTTGAAAGATATGGCAACATAATTAATTAAATTGGAAGTAAATGATTAAAAGTGTATCATCATTGAACAAAGTTTTAATTTTTGTTAAACAAATAAGATGATATAATTATGTTACTACTTATTTTTAATGAGATGGTTGAGCTTCTCGGCCCTTGCAGAGTTGCTGGATATCTGGCTTGATATTGGTCAACTTCAGTTGAAGATCGGCACGCACACTAAGACGATTTCTGTATTTTGTTTTTATTTGAAGGAGCGATGAAAATCCTTTCTCACAAAGATAGGTTGTAGAAAACTGCGGGATGATTTTCAATGCTTCTTCGGATAATTCTGGAAATTCACTTCTCACTGAAGACGAGATCCAAAATCAAGCAAAACCAAGATCACGGAATTGCATTTTGAGCCCACTGTCACTTGAAAGCTCAGTTAACTTCCTTTTTCGATAACGAAAGGTCGTTCTCGTGACTGCAAGCCTGAAATGGATCGCGAACCCACAAAAATTTCTTATAAAAGTTATTCGGAAAATATGTTTCAAAATTCCATTTCAGATTTTTGAGGTGGTCACGAACCCTTTCCACAAACTCAGAATGAACAAAAATATCATTTTCCACTAAAAAGGATTCCAATGTTGGAAAAGGTGCAAATTGTCTGTGTTTTAGATAATTAATCCATAAAACCACTTTTTTCTCGAATGCCTTTATTTTGTCATAGGCATCAAGAACAGTTAAAACATTTCCCTGAAGGGAGAGATTTAGTTCATTTAATTTCGAAAAAATGTCTGAAAGATAAGATAGTGTTGATAACCATGCTTCGTCAACAAGGAGTGATGCAAAATCAAAATTACGTTCATTTACAAATAATAAAACTTCATGCCTTAATTGAAATAACCTTGTTAGTACTTTGCCCCTGGAAATCCGGTGAATTTCAGAATGAAGCAAAAATTGTGTATATTCACTGCCCATTTCATCGCAAAGTACTGAAAATAATCTGTTATTTAACGGTCGGGCTTTAATAAAATTAACTAGTTTGACAGCATTGTATAGCACAGTTTTAAATTCTTGTATCATTCTTTTGGAGGCTAATGCTTCCCTATGTATGAAACAATGCACACAATTCATATCCAGCACTACTTCTTTGACCTTAGAAACAACCCCACTATGTCTGCCTGTAAGAGCGCGAGCTCCATCCGAACAGAAGCCTATACATTTTTTCCCACTGGATCCCTTTGTTATTATGTAATTATTGAGAGAGTGAAATATTTCTTCTCCAGTTGTCGGGATGACAAAGTTCTACCAAACAGAATATCATCATAAATGTTGTCATCATGCGCATACCTTACGTAGCATATTAACTGCGCATCATCTGTAACATCAGTAGTCTCGTCTATTTGTAACGCATAATAAGGGCTTTTCTTAACTCTTTCGATTAACTGAGATTCTACATCACCTGCCATATCATTAATGCTGCGACCAACAGTGTCATTTGAAAGAGGAATCAAATCAACATCTTTTAGTAACTTATTGCCAAACATAGTTTTTACCACATCTTTTACAGCTGGAAGTAGTAAATTGTCCCCGATAGAATGAGGTTTCCCTGTTTTCGCTATGCGCAAACTTAAGAGATAGGATGCTTCCAGTACTTTGCTATTAATGGAACCCATGTCTGAAATTATATCTTTCCCATGATTTAATATCCCTAAGCATCGCTGTAAAAATTCAATTATCTTATTTTTTACATCACAGTGTTTAGTTTCTAAATGTTGTCGGAGTTTCGCAGGTTTTATGCACTCATTCGACTGACTGCCTCTGTTTGGTCTAAATCCAGCTTTTTCTTCAACAAGCTTTTCTTCCACAATCCTTCTGAACTGTTTCTCAAGTATACTTGCATAAGTCTTACCAGGAACACTCAGTAGAGTGTAATTCTGTAATAACCTCTGTTATTCTCACATTCAGTTTTTTTTCCCTTTTTATATATGGGTACTATGAGAGCTTTACTCTAATCATCTGGAATTCGTCCCTCTGTCTGGGCCTTCTGAACTATGCAGTGCAGCCACTGTAAGACTTTTATACCTCCATACTTCAGCATTTCTGGTTGAATATCATCTACTATTACATCCTTCAGGAATACATATCCATACTTGAAGTAGAAAAAGCCCTCAATGGCCTGAAATGTGGAAAGGCAGCAGGAGCTTTTCTTCCACAATTCTTCTCAACTGTTTCTCAAGTATACTTGCATAATTCTTACTAGGAAAACTCAGTAGAGAAATACCTCTGTAATTCTCGCATTCAGTTTTATTTCCCTTTTTATATATGGGTACTATGAGAGCTTTACTCTAATCATCCGGAATTCGTCCCTCTGTCCAGTCCTTCTGAACTATGCAGTGTAGCCACTATATGACTTTTATACCTCTATACTTGAGCATTTCTGATCAGAAATGCCATTGATGGCTTTTTCTACTTCTAGTATGGATATGTATTCCTGAAGGATGTGATAGTGCCTGTTGAGTGTTTTTTACCACTGTGCTATCACTGCTTGTTTCATTTAGCAATTTTTCGAAGTAATTACTCCATTTTTCAAGGATATCTTTTTCTCCAGTTTTCATGTAACCATTATCATCTCTAATTCCTTTTACAGCACTCATTCTTCCATTTCTGAGCTTCTTCAACAATGCAGCATATCTTGCCACCTTCTTTATATTTATTTTCGATGTTCTTACCAAAGTCTTCCCATGACTTTTGTTTAGCTTTCTTACATTTGTCTCTGTATTCTCTAAGAGCACCAGCTGACTTATTTTCCAGGAACTTTTGATATGCTTTCTTCTTTTTCTTCACTGCCTCTTTAACTTTCTGTGTCCACCATGGAGTTCTGATTTTTCTATTCTTGCAGCAACCTCACCACATGCCTCTCTTGCTGAATCAATCAATGTTTTCTTCAGGGCTTACCACTGAATCTCTAAGGTTTGGTTCCTGTTCTCAAACTCTTTCATTTTTTCTGGAATAATGCTTGTGTATTTTAATTTACAGTTCATATCTGAGAGCTGCTCAACTTTTATTCGCTTTAAAACTTTCTTATATGTTCTTCTTTTCAATATGAAATTCAATTTTATCCTGCTCAAGACTAAATAGTGATCACTTCCAATTTCAAATCCTCTGTACACTCTGGTGATCTGCACTAGGTAGAAAACATCACTATCAACAATAACATAGATTAGCCTCGTATTTAGTGTTGAATACTATGGCTACTCTTTTTCCTTGATTGGTATTGCCTGAATATAACATTTTGTATTTATTGCTCAGAAAAATCTCACCAGTTTTTGCCTTTTTTGTTTCAGTTATCCCCATTATGTCGATCTGGTATTATCTAATTCCTCAGCTAGTTCTGTTTCTTTGCCATGCAGGCTTCTTATGTTGGTAGTACTGATCTTGAGCTCTGGTGATGTTGAGTTCAGGTGTGTTTTAAGATTTGTTCCGGTAGCTGACTTTTCGCTGTTTGCCCTGGTTCCCTGGTGAAAAGAGTGGGGGGGGGGGGGTGGCCTTGTTTAACCGCGTGAAGCCCCAGCCGGCATGTTTTGTATTTTGGTTTAAGCCAATAAGAATCCAATCTGGGTTAGCTAAATCCCAAATTGCCAGCCCATCCTTGTTTGTTCAGTATCCAGGTAGATACATAACAGGGTGCACTACAAGAAGGTGAGTATTGGACATTAGGGCTGAAGTCCTGGTCACTTCTCTGCTATGTGGAGGTTCCCTCTCAGTTATACAGATTTGACCCTTTAGCACCCTGTTTATTAAATACAGGTTACAAAATTTACAATAAAATACTGAATATAGAACTTAGAAATATTACAAGCAATCTACTCTCCGAAGAACAAAATGGTTTTAGGCATTGAAGATCATGTATAGATAATATTTATGTGCTAAAACAAATTATTGAAAAAAGATGAGGATTTAATTTAGTGACTCATGTGGCCTTTATAGATTACGAGAAAACCTTTGATAAAATACACAGAGGAAAACTATGGAATGTAATGAAAAAACAAGAATATCCATTACATTTGGTACAAGCTATACAAAAAATTTTTATAAAGATACAAAAATACAGTTACAATTAGGTAATAAATTAACAGAAGAGATTGAAATAAAGCAGGGCATCAGACAGGGATGCAGCTTATCTCCAACTCTATTCAGTATATATATTGATCAGATCATAAAAATATGGAAAGCAACAATAAAACAAGGTATCCACTTAACCAGAAGAACTGTTATCAATATAATGCTGTGTGCAGATGATCAGATTATATTACAAGACAATGAAGATGACCTTCAAAAATCAGTTTATGAATTAAACAAAATAAGCCAACAATACAGTTTAAAAATTTCACAAAAGAAAACAAAAGTCATGTCATTTAAAGGTCGGAATCATGTTGATCAAGAATAGAATAGATGACACAGTTTAATTATTTAGGCTGCATGATAACATATCTAAAAAATAAAGATATAGATGAAAAAATAAAATTCCAGAAAATCTGTGGAACAATTAAAACGGCACTGAATAAAAAATCAAGACGAGAAGCTCAACTAAAATTTTGTTAAGTAATGACCACTCCCACTCTGTTATGTGATTCAGAAACAGATGGTTAAAAAGAAAGATGAAAGTAAAATACAAGCTGCAGAGATTCGATTTTTAAGAAACAATTATAAAGTATGCACAAAAGTGGACCATATAAGAAATGAAGACAGACAATAACTAGATATTTATAACATAAATGAAAAGATCAAGGAATATAGAGAGAAATGGAAAGTACATCTATTTAGGATATAAAGATATTGGCTACCAAAAGAGGTGGATACATATAGATCAAAGGGAAAAAGAGAGAAAGAGGAAGACCAGCAAAATGGCAAGACCAGTGAATCCAGAACAGGCAGATGCCTAATCCTTGAAGAGAAGAAGTAGTAGTAGTAATTTATTATTATTATTGTTGGTGATTTGGTGTAGACTGTTTGAAGAAAAAAAAAAACTACATGTCATGCAAAATAGTAAAGAAGTCTGCTATAGAACCAGAATGGTGGAATCCATATTGATGATCGCTAATTATCTTTGTAGCCAAGCGGTAAAGAAGCTAGTTGTTATTGACTTTATTCATCACTTTCAAGCGTATTGAGATGGTGCAATGCAAGGTGTCAACACTTTTATCTTCTTTTTTCAGGAACAGACTAGATAAAGGCTTTCATTGTGTAGAATTTATGAATACAAAAACACACATTAGAGCAATTACTATACTTACAATTAAGAAAATATGAATACGACACAAGTTACATGGCATCACACAGAAGTAAGATAATTCTAATTGCTATGTTAATCATTTACATTAGCCTGACTTCTGGTGGAGGGGGGGAACTAATTAAGCCAAAAAAATACTAATTAACCAAGTCTCTGCACTGTACCAAAACCTCGTTTGAAAGAAAATTCAAGGAAACTTGTAAGATGCTGATCCATCTTTCTAGGTACATTTTATGTAAAAATAAAGAAAAACTAATAGCGAAGTTCCAAAGCCTGAACAAGAATGCAACACACAATCCAGGCTCAGAGGAGCAGCCAATCACAAACAAGCAAAGTGAAGAGCAACCAACCACCAATGGACCACAGCCAACCTTAATGATGCTGTTCTGCTTCTACAAAAAAAGGCTTAAACTACACTATTGCACCATGATCAGTCAACAAATTAGACTTCATATACCATAAAGTGGTCTAAAATCAGTATAATAAAATATGGACAGAAACATCCAGTATACCGAATTATAATAAACAGCTAAGTTCCAATTTAGCCAAAGTAGAAAAATTAGCCCTTAAATCTCTAAGAAATAACAAAGACATTATTATTATTACCTTGGCAGACAAAGAAAATGCTATCATCCTTCTTGATCTGACAACTTACCTTGAAAAAAATGAACCAATTTGTATCTGACCACAATACATACCAATTGGTAAATTACAATCCTACGAACTAAATTAAAAATCTATTACTGCATTATGCCTGAACTTCCAGAATATATAGCCTTCCAAAAATACACAAAACAAACACAACCGATAATTGAAGAAATCGAGAGCCCAATTATCATTTACTAAGAAACTAGCGGCTACACTCAAGGAGTTTGCAGGTAATTTCCCCCTCCTCATAAAAATATGACAAAACTTCATAAACAAAATTAAAAACATCACACTCAACAACAAAGAGTTATTAGCTTTGATGTAACTGCCCTTTTCATGAATGCCCAGTCAATGATACAATTCCTCCCATACAGAACAATTTTCCACCCAATATTGCAGCCTTCTTTGTCCATGTACCTTGCTCCAGATATTTCATATGGCAAAATAATTTCCAACTGCAAAAAGAAGAAGGGCTCACCCACCTATACCTAACTTTTATATGGAAGACTTCAAGTGACAAGCTTTAGATTCAGCAAGTCTAAAGTCCAAAGTTTGGCTTTAGACTTGCTGAAGATATGCTGACAATATATTTATATATCGAAAATAGATAGAACACTACATAAATACAATATTAAGGCAACTTTCAAATCTCCTGCAAAATTAAAGTACAGGTGTCCCTTGCTTAATGTGGGATTTGATTAACGCAGCGAAATTAATTGCGCCGATTCCTTTATATTCGCGGCAAGAATTTTAATTAACGCACCTTTAAATTTACTGCGCAGAAACATGCAAGCCTCGAGGAGTGCTTCCTGACCAAGAGAAAGAAAGTCGTGAACATTATGATGTCATTCCTCCCATTAAGAGTGGGTGTATTACAAGCTCCAATTGTTCTGCTGTATTTAAAAAATACAGCAGAACTTTGCTTTTAGATAACGCAATTGGTCATTCAAATTCTCTTAATGATCTGTGTGAGAATGTTAGTTTTATTTTTTCCACCAAATATATCATTGCTACAACTCATGGACATGGGCATCATTGCAACTTTCAAAACCTATTTTCTTAAAAAGACATTCTCAAAGGCAGTAGAAACAACAACGGGAGAAAATGCAATTACGCTCCAAGTATTTTGGAAAAATTTTAACATTAAATACTCAATTGAAACCATTCATGACTCATGGGAGCAAGTGTCTTCTAGCTGCATGAGAGCTGTTTGGAAAAAACCTTTTGCCAGAATGTGCTAATGACTTAGGTGGTTTTCAAAATCTTGTGAACAACGTGGTTGAAGAAGTCATTGCAATTGTGAAGACCTTGGTTTTGACGGTGTTAATGCAGAAGATGTTAAATAATTATTGGATTCAAATTCAAAAGATTTCATTGACAATGACTTCTTGAAATTGAAACAACAACAACACACATATGAAGACAACGAACAAATGGAATGTGAAGATGAGGTTCCAGAGGAGATAACAATCAAAGAACTGGATGGAATATTTCGCAGTTTAGAATCGCTTAAGCAGCAAGTAATGGATATGGATCCAGATGTTAATCGAAGAATGTTTGTTTGCCGAATGTCGTGACGTTCTATTTTCATGTTGTGTTCTAATCTGCCATCTTGTTTCAAGTCACTCTTATTAATAAAACAACTAATTTGCAAATTGATCACCGATCCAAAAGTAGGGAAATTTATAATTATACTGCGCCACCCTATTTTTAGATTAGTCTATATAAAACAGTAGGATCAATTCTTAATTAAGTTAGCATTTAGGCCGAATTATTTACTATTCTACTTGGGGCACCCGCAAGATTCGAATTTTTTATGAACGGTGCAATAAAAGGGAATTCAGGCAAACACAATATTTAGATTAACAAAATAAAACATTTAATATATGATATATAACAAATACAAGAATTCTACTTTTAAATGGAACAATACAAATAACTTAATACATCTTGCTAAGTCACTCATTCCAATTCAATGTTCTAAACTTTAACATACAATTCACAGCTTCAAAATTACAAGCTTTCTTAACTCAAGTTAATAAAACAAAACTTCTCATTTGATCAGTCTGCACATATCTATCAGTTGTACTTAATGTTTAAATTCACAGCAGGCACTAATCAAGGTAGACAATATTCCAAGTAATCTTATTTCGGACCTTGAACTTCGAAGATACGTTATAGTTAATGTTAGAATAAACAAACATGTATGACTACTCTTACCAGATACAATCTTCAATACATCAATTTATTGTGAGCACACTTATGAATTAACTTATTTAATCTAGTGGAACACATTAAATAAAATTCTCCAACGCTTTAACTGAACTACTGTTAATCGCGCTTCACTACTCTAAACAACAGCAATAAGGCACTGATATTTTTCCTTGTTTACTTTTCTCCAACTAGTTAAATTCATTATAATTCTTCTCAGGGTAACATAGAATTAAGACGTAATCCTAGACTAACTGGAACTAATCAGAATTTCCCATTGAATGTCCAGTTCTTTATTTATCCGATTACGACATCAATTTTCCTACAACAACAGCTGATTTCACTTGCAGCTGAGTATATGATTCACTACGTTTTTGCTCACTTCAAACACTCTTCTCATGAATTTCTGCCCTAAAGAATTTATAATTTTCTTTCACTTTTTTGCTTGTATCCTACCTTCCTTCAGGCTCCGCAAAACTCCCCCATTTTCTCTCTAATAAATTTCTTATTCTCTTCTTTCTCCTTTTTGTTCCAAGGTCACGCACTCTTCGACTCGTGCTTGTTTATTTCATGCATCTCCATGACAACGCATGAACGCAAACATTTCGCTAATGTAATACACGCTTTACTACTACATGAGTGATTACATAACGTTAAATTTTCACAAATAAGAATAAACAGAATATTTGAGCTACTGCATAACTCTAAACTTCTGTAACAGAAATAAATAGAGAATATTTACATTTCAATTAATACGCAGTTAAAATTATCAAGTACAAATTCTATAATATTAACATAGTAATAAATAAAATAACTTAATAATATTTAACACAGTATTTTCATTATTAATACATATATCTTTGATTAATTAATTTAATATTAGACAAAATTAAGGTAGTTATATGAATATTTAATTGTAAAATAAGTGATTTACATTAAATAATATTTACAAGTTTTGCCTATGTGATGGAAGATCATGTTGGATTCTGAAAAATAATAAGAACTGGATGGAATATTTCGCAGTTTAGAATCGTTTAAGCAGCAAGTAATGGATATGGATCCAGATGTTAATCGAAGAATGTTTGTTTGCCGAAGTTTAGAGACTCATTTTGCTTGTTATCGTAGAATTTATGCTGATAAGAAAAAAACTAAAACTGTTCAAATGACTCTTGATAACTTTTTTTGATAAAAAATTGCAGTAACTAATGTAGGTACAAGCATTTATTAAACATTTACTTTGTATTCATTTTTTATCTTTCCTAAAAGAGTACCATATAAAACGAATTATTAATAGACTAATCAATCATGGACGAATTGTAATTTTTACCATTGATTATTATATTTATTTAACGAGATTTTGATGTATGCGGTAACATCGAGGGATTAATTAATCGCATTAATCAAGGGATACCTGTATACCCAGTTCATCCAAAGACCCCTTCCTTACCTTGCCCACCAGGTAAAATCTAGTGCACCTGCAACTTACCCTACATAGGAAACCAGAGCATACCATTCCAACATGAAAAGGCAAACACAAACGCCAGATTAAATTTATTAACTATGGTAAAACAGACCTGTTCAGACCAGGCACTCCAAACACATTACAGAATTAACTGGATAAAGCACCAAGTCCATACCAAAACCTGATTTAAATGAAAATTCCTGGAAGCTTGTGAGATGCTGATTCATCATCCTAATCTCAACAAGAATGATAGATTAATAATTTCAAGAATCTGGAAGCTCCATCTGCAACCTATATAGCAGCTACTTTAGACCATGATGCAGAACCCCAACACAAAAACCTTATGATAACAGGACTGTAGAGATATATCTTTAAAATTATGTTTAGGTAATATTACCATGCTACCATCAGGATGTGAATGAGATGGAAATAAGGAGATGCAAGAGTTGTGTCCCAACAGCCTTAGCGAGAGACTTAGAAGGCTCAACTGCAACTTGAGAAGAAGGCAAACTTATTGCATTCAGCCCTCACAAAGTCTGCTTAATTTTCTTACACTTGTTTCAGACAGCAGTGTAGGCTGAGTGAGAAGCTAGAGTGTTTGACTTCAGCCATTGAATATATGCTATATTTTTATCATCAAGTACACTTTTTTTTTAATAGAGAATCAGAGATTGAAAAGAGTTAGGGGCTTTGTAGTGAAGAGGAGAATGAAAGTCCTCATTTTCAGTAAGGAATATTTCAGTTGTTTCGTTAGAGAAGGTATTTAGAGTAAGAGAGCAGAAACACTTATCAGACCTTGATAAGTGGACATAGAAATCCCTGAGGTCATCCTACTTAGCACTGTTGTAATGCAATAAGGCATCACTCTAATATTAATTTAGATGAGATCAATATATGAAAAGAGAGACTTGATTATAATTGAAGTTGAAGAGAGCTGGTTAAGAAAATGTATTGGTAGATTAACTGTGTGTTGGATCATGACCGATAACAAATGATTCATCTTTCCTTCTGGCTTGATCTGCAAAGTAAGAGATTAGTAGCCAGTTTGTGTTATTGAACATTAAAATCTGATAGGAAAATATTCTCACAGTTTGGGTAATTGGACTGTATGAAATCAACTTTTAGAGATAAATAGTCAGAGCACAGCATGGTTGTCTGAATTAGGAGAATGGTAAAATCAGCAAATGAAAGCTATAGAGTAAGACAGTTAAATGCACTCGGGATTTAATCTTGGGGGGTGGGGATGAGTTGAGTAGATGATTTGAGAATACACATTGCATTCGAGCTATGACTGAGCATTTGCAATGATCGCCAACAATACATGATACCCATGATCTCCTCTAGCCCGGCTCGAGCAGACAAAGTAGCGTTTGGTTGCCAGAGCACTAGTTCGTTCGCCTTGTGTTCACAGCAGCCATGATTCCCGAGAGCTATAGGGTATTCCCACCTTATGTGATTGCTAATTCATAAGTAGTATAGAAATAGAAGACACAACACAACATAAATAAAAAAAAAATGAATTTTAATTAGGAAAAGATTTTTGGAAAATTTTCTAGTGTTATTTTCTTTTGGTGGTGGTGGAGCAGGCCCATTCCCCCCCCACCCCACCCCCCATTCATGGATGTACCACTGGAGTAAGGTAAGGAAATCTTAAACCAGAGCAGATTTCATTGTGAAAAGCTGAGATTTCATAACCTTTGGCAAGGAATGTATAATTTAACAAAAGCGCATTTCTCTTCTTTTTTTTTTACAGAAAGCATCATTCAAATTGTAGTAAGGATAGCAGAAATGAGTTGTAGTCATGGAAGACACTGTCATATATATATTACTCCCATACACAAAAAGCAGAAGAGCCTATAGCAAATAAATGCTGTATGTGCAGAGTCAGGAGTAAAGTAATTTGTTGATGTATTATTATTATTATTACGGGCAACTCCAAGGAGTCCTTAATTCATCAAGGGAGGCCCTAAACGTTATGTCAAAAACTATCCAACATTTGGCCAGTATCTATCATACTTTGTTTTGAACTCATTCACGGTCATGGCACTCACAACGGACTCTGGCTACCTATTCCACTCATTTACTACTCTCCAAGCAAAAAAACCCTAATTCTAATACCTTTACTAACTACATTCTTACTCAGTTTCCATGGATGGTCCCTAGTTCTCTCACCACCAGACCTGTTCTGAAAAAATCCTCTGAATTAATCTTGTAAAAACCTCTCAGTAATCTATATGTCTCAATCATATCACTCCTTTTCTGCCTATCGACCAATTTCTGTAACTCACAAATTTCCACCTGTTCTCGTAAGGTGTTTATTCCATAGACCTGCTACTGTCTTGGTCACTCGCCTCTGAATCTTCTCTACCTCCTCATCTTCACCAAGAAACCCCAGGAGCATATATCTGCATGCAATAGTCTAGGTGGGGATCTTATCAAGGCTCAGTAAAGAAGAAAAATAACCTCCTTGTCTCTGCTCATCAGGTATTCTTCAGTACCCAAGTAATCTGATGAGCTGCTTTAGTCACTTTTGTATGTGCCTCTAAACTTTTAACTCCCTATCCACTAACACTCCCAAGTCTGGCTTCATCAATTTCCTGGAGTACAGCTCCACCAATGTGGTATGCAGCTGGTAATCTTTCACCCCAAAATGCATAACCTTACACTTTGCCACATTAAACTGACATCCAATTTCCTTTGCCCAGTCTGCCAATCTATCCAAATTATCCTGCAAAATTTTGACTTTTTTTTTTTTTTTTTAAAGATGAAAGACAGGCGTTTGCATCTGTTTTGTGTAATGAAGTCTCATATAAAATGGCAGTACTTTTCATGTTTCCAGCAAGAAAAGTCCTTATTCTTTGCATCTTAGAAGCAATTCAAGCAAATTCCAACCACAGAGTACCATTTGACTGAGTTATGGAGGCCCACTTGCATAGTGCAGTGCAATACCAAATGGCTTTGGTATTGCATTACTTAAAATACGAAACTGTGCATAACAATCCGTATATTCACTTTTTTTTAACTAGTGGTTCTCAGTGGATTTGGAATTACAAATCCCCTCTTTGAACGATGTATTTTACAATAAGTAAACTCTTCGTTGTTATGTAAGTACTGATGGGGGAGGTAAGCATTAAAAACACTTCATTGCATCACAAGATAGCTCTTCAGTGAAAGGATAATAAACATCCATTATTGTTTAATAGCTGTATGGTAAAATAGTTTGCCTTTGAAAAGTTTCAAAAGTATATATTGTTTTGCTGTTTAGCTAAGATAAAAAAAACAATAATGGAGCCAAAATAAAGCTTTTTTTAGGCTCTTTTCTTCAATACTATTTTTATATTGTATTTTAACATTTTTAATGCATCAAATTCTTTACAAATAATAAAAACAGGTATTTTTCTTCATTTCCTGAATTTGCACACTTTTTTCTCCCCAATGTTAATTCACCGTGCATAGTATTTATATGAAAAATATATTTGAAAACAATACATAAACCATAAAATGCTTTAATATTATGACTTCTGTAATAACAGCTACTACAGTTAAATTAACTGTAATATAGTGTTATTCCATATTAACTTTGTATGTTATTGCATTATGGATTTAATTATTTTTTCTTTTCCTTCAGCTACATTTTGATGCTACATTTTGACATAATTTGGAGTAAAGTCTTTTAATGTGCCACAAGATGGATTTTGTAAAACCAATTACCAAACTCGTTTTCTTTGTAATATCTATAGCTACAGTAAATTTGGAAGCTGCTAAATATCTCAGAGGATACTGTTGCTCTTCAATACCGTTATAACAGTAAGGAAAGTAGCACTAGCTAGCGAAAAAAAATTAAATTACTTACTGATAAAATTAGATTTGTATTTTACTATAAACATGGGGATTTGATATTTTAAGAGTTTTCTTTTATACACTTGTTTGTTTAGTGTGTTTATTGTAACTTATTGTTATAATTACTTTCCTTACTGATAGTTGATTTTATTTTCATTGCATTTTTATTATTATACAGATTTAGGTTGGAGTTAAGAATCTTGTTACAAAATGTGTTCTGTAACATTATAAAATATTGATAGAAAATATATTATGATTTCTTTTTCTTTCTCAGAATAAAATTTTATCCTTCTGTCATGCAAGTGCCGATCCAACTGGTAATAATTACCAGGTTCTGTTCTGATTCAAAACATTTTAATACTGTTGAAATATATTGTTGTGTAGGTGTAGTTGAGAGTAAAGAAAAACAAAACTGTACACCATGAAGTTATTTATAATGTTACCATTTCCATAATTGAAACATGTAAATATTTTATCTAGTGTCATTTGTGTCAGTGTACCTCCACTGTTTCATTTTGAATGATATTAAGATACTCCAGATATTGGTTAAATATCAGTGTGTTTTTATGATAGACATTGTTAAACTGGACTGAGAGAATTTAAACATATCTATTAAATAGGTGCTATGTAAAAATAAAGGGAAAGGAAAAAGGATTTAAAAAAAAAAAAGATTATAACAGTTAACATAGTTTCTTTTTTCAGGCTGGTAGAACTTGTCTTTCTCCTTCACTGTGTGTGTGTGTGTGTGTGTGTGTGTGTGTGTGTGTGTGTGTGTGTGTGTGTGTGTGTGTGTGTGTGTGTGTGTGTGTGTGTGTGTGATTATCAGTTCATATTTGAAGTGAAAAATAAAATCTTTTGAGGAAAAATAAATTTCCTCAAAAATTCATGCTTAAAAAGGCCGAAATCATATGTTTGTTTCTAATCATATGTTTCATCATAGTATTTGCTTTATGCATCAGTTTTGGAACAAGATTGTACTCCAACCTCATGTTGTGTAGTGTAAATCAACACTACTCTGAATTTTGAAGGGAAAAAAAAACAATAATAAGCTACATTGTGTGATTTATTTCAACCTTTAAATTCACTGAAAACTAAAATATTGTTGTGGATAAACATTTTGAATATATGTACTCACAGGCATTCATACACACATACACAATATATAATACAAAAGTTTTATAAAAATTTGCTCCTACTAAATTAGCAACAGCTCATGCTTTAAAACTTATTCAGTTAGGATTAATTTTCCAAATTTTCTGCTGACTTGTAAATTAATAAAAATAAAAACATAATTAAGCTGTATAATATATTTGAAATGCATCAATAATAAATTTTAACGTTATGTTGGTTGTTATATAGGAATAACTAAGTGTAAACAGATGCTGATGAGAGCTCTGGCTTGATTAAGAATACATATATTAATTATTTTTCTACTTTATATATATGTTACTGGTCAGTAAGTTAGGTGTGTGCTCACTTTCACTTCTGATTGCCATTTCCTATACATTTGTATCCTTCAGCTTTGAAATTTTAAGTGCATCGATGCCAGTACAATGAGCAAACTACACGTAAACATAATAGAACCACTTTTTTTTTGTGAGGAAGAGGTAGTTGAAATAGTTTAGTATGTATTGTTGTGGGTTCAGATTTGTATATCAATATAGTAACAGTTGTAAAGAAATATTTCTTTCCAATATGTGATGTGTGTGTGTACATGCATGCACACACTCTCTCTCTCTCCCTCCCTCCCTCCCTCCCTCCCTCCCTCCCCTTGGAAGGAAGTCAATGGACATCCCATGGGCAAAATGCATCATGCCATGGCACGAGTCACATGTTTGTAGCCAGTATAAATTGGAGGAATATGATGCTTCCAAGTCAGCACAACTGTGTCTGGGTGAAATGGCTGTGAAAAGGGAGCTGATGGAGTTTGAAAGAGACATTGTGGTTATAGGATGCCATGTTGTAGGCCTATTTGTTTGGCAAATTGGGCCATCCTAGGTCAACAATTAGTGACACCATACTGAGATGGAAGTGCAGGAGTCAACTGCAAGTACTACTCCCCAGTGGACGACCCACAACACTCACTAAATATGACTGTAGGCTGATACGAAGGATAATATTTAAAAACTGCCATTTGTCAACCAACACGTTGAATGTGAAGTTCTGGGCATCAACTGATCGGCACACTAATTGTCTTCAGTGGTGCAAAGTGTGTGTACAGTAGGACATTGAAGCTTGGAAAACTGTGTTATGGAGCAACAAATCATGCTACACCTTATATCAAGCAGATGAACTAATGTAGATGTGGGAGATGCCTAGTGAACGTCTCTTACCAGAAGGCATAACCCCAACTATGAAATTCAGAGGTGGCAGTGTGATGGTAGGATCTGTTTTTTCTAGCCTGACCTCGGACCTCTGTTTGTGGTGCCATGAACATTGAACACCAAGAGATATCTAACCATTCTAGATAATGCAATGCTCCCTACTTTGTGGCGTTTCTATGGAAACCGACCATTATCTCTTTCAGTAAGACAATGCACCATGCCATAAAGCTGCTTCTGTAACTGCATGGTTTGTGGATGTCACCACACTTGACTGACCACAGTAGTCCAGGACCTCATTACATGCCTGCAGTAAGAATGCTCCAAAATTCCCATTGATTGCTGTCATACTCTTGTGAAAGTATGTCCCATAGGATTGCTGCACTCATCGCAGCAAAATGAAGTTCTATATCTTATTAAGATTGGCAGCATGACTGTTTGTTCTTCACACTATGATGACAATTGACTTCTTTCCAATCAGTGTGTAATATATGTATATATATATATACACATATATTACACAATGCTTGGAAAGAAGTCATATATATACATACAGAAGCAGCCTTATGACATGATGCATTGTCTTACTGAAAGAGATAATGGTCAGTTCCGTAGAAACGCCACAAAGTAGGAAGCATTGCATTATCTAGAACGGTTAGATACCTCTCAGTGTTCAATGTTCGTGGCACCACAAACAGAGGTCCAAGGTCAAGCTAGGAAAAATAGATTCTACTATCACACCGCCAAGTGATCAGAGTTATTCCATCTTTACCACGAGTTGCCTAGACTTGCAATACGTGCAGGCGCAAACTTGACTTATTTGTCTGTTTGCTTACTTGGGAAATGAAGTAAAACCTGGTTTAAAATAGCTTGGCATCTTTAACATATATATATATATATATATATATATATATATATATATATATATATTGGTTACACTAGATAATGGTAATGAAAAGTAACATATATTGTCTGTTTTTTATGTGAATCCCATCCATGAAAAGGCTGTAAACCTAAGTATATTAATATTATAAGCATTAGATATCCTAGCAGGCCTACTGCAGAAACCAATAGAAAACATTTTCATGCCATCTCAGGCCTCAAAGTTAAGATCTTACATTCAGAGAAGATGCCTTAAGACATTCACAAACATCCATGCCATTGATGACTGTTGGTTGGAAAGCAGTTATGGAGATTTCCCTTTGGATAACAAGTTCATTTTATTAATGGAATTGAAAATAATGAAGTTTGATAAAGCTAGATCATGATTAGTAGAATCTGCATAAAGTATATTCTCAGAATATTATATCCATTGGTAGAAAGAAAACACCACTTGCATGAACTATACTTTCAGATGGTAGATATAACACACACACACACAGAGATGCCTCTGAAATTGTGTAGCCTTTTGTATAAATCTTCCTCTGTGACATAGCTTTTATCTTTATTAAACTGCCTAAATAAGCATGAAATGCAAACTGTATATAATTCAGTCATTTCCATACTTTTTTTTGTCAATCCAGGCAGTTTTATAAATCAGTAATGCCACATATTTTAACCTGAAAGGTATTTTCATGTAAACTCTTTACTGTTGTCAGCAGTTTCATCATCTAGTGTAGCTGGTCGCTGAATGACTGAATCTAACAACAGTGGAAATTACTGTACTTGAATCTCAAGATGGCTAAAAATGTGTGTAAGTAAGAGTGGAGAATCTTTAATTAAATACTATCTTTCATTTCATACAGCATGTGGTATCTAATCTTAATCTTCTTCCGTAACTCACTGGAGTAGTTGGCTCATATGTTGTCTGTGACTTAGAAACTTGATAAAAAAGGATCTACAATTGTTGAAAATTCAAAGATGGCAATGTTTGGA
Organism: Typopeltis vanoorti; assembly: GCF_054136105.1. NCBI lineage: Eukaryota > Metazoa > Arthropoda > Arachnida > Uropygi > Thelyphonidae > Typopeltis > Typopeltis vanoorti. The sequence goes on along the minus strand of NC_143555.1, from coordinate 96,597,589 downwards.
AATGTTGGAAGCCTTAGACATGGAAATAATACAGTTGTTGTACTCCACATGTTTGTTTCAGAACAAAGACATATGCATCATGTATGTCTTCGTTCTCACGTGAAGGGAATGAAGTGAAAATTTTTTTAAGGTGCATCTAGTCTTCCATCAGTACACCATTTATATATATATATATTTCCTCCCCCCCCCCCCCCATGCATACATTATGTACTTCACATGATTCATTAACTTTCTTAATTACACCTGTATACAGTTGGTTTCACCTTAAGTATTAAGAAGTGATTGCACTCATAGTTTCTCATATGTGTCCTTAGGAGCATATATTGCATTTCATTATAGTGCTGTTCCACCATTGCAACAATTGTTTCAATTCTTAATGGAGTTTCCACAATCATTGGGTGAGAACTTTAGCAGAAATTATTGATTTAAGATTCTAAATTAATTAACTTGCCAACTCAAGTTTGTGAAGGGTAATATATTGCCTGTGGAGAGCAATCTGTCATGATCATTAACCTTATCATAATCCTTATCTGTAATGATCATTAACTAGAGGAAATTGTACTATAGTTATTAAAACCGTAGCTGACATTTTCTTATGCTTACAAAATACTTAGGGGGTTTGCATTAAGAGCCCTTTTTTATGGCAATCCTATCCAATGGATAATCCAGGAACCCTGCCTTGCCTTGGAGACCAAACATGATACTTTTTTCAGTTCACTTCAAACTTTCATTAAGCAATCATATTTATGAATTTAGGGACACAAAACACACGTGTTGAAAAGATTATTTTACTGATTAATAATCAGTAAAAAGATTAATAATAAAATAATAACTCAGTCCCTACACTGCACCAAAACCTGGTTTGAGCGTAAATTCAAGTAAGCATGTGAAATGCTCAAACATGATCTGAATCTGAATAAAAATGATGGTCTAGCCATTCCAAGAATGTGGAGGACCCATCTGCAACCACAAAGAAAAATCTCAATACAAGACTTGGTGAAGTGTTTTTTTTTTCCTGAACATTCAATAGCAACCTGTACTGTACAAATCCAGAAGATAATCGTAATATAACAATATAAACCGTATAATTCCAGAACAATCCTAGTACATGAGGACTTGAGCAGAGTTTATTGTAGTTTTTATTGGTAATTTTTTTTTTTTTTTTTTAATATCACTAGAGGGCAGGCTGAGAAAAAAGATTAGTTAACAACGTAGATGTAATTTACCTGTATAGAGTGCAACAGCATGTAGCTTGGTTCTTATACACATGTATCCTTCTGATAATGACCTCAATACAGGAGTCGAAACGTCAAGTTATTATTTTATTATTAATCAGTAAAATAATCTTTTCAACAAGTGTGTTTTGTGTCCCTAAATTCAGAAATATGAATGCTGATCACTGTGTAACCTTAAAAGAAAGAGCTTCATTAAGCAAGATAGTGATAAAAAAAATCATCTAAACATTTTTACATACATAGCCCCCCGGTCCATGGGGGATATGTTCCAGGATGCTTAGTGGATACCTGAAACTGTGGATAGTACTGAATCCTCTATATACTGTTTTTTCCTATACACATACATACTATGATAAAGTTTAATTTATAAATTAGGCACAGTAAGAGATTAACAACAATAACTAATAATAAAATAGAACGATTATAACAACATACTGTAATGAAGTTACCAAATGTGAATGGAATCTTAGTTAACCACAGGAAACACTTTCACTTTTTCACTTAAATGAAGCACTTTAGGTTTCTCTTTGGCATATCCATATTGCCAGCATCACTACTCTTGTGCTTTTTTTTTGGGGGGGGGGGGGGGGGGGGCATTAAGTAAAATAAGGGTTACTTGAACACAAGCACTGCGATAATGCAAGAGTCAATCTAATAACCACGATGGCAAGTAAGTAATGGGCAGGTAGCATATACAGCACAGCATGGATATGCTGGAGAAAGGGATGATTCATGTCCCAGGCAGAATGGCATGAGATCATCACGCTACTCAGAACGCATGCAATTTAAAACTAATGAATTGTTTATTTCTGGAATTGTTTAATATTTTTGGACACGGTTGACTGCAGGTAACTGAAGCCGTGGAAAGTGAACCTGTGGATGGGGGGGAAGGGACTACAGTACAATCATGCCACAGTGGGATTCAAGCACATAGGTGTTGATTGCAAAGCAAAGACAGTATCCACTTGACTATCTAGGCAGTCAAGTGTTTCAGGAAAGACAAGTTTTGCCTAAAATTTAATAAAGAAAACGCAGACATTTGAGGTATATTTCTAATGTTCACTGTTTTCTTAGCCATATTACCAAGCATAAAATATGTATCCAGAAACTATCAATTTATGAAAAGATATGCAAACTAGGCATCTTAAGGGCTCTCTAGAACAGCAATTTTCAAACTTTATATAGCTGGGGACCAGTTCTTTTCAGTATAATTTTTTACAGCTTATCATATATAACTAGATACATATGTCTGTGTATGTATGAATGTATTTTGTTAATTAAGTAGGCTGATTTTTAATAACAGTAAATAAATATATATATCACAAGTGAATGAAAATGCTGATAAAAAATAGTTAATAACACAAAATTTGATAAAGGAAAGAAAGACTTATGAAGTATGTCACTTAGAATAGAAAAAAATACAAGATTAGAATGTAATAACCATGTTAATAGAATGGGTGCAAAAAGAATAGTTAAATTAGCAAAATAAAGAAAACTAATTCACATCCAAAAAAAAAAAAAAAAATGCAGACCAAGAAAACGATGGACAGACTTGAACTGAAGTGAACATGCAACAAGCTGATCCTTAAAGCAAAAAAGAAGGATTTCAGAATATTCTCACAAAAATTTCAGAAATTTTTGCATTCAGCAGCCCACAAGCTGAATTTGCTCACAATACTGGAGATTGTGATATGTACATCTCTCACATGATATGTTCTAATTATATAGAAATTAATTTACTATGTATGACATTGACTTTTCTCTAATATTCTATTTAAGAGACTTTATCCTTTTATAGAGAAGGTTATTGGCAATTATCAGTGTGGATTCTGTCAAGGAAGATCTGCCAATGATCAGATTTTTAATATATGCCAATTACTTGAAAAATGTAATGAATTTGGAATTGAAGCACACCACCTTTTCATAGATTTTAGAGCCGCATATGACAACATAGATAGATCTAACTTATTTATTGCAGTCGAGGAACTACAGATTCCACGAAAATGTATTGCTTTAGAAAGCTACAATGAGAAATACTCCTTGTCAGATCAAAATTTAGTACATGTTGTTTGATCCATTATATACCTAAATATATACAGTCGATTCCGTTTAATTGGGGCAGCCGCTTTTTTGGGCCAAATCTCAAAGAACGGAAACCAAACCAACATATTAATACATAATTTAAACGCTTAATTGGGACAGTAGCTGAAAAGGAATTAAGCAATTTTTGATATATTTTATGAATTTTTCAAAAATATGACAACACTAGCGTGATGCGAATCAGTTATCTTTCGTCGTGCGTCTGTTTAAGAATCTACCCTTACTATATGCTGTACCTAGCGTTAGCGAATTATTGTGTCAATTTTATTTAAAATTTTAAAATCTTTGCCAAGAAATGATTTTACACTTTCAAGTAAAACTGCTTTGCTGGATAAAATTAAAAGCCAGTCGTTAAATACAAGCCATCGTAGACTTGCTGATATAACTAGTGTACCAAAATCTACCATAGCGCGTCTCCAACAAGAAAATCAACTGCGTGAGGAGCGGACATTACAAAAAGAAATTCCAGGAACATCCAAAAGAAAGCGTGATGGAAAGGATCCAGAAGTCGAAGAAGCATTAGATCAATGGTTTTCTATAGTTAGCAGGCGAGGCGTGAATATCAGTGGCCCAGTGTTGAAGGCGAAGTCAGAGGAGATCACTAAAAAGCTGGACCACAACGATTTTAAAGCAACTATTGGTTGATTGTCTCGATGGAAAGCGAGACACAATATCAAATTTTAAAAAGGGCAGTGCCGACAATGTAAGCGCTGAACAATGGCAAAATACTAAAATCCTTACTTTTTTTAGAGAATTTCTGTTCAGATGATATTTACAACGGTGATGAAACCGGCCTCTATTATCCTGCCGCCAGACGGCTCCCTGTGTTATAAGCACATTGCATTGGCAGGGTATAAAAGGGCAATGGACCGCATTACTGTGTTATGCTGTGCAAATACGTCGGGTACGGACAAACGAAAACTACTAATCGTAGGAAAAAATGCTAAGCTTCGATGCTTTAAGGGGTTAAGAATAGTTTACTAGTAGAGTACCATGCCAATAGTAATGCGTGGGTGACTTCTGAAATTTTTCGGAATTGGTTTACGAGTTGGGATGTAGAATTACAACGTAAGCAGAGGAAAATTTTGTTGTCGATAATTGTGCTACACACCCTCATTTAGATAATCTAAAAAATATAAGGCTGGAATTTCTTCCTCCTAATACAACATCCTTAGTGCAACCAATGGACATGGGGATAATAAAAAATTTAAAGACGTATCGAGGAAAATTGGTTACTTACATACTGGAATCCATTGATGATAACCTATTAACAAGTTGATCAGCAGCCAGAGAGATCAGTGCAAAAATTTCCATTTTGCAAACAATACAGTTGGCGAGCTATAAAAAGCAGTACAATACAAAACTGCTTTGCTGTTTGCAGTTTAAAACCTTTGGAGGTTCTTGATATTTTGAGTAGTGATGAAAATGAAGACATACTGCAAGCTCCTATCATAAATAATGAAGAATTTTCAACAATAGATGACAATTTACCATGTTACGATGAAAATGAAAACCTTGAAGATGCAATTGTTGAAGTCATTAAATCCAAACGTCAAAAATTTGACGAAGAATGCGATGATGACCCACCTGTGCTTGTAACTAATCGTGAGGCCAAAAAATTTATAGTCTGGTTACAGCGTTATTTTATGCAGGAAGGTAATGAAGGAAACCCTACATCCACACTGAATATCTGTTCCGATTTTGTAGAACTGCAAAATTTCAAAAGCAAAAGATAGACTACACTTGATGCATTTTTGCAGAATTAAAATTTGAAATTGTAAAAGTTATGTATGCATTATATTTTTTTCTGCACAATTTATAGTACAAATATTTTCTGTATTTTGGTTTAATAAACCATTAAAATAGGTACCTAATTATTATTTTTTTTTTACATACTTATTCATTTACTTGCGTATTACATTTTATTTTAGAATTTATTATTGGTTCGTTTAATTGAGGCAGCCGCTTAATTGGGCCAAAATGGATTAGTCCCAATGTGTCCCATTTAAGCGGAATCGACTGTACATAAAAATGGCGTCTGACAAGGGGATGATTTAGCTTGATTACTGTTTAACATAGCACTTGAAAAGATTTTCAGAAATCGTGGCATTAATACAAGTGGAACTATTTTCTACAAATCAGTGCAATTATGGCATATGCAGACGACATCGATATTATAGGAAGGACACGAAAAGAAACTTTCATCAGTTTAAAAAAGCAGCAAAAAAAGATGAATTTACAAAGAAAAAAAGTATATTCCAGTAACTAGAAAGATTTATGATAATCCTTCTCAAATTGAAATTGATTCCTATAAATTTGAAATTGTACATAGTTTTATATACTTGGGATCAGAAGTTAATTGTAAAAATGATATCACTGTTGAGATTCAGAGACTTATTTTTTCTGCAACTAGATGCTTTTGTGGACTTAGGAAACATCTAAAGTCACAGTTGATTTCAAGAAAAACAAAGTTAATGATGTACAAAGTATTTATAAGACCAGCGTTAACTTATTCCATCTGAAAACTGGGTATTATCAATGACAGATGAAAGATTGCTTGGTCTGTTTAAAAGAATTCTCAGATATATATATATTTTTTGGAGCAGTACAGGAGTGGTGTGTGGAAGAAAAGATACAACCATGAACTATACACATTATTTAATGAGCCAGACGTTACTAAGCTGGCAGAAGTTTCTGAAGAAGGCTAGGGCCGATGATGATGTAAATATGTACATCTCTCACATTTAGAGCTAGTTTTTGATTGGTAATGATATATTCAAATGAACGGTATGGCGCAAAGAGAGAAAAAACTACTGAAAGTCGACACTTCATTACACGCGTTATGAGATAAGTAGTTCGACTGCATGTACATTGATAGAAGAGCAGGAGTACAGTCAACGCCATTACGTTTAGCTGCAGCAATGGTGTTTACGTGGGAAGAAAAGACATTTATTCTTTAGCATTAGTTTCTTGATACGGATTTGATACAGCAAATGGTCCGAGTGTACGACATGTTTGTGAGCAGATTATTCGTCGTTTCTGTGAGCATGCAAACAATAGAGCAGGGATAGCTCTCGAGTCGAATGCAGGATGCATCATGTGGCTCTTCAATCTCAATCTCTACCAGAAAAAAAATAAGAGAAGAGACAACAAAAAAATTACTGCAATAAAAAAAGTTTAATTTGAAACATTAAATGAAGTTTACTTTAAACAATTAGAATAATTTTAAAGTCGAAACAATTTTAGTTATTTACTAGTAGAGGCTTTCCTTGAACCCATTTTCTTAGTATACTCCTTAAAATTCGGTGTGTAATTAGTCAAAGCAGTTCTTATAAACTCGATGAAATGTTCATAATTTAAAACATCTATATTTAGATTAATAAATTTAAGAGTCAAATATAGTGCTTCACAGGAGTACGTGGTTTACTTTGGTAAACCATTTTACATTGATCTTTGTCGTTTTACAGAAAGAAACTCTTCTTCCCACTCTGGCCTAAAAAATTCCGTGTTCCTCATATTTGTTTTTTTATGTAGAATTTCTAAGCACTTGAAAAAAAGTTCAACGATAGCAAGCACTGTCAATGCACTCACGTAACACCATGTTGAATGATACCAATAGATGAGCGCCTGAAGTGTAACTAACGTGTTGTTGCAGGCAGGCATAGCTTCTGCATCCCCACCTCATCATGCACACACACACTCCCTTACCATCGCATTGGTCAAAGGTTGTGGCTCTTCTAAGTCTTACCGGAATTATTTTGGCTCCAGAAGGACTCAGAGTTGGCCACCACTGCAATAGAGTAATCATTGCTTTCATCGAGAGGTTTTGGCGTAACTTGAGTAGTAGTGCAGCAATGCAAAGGGCATTCGGGAAGACCACGAACTGTTAACACAAATGAGAATCACGGGCTTGTGCTGAAGCAAGTGTTACAGTCTCCGAATCTCAGTCAACTCCAAACATCCGTAAACGTATGATACCGATGCGGTCACTACAGAGACTCCTTAAGGGGCTGCGTGCCTCTTCGGACGTCACATTCAGGTGAGTTAGTGTTTAAAAGCAACAGATTACGCCGTACGGCGGGATTACTATGCACGCGTGCTGGCCAGTGTGTGAAGACCTCTTTCCAGAATATCTGGATCTCGAACGAAGCGTATTTTCATCTATGTGGTCGTGTAAACAGATGAACTACAGCTTTCTTAATTTCTTGAGAGCTGAATTTGTCCAAGAGAAGCCCCCTTGACAGCGAGAGGTCACTACATTGTGTTCGGTTTCCAGCCATTGCATAACATAATTGGATTCTACTTCATTGAAGAGAATGGAAACGGAACACAACGTAGTGACCTTGCTGTCAAGGGGGGGGCTTCTCATGGACAAATTCAGGTCTCAAGAAAGCTGTAGTTCATCTGTTTACATGACCACATAGATGAAAATGTGCTTTATCCGAGATCCAGATATTCTGGAGGAAAGAGGTTTTTACAGGCACTGGCCAGCATGCGTGCATAGTAATCCCGCCGTGCGGCGCAATCTGTTGCTTTTTTAAAGTAACCATGACCTTCAATAGCGAACGCTTGCTATTGATGGTCACGGTTACACCCCTGTGGTTATACAACAAAAGAATGCGTTGTTTAGATTTGCACGGGATGTGTCATGCAAAAGCATCCCATTTTGTGCACAAGTATTCCAACAGGAAGGAGAAAACTCATATATCACGTGCTGCTAGAGCTTATTTATCAGAACTCTTCCCCCAGAAGCACACTTCGAGGTTCAGAGAATTTCCATATGCTTCACGTTTTCCTGATCTCTCATCACTTGATGAGTTCGTTTGGGGAATGCTGAAGGAATGGGTTTTCCACTATGACCCGTTCATCTTACTTCATCAAGATATCCCTTGAACTAAGAGATTACATTACACGATATATTCTGCTGATGTTCCTAACCTTGTTCTTCAGGATGAAGGGAATCCTTGCATGCGGTGAGAAACATGTCTAGAAAGGAGGTGCCCAGTTCGAGCACATCATCTACAGTCGTTAATGCTTTATTCGACCATGAATCCCACGAATAGTTGTGGATGTACGTATTATCATGTGTAAGCATATATTTTTTTGTAATAAACCTGTTTACTCCATAACATATATCGTTGTAGTTATTCAGTACGTTTATTTTTTGTACCATAATATACCAATCTCGAAATAACAAGAGCTTGGGGAAAAAAATAAACGAACGCTAGATTTTCATGAAATAACAACCAAATTCCATTGCCACTCATAACTCTATTCATGTATATAACATACAGGAGATGGATATTTTTGAGGTAACTACTAGTCATCTGTCATACGTCAAACATGCACAATGCGTAGCTACTTTCCTTCATTCGAAGAGAAAGAATACGACAATGATATTCACACGAAATTTCTAAACATGGGCGACACTACAACAGCACATTAATTATTAGAGAAAAGCTGTATTAAAATCTATAAGCTATATATACATAAGCTATTCGTAATAAACGGCCTCTCATTCTCACAGCGTACATTACGAATAAAAACAGGTTATTTAGTAATTTTCTAGGAAGAATAAAACATTAATTCAAAATTTAATCATTCTGTCGGTAATTTTTCCTTTTAATCAAGTAATTTCTATTTATGTTAATATTTCTCGGTTGAAGACTATATAACTATCGCAGTACTTATGTCTTCAACCGAGAATGTGGCGTTGAACTTCCACTATCAAGTATTTGGAACGTTACTTTATTCTCTAAATTTCGTAGTAACTCTCAGAGATAGTGAATTCTGTGGTCAATCTTTCAGTATTAAAAATAAATAAATAAACATTTTGTTCCAATTAGAAAAAGTGTTTTGATAGAAAAACATCTGTCTTTCACTAAAGAGACTTACTTAGAAGAATTAGAGAATGTTATTATCGACTAGAAGGTTCATCATACTGTACCTTCTTACTGAACCAAACTCATCTTTGTTGTTCATTTGGTTTTGCAACTAGTGTAGAATTGTTATATATATATATATAATTGCAGACAGTAACATATACTGTTAGAATTATGTACCAAGAGATGGCAGAACTTGTTGCCCGTTCTAGCGGTTTCCGCTTATAATTAGTGATAGTGATGGTCCAGCTATCTCTGATTGGTTACCAGAGGAAGTTGAATTGCAGAATCAGTTTTCAAAAGCTAGACAGGTTTGAAATTCGTCTACATCCTCTAAGTGAATAAAAGGTGATTGGATATTATATATATTTTTTTTAATCATAATAAACCACATCACCCTTTAAGGTCTTATATTGTATATATACTCGTATACATGAACATGTGGTTATACAATCTTCATTGAAAAAAAATGAATGAGTTTGAAAACAAGAACCAAAGTTTCTATTTTCAGTGGCAAACACTAAAGAAACCGTGATTGATTTAGACAGAGAGGCATGTGGCGATGTTGTATGTAAGGATGGAAAGATTAGAACGACATGGTGAAATTAAAGAGGCAGTCAAGGAAAAGAAGAAGACGTGGAAAGTTCCTGACAAATAAGTCAGATTGTGCTCTTAGAGAATACATACAAAGATGTAATTTGTCCAAGAGAAGCCCCCTTGACAGCGAGAGGTCACTACATTGTGTTCGGTTTCCAGCCATTGCATAACATAATTGGATTCTACTTCATTGAAGAGAATGGAAACGGAACACAACGTAGTGACCTTGCTGTCATGGAAAGACTTGTTCACGCGTGCCAGAATTTAAAACTGCAGGTGAACTCCTCCGGCCTCGTCCAATATACTGGTCTACTCGTGAGAAATCATCAATATCGTCTACTGGTGAGAAATGCGAACGCGTATTGAGCTTACTGATTTCCGACGAGGTGTTATTATAGGGTGCCTTATCAGAAACCTGTTCGTGCGTGCGTGTAATTGCAGAAAAATTGCAACACACACCGTCAACTGTTCAAGTCGTTATTAGTAAATGAAAACGTGAGATATGTATATATATACGACTACCAATTCAATTATCAATTCATTTATTTTATTTTTTCAGATTTTACATTGTCAAATCAGTAAGGACTCTTATCTTTTGGGGGGGGGGGAGAATGACTTATTTTAAATTCTGGCTACATGCTTTTTCTTGTATAATGGTTTCGTATATTAGTTTAATTTTTTTTTCTTTTTCAAATTCATTGCTATGTTGGCATTCTTACATGATAAATCATAGATCTATAATTCCATACAAATATTGCTTTCTTTATTATTTTTCATGCCCAAAATTGTACTCGTTTTAAATATTTTAAGGCAGATTTTAATATTTCTTATTACAATCAACTTTTAATATAAACTAATAAAAAAGACCAACATGAAGTCATTCAAGATGAGCGGCGGCGTTCCCATTCGTTTTTTTCTTATTATAATATGTAACAGGGAATGTTCCTGCTTGAGGCCGGGAACCTTTCTTCTGATTGTACTGAAGGCAAATATCTGAAAAACATTCCGAAGACCGAAGAAAACCGAATATTCAACGCATCTCTGTTATAATCATTATTGTTTTCACTAGCTACTGTGCGTACTAATTTCGTACTAATTGGGACATTAATTAAACTAGATCTTGCTGATTTTTTTTTGGGGGGGGGGGAATTGAAGAAAACCATCATTATAAGAAGCATCAATGAAATGGGAAATGGACAAGTGGAAAATTGGAAGTGCTATTGAATAAAATCTAAATATTTTAAGATCCTCCTGATTATTAAATATAGGATGTTATATTCAGGCATTAGTGATCAGGGAAAGGAAGACGTAGCGATAGCATGCAGAGTCAAACATGAAAAATAAGCCTTCTTGACTGGTACGCGATTTCAAGTGATTATTTGAACAACTTTCAGAATGGAGATGCAGACAGTGGAACTTATTTTTCGTTCATGGTTACCGGATAAGTTTCTACTAAGGAAAAAATTATTTAATATATAGAGTTATCAATAGAAATGGGGTATTATTTGAGGAAAACACGGGATTCTGGGTTTTTTTTCTTTTGTTTTATTTTCACAGCTTTTCTTATTTCGAGATTGGTGGAGTATTTCGCAAAAATAAATGCAACGTTATATGTCATGGAGTAAACCGGTCTATAAAAAACATATATGTTTACACATGATAATATGTACATCCCAGCTATCGGTGTTATCTTGGTCGAATAAAGCATTAACGAAGGTAGATTACGGGCTCAAACTCGGCACCTTGTCTTCAAGACTGATTTATTCCCGCTTGTGAAGATTCTCTATTATCTTGAACAAGAATTGGGAGATCTGCTGGACATATGGTGAAATTTTACCCCTTACTTGTCAAAGCAATTGATCGCACCTTTTGCCCAACACTATTCCCACCCCTATTATATCCAGATGGCAAAATTGCATCATCACCAACAGAAAATGCCAATTTCCTGGCTTCAGGCTTTGCATTCAATTGACGCACAAGTGACAACAGTAAATGTCCCAGCCGATCCAGTTGCCCAATATACAATGCATCTTTATCCTTTTCTCCCAAAGATATCTAACAAATATTGTCTATATTAGACAAAAAAAAGTTGTCTGTTCTTGACTGCATTCCTCCAATTGTCTTGATGGTTTGTGCACCAGAACTGACTACTGTCCTATGCTGCTGTATATTCTCTCTTATTATGCTGATGTCTATCCTACAGACTGAAAACTGACCTATATTCAACTCATTTCCGAGAAGGGCATCAATTTACTGCCATATAAGTATCGCTCTATCTATCTCTCTGATCTGGGACCTATCTAAAGTAATGGATAAAACTATCGATTCCCAACTCTTACACTACATTGAATTCACCCAGCTAATAAACGACCACCAATATGGATTCCATCACTGCTTATCAACAGGAGATCTACTCTAGACAAATGCCATTGAGAAGTTGGACTAATCCTAGTTGGTAGCACTTGATATCTCACAAGCTTTTGACTGGATCTGGCACAAATTCTTACTAAGCAAACTACCATAATTTGGTCTGTCACAGGCCAAATTCTGCCGTATGATTGCCAGCTTTCTCTCTGGACGCAGTCTATATGCAGAGGCGTAGCTAGGGAGGAACGGAGGGGGCGATCCTCCCCGGGTGACACTTTAAACTTTTTTTGAACTTTTGCAGTTAATTCTAAAATACAGTCTCGAGAACTCATTTCCAAATACTGTAATATTACTGCGAATTTTCCTCACAATTGCTGTAAGTGTTGCTAGTTGTGAGAGGAGTTTTCTAAATCAAAATTGATTAAGAATTACTTACATTACTATGAAATAGACTTCGAAAAGGTCATCGACGATTTTGCTAACAGAAAAGTAAGAAAAATGACATTTTAGATTGTTGAAATTAAGGTTTTACTTCCAAAATAAACATAGTGTTTTAATTTATTTCCCTATACGTGGTTTGACTTTTTACTAGTATTTTTGGTGTGTATCGAGAAGGGCGGCAAATGCTCTAGCTACACCACTGTCTATATGTGATGGTAGACGGTTCCTTATTCTCTCGGGCTGAGATTCCACAATGTTCTGTTGTCTCTCCGACCCTCTTCTTTCTATATATCAATCACCTACATCAGTTCACCTCGAACCTAATACACAGTTTTGAAGATTACAGCACATTGCACTCCTCCCTTTCATTTAATAAACCTTACTCCGAACAATTCACCTCGTCCTACAGAAAAATCCACCACCACTTCAAAAGGTGAGATCTCCCTTCTTGGAATTATCTTGACATCAAGCTTTCCTGGCATAAACACATCACAACCATTGCATCCTCAGATTCTAAAAAATTAAAAAAAAAAAAAAACTCACTATCCATGATGTGTTTCAGATTCTCAGTAGCACTATGGTGAGCACTAATACTGTATGAATAAAACTACATTTACTGGATTTCCACGGAAGAGCAGCCGCATACGAGTTGAACATGCCGTACATCAGAACAACGAACAATGCAGCTCATCTGGCCTGGTACAAAGAGCATACGAACTGGACAATTGACCAAGAGAAAACGGTATGATGAATCAATATTCATTTCCAGTGTGATGGCAGGGTGTGGATGTGGAAGCAGCCTGGTGAACGCTTGTTACCACTGTATGTTGTACCCACAATAAAGTTTGGTAGTGGAGGGGTAATGGTATGGTGTGCATTCAGCTGGCTAGGAGTGGGACCACTGGTCGTTGTCCCCGGTTCCGTAAAGGCAAGTCAGTACATTGATATTCTGGATAATCATGGTTCTGCCTACACTGTGGAGTTTTTATGGAACGGAACGTGTTACTATTAAGACGACAATGCCTTTTGCCACAAAGCTGCAACTGTTATGGAATAGTATGAAGAGATGAGTGTTAAACGACTGCCCTGGCCTTTGCAATGTCTTGACCTCAACCCCCATCGAACACCTGTATGACGAATTGAACCGGCGATTGAGGTCCAGAGCAGCACTTCCTCGATCTGTCGCTGAACCCATTGCTGTTTTGATGGAGAAATGGAGAAAAATTAATCAGTGGAAAGCTTCCCTCAAAGGATGCAGGAGGTGATCAAAGCCAAAGTTAGACATACCTAATATTAGGGTTTGCCTGCTGTTATCAATTGTAAATTGCTAAATTGTGCCAACAATTATCGGTAGATAGTGTATATTAGTCCGCTTAAAAGGACAACACATTTAGAGTTACAACAGGTACCAAAACTGGTATCACTAATATATTCAGGACGTTATTAGAAATCACCTACTATCAATATTGTAATTTGAATATCATTTATAAAAATTATCTACTACAAATGATAATTTTGTTCTTCACTGTGATTTAGTATATGTCCATTTCTGTTCATATCCCAACTGCACATTTCTCAATTAAAAAGTAAAACTACACAAACCAACTTCTACTGTCCTAATTTCTGATTTCTTAACAATTATGCATAGAGATTCGAATAGACAACTTCAATATAAGCAAAAATTCTGTCATTTTTTGAAATATTTTCTGGCTCATGTTAATACCATCAAAAGTTCTTGAAAAATCTCGATTTTTCCTTTTTTGGGGATAAATCTAACCTTTCATCTTTTGTGACATGAACTTATCACAAAAATATTGCCTCTTCATCAACCAAGAAATTGCAATGTCTCTTCTACTCTACGCATTTCAAGCATACAACCTTAAAAAACTTTTAAACTCTATACAAATTACATATAATTTTAATCACTGACTACTGTTCTCATATTTACGATACTGTACCTAACAGTGACAAATTGTTGGCTCAATACAGACAGAGCAATTATATCATTCTATTACCCATCATTTATCTATTCATTCTATTCTGAACTCCACAATCCAAATACGGGTTGTCAGATATTTTAGATTTTCACTTTGCTACAAAGCGTTTCAGAAATTGTGAAAAAATAGCAAAGATCTGTGCCTAGGTTTTATAGATTAAAGGATACCAGAAGGTCTCAAGTGAGAAGTGCTTACTGTTATTATTCCTATCCTATCCGTCTAGGACGGGTTGAGTCCTCTCCTAATGTGGGGTTACTCGTGTATTAATTCAGCCGGTTCGCCACTCCTCTGCTGCATTTCCTAAGGGCGATATTCATGGATCCGTGTGGATTCACTGGGCCGGTTTGCCTGATTGTGGGATGAAAAACCCCAGATAAACTGCGGGAAAACCCTGCTGCCCACGTCGAAGACCGGTTAACTCGGCTATGGCAGTGAAAGATCCTCAAGCTCCTCACATCGTCGACGGGAATCGAACCTAGGACACTCCTTCCCCCAGGCATATGATTGCAAAGTGCATTGCCACTAAGCTAATTGAGCGGACTCTGTTATTATTAGATTCCCATTTATCCAAAATGTTCTATAACATTTATACTGCCTGGTATTCAAAATATTTCTCCACTTCTTCCTTAGCAGAACCTTATCTGGTAACTATGTACAGAAAATACGTTTTATTGTCCACATCTGCATTCTGAAAGTAGCTCACATAACCACTTGAAATTGGATACCAGTCAACGAGTCTTATTTTTATGTTTGACATACTCTTTCCCTTTGCCAGATTCCTAATGCCTGAATACATCCTCCTATATTTAATAATTAGGAGAATCTCAAATATTTCAGACGTTTTTCAATTACAGAATTATATTCATGTAGTACCTACAATTTTTCTACTTGTTCAATTGCATTTCCATTGATGCTTCTTATATTAATGGTTTTCTTCAATTCTTCCGAAAAATAACAGCAGAGGCATTGTTTAAATAATACTCCAATCAACATGAAATTGCATCATGCTGTACAATCATGATTGTATCTGATTTAGTCCAATAGAGAATGCAGATTGGGTGGCTAAATCCCAAAATTGTCCGTCCATGCTTGTACATATAGTAACTAGTAAACAGCAGTAATGGATCATACTAGAGACGCATTGAATATTCGGTTTTCCTTTGGTCTTGGGAATGTTTTTCAAATATTTGGCTTCATCCCAATCAGTAGAAAGATACAGTCAGTCAACTCAAGCAGAAACATTCCAGTTACATATTATAATAAGACACACGAATCGGGAACACCTTTCCTAATTGTAAACCACTTCGTGTTTATTTGTTGATTATATCATGAAGTATTAAAGTTTGTTAATACTTCATGATATAATCCTTGAAAGGAGTATAGTTTTGACCATAAATAATGACCAAAGAATGCAATATTTAGTAATTGATTTATGTCAAAATTCAAAATTTTCAAAGTGTAAAACATGAAAAGAAAATCTACGTGATAGAGGAAAAAACGAATTACGCATCTATGAATAAGCATGTAAAAATGCAGGCATAGCAATGCATTTGCAAAGTAAAATAAAACTAATATACGAAACCAGAATGTAAGAACAAGCATGTAG
Source organism: Typopeltis vanoorti (assembly GCF_054136105.1). Taxonomy (NCBI): domain Eukaryota; kingdom Metazoa; phylum Arthropoda; class Arachnida; order Uropygi; family Thelyphonidae; genus Typopeltis; species Typopeltis vanoorti. The sequence continues at coordinate 96,581,364 of NC_143555.1, read as the reverse complement.
CCAGAATTTAAAATAAATCCACGAAGACAGCGTTATTTGACACCTCCCTATTAAGGCAATTGTTTGGGACACACTTACGGAAAGACGAATAAACCTCTCAAAAGCAGTGGTAGGCTTGGACCGTTTGCTCTATGAAATCCGTCCCAAGAAACGAATACTAAACAATAAACGTCTTTTGTTGGAACAACAACATAATTGCTACAGCTAAACGTAATGGTGTAGAATGTATACTTGCTCTTCTATTAATGTGCATGCAGTCGAACAGCATATCTCATTGCGCGGGGTACTGAAGGGGGTAGTCCAAATTCTGTACTGTTTTTTTTTTTACTTTAGGCCACACCGTATAATTCAGTATATTATTACCAATCACAAACTAGCTCTAAAGGTGAGAGATGTGCATGTTTACGGAGGAAATGAAATTTATTGAGATTATTACATAGCAGTTTCTAAAATAGAAATACAGTACTAATAAAATTAAGAAAGCCAGTAAATAAGTGAAAACAAAAAATAGAACTATACAAGATTACATTAAAAAAACTATACAAAATACAAAAGAAAACATTATAATTCTACCTAGTATAGCAATAAATCCAACTTGTACAATTTATAAACCTTTATCAGTAAATGACTTTACAGCTTTCAGGACATGCAAACCACTTGTATAATGGGCATATAGCAGCACTCAATTTTCAAAGTGTTCCTATTTTGCCTTCGTTTGCGATCATTTCTATTGTAACATCAATAGAAATGCTGCCACTGCTCGCTCCAAATCCGAATTCAGACCCGGGATGCTAGGGTGTCGTTTCTCTTGAGCTCTGCTGACACTTTGAAGTCCAACGGATTTGGATCAGTTGTTCCAGAGGGATAATCAGTTGGTTATATGTTGTCAGGCACATTCGACAACAGGAATCTAGCTAACCTTTAACTCTATTCAACAGATATATATATTGACCAGTTTATTAAAATTTAGAAAGCAATAAAACAATGTATCCGCTTAACCAGAAGAACTGTAATCAATAAAATGCGCACGATCAGATTATATTACAAGCCAATGGAGATCACCTCCAAAATTCTATTTATGAACTAAACAAAACAAGCCTACAATACAATTTTAAAATTTTACAAAAGAAAACTCATGATATTTAAAGTTCAAGATCATGTTAGATCTACAGGAATTAAGATAATATTAATAGCTGACACAGTATAATTACTTAGGTTGCATAATAACATGTTTAAAAGCTAAAGATAAATATATCGATGAAGAAATAAAGACATTTCAGAAAATCTGTGAAACAGCTAAAAGGTCAATGCACCAAAATAAAAATAAAAAAAAAGAATAGAAACTCGCCTTAACTTTTATTAAGTAGTGGTCACTTCCAGTCGATTATATGGTTCATAAACATGGACTATTAAAAAGAAACATGAAAGTAAAATACAAACTGCAGAAATGGGATTTTCTAAGCTATGGAAGGATGCACAAATTGGACCGTATAAAACATCAAGACATCAGAAAAGACCGAGATACGAAGGTGGTCTGAAAGGTTCTCGGCCTTTCAGACCACCTCGACCATAGATGGTAACTCTTTCGGCACAATTTTCTTTTCTAAGTTGGTACTTCAGTCCTAAGCATCCATGTAAAATTCCAAGTCATTCAAGGCATCGGTGTTTTGGGAGGCTAAAGGCATTCTGTTTATTAATTATCTTGAAAATGGAAAACCAATAACTGGGGAATATTATTCCGATCTTTTAATCAGACTAGACGAAAAATTCGTGAGAAATGACCCGGGTTGTAGAAGAAAAGGATCATCTTTCATCAGGACATTGCACCTGCCCACAAAGGTGTTTTGGCAATGGGAAAATTAAGGAATCTGCACTATGAATTGTTGGAACATCCATCCTATTCCTCAGATTTGACTCCCTCTGACTACTATCTCTTCCCAAAACTAAAACTCTTCCTCGCTGGTCAGCGTTTTTCTTCGAGTCAAGAGGTGATTGCAACTGTAGAAGGGTATTTTGCAGATCTCACTGAAAACCATTATTGGGACGGACTAATGGCGCTGCAACGTCGCTGGAATAAATGTATTAGTGTTAAGGGAGATTATGTTGAAAAATAAATATAATTTTGAAATTATAAATTCTTTTTTTCATTGTTAGGCCTAGAACTTTTCAGACCCCCGCGTATTTACATCATAAATGAAAAGATCAAGGAACATAGTAAGAAATGGAAAGAGCAACTATTTAGGGTGGTAAAAGTTCACCTACTAAAAGCGATGGAAGAAAAGACTAAAGGTGGGAGAGAGGAACACCGGGTACAAGACAGAAAAACCAATGAAGCCAGAACAGGATATTCTTAATCCTTAAAGAGAAGAAGAAAACGAAAGATAATTTAAATGGAATGAAATAAAAAAAAATGTTGCTATTTGTCTGATATGTAGACGAACTTGAAGAAAATGAATGATCTCCAAAACAATGTATTTAAATTCCAATGGATAAACAATAGCTTTAATATAATATATCAACGGAGATATCAAAAGAAATAATTGCAAGAGAGCCACTAAGATGCAGGATAGAACTGAATGGGAAAATATTTGAACAAGTCATGAAATTTAAAGACTTAAAAATATTTATGAACAGTGAAAGTAGAACAAATAAAAGAACAATATCCGAAGCTTAATAAAATATCAAGATGTTAAATTCAACCACATGAAAAATAAAGATGTTACAAAAGCAAATATCTAAAATTAGTGGTTCATTCACTATTAACTTGTGCATGCGAAACAAGAACAGAAATATCAACAATACGACAAAATATTATTATTATTAACATCTGACATACATGTAGATGGATACTCATCATGGGAGGTGTACACTCGCACATTGTGTGCGACAATGCTCATCCAAACGTGCTCTACGTAACACACTCAGGGAATGTTTTCTACTCACAACCCCTCTCAGTGTAAAGAATCTCTTCTTCACTCCTATGCTCCCATTTCTCTTATGAAGTTTCCAAGGATGACCTTTAGTTCTACCCTACTCTAACATTCAATGAAAAATATCTTCTCCATCTTAATGTAATGCCATTACAAACGTAATGGCGTAGATAGTTACTTAGCTTTCGAATTCTTTGCAAAGCATTAGAATGCAAGTAAACTATCAAATAGAAAAGCGTTTGAAAGATCAAAAAGGGAGAACTTGCAGACTGCTCAAACGGCAGCCGACCTTTTGGTCTCTTGCCAAAGCATTTGATCGTACCTTTTACCCCACACTATTCCCACCCCCTATTATTTATTACAGCTTCCGTGATTGAAATTCCGCGATCATTTAATTGAAAGAGGTAATTTTATGAGTGTACAAGGATATTAACGTCACATCAGAGATGAACTGGAATCTTCAACAACCACCGTATAATTTTCACCATGACTTTTTTTTTTAATTTTTGTTGAAAAACATCCTTTTCATCTGTGCAAAATATTTTAAATGATTTCAGAACGAGGACGAAATAGTTTCCACAATAAATGCTTTAAGAGTCTATGTAGCTCAGTAGAAGTGGCGTTTGCACTCTACAGCGCTTGACCGCACGAAGAAAGGATTTGGTGGTTCAAATCTAGTTGCTGACTAGAGGAAATTTTTCTAAGCCTTTTTTCGGCCGGTTCCCGAGTTAGTCAATCTCTGGCACGGGCTACCAGGTTTTTTCTCCCGGAAACTCGGGTTTTTCGTCCCGTGAAACTCAAGAAAATCGACCGTAGAACCCACACTATTTTCAGACATTAAAAAATATTCAGTTAGGGTTAGAGACCAAGAGATGGCGGCACTAGCTTGCCGCCTTCTTCACTGCGTACCGATGAATCAGTGATAGCCTTGGGCCAGCTATCTCTCTGATTGGCTACCAGTGGAGATTGAACTGCCCACTCAGTCTCCAAAAGTTAGTTGGGTAAACGGCCCCGCCTACTCGCTATACGGGAACAACATGATGTTATCTGATTTTTTTTTTTTTTGGAATAAATGCTTTAAAAAAAAAAGCATTATCGAAGCTGAATTCTTGATCTGTTGAAATATTAACGTTAGTACGAAGGCGGTAACGCATGTGTTCAAGACTCTTGTTTTATAACCTACGATCTTCAAGAGCACGGTTTCCAAACAGGGCTGGTGTGTAGGTTAACTTCTTCTCGACATCCCATTCATATATGAGATGGTCTGTTCGTTCTCTGTGACGTATCTCGTTTTCATTCTCGTAGCATTGGAATTCTCGCGAATACGATTGATTGCTCGAGAACAGAAGACTCATTGAGATTTAGCAAACGTGATTTAAAACAGTGCTGCTTAAAAGAGAAACAGAACTGATTGAACCGCTCTCTGGAATGCAATCAGTTCTGTTTCTCTTTTCCTTAGAGATTTTCTAGAATACAGCACAAATGAGTCCTGTAAGCTGCGTAATATTCAGCGTGTAATCGAGTTTTATTATGGTGCAAGAGGAAAGAGGGAAAATATTGCCGGATGGCATTTCAACAATGAACACCTGTTGAATCTGTTACATTTTTAAAGAAGAATGAAATTTAAGATAACTTTCATCATCTATGAGGGACAGCATCGCTTTGTAAAGGGTTGGTCATGCAAGAGTATCCTTCTAACTTTTTTTATAACAGTCACAGCTGAGCTGGAACGGTACGTTTGGATTTCGGAAAACCATTTGAGAGGATACCACATGGAACTCATGCAAACAGCAACAAATGAGGATGGATATGAAACTGGTGATATGGATAAAAGGGTGGCTGATGGACATATACCAATAAGTGGTATATGGAGAAGCAGTCTAAGAGAAGGCAGGAGACTAATGGTGTTCATGGGGCTCTGTGCTTGGACCACTGCTGCTGTTTAATTTATACATAAAACGATATAGGAAATAATTTGAAAGGAGAATTTGGCCAGTCTGATGGCCGAGTGTTTATCGCATCCGCTGCGCATCCAAGAGGTTTCTGGTTTGAATCCTGACAATGGAGTGGATGTTCATAAACGTCCGATTAATGATGTGTAGAAAGGGTTTCTGCGAACCTACTACTTGTTTTGACACAAAGTTTCTCTCCCAACACCAGGTGAGTTACAAGAGTGATCATAGAAGGTTTATGGATTTTAAATGTGAAATTAAGAAAAAAAAACTGTATTGTATATATAGAATTATCAGTGGAATTTGAATATTTATTTAGAGAAACACAGCCTCTTTAAAAAAAGAGGTTTGTTTTGTTTCATGTTCACAGTTACGATATATTGAGATTACCGTAGAATTTCGCAAAAAAAAAAAAAGAAAAGAAAAAGAAAAACAATACAACGATATATATCATGGAGTAAACCTGTCTATTAGCAATAAATACATGCTTACACATGATAATAAGTACATCCGAACTGCTGGTGTTATCGTAGTCAAACAAAGCATGAAAGACGGTAGAATACGTCCTTCCTTGAAATGGCACCTTGGCTTTCAACGCTGATTTCGTCCCGCATGCGAAGATACTCTGTGAACTTGGAGAACAAGGGTTCTGACATATGCTGGGCAGATCGTGTAATTTTATCCCTTAGTTAATTATGATTTAAATGAGGGTCATGGTGGATAACCCACTCCTTCAATATTCTCCAAACGAAGCATCAAGAGATGAGAAATCAGGAAAACGTGAATGTGTAGTGGAATTCTCTAAATATGTCATCCTGGGAAGTGTTCGCATAAAATGGCTCTAGAGTCACGTGATTGTTACAGATTGCCCCGTCACAGCGGGGGCAATCTGTAACCATTATGGACGCTGTCATAGCAATGACAGCGTCCATATATTTTTACATGTCCAAATTTCATAGTTTGTAGTTTCTACATTTGGATTTGAAATAATGCTGGATTGAATATCCATTTGATTTTTATGAACTTTTAATATATAAATTGAATAACAGTGATCCCAAAATTAACCCATATGGCACATCACTAGTGTGCTTCCTCTTTCGGGATACAGCATCCCCATATACAACTCTTTGATTCCTAACTGACAGACTGTCGCTGATCCAAATCAGTGTCTTTTTTCCAATCCCACACGTTTCAGTTTAATCAACAGCTGCTCTTGTGGCAGTTCAACAACTTTAGCAAATTCTACGTATACCGTTCTAATGCATCTCCCCTTGTGCAAAACATTTTTCACCTGCCTATAGTACATAAGATATTAAAACACGATTTCCCTTTTAAAAACCCATGCTGATAGCACCAGTAGCCAACACATTTCTTTTGCCTTCTTCTCACCAATCGCTCTACTTCCTTCATCACAACTACGAGTATAGATATTGGCCTATAATTTGAAGCCACAACCTGTTCACCACTTTTATACTTCCGAACAATTTCTCTTGTTTCCATTCCATTGGAGTCTGTGCTGTTGTAATACACTTGTCAATCAGGCATGCTATTGCCAATTCACCGAAACATTCCCTTAAGACCCATGCTGATATTTCTACAAATCCTTTCGCGTTTCTGACCTCAAGTGTATTCGATGTTAGTATTAAAAATGAAAGGAAAATGCTGAGTAGAATAGTACATAAAATTAATGATACAAAAAATGAAAAAAAAAAAAAGGATTTATGAAGATCGCCACTTAAAATGCAAAAATCGACAGACAAAAAATACAAAATCACAATGGAATACTATGTTTATGGAATGGACAGAATAGTTAAATTCGCGAAATAGAAGAAATTGGTAGCCCACATACAAAAAGATCAAGTTGAAGACAGAGAAAACGACGGACAGACTTCCTGAGCAGTAATTTTTTTTTTCTTTTTTTTTTTTTTTTAATTCCATAACTTTCTGCTCCGATATGCCCTCCCGCAAAGCCACCCACTCATTTCAGAAATGAGGAAGATGAGCTGCCGTAGTGCATGATTAATAACGCTGGGTTGAATTCCGAATGATTACAGTAGAGCTCTGATTTCCGATTTATAAGAAGGGGAAATGAAATAAGCTGTACTGGGAGAATTTCCCTACTGGATGTTCAAAGTATGATTTACAAGCATATTTCAGAAGGGTTGTCGAGTTCAGAATTTCACTTTACTACAAATAGTTTGAGAAACTGGGAAAGGAATACCAATGAGTCTTTACCTCAGTTTTTTAGATCTTCAAAAAAGCACGCAAAGTGTGGTCAAGTAAAAGTACTCGCCATTATTATTATTTTTGTCATTTTCTCCAAAGTTTCCTAAAGCATTTATACTGCCTGGTATTCAAAATATTTCTCAACTTCTTCCTTAGCAGAACCTTATCTGGGAATCATGGACAGAAAATGAGTTTAATTGTGCACATCTGCATTATATTATTGCTCACATAACCACACTTGAATTTGAGTACCAGTCAAAAGGCTTACTTTCATGTTTGACACTGCATGCTATAGATGGTGTCACCAGTTTTAGAATGTTTTGAAAAACGCAATTATGTTCAAGTGTAACTTCTAATAATTGTACTTGTTCAATTTCCTTTCCATTGATGCTTCGTATATTGATTTCTGTTTTCGTTAATTCTTCCGACAAAAACAGCAAGGCCTTGTTTAGTTAATGTCCCAATCAGCACAGAATTGCCTCATGCTTTACAATCACGTTTGTGAATTATTGCAATAGAGAATGCAATTTGTTCGGTCAATTCCCAAAATTGTCAGTCCATGCTTGTCCGCAATGTTCCCTGGAAATGGACAGGGATGCTGCAACAATTATGAACTTATTCAATGAAAATGAACCAAATAATTCTTGTGAAATACTTAAATGCATTTCAGTACAGTATTGTTATTTAAACAAAGAAGAGTCAACGTCACTGAATTGTTTGGAATATTTTCATTATATTGTTATCGTACACACAAATTAGTATACGCAGAGGGCACTCTTCAATTTCATGTTGCTGGTTCCTCAACTGTGATAGCGAAGTTTCTGACAGTCAATGATCAGGGTAAGAAGCGATGCACACTTCAGTAGTTTTTCTCTATTATTAATATGTCTTCGATGATTAGCAATTTCGTGTGAATATCAGTAACGTTGTTTTCTATCTTTTCGCTATTCCATTAATGCCATTTGACTGCAGAAAAGTAGCTCCGCAGTGTGCATATGTTTGATATAATAGGTGATTAGCAGTTAACTCAAGATATCATCTTGTATATGATATTTAATCTTTGGAAAAGTTTGCTTACTTTGTTTGCAAAGTAAGCAAATACTTGGATATAGGATTAAACTAAGTATATAATTGCTTGTTATCTTTAATTTATATTATAATGAAGTGAAAACTTTCAAATTACTGCATCTATTTCAGAGTAATATAATAATAAGGTGAGACACCTTTTAATAATTCGTATATAAAAATATGACTTCTGCATTACTTCAACTTCGGTATTCGTGTACTGTCCCCTGCTGGGAAGATAATGGATGGCAATGCTGTAGCCCATGAAGTTCTAACTTAAAATCCCATTTCATATCTGTTATTGTATTTAAAAAAAAAAAAAAACGATGTGATAGTCCACGTCAAGAAGTCAGCTTAAGGCGGAAACTCGATTAAACATGCACGGCTGATGAAACTATCTCTGAGAACTGTTGACTTAGATAGATTGGAGTTCTGGGGTAAGGAGAATGGATGTCAATTTAATGTGACAAAATGTAAGGTTATGCATTTTGGGGTGAAAAGATTAGCAGCAGTATACCACATGGGTGGAACTGTACTCCAAGAGATTGATGAGGCCAGGGACTTGAGAGTGTTGGTGGATAGAGAGATGAAGTTTAGGGAGGCACATTGGGAAAGTAGCTAAATCAGCTCATCAACTCACTTAGTTGTTGAAAAATACCTCGACGAGCAGAGACAAGCAAGTTATTGTACCTCTGTACCGAGCCTTGATAAGACCTCATCTCGACTACTGTGCCCAGATTTGGTCACCTCGGTTCCTTCTTGATGGAGAAGAGGTGGAGAGGATCCAGAGGCGAGTGACTAAGATGATAGCAGGTCTATGGAATGAACCACATAAGAACAGGTTGAAGATTTGTGGGTTGCAGAAATTAGTTGATAAACTTCCATATGAAGATATTTTTGAGATCAGGACTGGTGGTTGGAGGACTAGGCCATCCATGGAAGCTGGGCAAGAGTGTGGTTAGCAGGGGTGTCAGAGCTGGGTTCTTTACTTTGTAAATGAGTGGAATAAGCTGCCAGAGTCTGTTGTGGGTACTACGACAGTGATCGAGTTCAAGGCAAGGTATGATAGATACTGTGAGAATTTCGTATAGTTGTGTGGACATGATGTTTAGGGCCTCCCTCGATGAGTCTAAGGACTCCCTGGAGTAGCCCGAAATAATAATAATAATAATAATAATAATAATACTTGGTTTTAGCTGATTATCCGTAGTATAAATATTGTAAATGCAATTATTAATTTCTGTGTACGTGATTTATACATTTAAAGCATCAAATATTGATATATATTTGATATCCTTATGGTGAACCCTAGAGATAATTCTTTGTTAATTTTGCTGGGTATATGTCTTAATAGTATTATGATCTGCTGAAGTTTTTACGCATGCGTTGATTATGATGCAGCAATCTGAACAAGATTACTTATTAATTTTTATTAATATTTATTTTATTAATAAAAATTAATATTTATTACTGAAGCATAGAGTAACTTTAAAAAGAGCAGCTTTATTCTTCTTCGTTTTTTTTTTTTTTATGATTTCTCTTTCATTTAATGAAGTCATTTAAACCAAAGCGTATAATTTATGATATATTAAGGGATCTTTTTTTTTTTTCTTCTTCGGCGGGTTAATATATAGAGAAAGGAAACAACCACAGTAATACATCTTTCCGGCTAACTTATCTGGTAAGTTAAGCATTACTTTTATATCTGGAGTGTTTTTTGTGTCTGTTAAAGACAACGAATTTATTTGGATTAGTAATTTGAAAGTAGCAAATATGTGGACATTACGAGAAAAAAGCAATTAATTTTTCGATAATTTATTATCGAAAAATTAATTATATTGGAATAAAAAAAGTCCGTGCTGGGTTAAAGAGGGTTGGATGACCATCAGTAGGCATTAATTAATTAATATAATCACTTAATTGGAATATATGAGCGAGTACATATTAAAGATCATGTTAAATATTACTGTAATATTTAACATGATCTTTATGTTAACTCTTCATTTGTTTTAAATTTATTTGCGATTTGGTTTAAAATTTAAATAAAAATAATATTAATATTTAAATTAACATAAACATTCAAATAAAAATAATATTAAAATTTAAATTTAAACAAAATTTAAATTTAAAATTTCAATAATGCATATAATCAATTAAGAGGAATCCATGAGCGAGTACCCATTAAAGATTATGTTAAATATTACTGTAATTTTAACAGGATCTTTATGTTAAATTTTATTTGTTTTTAATTTATTTGCGATTTGGTTTAAAATTTATTGAAAAACGTTTATTCTCATTTGGATGGATTTCGCATTAGAGTTTATGGTTTCTTCATCAATTAATCACATCAGCAATACATTATTTTCTTCCTTTTCTATTAAATTTCATCAAATATTTTTCTCTGCATATGTCCATGTCTTATGTTTTTCCGTTATTATTTTTTAATCAGTTAATTCCACCATTACTGTCATTTTAACTTCTTCTACGATTTTATCCTCTTTTCCATTTCTTGTTTTCCATATGATTCTGTTATATTATCATTTCCTTCATATTTTGCCTGTTTGTAATAGTTTAAAGGAGATATTCTGAGCAAATTTTTATTTTGTTTTATCCGCAAGTGGACCAAGGATAGATAAGTCAAAGACACCACTCTCAAAGTTTTCTTTTTTTTTTTTTTTTTAAATTCGCAAACTAGCTTTCTTGAAGATTTCCTCTATGTCCTTCATTATGAATAAGAAATTAATAACTTCAGTATAATTTTTTTAATCCTGCATGTTTTCTATGAAATATATATTTTCTCAATTTATTTGAGAAATTTCCTTCTTCTGTATTTTCCAATTCTGTTCAATCCGAATGGGCTTCTTTATAAGAAGCCCATTGCCTTCTTTTGCGAATTTCTCATCTTTACTGAATGGTTGCAATCGCCTTGAAGAAAATCTGGATTATGATAAAAAATAAAAAAAGTCCGTGCTGGGTTAAAGAGGGTTGGATGACCATCTGTAGGCATTAATTCGTGATATTCTGGGAACTATTTCAGGTGAATATATGCTCATTGTTTTAAAAGAAAAAACACTTAACTAAATGATAAGAATTTCGCAACAGAATTAGTGACGAGATGATATTTATTTAAAGCGACTCTTAAGATTCTCGATTGTGCTTTCTCTGAATTGTTCAACTCAACGGTTTTAAAAAATCAGCATTTATTCATTTCCTTTCAACATTTTTTTTTTTCATTTCTCAAATATTTCTATTATTTTAAATTATAACTTTCAACCACGCAGATGAAGTCGCAGAAGCCTGCGAAGAGCGAACATGTTTTGAGTCAAATATTCAGTTAACCAATAATTCTTTTATTTCTTAGTTTACCCTTGTAGGGTGGTCTTAAAAGTTCTCGGCCTCGACCATAGATGGCAACACTATCGGCACGATTTTTTTTATAAGTTGGTACATCTCTCATAAGCATCCATATGAAATTGCAAATCATTCTATCAAGTAGTTTGTTCTATACATTGTCTGAAGCAAAAGTGTTATCTGTATCCGTTGAAATGGATAAAATTGAGTATCGTGCGGTTATAAAATTCTTTGTAAAAGAAGGTTTAACGCCAAAAGAAATTCATTCGAAGTTCATAAAAGTTTATGGGCACTCTTCTTCTTCGTTTTCGACAATTAAGAAATGGGGTGCCGAGTTTAAACGTGGCCGTACCAGCATTGAAGTTCATCCACGTGAAAGACGTCCAAAAAGTGTTACAACACAAATCATGGATCAAGTGCACGATATGGTACTGGATGACCGTAGCGTCCAAGTGCGTGAAATTGTTGAGACTATATGCATTTCAAAAGAACGTGTCGGATATATTTTGCATGGAAAACTGCATAGGAAAAAAACTTTGCGCAAGATGGATGCCGCGCTTGCTCACACCAGATCAAAAACGCACTATCATAAAATTCTCTGAACACTGCTTAGAGCGTTTAAATAAGAATAAAACTGATTTTGTGCGTCGATTTATTACTATGAATGAGACTTGGATTCACCATTACACAGCAGAATGCAAACAGCAGTCAAAATGGACAGAAGCCCGTTGTTCAGCGCCAACCAAAGAAGACAAAGTCGGTTCCATCAGCAGGAAAGGTCATAGCATTGTTGTTTTGGGATGCTAAAGGCATTTTGTTTATTAATTATCTTGAAAAGGATAAAACAATAACTGGGGAATATTATTCCGATCTTTTAATCAGACTAGACGAAAAAATTCGTGAGAAAAGACCCGGTTTGCAGAAAAAAATAATCATCTTTCATCAGGACAATGCACCTGCCCACAAAGGTGTTTTGGCAATGGGAAAATTAAGGAATCTGCACTACAACTGTTGGAACTTTCTCCAGATTTGACTCCCTCTGACTTCTCTCTCTTCCCAAAACTAAAACTCTTCCTCTCTGGTCAGCGTTTATCTTCGAATCAATAGGTGATTGCAGTTGTATAGGGATATTTTGCAGATCTTACTGAGAACCACTACAGGGACGGAATAATGGCACTGAAGCATCGCTGGAATAAATGTATTAGTCTTAAGGGAGATTATGTTCAAAAACAAAAATAATTTTGAAATTATAAATTCGTTTTTTCATTGTTAGGCCGAGAACTTTTCATACCCACCTCGTATATTTTCCAAGATTTATTTTTAATAGAACATAAATTATACTGAAATTCGTCTTATAATTACTAGAATGATCAGAATTAATAATGAGATGGGTGTTATTTATTAGTGAAAACCAGCAAAATGTGCTTATCAAGAGAAAGAACTAATCACACTTTTGGGATAAAGGATTTTTGCCGACATTTTTGGTTCGCAATGCCAGAGAAAGATAAGTCGTTTTTTCAATATTTTACTAATAATACTGATTTAAGTTATGGTTCAGCTTTGTTTTATAAGTACGATAGAAAAACGGAGTTGTTTAGAATAAGGAAATCAGGTATATTTCATTAAAATATGTTGTAGATTGGTGAATATTTAAGTTCGCTCAATATTGATCAGATCCAGCACTCTCAAACTTCACGTCCCATTCTTACGTGCTACTTCAGTAATAACTCTCAACAGATGCATAAATTCCATTATCTTGTCTACTTGTGACCATTCCTTTTCCCAGTCTATGTCCCCATAGTTGAAATCCTCGTAATAATTATTCCTCCTGCGCCCATCATGCTAATATGCCATAGTAAACGTCATTTACATTCTCCTGTATACCCACTGGATTATGGTAGCAGCCAATTGCATATTTCGTCCTGTTGGTTCTTCTTTCTTACCAGATAGGCTCATATGAACTTCCCTCAGTTTTTCTGCCCCTCCCCCGATGTAATTCTACTCTTTTTGGCTCCAATTCATAGGCTGTTATTAACACACCACCTTCCTCATTCCGTTCTTTCTATTCTCTCTGTAGATACTATATCCTTTGCATTCGGTTCCTGTGACTACATCATCTTCGATCAACCAAGTCTCACTGATTTTAGCCAAGTTTGGCTAACCAATGCCAAAAAATGCTCACCTTTATTTCGATTACTTCTGGCATTGAACTGCAAAACGCCTTAATCCCACAACCTTCTTTGCACACTTCGTGTTGCTTAGTCTAATAAAGTTAAGAACCTGGGTTGCTATATTTGGCGTCACGTGACCACTCTCCCACTTACTGCTCTCAAGGTTACCTGGACCGCTGCTAACCTCCATTCCCCCACCCCTTCTGAACATTCTATTCTCCCTGACTGCGCACTTCCATACTCTCACTGAACAAACTTTCTTTCACCACAAATCCATTCAAAAAATGAAGCCGTTCGCGTTGTATAAATCCTTACTTCGACCAAATTCACTCCACACACCACAAAGGCCACACCATTCCCAATGCGCAATCTGCCATTGACTAATTCGCGATCATTGCTTTCTTTCTCGGGTAGCCTTTATCACACTGTAGCAAGAGACTCAGAACATTTATTTCGTTCTCTTTCATTACACCAGCAAGAGTTTAATGTCTTCTCACGTACCACTCTTGCACCTTCTTAGTGGGTAGAAAAATAGGCTGTTAATTAATTTATTATATATATATATATATATATATATATATGTAGAAAGTATTATACCTTAGGGTATAATAAATGTTAAAGATATCAAGTTATTTTACACCTGGTTTTACTCCATTTCCCAAGTAAGCAAACAGACAAACAAGTCAAGTTTGCGCCTGCAAGTCTAGGTGATCCCACACGTAGAACAAGACCAAGGCAACTCATGGTAAAAGGAGGAGAAGCTCTGATCACTATTCTTAATATTTACCCTTAATGCAAAGCACATCTCTTGGAGGAGGAGATGTATGATGCTATGTATTAAATGCAAGGGGCCACAACCCAGACCGGTTTCGACCTTCATTGAGGTCTCATCATTGGGAACCAGGCTAGAAATACCAAGATTTAGTAATACAGAGCTGTGCTTTGCATTAAGGGAACATTAAGATTAGTGATCAGAGCTTATTCTACTTTTACCAAGAGTTGCCTTAGTCTTGCACTACTTTGAGGGTCAGCTAGACTTCCAATATGTACAGGCGCAAACTTGACATGTTTGTATGTTTGCTTGCTTCGGAAATGGAGTAAAACCAGGTTTAAAATAGTTTGGTATTTTATTAGCTTGGTATCCCGCCAGGAGATATTTTTCTCCAGATCTCTCGACACAATATTGAAAGGGACGTAACCAAATAATTATAAATATATAATCTGATATAATTCATACTATAATCTGGAGACTGGAAATAATATTGAAAGGAACGTAAGAAGATAATTATAAATATATAACCTGATATAATTGATAATATAATCTTGACACTGGACATAATATTGAAAGGAACGTAAGGAGAAAAATATAAATATCTAATCTGATATAATTGATAATATAATCCGGAGACCTGACATAATATTGAAAGGAACGTAAACAAATAATTATAAATATATAATCTGATATAATTGATAATATAATCTCGAGACCTGACATAATAGTGAAAGGAACGTAAACAGATAATTATAAATATCTAATCTGATATAATTGATAATATAATCTGGAGACCTCACATATTATTGAAAGGAATGTAAGGAGAAAATTATAAATATCTCATCTGATATAATTGATAATATAATCCAGAGACCTGACATAATATTGAAAGGAACGTAAACAAATAATTATAAATATCTCATCTGATATAATTGATAATATAATCTGGAGACATGACATAATATTGAAAGGAACGTAAGAAGATAATTATAAATATATAACCTGATATAATTGATAATATAATCTGGAGACCTCACATAATATTGAAAGGAATGTAAGGAGAAAATTATAAATATCTAATCTGATATAATTGATAATATAATCCGGAGACCTGCCATAATATTGAAAGGAATGTAAACAGATAATTATAAATATCTAATTTGATATAATTGATAATATAATCTGGAGACCTCACATAATATTGAAAGGAATGTAAGGAGAAAATTATAAATATCTAATCTGATATAATTGATAAAATAATCTCGAGACCTGACATAATATTGAAAGGAATGTAAACAGATAATTATAAATATCTAATTTGATATAATTGATAATATAATCTGGAGACCTCACATAATATTGAAAGGAATGTAAGGAGAAAATTATAAATATCTAATCTGATATAATTGATAATATAATCTAGAGACCTGACATAATAGTGAAAGGAACGTAAACAGATAATTATAAATATATAACCTGATATAATTGATAATATAATCTGGAGACCTCACATAATATTGAAAGGAATGTAAGGAGAAAATTATAAATATCTAATCTGATATAATTGATAATATAATCTGGCGACTTGACGTAATATTGAAAGGAACGTAAGGAGATAATTATAAATATAAAATTTGATATAATTGATAACATGATCTGGAGACTGGCCATCATATTGAAAGGAATGTAAGAAAATAATTATAAATATATAACCTGATATAATTGATAATATAATCTGGAGGCTAGCCATCATATTGAAAATAACGTAAGAAAATAATTATAAATGTATAACCTGATATAATTCATAATATAATCTGGAGACTGGACATAATATTGAAAGGAACGTAAGAAGATAATTATAAATATATAACCTGATATAATTGATAATATAATCTGGAGACCTGGCATAATATTGAAAGGAACGTAAACAGATAATTATAAATATCTAATCTGATATAATTGATAATATAATCTCGAGACCTGACATAATATTGAAAGGAACGTAAACAGATAATTATAAATATCTATCTGATATTGTTACACCTGATATCTTAGGAATATAGTATTCTCAGCCATCATGGTGTAACATGAAGAATAAATATCATAAATTAAAACCATTAAATACATAAAAAAATGAATTATTTAATGAAAAATTTCTTGCATCCAGTAAAATGTATAAAACGTAAGGGTTGTTGTTAGAAAGATCAAGGACGAGAGAGAGACTAGAAAAGGACAAAAGGCAAGAGATAAAAAATTTGACAGAGTATAATATTGATTCAGATAAATCAGGGATATTGTAAAACAAGAGATCGAGATACTCCAGAAACCCATTATGGATAGGTTAGATGAGGTAATGAGACAATTAGGAACGTTATCTATTAGAACCCCAGAGCCTAATTGTAGCAGAACTGAGGAAACAATTAAGAAGGTTAAAGAGGAAGTTGAGCGGCTGCAAAGACCCCTTCTAGATAGATTAGACTCAGTTATGCAGAAACTATCCAAAGTCGTACCACAGCAAGAGACAGTTATTTTCCAGAATCAAGAGAGAGTTAATGAGCAAAGAGACAGAAGGGAGCCTCCTAGATGCTTCAATTGTAACGAGATAGGGCACTTAGCTCGTTACTGTTTTAATAATAGGATATCCTCCATGATGAATAATAGATATGAGCAGAAGTTTGAGCAAACTCCTCATAATTATGTCGATAGGCAGAGGAATTATGAACAACAAAGAAAGTCGAAAATGATAATTGAGGGTAAGATACAAGGTTTACATTGTGATGTATTGCTAGATACGGGTTCACAGGCCTCTGTCATATCGGAACATTATTTTCAAAGAATAAAATCCCGTGTATGGCGAGGCATTTCTAAATTAAAAAGATCGATCAGATTATCGGGGATAGCGGCCTCAAGTGTTTATGTAAGTAAGAAGGTTAGAGTGAAAATACACTTACCTGAGTTTAATATGTGTGTTTGGCAGGAGTTGTTGGTCCTCCCTAGGACGTCTCGCCTAAGTTCACAAATTATTTCAGGAATAAGATTTCTAGAGGAGTATAAATTCTCATGCGACTTCCCTTGTAATGAAATGTTCCTTATGGGAAGAAAATGGTCAGGTAAAGGGAGAAATAATAAGGTAAGGAAGCTTAGAGAATCACATCAAGGCAGGATGAAGGATGAGACTAACATCGTACAAAGTGTACAGTCTAAGAAGGATAATGAAGAATGTATTGATAACCAGTCTGATTCTTCATTAACTTCAACATCCAAAGACAACAGCCAGACAGAGACTTACCTCATAACGAACGTCAAAGTAGTGGATGACCAAAGTGTAGAGGAAAGGAAATTAGAGGAAAGTAGTCAGGAAAAGGTCGATGTGAACTTAATAGAGAGATTTCAAAGGTCTAGAGGTTACTTTAAATGCTCAAGGTGGAACATGCACAGGAGAATAGAAGTAAATGTACAATCTAAGCGGAAGTTTATTTATGCCAACTGCTTATGTTTTATATTCAAGTTTAGAAGGGCAATAAGTGAGTTATTAGTTTGTGATTTACCTCTTGCTATGAAGGCTGCACACATACTCACAGATTGTACAAGATTTGTAAATAATTCAAATGAGAATGGAATTAGGTCCAATACAGTACAAGATAGCAGTAGTTAAATGTAATCAGAAGGAAAGTACAAAAGAAAAAGGGGAAATAGGAACACCTCAAAAAAAGAAAAAGAATTTCTCTTAAAGAAATTTTTTTGTTTAAAGGGGGACCTTTGTTACACCTGATATCTTAGGAATATAGTATTCTCAGCCATCATGTTGTAACATGAAGAATAAATATCATAAATTAAAACCCCTACATAAAATAAATGAATTATTTAATGAAAAATTTCTTGCATCCAGTAAATTGTATAAAACGTAAGGGTTGTTGTTAAAGTTACTGATAAAGGAAGGATTGTATTAATATTGTAATATGACTTAAAATAGGGAATTCCAACTAAATAAGTAGCTAACAAAAGAAAGTATACATTATTATTGTAATACGATTAAAAATGAGAGAGTCAAGTAAATAAGTAGAAAGGGGTGAGTCATAAAATACGTTATGTGAGAGATTAAGTTATTAAGTAGAATTCATAGAAAAAGTTTGAAAGGGGATTAAGTCAGGCTAGCACAAGAAAAGAAAAGATATCGCTTAGGGCCGATCCCCGGATTGAAATATTGAGAACGGGCTTGCCGATCAAATGACGTTTGGCAGGCAAATGCCACCCTAATTGGTCGATGATTAAAAAACAAGTAGAAGGAGGAGAAAGGAAGTAAGAAATGGTGCCGTTAGGGTGGCAGCTATAAAAGGGTGGTAACCCCCTGGAGAGGACTTTTTTTGGGAAAGTCGCTTTTGGCCTTGGAGTTTGCTTTTGGTTCCGGTGGAGTTCACGGGGTTTTCCTGAGTGGCGACAGGGGTGATATCATAAACAGATAATTATAAATATCTACTCTGATATAATTGATAATATAATCTGGAGACCTGACATAATATTGAAACGAATGTAAACAGATAATTATAAATATCTAATCTGATATTGTTACACCTGATATCTTAGGAATATAGTATTCTCAGCCATCATGGTGTAATATGAAGAATAAATATCATTAATTAAAACCCCTACATAAAAAAATGAATTATTTAATGGAAAATGTCTTGCATCCACTAAAATGTATAAAACGTAAGGGTTGTTGTTAAAGTTGCTGATAAAGGAAGGATTGTATTAATATTGTAATATGACTTAAAATAAGGAATTCCAACTAAATAAGTAGCTAACAAAAGAAAGTATAGATCATTATTGTAATATGATTAAAAATGAGAGAGTTATGTAAATAAGTAGAAATGGGTGAGTCATAAAATACGTTATGTGAGAGATTAAGTTATTAAGTAGAATTCATAGAAAAAGTTTGAAAGGGGATTAAGTCAGGCTAGCACAAGAAAAGCAAAGCTGTTGCTTAAGGCCGATCCCCGGATTGAAACATTGAGAACGACTTGCCGATCAAATGACGTTTGGCAGGCAAACGCCACCCTAATTGGTCATTGATTAAAAAACATGTAGAAGGAGGAGAAAGGAAGTAAGAAATGGTGCCGTTAGGGTGCCAGCTATAAAAAGGTTGGTAATCCCCTGGAGAGGACTTTTTGGACAGTCGCTTTTGGCCTTGGAGTTTGGTTTTGGTTCCGGTGGAGTTCACGGGGTTTTCCTGAGTGGCGACAGGGGTGATATCTCCTCATCACAACACGGAAACGAAAGTGAGCGGGATTTCGATTCCCGTTTTCCCGAGTAGGAAGCAAAGAAAAAATTGCCATAGAGTCCTAGAAAAGGAGGGATCTTCTTCGTTTCGACGCTAGTGATAACTACGCAAAGAAGAAAGCTGTAAAGAGATCGATGTCCCCGTTGCTGGTAGTAGAGCAAGTATATGTGTGTTAAAGTATTCCAGAGTTACGAGAAGTTATACCAAAGGTTCGTTTGGAAAAGAATAAAGGCCCATACGAAAAGCTCAAGAAAGGTACTGTAAATCAAAACCTATGTTAACTAGAAATTTGTCTGTGAAAAGTATCGTGATTCCAATACAGAACTGTTGAGGTTATACTAGGACTTCAGTATATGATAGAATGTGTTATGTGTAGATTGACTAGTGTTAAAGATTTGTGAATAGTTAAGAGTCCTAAGATATTTTTGCATGTCTATTATATTGCACAAGATATTTAAATGACATAATTGTGTGTTAGTGCAAATAACGGTATAACGGAATAGAGTGAATTAAGTAATTACGTATGCTAAGAATTGAATGTCTAATGTAATGTATAAAATACTTGAAGTGTCACAAGAATGTGTTACCAGTGAATAATTTGTTGATCTACTTCAGTATGAATAATCAGATAGTGTGAATTGATCTAATTTGTTCACATCAGGTGAATTTATGAATTAATGTGTATGGCGGCATAATCACAAATAGCCATATAGCTTGTAATGATTTAATGTTATTCTATAAGTATTTTAGTTTAGTATTTGAATTGCACCATCTTTAGAAACTTAATAAACCTTTTGTTCAATGATAAAAGAGTTGTCTGATGTTGCTAATCCAATGCACCGCTTAAAATCATCGCACCTAATCACGCGGGAAATTTAATGTTGAGGAAAGAGATTAAGAGTCACGACTGCAATAATATTTAAATACTAAGAGATATATTCGAGATTGACTTTCTCCCTATTTATGACAACATAAATGGTGCAGTTGATAATCACTTGAAAATATTGTACTTAGTCACGCGGAAAATTTAAGTTGAGAATCGAGTTAAGTGTCACGACTACAATAGTTACACTTTCAGATATATTTGAATTCTTTCCCCTTGTTTATGTATGTAATATCCTAAACTAAATATCCCAAAAGGCGCAGTATAAATACAAATATTGGGGGTACTACGGGGAGCAATAACTGAGATATTGGTATAAGTTTTGGTAAAATCTCGGGCATAGAAGTTAGAAGAATATAGATAAAAGGAATTTGTAAGATTAGAGTAGAAATCGTAAATTGGGACACAACAATATAATTGATAATATAATCTGGAGACCTGACATAATATTGAAAGGAACGTAAACAGAAAATTATAAATATCTAATCTGATATAACTGATAATATAATCTTCAGACTGGACATAATATTGAAAGGAACAGTAGGAGATAATTATAAACTTATAATCTGATATAATTGATAATATAATCTGGAGACTGGACATAATATTGAAGGGAACGTAAGGAGATAATTATAAATATGTAATGTGATATATAATTGATAATGCAATCTGGAGATATTTTTCTCCAGATCACTGGACATAATATTGAAAGGAATATAAGGAGATAATTATAAACTCTTCTAGCCATTTATATGAACGATGTACATGTAAAACTACAATTGGTAAGATTGAATATTATTTGTTTTATTAAATTGTTTAAAAAAATTTATAAATGTTAACTAAATTTTAATTAACATTTATATAAAAATTAAAATTTACGGAAAACCTCAAAAACCATATTTCTATTCAAAAAAGGGAACCAGGAAGACAAAAAAACTATCGTCCAATCTGTCTTCTCTCTCACATATATGAGATCATGAACAGAGTAATACTGAACAAAATTCAAAACACTCTAGAAGACAACTCCAACAGAGAGCAGGCAGGATTCAGAAGAGGCTTCTCCACAATGGACCATATCCAGTTCATTTCACAACTAACAGAAAAATGCAGAGAATACCGAATCCCTCTATGTTTCCTCTTTATTGATTTTAAAAAAGCATTTGATACCATAGAACACAATGCAGTCATCAGTGCCTTACTGGAAATAAATGTGGATCCTACTTATATCCACATGATAAAAGAAATTAACAAAAATCTGACCACACAAATAACCCTATTTGATCAACCTACAAATATAGATATAAAGAGAGGGTTCGCCAAGGCGATGTGATCTCCGCAAATCTATTTACCAGCACTTTAGAATACATTCTGAAAAAAATAGACCTAAACGGAGGAATAAGAATAGATGATGAAAAGCTACACATTTTTATGTTTGCCGATGATCTAATACTGATATCCCACAACCCAAAAGACCTAGAAGAAATGGGTGAAAAAAGTATACACAAACAGCAGTAAGATAGGCTTAGAAATGAATCTAGAAAAAACAAAAATTCATCAAAAACATCTACAAAAGTGACAGTCACCTATGTATTGATAACATCCCTATAGAACAAGTTGACTCATACAAAGTACTTAGGACAAACAATAAAAATGAATAACGATTTATCTGAAGAACTAGCAAAAAGAAAGAAAGCTGCATGGCTATCATTCAACAGACTAAAAGAAACACTTACTGATCCAAATTTTGACATCTCTCCGAAGGCAAAACTATTTAATAGTGATATTCTACCATCACTCACATATGGATCAGAAACATGGAACACGACAAGAAAAGAAGAGGAGACTCTCAGAATAACTCAGCGTGCAATAGAACGCAAGCTTTGTAACATCAGCAAAATGGAACATGTTAGAAACACGGAACTAAGAAAGAGATCAGGCATAAAAGATGTGGTAACTGCAGTATATGAAGGTCACATAGCCAGACTCAGGGATAACAGATGGACATATAGAATACTCAACTGGCAACCAAGAATAAAGAGAAAACCAGGAAGACCACCCACAAGATGGGAAGATCCATTAGTGAAATCTATGGGTAAAATAACATGGAAAGGAGAGGCTCAAGATCGAGATCGTTGGAGGCATCTTTGTGACCTGCACTTATGGAGAAATCCTGAGTGAAACACCGGTCCATCAAGGTAATAATAATTAAATTTTAATGGTATAAATAATTTAATAAGAGTTTTATAAAAAAAATATGAAAAATTTTCAAATTAGACATGTTATTTGTATCTTATATGCTAATGCTGTCTCCCTTATTATAATGAGTCCACGAAAATATTCAATATCTTTTAATATAATTAGTGTTTTACTACTTTATAACAAACAGTCCTGTTTATCAACCCTTTGGTGAGAAGTGTTCGCATTAAATAAATAAATATATTAGAATCTCGATAATAATATAGATTTGATTATAATTTTAATTAAGTCTATTTTTTCCTGTTTTATGAAATTATTTAAAGAAAATTCAAAATTCAGTATTTAATAATTTCAATCCTATAAATAATTTAATTTAAAATTAAATTTAAAATATTTTAAAATTAAAAATAATCTTAATGATTATTTTTACATTTCAAATAGTTTTAAATTTAAAATAATTTAAAATATATTAGAGAAAA
Source organism: Typopeltis vanoorti (assembly GCF_054136105.1). NCBI lineage: Eukaryota > Metazoa > Arthropoda > Arachnida > Uropygi > Thelyphonidae > Typopeltis > Typopeltis vanoorti. The sequence goes on along the minus strand of NC_143555.1, from coordinate 96,558,061 downwards.
TTTAAGAAAAATTAGAAATATTGCATGTCATTTATTCGGTCTTTCTCCTTCTTATCATTGTTGTTTTTGTGGTGTAACAGGAAAAAAAAAAAACTATTAGAAAAAGACCACCTTCCAGCAATGGCAACCCGTATTCAAAATTAAAGATTTTTTTTTTTAAAGAGGTCTTCAATCAGAAATGATACACTGAAAACAGAAAATTTAAAATAGAAAGAGAGACAGAGCGGTATCAAAGATCTTTATGCATATTAAACAGTCTTCCTCAAAGATCTTAATCCATCTTTGAGGGAGGAGGTTTCCATTGAGATAATGAAAATAGTCGCTACTCGAAAAAAACTTACTTTAACATTTATTTGACCATTTTAAATCTATATTGAAAGCTTTTTTTGTGTTTCTGATGACGATCGTTGTTCAATGCAGTTCTTTTACATTGCAACAGAATAATATTAATATTTATTTATTTAATTATTATTAATATTAATAACAGTATTAATATTACTATTATTACATGACACTTCCAGGGAGTCCAAAGACTCATCAAAGGAGGGCACCAACTCTTCATTTCCACCAGTCAATCCACCAACTACAACTACAATCATCATATACACCAAAGCCATCTACCGCCGACCACCACCACCGCTAGCATTTTCACACACAATCACAAACATCCATGCCTGCAGCCTTTTGGCTAGAGAACGGATACGCTAGCCACTCGGCAAACCAGGCCTGCATATAAGTATTATAATAAGTTCACGGCCGGTTTAAGACAATTTTGCGCCACGGGCAAACTCCTTCTTTGGCGCCCAATTTGTTTTTTATTTTTTTTAATTTTTAATATTTAATACTTCCTGATTGTAAGCAGATATAGGTTGTCTCAAATGATTAATAATTTCATAACTTCAAAATTTCTATTAATTTCTATTCACTAACAAAAAAATAAAATAGTACATACAAAAAAAATACTAAATTATTGGTTATTAAAAATATTATGGGTTTTACACTTTTGATTGTATCAATTATAATTTGCATATATATATTTCTTGATTTTTTAAATCTGCGAAAGTTTTTATTCTTTCACTAATGTCTATTTTCTGAACAACTGTATTATCAATAGATAGTAAGGCTAAAGAATTTAATCTCTCACTCCCCATTGTTGAGAGCAAATATGTATTTTGATAAGTTTCAATTTCCTGAAACTTCTCTCAGCAGTTACTACTGTAATAGGAATCGTCAGCAGAATTCTCAATGCAAACCCACGTATTTGGAATTATATTCTGCAAATTATTTGCTTTTAAAAAGTATAAAGTTTCCAATGGCAATTGATGTTTTCCGGAAGTAAACGATTTGAGTTTGCTACCAATCATTAATTATACTTCAAACATATGCATACTGCGTAGCGACTTCTTTGCAGGCAAAAAGACGTCAACTGATATTAATAGAATATCAAAGAGAAAGAATAAAACATTAATAATATTCACACGAAATTGCTAAACACGGACGACACTACACCAGCACATTAATAATAGAGAATTTTTACTGAGGTGTGCATCGCTTCCTACCCTAATCATTTGCAGTCAGAAACTTTGATATCACAGTTGAGGAACTAGTAACTTGAAAATGAACAGTGTCCTATCATTTTGTAGCCCGAATTTTTCATATAAGAAAAAATATTTAAAACAATTCAGTGACGTTGACACTTCTTTGTTTAAATCAACAATACTGAAAGGAAGTAAGGCACAACAATTATTTTGTTCATTTTCACTCCAAGGGTAATTGTTTCGTCACCATTGTAGCATCTCTGTCCATTTTCAGGGAATATTTCTCTGCCTATAAATAGGATGAGCAATTCTGTTTCTCTGATTATGAGTCAAAGAATCTGACTTTAATCAGTTCCCAGTTATAAGGGACTCGGTGAATAATCTAATGAGATATTCCTTTGGATCAAATGAAATGATATTTGGTCTAAGAACAACCATTAATGAGACCTCAATGAGAAAAGTCTTATTAAATTTCGGAATCATCGTCGTGGCAAATTACTTGTTGCGTGATGTAAATTCGAATTAAGTGATCTTCATTCGAATTAAGGGAGAGGTCGGAGTGGGAGTCTTGTTCATGTTACCATTGAAACAGAAATACTGGTAACCTTTGCCAGTATTTCTGTTTCGATGGTAACACGAACAAGCTGAAATGAATGTGATCTACCGATAGCCAGAAAATCTTATCTGATGACACATTTCAATTGAAGACGATGAAGGGAAAGAGGGTGGGATGATTAGCATTTAACTTGTAGTGTACCCATAAGAGCTATTTGTAATAAATGGCTTCTCATTCTTGGAGCGTACATTACGAATAAAGAGAGCTTACCCAGTATTTTCGAGTTAGAAAAGAAATAAAAAGTGACGTCAGAATTTCATAATCCCTGTAATTTATCTTTGCAACAAAGTGATTTCTTTTTATTGTTAATTTTACTCGATCGAAGACTACGTAAGTTCTGACGTTCTTTTACATATGCTGGGAAAGAGAATGAACTTCGGCTATCAAGTGATTGAAGCGTTAACTTTTTCTCTAAATATCATTGTATCTCTCACAGACAGTGAATCTTGCAGTCGATCGTGCGTAATAAAAAAATACAGAAAAATATTTATTTGCGGGAAAATAAAAGTTTGCGTTAAAAACAACTCTGGTTGCATTTTGAAAAGGACCTTAGAAAGACAAAAGAATTTATTTATTAAAGAATAGAAAGAACCTACGGACTGGTTTGTCGGTTCCTTCTATTCTTTTATTATTATTTTTTATTTATAATATGTGACAGGAATATTTCTGCTTGAGCCTGCTGGATCTATCTAATGATTTTGCTGAAGCCAAATATCAGAAAAATACTACGAAGACGAAAGGAAAACCGAATGTTCAATGCATCTGTAGTATGATTCATTATTGTTGTTCATTAGCTACTTCAGATACCAACATGATTATAAAGCGTGATGCAATTTCGTACTGATTGGAAAATTAATTAAACCAGGCTTGCTGTTTTTGTCGGAAGAACTAAAGAAAACAGTCTCAATATAAGAAGTATCGTTGAAAAGGAAATTGAACAAGAAGAACAATTAGAAGATATACATGAACATAATTGTGTTTTTACAAAACTTCTAAAACGGGTGACACCTTCCATAGCATGCAGTGTCAAACATGAAAATAAGCCTCGTTGACTGGTACGCAAGCTTAAGTGGTCATGTGAACAACATTCGGAATGTAGATGTGGATATTGAAGCATATTTTCTGTTCATGGTTCCTAGATAATGTGCTATAAAGGAAGAAGATGAGAAATATTTTGAGTACCAGGCAGGATAAATGCTTTGGAAACTTTGGAGTAAACGACAAAGCTAATACTAATTGCAAGTACGTTTTATTTGACAAAACACGGATACAGATCACTGGTATTTTTTCGCAAAATATCAAACCATTTGTAGTAAACACTTACTGATGGAGAAATCCTGAGTGAAACATCGGTACATCAAGGTAATAATAATTAAATTTTAATGGTATAAATAATTTAATAAGAGTTTTATAAAAAAATATGAAAAATTTTCAAATTAGACATGTTATTTGTATCTTATATGCTAATGCTGTCTCCCTTATTATAATGAGTCCACGAAAATATTCAATATCTTTTAATATAATTAGTGTTTTACTACTTTATAACAAACAGTCCTGTTTATCAACCCTTTGGTGAGAAGTGTTCGCATTAAATAAATAAATATATTAGAATCTCGATAATAATATAGATTTGATTATAATTTTAATTAAGTCTATTTTTTCCTGTTTTATGAAATTATTTAAAGAAAATTCAAAATTCAGTATTTAATAATTTCAATCCTATAAATAATTTAATTTAAAATTAAATTTAAAATATTTTAAAATTAAAAATAATCTTAATGATTATTTTTACATTTCAAATAGTTTTAAATTTAAAATAATTTAAAATATATTAGAGAAAATTTAAGAAAAATTAGAAATATTGCATGTCATTTATGCGGTCTTTCTCCTTCTTATCATTGTTGTTGGTGGTGTAACAGGAAAAAAAAAAAAAACTATTAGAAAAAGAACACCTTCCAGCAATGGCAACCCGTATTCAAAATTAAAGATTTTTTTTTTTAAAGAGGTCTTCAATCAGAAATGATACACTGAAAACAGAAAATTTAAAATAGAAAGAGAGACAGAGCCGTATCAAAGATCTTTATGCTTATTAAACAGTCTTCCTCAAAGATCTTAATCCATCTTTGAGGGAGGAGGTTTCCATTGAGATAATGAAAATAGTCGCTACTAGAAAAACACTTACTTTAACATTTATTTGGCCATTTTAAATCTATATTGAAAGCTTTTTTTGTGTTTCTGATGACGATCGTTGTTCAATGCAGTTCTTTTACATTGCAACAGAATAATATTAATATTTATTTATTTAATTATTATTAATATTAATAACAGTATTAATATTACTATTATTACATGACACTTCCAGGGAGTCCAAAGACTCATCAAAGGAGGGCACCAACTCTTCATTTCCACCAGTCAATCCACCAACTACAACTACAATCATCATATACACCAAAGCCATCTACCGCCGACCACCACCACCGCTAGCATTTTCACACACAATCACAAACATCCATGCCTACAGCCTTTTGGCTAGAGAACGGATACGCTAGCCATTCGGCAAACCAGGCCTGCATATAAGTATTATAATAAGTTCACGGCCGGTTTAAGACAATTTTGCGCCACGGGCAAACTCCTTCTTTGGCGCCCAATTTGTTTTTTATTTTTTTTAATTTTTAATATTTAATACTTCCTGATTGTAAGCAGATACAGGTTGTCTCAAATGATTAATAATTTCATAACTTCAAAATTTCTATTAATTTCTATTCACTAACAAAAAAATAAAATAGTACATACAAAAAAAATACTGAATTATTGGTTGTTAAAAATATTATGGGTTTTACACTTTTGATTGTATCAATTATAATTTGCATATATATATTTCTTGATTTTTTAAATCTGCGAAAGTTTTTATTCTTTCACTAATGTCTATTTTCTGAACAACTGTATTATCAATAGATAGTAAGGCTAAAGAATTTAATCTCTCACTCCCCATTGTTGAGAGCAAATATGTATTTTGATAAGTTTCAATTTCCTGAAACTTCTCTCAGCAGTTACTACTGTAATAGGAATCGTCAGCAGAATTCTCAATGCAAACCCACGTATTTGGAATTATATTCTGCAAATTATTTGCTTTTAAAAAGTATAAAGTTTCCAATGGCAATTGATGTTTTCCGGAAGTAAACGATTTGAGTTTGCTACCAATCATTAATTATACTTCAAACATATGCATACTGCGTAGCGACTTCTTTGCAGGCAAAAAGACGTCAACTGATATTAATAGAATATCAAAGAGAAAGAATAAAACATTAATAATATTCACACGAAATTGCTAAACACGGACGACACTACACCAGCACATTAATAATAGAGAATTTTTACTGAGGTGTGCATCGCTTCCTACCCTAATCATTTGCAGTCAGAAACTTTGATATGACAGTTGAGGAACTAGTAACTTGAAAATGAACAGTGTCCTATCATTTTGTAGCCCGAATTTTTCATATAAGAAAAAATATTTAAAACAATTCAGTGACGTTGACACTTCTTTGTTTAAATCAACAATACTGAAAGGAAGTAAGGCACAACAATTATTTTGTTCATTTTCACTCCAAGGGTAATTGTTTCGTCACCATTGTAGCATCTCTGTCCATTTTCAGGGAATATTTCTCTGCCTATAAATAGGATGAGCAATGCTGTTTCTCTGATTATGAGTCAAAGAATCTGACGTTAATCAGTTCCCAGTTATAAGGGACTCGGGGAATAATCTAATGAGATATTCCTTTGGATCAAATGAAATGATATTTGGTCTAAGAACAACCATTAATGAGACCTCAATGAGAAAAGTCTTATTAAATTTCGGAATCATCGTCGTGGCAAATTACTTGTTGCGTGATGTAAATTCGAATTAAGTGATCTTCATTCGAATTAAGGGAGAGGTCGGAGTGGGAGTCTTGTTCATGTTACCATTGAAACAGAAATACTGGTAACCTTTGCCGGTATTTCTGTTTCGATGGTAACACGAACAAGCTGAAATGAATGTGATCTACCGATAGCCAGAAAATCTTATCTGATGACACATTTCAATTGAAGACGATGAAGGGAAAGAGGGTGGGATGATTAGCATTTAACTTGTAGTGTACCCATAAGAGCTATTTGTAATAAATGGCTTCTCATTCTTGGAGCGTACATTACGAATAAAGAGAGCTTACTCAGTATTTTCGAGTTAGAAAAGAAATAAAAAGTGACGTCAGAATTTCATAATCCCTGTAATTTATCTTTGCAACAAAGTGATTTCTTTTTATTGTTAATTTTACTCGATCGAAGACTACGTAAGTTCTGACGATCTTTTACATATGCTGGGAAAGAGAATGAACTTCGGCTATCAAGTGATTGAAGCGTTAACTTTTTCTCTAAATATCATTGTATCTCTCACAGACAGTGAATCTTGCAGTCGATCGTGCGTAATAAAAAAATACAGAAAAATATTTATTTGCGGGAAAATAAAAGTTTGCGTTAAAAACAACTCTGGTTGCATTTTGAAAAGGACCTTAGAAAGACAAAAGAATTTATTAAAGAATAGAAAGAACCGACAGACTGGTTTGTCGGTTCCTTCTATTCTATTATTGTTATTTTTTATTTATAATATGTGACAGGAATATTTCTGCTTGATCTATCTAATGATTTTGCTGAAGCCAAATATCAGAAAAATACTACGAAGACGAAAGGAAAACCGAATGTTCAATGCATCTGTAGTATGATTCATTATTGTTGTTCATTAGCTACTTCAGATACCAACATGATTATAAAGCGTGATGCAATTTCGTACTGATTGGAAAATTAATTAAACCAGGCTTGCTGTTTTTGTCGGAAGAACTAAAGAAAACAGTCTCAATACAAGAAGTATCGTTGAAAAGGAAATTGAACAAGAAGAACAATTAGAAGATATACATGAACATAATTGTGTTTTTACAAAACTTCTAAAACGGGTGACACCTTCCATAGCATGCAGTGTCAAACATGAAAATAAGCCTCGTTGACTGGTACGCAAGTTTAAGTGGTCATGTGAACAACATTCGGAATGTAGATGTGGACATTGAAGCATATTTTCTGTTCATGGTTCCTAGATAATGTGCTATAAAGGAAGAAGATGAGAAATATTTTGAGTACCAGGCAGGATAAATGCTTTGGAAACTTTGGAGTAAACGACAAAGCTAATACTAATTGCAAGTACGTTTTATTTGACAAAACGCGGATACAGATCACTGGTATTTTTTCGCAAAATATCAAACCATTTGTAGTAAACTAAACATCTGAACTCGACAACCGTAATTGAGTTGAGGTTCAGATATCCACAAGATTCTGAACCTCTTCTCAAATATGCTTGTAAATCTTACCTTGCACACCCAGTAAGGAAATGCCTCTAATACTGATTGGTTTATTTCCCTTTTTCCTAAATCTGGAAAATGGAGCTCTACTCTATTCATTCGGAATTCAACCAGGCCTTCTTAACCGTTCACTGCCACAGTTCATCTTTTATTCTTTTATATTTGAACATTTCTGGTAAATATGATCTAGAGATATTCAACATAACAGAGAGGTATTGTCTAATTTACAATCAGCACTTCTTTGTTGTGCCTGTGGTGAAGCGGGAGAGCATATCGGAGAAGATCTTTGTGGAATTTATAAACACAAATGGTTTAACTTAATGGCTGAGAATGAATCTATAAGTGATGGATATTAGAACTATCTAATTGTTGTTAACTGTCTTTAGCCAAGAATATGTTACTCTTATGGATGGCATTGGAGAAATACTGCATTATCTGAAATTTGCAGATGATATTGTGAAAATAGCAGATAATCTTGAAGATCTGGAAGAAAGGTTAAATCAGCTAAATGAAGCCTCCAGAGTAATTGGATTAAAATTAAATAGAGAAAAAACAAAAATAATGAAGAATAAATATATTAACAATAGAACTGAAAACCATGAAATAAAACAAGTTAATTCATATGTATATTTGAGCCAATTGTTATCCTTTGAGGGGTGCCAAAGAAAAGAGATTGAACGAAGAATTCACCTTGGATGGATGGTTTATGGGAAAATGAGAGACATCATCAGAAGTGACATCCCTATGAGTCTAAACAAGAAAGCTTTCGACCAGTGCATATTTCCTGTCCTAACATTTGGAGGAGAAACATGGACTTTAACAGAAGCCCTAAACAAAAAGCTGAGAACAACACAACATTGCATGGAAAGAAGTTTGCTAAAAATAACATTAAGAAATAGGAAGACAAATACCTGGATAAGATCTCAAACAAGAGTCATGGATATTATAAAATTCATTAAATAGGCTAAGTGGAGATGTGCTGGCCATATTGCCAGATGCAGTGACGGGAGATGGACTAGAAAAACAACAGAGTGGAGACCAATGGATGGAGCAAGACAAAGAGGAAGACTGAGAACTAGGTGGAGGGATGAACCAGAACAAATTGTAGGAGTGAGATGGATGGGAGAGGCAGAAAACTGAGTGATCTGGAAAATCATGGGGGAGACCTTCGTCTAGCAGTGGACAGAACCAAAAGGTTGAAGAATAAGATGGATGGTATTTTAAAAATTTGTTTATTATTCACTGGTTCAATAGATACGTGATTTGTGTAGAGTTTAACAGTGGTTTAAGATTTCATAGTTGAAATGCGTAGAGTAGAAGACACATCGCAATTTCTTGGTTCCTGAAGTATTTCTGTGATATGTTCATTTCACGAAAGATTAGAGATAAGAGTTATCCCAAAAAATGGTAAAATCAAATCATTTACCTTGAAATAATATTCACGTTATTAACAAATTACTCATAAATGTTTGCAAAAAATGTACATAATTTTCGCTAATGCCCATCCGAATCCTTCTAACAAATAGTTAAGACTTATCAGAAATTTGGAATGCAAAAGTGCCTATTCTATAGGGCGTTTGTGTAGTTTAACTTTTTAATTGAGAAACGTTCAGATGGGATTTAAACAGAAATTAAAAAAACTTTTGAATTTTAGAAGGATGAGAAAGAATTCCTAAACACAGTCAGGAAAAAGGTAGCACTTGTAAAAGATATTTGTCATAAACGATGTTCGAAGTTCAATGTTAATAGCCTTTGATTTGTAAAATTGTTAACGTTATCATTCATACAAGTTTCATGTATGGGTAGAAACCCTAAGTGTGTTGTCCTTTTAAGCGGATTAAAGTCAATCCCAAAATATGCATATATTAGTTTCAAGGGAGGAAAGAGAAAAGTATACAACAAAGCTAATTAACGGAATTGAGGATCAGAATTCCCAAAGGTTTGGCGTGGATATTTTGCCATTGTTTGTATTCGTTCCGGCTCCGCAGTAAAGAGTGGGACCGAAGAGTCTCCCGGAATAGACATCCATGAAAGTGCTATTTTAACTGAGCGTTCAAAGTATTTTGCTAGTTACAATACCTTCAGTGCCAATCAAAGCAACTGAGAGGTACAGATGGTACTACATTCACATGGTACTTGATTTACACGACGCAGTTAAAAAATGGCTGTTTGTAATTACTAAATTGAGAAAATAAAGCTATAGTTTCTTGCAGAGATTGAAGGCTATGATAAAATAATTTTCTCACAATCCTGGAGATTGTGATAAATTTTTAAAATTACTGCGAGAATATTCTGAAATGCTAATTCTTATTTTGCTTTAACTTAAGCTTGTTGCATCTGCAAATACTTCAGTTCAAGAAGTCTGTCCTTCGTTTTCTCTCTCTGCAAATTGATCTTTTTGATGTGGGTTTTGCTGGTTAACTATTCCTGTTCCACCCAGTTTTATTAATATAACTATTCCATTTTAATCTTTAATTTTTGTCTATTCATTTTTGTATTTTATGGGGCAATCTTTGTAAATCTCTTTTTCCTTTATTTGTATCAAATTCCTTTTTGTTTGCTGTTTTTCTTCAGCATTTTCATTTGATTTCTAATATTGACATTGAATACACTTGAGGTCAGTAAGTCGACAGGATTTGATGACATCTCAGCATGGGTCTTAAGATAATGTTCCAATTAATTGGCAATAGCAATCGCATGCCTGTTTGATAAGTGTCTTACAACAGCACAAGCTGGATGGGAGTGGAAAGAAGGTAAAATTGTTCGAAAGCTTAAATTGGTGATCAGGTTGCGGCTTAGAATTATTGGCCAATCTGTGTAATCGAAGTTGTGCTAAAGGAACTGGACAGACTGGTGAGAAGAAGGCTACAGAAATGGGTTAATTACAACAGTGTTCTCTGGTGGTATCATCATCATCATGGGACTTTAAAGGGAGTCGTGTATTAATAACTTATGTAGTATAGGAAGGGGACAAATGTCTTGTACAATGGAGATGCTTATCAAATGGTATGCTTGGATTTTGTAATGCGTTTGCTAGACTGCCACTCGACAGGCAAAGAATGCGAGAGAGTATAGTAAAACAAGAAGCCATCCTTGGAAACCACATAAGGAAAATGTGAGCATAGGAGTTAGGAGGTGGTTCTTTACATGGAGAGTAGTTGTGAGTAGAAAGCCCTCAATGTGTGTATGTTGTGAATATCGACACGTTGATTCACGTTTAAATGAGCTTTGTCGGTGATCGGTACCCGTCCAATGATGAATATCCAACTCCATCGAGATCAGATCGCAATAATCATGATATTTTGTCGAACTGTTGACATTTCTGTTCTTGTTTCGCATGCAGAAGTTAATAGTGGTTGGATTACTGATTTGTAGATATTCGCTTTTGTGGCATCTTTATTTTTCTATATACAGCCATCCCTCGACTTACGTCCGTTCGAGTTACGTTCGTGATCTCAGAAGGGAAAAAATATCATTTTCGGCTATATATAGAGGACCTGAACTAAAAGCGCATACTCCTTACCACTGTGACTATAACCGCTAAGGCACTAAGTGTCCTCAACATGTTGAAGGAGAAAACAGAACGCGATTAGGACTACGAATTCAACGCTTCTTCAGGTTGGTTCATGAGATTCAAGCAGAGTTTTGCACTGCACAAAGTGAAAATGTATGAGAATCTGCACGTGCTAAGAAGGCTGCCAAGGAGTTTGTGGAAAAATTGGATAAAATTATTACGGAGGAAAATTATTTGCCACAGCAAATATTTAATATGGATGAGACGTCCTTGTTTCGGAACAAATTGCCCGAGTGGACATTCATACACAAAAACCTGATATCTATACCTAGTTTCAAAGCTTTTAATGTCCGTATTACGATTCTGTTACGGATAATGTGGCTGGATATAAACTGAAACCATTTGTGATATAGCGCAGTGAGAATCCACGAAACATTAGGAAGCATACTCCCAGTTCATTATCGGAGCAATAAGAAGTCGTGAATGATTCAACAATTGTTTGAGGATGCCTTAATCAACTGTTATGCCAGTGAAATAAAAAGCTATTGTGTGAATGAAAATGTAGAATTTGAAATTTTATTAATTCTAGATAACGCTCCAAGTCATCCGTCTTTTAAGTTTATAGTGGTGATCTTCACCAAGTTCAAGGTCATATTTGTCCCTCCAAATACTACTTTATTGATCGAACCGATGGATTAGGGAGTTCTTGCAGTGTTTAAGGCTTATTATCTACGGACAAGTTTTTCACAAGCCATTTCTGCCACTGAAGGAAATGACCAGACTCTCATGCAATTCTGGAAAGCATTCAATATTTATCATGCTATTAAAAATATTGCTGTGGCTTGGGGCGAAGTGACCTCTCAATGTATGCGTGGGATATGGAAAAAGACATTAAAAAGGTTTGTGCATGATTTTGGAAGTGTGTAATAGTGGGCCTAGCAAAAAAAATCTGAATCTCGAAGTGAATGATGACGACATAATTCAACTCATAGAAAGTTCCCCTGAAGAATTGGTCGAATTGGAGGAACAACTGTTGCAGAAGAGGAAAAATAGAAAAGTAAGAGGGAAATGAGAAACAAGGAGAGTAGTTAAACAATTCACAGTAAAGGGTATTGCAGAAATGTTCTTTGCAGTTAGCAATGTTCTCAAAATGGTTGAAGACATGAACCCAATGTTGAATGTTACTTATTAGCAGAAACAAAAGTACGTTTGCTTGCTATGAACAAATTTATGATAAAAAGAAGATGAATAAGTAAAGCACGTTGGAATAGTGGCAGTAACACCCAGTACAGTTTTATAATAAGGTTTAAAAATTAAAATGACAGCATACTTATTACGGTTAAGTCCCTAACCTCCATAACTCTGTTGATTTAATGTATCGACTTAGGTCCGATTCGACTTACGTTCTGCCGGTTGGAACGGAACCCGGACGTAAGTCGAGGAATGACTGTATTTGAATTTAAACCTCATGATATTTTATAAACTTCAGAGATTGTATTTTTATTTTATTCTATTTACACTGTTCATAGATATTCCTAAGTCTTTAAATTTCATTACTTGCACCAATATTTTCCGATTTAGTTCTAAGCTGTATCTTATTGGGTCGTTTGTAATTATCACTGGTTTTGATATCTCTGTTGATATCTGATGTTAAAACTATTGCTTATCCTTTGGAATTAAAATAGATGGTTTTGGCGATCATTCATTTTCTTCCATTGATATTACATCGTCTACATATCTGACAAAATGCAACATTTCATTTTTGATTTTTATTCGATTTAAATTGTCTTTTTACTTCATCTCTTTAAGGAGTAGGCATTTACCAGTTCTAGCGTAACTGGTGTTTCCATCATGCAGCTGGTCTTCCTCTCTCCCTCTTTAATCTTTATTTTTTTTTTTTATTTATGATGTGAATATCATTAAGACATCAGAAAATTTAAAATTTTGTAAACGAAAAATGAAAATCTACTTTTATCGAGCACAGGAAGAATATGCAAAACGATCGGATACAAAAGAGAAAAAAAAATAAACTTGAATTTATAAGCATTCACGTAAATCATCACTTGCTTATAAAAGCATGCACGAGAGCTAGATATCAGTAATGCTCCATCAAAATGATACGAAGTCATCGAAATAAAAATCTGTGAAATATTAAACACAGTAGAATGTTATAAGATCGAAATTGATAATAACTTAGTGCAACATAATCCCAATTTCAAGAGCACGGTTACAGTTTGAAAACATTCAAATGCTGTCTGGCGGCACAACGAGGGGGGTCATCCCTGGAAATCGGGTAAGAGTGGTCAGGAAACATGTGAAAAGTAAATTTTTCGCTTCGAGTTTTGTGAACGAATGGAATGGATTGAGTACCTTGTATGTCAATGGATTTAATAAAAGGTACGATCAGAGCTGCCACTCACATTTTTCGAAATTCCCCAGATTAGACCTCAAAAATCCCCAGATTAGGGGAAAATTCCCCAGGTAGTAATAACTAGGGCTCGTATTTTTAGGTCGTAAAAAAGTGGAAAAATATGCGTCCAAGTATACACTAAAAACATTTAAAACATCCGAAAAATGCTCTTAGATATGCAAAAAACTCAAACTGTGCACTTAAATATGCCTTTATGAATTTATAATTCCATGGTTTAATTAAAACATTACACATAAAAAAACATAATATAAAATACAAAAAATTGACATTTAAATAGTTACCTACTAACTGACCAGAAAAATTACTTAAAAATTTGCTCTTTTTTTTTATTAATTCTCTCTTTCTCTTTTCCTTTAACAAAGTATATTTTCATTTAAAAAAAATTATAAGTTTATATTATACGAAGAATACATGCTTAACTTACTTTAATTGACATTTCCTCCCTCTTCTTCTTCACCAATATCATCTGGTAATTGATCACATTCCCTTTGCTGCTTTGCGGTATTAAGTCGATTTTTATATCTATTATGAACTGTGTGATTTTCCAACTCCTTGATTAATGTTTTCGGTGGCTCCCAAGAAGTACGTTGCATTTTGTCTCGCTAAGCACTGCTTTGCTAGGATTCTGTCTCTCACAGTTTCTGTTTTTAATGAATTAGCTAATTTTGTTTTTATACAATTCACTTGTGAGAAAATTCGATCCACGCGTGCAGATGAATGCGGTAGAATAGTAAGATTTGTCATAAAATATGACAGTAAATCATATTTATTATTATTCATGCCATCTTTCATGTCAATCAATTAATGCCAATATCTTTAGGAATTGGTAGATCTGATGCTACGAGACGATAACTTTTCCACTCATAATCTATTGGATTTAACCTAATATCATCAGCAAGTGAGGGGAATTGAGCAACAAGAGGAATAATGATAGATGGTGACTGGCTAGGGTCATTAGCAACTTTTGGGTCCAAGATTCGTAATTTTGCAACAATGCTGTCTTCTTCGAAGCCAAATCTCTTCTTTATTTGCGAACTAAGTTCCACAAGAACCGTTAAACAATCATTTTTAAATCTCAACAAAATAGAGTTATCTTCGAAAGGGTTTCTAATTAAGTGCGCCATTGCTCTACCACCGAAGTAAATATCACTGACATTTTTATAGTTGTTTTGGTATCTTGGATCAATTTTTGGTAATTTAGCTGTTCTTAAAATCTCATCTTTAATGAAGCAACTAAGTAAATTGAGATATTCTGTTGATACATTTAGGAATAGTTGGTGTAACCTGAAATGCTCTAATTGAAAATCTATATTAAGTGTACTTACTTTTTCAAGAATATACTGAAGGAAAAAAGCATTGGTGTGGTTCCAAAGTCAGTGAGTGAATCATGATTTTTTTTGGCATTGTCAATTTTATCTGTCCTTGATTCATTTTGAAAGTATAGAACTAATGCATCATACTGTTTTAAAATAGTTGATACCACTTTTTCCCCTCGACAGCCACCTGGTTTGAGCAAGTTTGGGAATTTTATGTGTAGCTATATCAGCAGCTTCTTGAATGAGTACAAAATCTTTTTGCCGCTTAGCACTGCGGGAGAAGTAGGAGGTTAAATCCTTTAGAAAAGCTTCTAAGTATGAGGGTAAAACACTGACTGCATGACTAGCGAATAGAGCTAATGAATGACAAACGCAACCTATCACAAAAACAGATGGGACGTCATCTTTCAACAGTTTCTGAAATCCACTGTTAACGCCCATCATCGAGGAACAGTTATCACTACCAAACCCAATGATATTGCTAAGGGGAATGGCATGATCCACCAGAAGAGTTTTGACAGCACTGTAAAGACTTTTAGCACTTCCGTTCTCTACGCATACTATGTCTAGTAATGCATCAGCTACATCTTTTTTATCTGTTACAAAATACCGTACAACAACAGCCAAGATTTGAGTGAAGGAGATATCTGTACTCTCATCTATTATTAACAGTGCGAAAGTTAATCAGCTGGCACTCTCATGTTAATAGATAATATTGTGCAATAGTAACTTCTATGTTCTTCCACATTTATGTTCTTATGTTAAAACAAGATCTTATGTTATCATGTTAAAATAACTCTTAATGGCTTTAATTTATTTAAAAAAAAAATAAAAAAAAATTTAATTAGCCTTATAAGTGACTTCGATGTAACATACCTCAACAAGAGTATGAGCATGTAACCTCTCTGTCTGACTGCAGAGAAAACCAAAAACCGGTTAATCCTGTATATAAGATTGTTATGTTTACAATAAAAAAAAAAATAAAATAAAAAAAAATATTATAATTGAAAAATTTTGATTCTTGTATATTTCGGTAAGTTGAGACTTCTCATGGAATGATATTCCATCCCGAATAACATAAGAAAGTTTAGTTTTCTTCATTGCCAACTTTCCAGCAATTTCCAGAAATGCCCGTTTACACATCGTTACAAAATGATCAACATGAGAAAATGGGACGTTATGCTCAGAAAAGAAGCTAGCAATTATTAACTCACTCCTTGCTAATTGTTTATTCTCTGTTCACGCTTTCTTATTAAGAAATTGAGTAATAACAGCTCTCGACTTAGCAGACTGATAATTACTTTTATGTTTGGCCGAATCTTTATGCTTTATTAGCGCAGATTTCTTTGCGTTTTTAAATGTAATATTACAACACTTACAGTAACTGGTATCTTTGCTGTTCACGTCTTGCTGCAGCCAACCTTTTAATTCAGGATATTTTAACCAATCTTCTTTAAATGCTTGAGAATACCACTTCTGTTTTTTCTTTGATGGCTCCATATGGTTTGGATTGGAAGTACCATAAATATGATAAGTAAAAATATTAATAATTTAAACAATTTGTCAAACACTGCACAAGCACAAGGATCTCTACGACAACACTGCAAGAGGTTGCGCTATATGTATGTAACGATGTAAAACCTGTGCGATAAGAAAGGGAAAACGAAACCAGAACAGAGCAAAATCGGTTTATTTACCAGATTGATCAAAAACAAATTCGTAAATATAATAGTAAAATATGACAAAAATGTTAAAATTCAAACTTTTGTTCAAATTTCCCAAGATTTTGGGAGTTTTTTTATTAAAAATCCCAAGATCCCTAGGTAGCGGCTAAATTCCCTAGATCTGGGGAAAAATCCCAAGGAGTGGCAGCCCTGGGTACGATAGGTACTGTGCAGATAGTTTGGGTCTGCCACGGTGTCTTCCGTGTGCATGGAGGTGTCCGTACAATAATAAGTGTTTCTAAACGTAGGTTTCTCTTGTTCAGCAGTTCTGTTGGTAGGTTTCGGTATCAAGACCACATATTAATATAAAGAGTTTATTAAAAATAAAATATAAAAAACCCGACAAGTTTCGTTCGTCGTAAGACTTACATCATCAGACTTAATGGTATATAAAAGTTTAAAACAACAATCTCATCAGCAGCCTTGACACCAGCCGACAGAATAAATGGATGAAACAGCAGAAAGACTCGATTTTCGGAACTTCAGTAAAAAAGCATGGACCCTTCTAAGAAAACTAGATAGTGGCACCCTTACTTCCCGGGAACAATCAACTATTTTTCCTAACCAATATGCATCACATATCATCAACTCATCAAGATATACCACAAAGGACAAACAACACACTCTCAAAAAAAAAGAGTACTTTCATATTTGAAAAATAACAGACCATCAGACCCTTTATGTTTATGGCCCTTCACTCTTGAAGATATTAACACTGTCTAATAGACATGAAACCAAGCAAGGCTCCTTGTTTCGATGGAATGCATCCTGATATCCTGTTGCAGACCAGGCATAAAGCTCAACAATTGTTAGCTTGCTTTTTCTCTGACATTCTCCAGGCTGGTATACTTCCAAATAGAGTTTAAGTGGACAAATATTATCCCCATTTTAAAACCAGGAAAATCCAACAACAAACCAGAAAACTACCGACCATTCGCCCTGCTTAGCGTCTGTTATAAGCATCGAAACAAGAGGCTTATCCTCAATGGAATTGCCCCAAATATAATAGAACAGGTCCCAGTTGAACAGGCATAATTCAGACATAAACGAAGCTGCTGTGATCAGATTCTGTCACTCACCACACACATATAGAGACTGGCTACCAACAATGCCTGAAAACAGCTGTAGCTTTTGTACATCTTACCGCAATTTATGATACAGACTGAAGACATGGCGCAATCTATAAGTTGCTCCTTGCGGTCCCATGCAGAACAATAGCAAAACTAATCAATAACATGCTAAGCAACTGCCTGTTCTAAGTGTGTTTGAACGAGAACAAAAGTAAACAAAAAACACTGGATAATGGACTATCACAAGGGTCAATTCTGGCTCCCCTCCTTTTTAACTTATACATCGCAGATTTGCCTAATACAGCCTCCAGGAAGTTTTGATATGCTGATGACATTGCTCTAACCACCAGAAACACCAATTTTACTACAATGGAAGATACGCTAGACTTTGCAGTCCTAGATGAATACGTCAGCAAATAGAGATTATGTCCAAATTCTAGCAAAACATAAGTTGCATGCTTCCACCTGAACAATAACCAGGCTAACAAAGAACTCATGGTCTAATTCAACCACACACTGCTGTACTATAACAGGTTCCCCAAATATCTGGGCGTCACTCTGGATAGAACACTATCTTTTAAACCACATTTCATTAACTCAGCATCCAAGCTAAAAACAAGAAACAATATACTGCAAAACTATGTGGAGAAACTTGGGGTGCCTCAGCAACTACGATTCGCTGCACTGCTCTTGGCCTCGTTTACTCTACAGCTGAATACTGCTCACCTGTATGGCTGAACAGCACCCATATGTATTTGGTTGATGCCAAGCTTAACACCACTATGCTCCTTATTTCTGGAACTGTAAGATCAACCCCAATCTACTGGCTCCCACTGCTAAGCAACATCCCGCCTCCACACATCTGCAGATCCAGTTTTCTTCTGCGTCAATACAGCAAAATCATGGAAACCCAAAATCTTCCAATCCACAAAGACATTCCATCTCTAGAAATAAACAGGCTAAAGTCAAGGCACCCTCCAATGTTAACAGCAAAAAATCTTGCAGAGACAAGTTTCAACATGAAGGAGAAGTGGAAAGAATCCTTGTGTAACACTCCAACAGGGGTCTTCAATGAATTAGTGGACCCAACACAGATACCTTCGGGTTTTGACTTACCTCGGAAAACTTGGTCTACCCTTAACCGAATATTAAGGGAAAACCTTAACGCCAACCATGGCAGATGTGCAGACCACCTTTACAAATGGGGAATGATTGCCTCACCCAGGTGCGACTGTGGATCACCCCGCCAGACAATTAATCATGTTACAGCAGAATGTGTCCAACGTGCATACAGTGGAAACTTGTCAGGCTTCATCCATGCTACACCAAGTGCAGTCGACTGGATAATCAACCTACACATTCAGTTGTAACCTATTCTTGAGTGTCTCTTTTATGACTATATTATTGTACATGTGCCTCTTACTATGTCCATATATATTAAGGATTAATGTAATGTAACTTTTCATGTGTGAGCCATATGCTAAATAAATAAATAAATAACACAACAAAAACTTACTGACAATTAATTACACATCTTAGATATTTTTATAACTTCATAACTGTTAAATATATTTGATCAACAGATAATGCAAATGCTTCGTTCGTTACTGTATGCTTTTCGAACAATGCTAGTTGTTGCCACGTTCCGTGGTTCACGCGTGATATATCCGAAGTTCGAGACAGTTGTAGTTTTGATGAAGGCAGACCACACTTGATGTGAGATCAAGCCTCGAATTTTATTGCACTTCTTGGGGTTCCTAAGCATTTGTGCAGCTTCTTTAGATTTTCTTGTAAAACAGTTATTACCAATTTATTGCATGTTTATCTCTTGGCAGAGTACTTCGTGAATAGTAGAAGCTCTGTAGAATGCAAAGCCTGATTTGTGCTCCCTTCTGTTTTCGACGTCTTTTACATGTTCAGACATTCGAATCTCTACTGAACTTCCCGTTTTGCCTACACGACAATTGACACAAGAGCAACGAATCTCATATACGTCTGGTTTTTTCATAGAGTAATGTGGTGGTTTCATGGGCCTATTTGTCCGTTACATTTTTGATGTACGGAAGCATGAGTGCATTCTTGAAACCTTGGTTGTGTGAGGGAGTTGCTGGAGCTGTATTAAGAAATTTTTTGATCGTCTTGGGTTAAAAACCATTATGTGCGAGGTTCTGTGACAGGTAGTGCAATTATTCATTTTTTTTTCGTCGGTGTCATTAGATATATTGTATGCTCTGTCTCTCAAGCTTTTAATTATGCCCATTTTTGCAATGGATGGTGGTGTGAAGCGGCATTTAAAAATCTTTCCGTTACGTTATCCTTCTCCGTTATTGTATACGGAGAAGGATAACTTTTTTTTCCCCGTTTACTTCAATAAGAATATCAAGGAAAGTTAATTTTTGTGCTGTTCTAGTTCAACAGTGAATTTTATATTTGGGTGCAAATAGTTTAGATAGTATTTAAAAGCAATCAGTTCAACTACAGTTCACGGCCAAATTACGAAAATATCAGCTACATAATATAGCCAAACTTTTGGTCCCTTTTGATAGGTTGTTAATAGGTTTTCCTAATTCTTTATTTTTAATAAACTCTTTATATTAATATGTGGTCTCAATCGAGAAAATTTCCTCCAGTGTTTCCCTTCGAACATCCCGATGTGTTTTGCTTTTCTACCTTTACAAAAAAATATCAAGATTCCTACATCCACCAAAATCGCAATATCACTCCATGAAAAAACCAGGTATCTATGATATTCATTTCTCTTGTGGCAATTGTCGTGTAGGCCAGACGGGAAGGTCAGGAAAGATCCCCATGTCTGAATGTGTAAAAATTAAAGGATACCCTGTCGTCCTTTCCCCACCCTCCAATTACTCTCGCCTTCGCAGGTGTCAACCATTCCTTACTATGGTACGCGCCGTTTTAAGTTCACAAGACTACTCTAACGAGGCAAGAATTGTATTATTAAGCCTACTTTCCTTACTTGCAAGAAATGTCGATTAGATCAATAGGTGGTAAATGACTGTCATTAAATTTCACAAACCTAGATCAATTTTCTCTTCTTGGGCTGACGATGATATTGACATATTCCAACGGAAACAATTATTGTAGGTAACTATAACACTTTTTTTTGAATGTTAGTCAAGTGAGTTTTAATTTATCGTCCTACATGTTTCACCGATTTTTGCTATCGGCATCTTCAGGGAATACAAATGGTAAGCTATATGAATGTAACAGACTAGGTTATAACTGATGGTTTTCTAATTCATACAAAATTAAATTGTGCGAGACAATGCGCGTGTCTCGGGAACATGATTTATTTGTTACGAAACATAATGTAATTGGCGTGAAAGTTCATTTCTTTGATGTTTAGTGATCTAATTAAAGCTTTCCAAATTTCCGGTAGGATTAGACCTTGATTCTTATTTAGGTTCCTGTTGAATGGGAGACCGTAGCAGCCTCCTTGAAGGTTCTGGAATGATAGTTCTCTTCCATATAGGGCATATGACTCTTATCCACTCAATGAGATGGTTGGTAGAGGCAAAGTGGCAAGAAAGGCCTGAAATATCTTGTCTGTTGTTTCTGACATATCCTATGTGCTCCTTCTGTCTCGTTTCGAAGCTTCTAGAGGTCTGACCAACGCAACTAACACCACAGGAGCAAGGTAGATTATATACTCCAGAGTACTTGTAGAAAGGATGAGGGTCTTTCGGTGATCTTAAAAATTTCCGAATAGTATTGACCGGCTTGAATGCTACTCTAATATTGTGTGGTTTTAGAAGGATAGCCAATTTTTTGGAAAAACTGCTGAAAAATGGAATAGTTATAGTACTGATGTATTGAGTGTCATCACGTTGTCTTTGTGGTATATCCGAAAAGAGAATCTTGTTGCAGAGTCTTTTAGGATAACCATTTAAGGATAGCTCTCCGGATATTGTAGTTAATTCTTCTTGTAAGTCATTTTTGTCTGTGGTGTACTGTATAGCTCTTTTCTTAAGCATATGGATAATGCTAAGTTTCTGGGATATATGATGTGATGAGTTGAAATGGAGGTAACGCCCAGTATTCGTAGGTTTTCTATATACAGACAGGTTGATACTGTTATTGATTTGTTTCTTTATTAAAATGTCAAGGAATGGAAGTTTTTCATCTTTTTCAATTTGTAATGTGAATTTGATGGTATGGTGGAAACTAATGATTTGGATGAGATAATCCATTAGTTCTTCTTTCATATGATTCCAAATGATAAAGATGTCATCAACATATCTGTACCAAGTTTTCGGTTTTGGGGTAATTTGAGATAAGATTCTATCCTCTAGGTCTTCCATGAATAAGTCAGCACAAGAAGGAGAGAGGGGACTACCCATGGCTAATCCGGTAAGTTGTTTGTACTGTTTTTTTCCAAATGAAATAGTTCGAAATTAAACAATGATTGAACAAAGTAGTGATGTTTCTTGGGAACAAGTTTTCTAAGATGTCCAATCATTGTTTCATCACTAGAATGTTTGTAAACAGAGATGTGACGTCAAGGCTTGCTAGTATATCATCTATCATCATACTTAAAGCTGACAAAGGCAACAATACTGTTATCTTAAATACAAAAGATTATGAAGAAAAATTAAAAACCTATTATCAGACACGTCTGTCTATGACGTTCTCAGTGCAGATCCTACCCAAAAAAACCATAACGACACCAACGGAACTATTACGTGGAATGACTAACTGGCCTATAGACTTAATAAGAAAGCTAAAATCTATGCACCCATTAACTCCAAGATTGTATGGCGTTCCTAAAATACATAAAGAAGGTATACCATTACATCCAATAGTTGATGGAATCTATTCTCCTACTTCAATGTCAGTCGAAGTATTTTTAACTGCAGAAAACTAGCTGCACAGTGCAGTGTGCATGTTTGATGTATAATTGATGATACTTACCAACTGTCTAAATATCTAGCCAAGATTTCACACCAACTCATTCACAACTCGGATACTTATATTAAAAACTCACATTTTATTGAAAAATTAAAAAACATCCCTATCTCTGTAGATGATATACTAGCAAGCCTTGACGTCAATCAATTCTATTAATGTCAGTCGAAGTATTTTTGACTGCAGAAAACTAGCTGCACAGTGCAGTGTGCATATGTTTGATGTATAATTGATGATTAGCAGTTGACTCAAGATATTGAGTCAACTGCTAATCTGCCAGCCTGGTTGGCCGAGTGGTTAGCATATCTACTCTCCATCCAAAAAGCTGCAGGTTCGAATCCCGCCGTGGCATGGATGCCTGTAAAAATACTAGTGGTCGGCGGCGTTGGTGTAGATAAGATAGTTGCGGTTGATGAAGACAGAGTTGTAGAGGAGGTGACCTCCCTCGATGAGTCTTTGGACTCCCTCGAGGTGTTATGTAATAATAATATCTTGTATATATGATATATATAGCTTAATATAGTTATCGGTGGTGTTCAGATGCTAATGAAGTTTCAACGTTATTTCAGGAAAACAGTTATTGTTTTTGTTTTCTCTCGCTCTTCTAATTTCGATTTTGGTATACGTGGTGAAGATATAGATAAAAGCGCAATTCGTGCTGCACTGGACCGATGATGCGCAATGACTATAGTCTTTCACAATTGTCAGCCACGCATTCCAGTGGTACACTGTTTTTAGGTCATGATACTTCTTTAACGAAGCAAGAATTTTATCCTTAAAGCCTACCTTCCTTACTTGCATGAAATGCCAATTAGACACATAGGTGGTACATGACTACCATTAAATTTTACAAACCAAGATCAATTTTCTCTCCTTGCACTGACGTTCACATCGACATATTCGAACAGATACATTATTGTATGGGCACCTCCATGGAGGCCAAAGACTCATCTTGGGAGATCCAAACTATCTGCACAGTATTTATCATATCGCCCATTGAATCCATTAATATACGAGGCACTCACAGCTGAAAACCCATTCTATTCGTTCACCACCTTCAAAGTGAAAGAAAAATAAAGAGTAATGCCCTCACTCAATTTCCAGGGATGACCTCTTGTCGTGCCCAGAGAATTTGAATGTTTTTAGTCTGTAACCGTGCTTTGTCTTAAAGATAAATTTTGTGATTACAGGGTTTTATTAAATTCACTATTTATAAGAGTATTAATTCAGCTAGTTTCCGGTTCTTGAAATCGGAATTATGTTGCATTACGTTAACCATTTCGATCTAATAACATTCTACTGTCTTTAATATTTCTTTCGCAGATTTTTATTTCGATGACTTCATATAATTTGGACCAATATTGATATCTAACTTCCCGCACATGCTTGTATAAGCATGAGAAGATTTACATGAATGCTTATAAATTCACGTATATTATTTTTTTTTCTCTTGTATCCGATCATTCTACATATTCTTTTTGTGTTCGATGAAAGTAAATTTAATTTTTCGTTTAGAAAATTTTAAATTATATCTACTGTTCTCGTATTCATTGAAGTTATAATTTTCTAGAATATCGCCAATTGAGTGCTGTAAGCTGTGTAATTTTCAGCCTGTAATCGGGCTTTATTATCATGCAACAGACTAGACTAAACATTGCCAGATGACACTTTAACGATGGACACCAGTTGAATGAAATTTAAGATAACTTTCAACATCTATTAGATACATGGCTTTGAAAAGGATTGGTCATGCATCAGTAACCTACTAACTTTTTTTTTATGTAATAGTGACAGCTGAGTTGGATAGAGGAAATGGTTACCCAATGATAATGCTGGATTTTTCAAAACCATTTGAGAGGACAGTACATGGAACTCTCATGCAAGCTGCAACAAATGGGTATAGATATGAAACTGGTGAAATGAATAAAAGGTGGCTGATGGAACGATACCAAAAAGTAGTATATGGAGGAGCAGTCTAAGAGAAGGCAGTTGACTAGTGGTGTGCTGTAAGGGCTCTGTGCTTGGACCACTGCTGCTGTTTAATTTATACATAAATGTTATCAGAAATAATTTGAAGGGAGAATTTGGCCAGCCTAGTTGGCAGTGGTTAGTGTACTTGCTCTCCAGCCAAAAGGTTGTGAGCTCAAATCCCACCATGAGCATGGATGTTTGTGATTGTCTTTAATTTAGACAAAAAATACTGGTGGTCAGTAGATGCTTGTAGTCGGTGGAGATGTAGATGTCCTCCTCTGATGAGTCTTTGGATTCCCTGGAGGTGTCATGTACTACTACTAACAACATTCAGTTGTTTGACGATGATGTAATGTTGGGTAAGGCAATAGTTAATCAAGGTGGAGAGCTTGCAGGATGATTTGAATTGAACATGCTAACAAACATATATGATGGAGTTATCATTCCTGTTTATAAAGCCTTGATATGACCACACATGGATTATTGTGTTCAGGTCTGGTCACCTGGGTTTCTTCAGGATGAGGAAATGGTGCAGAAGATCTACAGGCAAGTGACCAAGATGATTACTCTGCGCAATGCTTCCTATGAGGATAGACTGAAGATTTGTGAATTGCAAAAGTTGGTTGATAGGTGAAAAGGTGCAGGGGGCAGGTATATGATAGAAACATTCAAGTTAAAGGATTTTATAGGATTGATGCAAGGAAATGTTTCATCACTTGGCCAGTGGGAGCAGAACAAGTTGTCATCCATGGAAGTTTGGAAAGAGCGTGGTTAGCAAGGGCATGAGTAGATTTTTCACTTTGAGAGTATTGAATGAATGGAATGGGTTGCTTGAGTCAGTGTTTTGTCAATGGTTTCAAGGAGAGGTACTGTAGATATTGTGTTAATAGTTTGGGTCTCCCACGATGAATCTTAGGACCTCGTGGACGTGCCCGTGCAATAATAATGATTATGTACATATTATATAGATTGTCACTGAGTGCGTGCTAGAAAATCTTAACATTACCTGGTACATGCAAGAAGGGAGATTAAGAGATGACTGACAAACTTTTCATTTTCTTGCAAAAGCTGTGAAGGAACAGACCTCAGAATGAACGATGACCTGATCCTCTTAGTAAATTTCTAAGAATTTCATTTCTCTCTTCTCAATGTCATTCCTAATTTATATTTTACTTAGCTCGTCAGGTGCTTGTTTGTTGGTAACCTTTTCTATGCAGCTAATCCACATCATTCTTCTTAATGACCACATCTGCTGCTCTCAGAATGGGGAAATGGACAAAAATTTGTGCTTATGGTCCAACAGAACGTTCTCTTCAGAAAAAAGTTAAGGAACTTTGAGTCATGGAAATGAATACCATCTGACATATAGAAACATTATGGGAAACTTTACAGTAAAGGGAAGTCTAATAACGGTATTATTAGCCTTCCCTTTACTGTAAATTTTTTTTTCTCTATAACTAGTAATCAATACAGCCTATTGATTACTAATCTCATGCTCCAGCATAAATGTGACACCAGGAATTCTAGGACCTCCAGAACCCACTTTCTGCAATGTGATAGGCATACCTGATTTTTTGACATGACAATACAAAATATAGCAAACCAATGTGTGTGAGATGTATATACTCAGCTCTGACAACCCAGTTTTACTTCACCTTGCGGGCTCACAGCACAAAAATATTTCAGATTGGCTTCCAACCATTGACCCAAATGAAATATGTCGATGACTCAATTTTGAGGTTGATAAAGCAGATAACTATTAACAGCTACCACCGTGGATGTGCCAGGCACAAACTCAGACTGACTTCAATGATTTTAAAAACTTCATCCATGAAAAGTAGGGTCTCATTTACCAAGAGCAAAGTTGAAGGTTTTATTGAAAGAGATGTAGTGTAGTCCAAACTACACCCATGCAGATCTACACTTCATCAAAAAAAAGTAAACACCTATGTATTTATTCTGACTACAGATGTTAATTTCTTGGAATCTTTAATTCAATTTATAATCAAGTGCAGAAACTTTCAACAAAACCCACCTAATTGCTTTCAAATAGAAAGGCTGCACTCAAATCTGTCAATGTTTAATAACCAAGGATTAAGTCCATAGCTCAGTTAGAGAAAAATATTTAAAAGTATATAAATACAAAATTTTTTGTATTTTGGTTTAACCAATAAGAATACAATTTGGTCAGCTAACAAGGTGCCAAGAGAGAAGCTATTTAAAATGCTACAGTTATATGGTGTCAATGGGGCATTATATATATATATATAGCAATACTTAATCTTTATTTGAGTTGTAAGTCAGCAGTTAGAATTGAAGTACAGGAAGATGGTTTAATGTTAAATCTGGTGTGAGACAAGGATGTACATTATCCTCTCCGTTATTCATTATCTATATGGATCACATTATGAAGGAAAGTAGTATTAAACATATCAAAATTGGAGATGTTAATATCAGCTCTTTGCTTTATGCGATGTTATATTTCTAAATAAATCCGCTACAAGTTTGCAAGATTCCCTGACTAAATTGAATAACTGTTGTAATAGATATGGTATGAAGGTCAATATTAAAAAGACAATGAAAATAGGTAGAATTGTTGAAAATGTCAACTGTGTTGTGAACGGGGAACCTGTGGGACAAGTAAAACATTTCAGCTACTTAGGCATGATTTTTACTGAAGATGGTATATTTTTTTTTTTTTTGAGTCTGTTTCTGCTTCTTCGCAGGAATTTGTTTTTATTTTATCAGCCACTTATCTATCTCATGGTTAAATTTTTTTAACGTAGAATAGATCAAATAATATCACCACTTACCGATACTGGCATACCGCAGACTGATAACATGAAATTAGTGAATATTACCTGAATAAGGGAATCCCAGAACCAGGAAATTTTTCTCTTTTGTGACTTTTCTCCCTTTACGGTAATTAAGCCTAACATGAAACAGACATCAAAGGCAGGTTATTAAAACGTGAATATGATTGGTGCGGTATTAACAAAAGATCGTGCAACCGAAAGATAAAAGCATAGCTGACAATTGAGTGGAAATGCTAACTCTCTTCAACTGAATTCCATATGTGAAACTGCCATAACATTCATTATATATATATATATTACTTAGTTTTAACACTTTTACGAATTTTAACACATTCGGTTGAATTTTATTGCTGCCTTGGGAAATTGAACTCACACACATCTAATTAATAACAATAGTTTTTAGTTAGATACTGTGTTTGCCCATGCAACATATGGTTTTGTTTCAGTCTATACAGCATAGTTTCTGTATGAGAGGACATGTGATTCATTAATTAGTGTTTTTATTCCAGTTGTCTCTAATTGCACTATTTGTTGAGAAATATATTACACAGACTGCTCATACCTTATTCACTGGCATAATAAAAGTACTTGGTTTTATTGCCTCTGCAATATAGTGGCTTTTAGGGAGGGGGTGTTGTTTACCACTGCAAGAAAATTACTATCTCCCCACATGAACTTGTTTAAGCTTTTTTTTCATGTGTGAAGTATATGCAAAACTTTTATTGGTAACAGAAAACTAGCTCGGATGACAGTGATAATATAAAACGAGTTTTGATGTGTATATAAAGTCAATATCAACAGTACCTGATTATGAACGCGTGATGAAAGGGACAGGAAGATTTGGAGCTTCCCCGGAGAGCATTCGAAGTAAATACAATTAACCACTGCTTTGAAATGAAACATATGAATAAGCAATATTTACTAATATTCATTAAGCGCCGGCAGGAAGCAAAGTTTGTGAACCAACACCAATATGTGAATTTTTCTATTAAAATATAAAAAATAACAAAAAAGAAATAAAAGTTCAATACGTTTCTTTTAAAATAAAAAAAATCTACTTAGTCTTAAAACATTAAATTTGTTTTCATTATTTCACGGCCGCCCTAAACAAAACCTATGGCCCCCAAGGAGGCCGCAGCCCACAGTTTGGGAAGCGCTGATGTATTGCACATGGAAGCATGCAATAATCATTATAATCATAACAATTTTAAATTTTGTCCCAGACTTTTTTTTTCCATTTTTTCTTATCATCAAAATCCTGCCATGTACCCTCAAGGGGTGTACAGGATATGATAGTACATGAAAAAATTACATCATTACTAACTTCCTATCTACAATTTTCCTCCAAATCAGTCTGTTACTTGTCAAGACTCCAACATTATCAGATCTTATATTTCTATCGTCTAAGGCACATTGTACCGTATCAATCCACCTATATCTTGGTCTTCCTCTGGGTCGTTTTGCTGCCAACCTGGCAGAGAACACTTGTTTTGCTAATCTTTCTTCGCCCATTCAGTTTAAGTGACCATACCACCTGAGATTAGCTCTGCTAATGCATTCCTGGATGCTGACAATGTCAAGTTCTTTCCTAATATCATCGTTTTTAATATGATATTGCCATTGATGCCATCTGTTCATGCCTATAATCTTTCTCAGGACTCTCATATCTGCGGTTTCTGGTCAAGTGTTTTACTTCTGACCCAGCTCTCAGATCCATAAGTTAAAACTGGTTTGAACACTGTCTTGTATACAGCTAATTTAGTGTTCCGACTAATTTCTCTCTTATTCCATATGAATTAATTCAATTGACTTCCTACAATACCAGCTTTGTTGATTCTGTTGTCTATTTCCATATTTAATTTACCATCTTCAGTAAAAATCGTGCCTAAGTAGCTGAAATGTTTCACTTGTTCCACAGGTTCTCCATTCACAACACAGTTGACATTTTCAATGATTCTGCCTATTTTCATTGTCTTTGTCTTTTTATTGCTGACCTTCATACCATATCTATTACAACAGCTATTCAATTTAGTCAGAGAATCTTGCAGACTTGTAGCGATTTATTTAGAGGTATAACATCCGCATAAAGCAAAGAGCTGACATTAACATCTCCAATTTTGATATCATGTTTAATAGCACTTTCCTTCATAATGTGATCCATATAGATAATGAATAACAGAGGAGATAATGTACATCCTTGTCTCACACCAGATTTAACATTAAACCATCTTCCTGTACTTCCTTCAATTCTAACTGCTGACTTACAACTCAAATAAAGACTAAGTATTGCTTGATATAATACCCGATTGACACCACATAACTGTAGCATATTAAATAGCTTCTCTCTTGGCACCTTGTCATATGCCTTTTCCAAATCGACAAAACTTAAATACAGATCTGTTATATTTCCATCTGCTTGACAAAAATCTTCCTTTCATATTTTCTTCAGAAAAAAAGTAATGACACAATTTATTTGCCATATTTAAAATATATATTATATTATATATGAATTTGGGAAAAATCTGTATGCTGAGTCTTAACTGAGTCATTAACATGTTAATTCTCAAAGTTGTTGACATTCTTCAATGTAATATTTTCTTCTCATTTAAAGAAACCTTTAAAAATATTGCATTAGAAAAATATAATTTTTTTAACGGACAATGTCCCAAATGAATTAAGCCATACTTTGAAATTAAAACACCCTTAAAAATGAATGTTGCTTACAACCTAGTTGATAATATGAAAAGACTTAATATAAGTGGCATGCAGATATTGAAGTGAGAATACTTCAGTAAACATTAACAAAAGATTTAATTTTTGTAATCTTTCACAAACACTGATCACAAAATATAGGTCTGTTTAAACACAAAAATGGAATCAAAAATAATTTTCAAATAACACTACGATTTATGACCAAATAACCAGTTACAAACTGTCATGATATGCATTACGGAGTCAAAAAGCACAGCATAATTGTACTTCAAGTGAAAAAAACCTGTGTCTACAAATCAATAATGAACAATCTTGGTAATGGAACTTCATTTTTATTACTGTTAACAATTTAAATAAGAACTATGCAATTATAGATGCAATAACTTAAGCTGTCACTTTTCTTATCAACAAATATCAGATAGCTAACTAAAAACTGACTTAAAATTGCTAAATATAAAAACTTGACCATCTTTAAAAGATTTATCAACCTTATTTACAAAATGGCAGTGGAAGACCAGTACATATAAACTGAATGAAATGACAAACAAATTATAGATAAATGCATAAAAAACATGGCTGGCTTATGAAATTTTACTCAAGAGTCACTGATTTGGCCAAGTATACACCACCATCTGCAAGTAATTGCTGACATACCTCATACATATCAAGTTTATCTTCCTAATTCTTTCATTACTGGTCTTCCAATTTAACAAAAGCCCAGATCTTCTATTAGAGGCAAAATGATATCCACATATAATTCAGGTACAGTATGAATATACAAACAATGGATTTTTTATTTATTTTTTTAATTAGTTTAGTGTTCTGGCTTTGTTTATTTATTTAATTAGTTTAGTGTTCTGGCACTGGTATTTTTGCATAACTACCATTAAGTAAGAATATATATCAGTCCCAATAATTTTCAAGGAACGCTTGTGATTTAAGTATTTTTATATATCAAAAGGTAAAGTTTGTCAGGACATCAACTCAAAGCAGAACAAAAGAACTAAATTTCTGATACTATGTTAATAACGAATATTATAAAGTTTCTCTTATATCATAAGAGATAAGATGTCAGAATATCTTATTTTAAGTTAGCAAAATACAGTTAACTCACAACATACCACCATTATAACCAATTTACTATAACAAACCAGAAATAGATTGAAAGAGGGAAAACTGGAATATTCTCCAAGTGGGAAAGAATCAATGATATGCTGAATGTAAGCAGAACCAGAAATAAAAACACAAAATTACAATGATAATTGTGTCACATTTCAAGAAGATGAACAAAGCTGTTTCCTTTAGTTTTGTTGCACACTCTTACCTAATATAAACCTGATGCAGTTTAATCATTTTTGAAATTTTGTGTATAAAAATAACTAACTTACTGTATTAGTAGATAAAGTAGTTTCAAATAATTTGAACCTATTTTATCTAAATTAATATAAAATAGTATGTTAATACACTTGGCATTTTGGAAATTTTCAAAACAGAGTTATGAGTGGGTATGGCCATCTAGTAATTTTGCTTTTGTTTTATTGGCAAATAAGATAGAAAAATCCGGAAATTTATGAAAATTCTAATTGAATGGGATAAGTGTAAACAATCACACAATCCTTCATTTCTTTAAAAAAAAAAAAAAAGGAAATGTTCCTGATTTATAGCTATAGTTTCTTGCCAAGTAGTGTGCAGAAATTTCAAATAAAACAATAATAATAGTATCATTTTCCTTGGCAACTGATCAACAAGTGCAAGTTATTTATTTATACAATTCATAGAAGTTACATCTGGATATGATGTTGATTTATTGGTAAACGTCAGTAAATCCATAATAATAATGGAAATAATGGTTTTGTGGGTAGATTTAGCATTTGAAAAATATTACTGCAAGAATGAAAGTTCTTGAGAGCAGAAAGAAAGGCTTGGTGAAGTGTCTCCAGATGTAACTAGAATCTTGTAACTTAATAGCATTTTTCTCAGCAACTAGTCTTGTTTTCTTGATCACATAATTATGGAACAGAACAGAAAGTGCTTGAAGTGTGAACACAAAATTGCATTCCTTCATGGGTCCAAAATAACAAATGGCAATCCAACGTTTTATATAAACATGGAACATATCTAGTGCAAAATATGCTTGAGACCTAAACCCACTCAATTTCAGTTAAGAACTGGTTTTTCTCAACTTGTATTCAACAGTATAAAAGAGCTAAATGCTTTCAAACTCCTGCAGCAAATTCATAAAAATTACTTTCAAGATGCATTCCCAAATCTTGGCATAGCACCAAGAATTTACTTGACACTACCAACTTCAAGTTGCAAGTGAAGCTTCAGCAAAATGAATCTCGTCATAAAGTATTTTGTCTAAAATGAGTCAGGAACGCTTAATAAGGCTAGCAATCCCTGCATTGAAAACAAAATAGCACAAGCAGTAATCAAATCATGTTCATTTAACAAGCAGAACACCTGCAAAGTAAAATTTCAAAGAGGTTTTTTATATTTTTTGCCAAACAAAATAAAATTTTTAAAAATAGTTACATTTCTAAAATTTTATGAGTAGTCAAAATAAGTCTCTGCCCTCTCTCCAGATTTCTTACACATCCAATCCTGTAACAAACCAAAAGTCTGACTAAAGCCCTTGGCACAATTCTCAAGGAAATTCACTTCAGCAAAATGTCAGTTATAACTATTATTGAGATTCCTATGACTTTGGTAGAGTGAGTTAACTATATAATGAATACTATTAATATATTTGTACCAGAGTCATTAAACAATTTAAGTTATTAAACCATCAACAAGTTATACCTCACTCAAAAGAATTTTCAGATATATATGAAACCAAATGGTAAATTACTGGGCTATGCATAGATATACAACAAACCACCTATGCTATTCTTCCTTTAAGAACAAACAGGGGGCAAAAATACTAACAATAGATATTTCTTCATGAAATTTTACATATAACATCTAATTTTGTCTCTCAATGAAGGCTAAGGATGCAAAATGAAAAAGGACACAACCATAATACCACAAAAAACTTTCTAAGTAACAAAATCATACAGCAGCTCTAATCAAAAATAGAAATCTTTTAGTATTTTCATAATTAACAAATTCAGAATAAAATGTTTTGAGAAAGCTATAAAATTATGTAGATTATACTTTGCTTTCTTCAGACACTAATTTCACCTGATTTTTTTTTTTTTTTTTGGATTGGAAATGACATATCTCAACATACATTACATCCCACACACACACAACAATCTATAGAAATATGATTCATATGAATTCATTTACTATGAACACTTGATGGCTGTACAGGTTATCCACATATTTCTGGATATGAAGACATGAAATAACATCAAAATATTTTCATTTTCCACTTTAGCAATAGCATAAACATCCTTATGAACTAATTTTAAAATAATTTGTTTAATTCTAAAGAACGATAATTTTTTTTTCCATTGCTCATTCCCAACTATAAGCCCGATGGGAAATATCCTAGTTATTTAACTAGGATATTTCCCATCGGGCTTATTTTTTTTATCATCACAAATAATTGCTTTTCATATTTAAAAAAAAAAAAATAAACATTAACCATTATGTATTATTTTACAGTTCATAGATGAATTTTAAATTTCTTGAACATTTAAACTATATACTATGCACTGCAAAGCAATATAACTCTTTAAACTATATACTATGCACTGCAAAGCAATATAACTCTTTAAACCACATCTGAAGCACGTTAAACATAGAAATACATAGACTAATATAGTACTTTAAGATTTTTTAAAAACATTGTAATTAAACTAAATGCAATTAATTTTTTCAATAATCAGCTTATAAGAAATTGCATGTGGAAAGTCTTAATACATAAATTTAGCTGTATACTGGATAAAAACAAACAAATTTCTTCCAGTGAGGCATGGGTGATATTTCCTTTAGCTGAAAAGCTTTACGGCTGCTTAAATATAACCATCATTTCTATTAAAGGCATTTTTACATGAACATACATCTTCAGAGAACACTTAGCAGATTCTCTGAAATGTAAGGGCACAAAAAATGACATCATAAAGATATCTAAAAACCGAAATTAATCTAAGAACTGCAACATACGTTATAATAGTCTGCAAAATAACTTTGCACATATTCCAATGTAGTATACACTTTCACTGTATGAAACTAATTTCTTTTCACAATATATATATCACATATATCACATACATTGTTCATGCTTAAAGGGAAATTTTGACAGATGCAGAACTGGTAAATGCATAAACATTGTAAAAGCTGCATAATACGGTTTCTTTCTTTCTTTTTTTTTTTTTTAGACATTGTCTGGCAAGATATCTGGATGTATGTGTGTTGTCAGTTCTTCTTCACTATTCACAAATACAACTTTACTAGCAGTAACTTCATTTAACCTGAAATGAAGAAAGCTCTCATAAATATCACACAGAATATATTTTCCTAAGGATTTCATTTGGATACTTGATATTTCAAAACTGAAATAATCAATATTCACTTATAAATTTCTAAATTAACTTAAAATGTCATGAAAAAGTTAAGCTAAAGGTAAAAATAATATTAAAATGAAACTTTAAAAGTTTAACAGGATTAGTGTCAGACAGCTGTATTTGAATGGATTTGGTGTGCGGAGACTGGAAAAAGTGTTGCTGAATGAAGTGAAAATGGATGTGCAGAACCAGGGAAACTAGAACTACCAAGGAGGGGTGGGTGGGTGGGAAGTGGATATGCAGACATCAGTGAGACAGTTGAGTGTAAGAATGTATATAATGTACCCGAGCCAGTACTAAGGACAAGAAATCGGAATGGGATAGTTAGAATAACGCATCAAGATAGGGGTGGGACAAAGAGACCTCTGCATTTCATGTATACTAATGCCAGGAGTATTAGGAACAAGAAGGAAGAATTTTTGGCCTTGATTGGCTCTTCCAGGCCACAGGTTATTGGCATTAGTGAAACATGGCTGACAGAAGATATAGTTAGTGGGATAGAATGTGTAGGTTATAGTGTGTTTAGGAGGGACAGAGAGAATAAAATGGGGGGAGGAGTGTTATTGATGATAGCTGATGAACTGCAGCCAAGGAGAATTGAAGTTGTATTGCAGGATAGTGAAAAAGAGCTCATTTGAGGCTATTTGGTGTGAGATTGAGACTGGCAGAACAAAATATATAGTTGGGCGCTGCTACAGACCAGGTGATGGAATAGATGGTGGAGATAGTATGCATACACAAATAGAAGCAATGAGTGGAAGGAGGGTAATTATTATGAGGGATTTCAACTATGGTAACATTGATTAGGAGGAGGAGAGGACACATGTGAGGAAAGAACTGGATTTTATTCAATTATTAAGGGATAACTATCTGAGACAGCATGTAATTGAAAATACTAGGGGTTTGAGAGTGCTTGACCTGGTAATAGCATCTGAGAATTTGACTGTAATGAATATGACCATGTTGCCACCTATTGGTGAGAGTGATCATAAGGTCCTGACCTGGGAGGTGGCTAAAGGTGTGGAATTTTCGGTTAAGACAGGATATATGTGAAATTACCGTGCTGGCAAGTATAACAAGCTTAGGAGATTGCTTGGTTCAGTGCCATGGCATGTAAAACTGCAAGGGCTGGATGTCGATAGAGCATGGAAAGTGGTCAAGGAGCATTTACAGGTGGTTATGGCTGATTGTATACCTAGGGTCCGAATAGTAAAACAAGTAGGAGTTAAATGGATGAATAACACCATTAAGCTTGAGCTGCAAAAAAAAGAAACAACTGTGGAGGGAATTTAAAGAGAAAGGTGACCTGCAGGCACACGAATGGTATAAAGCACAGGCCAGAAGGGTAACGAGTGTGGTAAAAAAAGCAAAAGCGGATTATGAAAGGAAACTAGCTATGCAAGCTAAAGAGAATCCCAAACAGTTCTTTCAATATGCTGCAAGCAAAAAAAAACTACACGGCAGAATGATTTTAAGGAATGGCGATGATAAGGAGGTCACTGAATCAGCCGATATAGTGGAATTACTGAGCGAGCACTTTGCAAGAGTATATCATCCAGGTGGTGACATTGAAAAAATGAAGGAACCATTAGTTTATATGGGAATTGTGATGAATGAAGTGGAGGTGAATATTCTATTACAGAACCTTAATGTGAATACATCTGCAGAATTGGATGGTATACCGGCATGGATCTTATGTGAAGTGGCTAAAGAATTATCAGTGCCCTTAATCTGAGTCTTGGGTCTGGTTTAGTCCCAAAGATGTGGAAAGAGGGGAAAATAGTTCCACTGCATAAAGGAGGATCCAACAAGACTACTGTTGCAAATTACCGACCGATCAGCATATCAGGAGTCGTTGTCAAGGTCTTGGAGAAAAATAGTCAAGGGAAAAATACAGGAATGGATTGATGAAAATGAGATACTGTACGGGGGACAGCATGGCTTTGTGAAGGGTAGATTATGCCTCAGTAACTTGCTCAAGTTTTATAACACAGTGATGGCAGAACTGGATAAGGGTAATTGGTTTACAGTGATACTGCTGGACCTGGCTAAGGCATTTGACAGGATACCACATGGAATTCTAATCCGTAAACTACAACATATGGGAATGGATATAGGGTTGGTGAGATGGATAGGTGGGGTGGTTGATGGAGAGATATCAGAGAGTAGTTTATTCAGGAGTAGAGCCCAAAAGACGGCCTGTGACTAGTGGTGTGCAGCAGGGTTCTGTTCTTGGACCACTGCTGTTTAATTTGTTCATTAACGATATAGGGAAGGATCTAAGAGGAACAGTTCATTTGTTCGCTGATGATGCAAAATTGGGTAGGGCAATAGTGAATGCAGAAGATGTCAAAATCTTGCAGGATGACTTGGATAGATTGCAGTTCTGGGCTAAGGAGAATGGATGTCAATTTAATGTGACAAAATGCAAGGTTATGCATTTGCATTTTGGGGTGAAAAGATTAGCAGCAGTATACCACATTGGTGGAACTGTACACCAGGAGATTGATGAGGCCAGGGACTTGGGAGTGTTGGTAGATAGGGAGATGAAGTTTAGGGAGCACATTGCAAAAGTGGCTAAATCAGCTCATCAATTCACTTGGTTGTTGAAAAAATACTTTGACGAGCAGAGACAAGCAAGTTATTGTACCTCTGTACCGAGCCTTGATAAGACCTCATTTCGACTACTGTGCCCAGATTTGGTCACCTAGGTTTCTTCTTGATGGGGAGGAGGTGGAGAGGATCCAGAGGCGAGTGACCAAGATGATAGCAGGTCTATGGAATGAACCTTATGAGAACAGGTTGAAGATTTGTGGATTACAGAAATTAGTTGATAGGCAGAAAAGGGGAGATATAATTGAGACATTCAAATTGCTAAAGGGATTCTATAGGATTAATTCAGAGGATATTTTTGAGATCAGGACTGGTGGTGGGAGAACTAGGGGACACCTATGGAAGCTGGGCAAGAGTGTGGTTAGCAAGGGTGTTAGAGCTGGGTTCTTTACTTTTAGAGTGATAAATGAGTGGAATAAGCTGCCAGAGTCTGTTGTGGGTGCTATGACGATGAGTTCAAGGCAAGGTATGATAGATACTGTGAGAATGTCGTATAGTTGTGTGGACATGATGTTTAGGACCTCCCTCGATGAGTCTAAGGACTCCTTGGAGTCGCCTATAATAATAATAATATCAATTGTTCAATCATAAATGGCCATCCCCCCATGAAAACATTATCCTCATTAGAAACCTAATTAGGAAATATTTCTAATTAGGTTTACATTATGTCCTAAAATCATATTTCTGCTTAAATCTCAATGATCCAATACAGAAATAGCAAAGTAACTGATGGTCATTTATCAGCAGAACTGAAAACTGTTACAACAATAACTTTTAGTGGACTGGAAGTCATGAATTACTGTAAATAAGAAACAAATTTAAAATTATATTTTTGTCAAGTTTTTTTTTTGTCAAGTTTTTTTTTTCTCAAATTTTTGCTATGAATTAAGTGTCATGTGGTTTAATAGGACTGGTGGTGGGAGAATGTGGTGCAATAGCAGCACATTGTTACTACTATATACCACATTATCATTAACTAAGAATCTTCCTTACTAAGCTCAGTAAGGAATCCATTATTACTATTGTTGGATAGACATGAATATAATGTCTCTCCAACAAACAGTAATCATGAAGAGTCAAAGAAAACAGATTATATGCAGAAAAAAGGCATTTGTCTAAAATTTCTAAGATTCACTTTGCAAATATAAATGATCTTGTTCAATGTTCATTTCCACATAATGCCTGCTAAGTTCAAAATATGCCTACTTTTCCTAACAAATTCAATTTCATCTTCTTCAAGCACTACTCACATAAGTCTTCCTAATTACTTCAAAGCTGGTATTTGTACATATGTTTGCTCTGATATATTATACTGAGTTTCCAACTTTCAATCTCACTTTCTTGATTTTCTTTGGCTAAAAATCATTCTTCCCTGTTATTAAATGCATTTGTCTCTATCACTCTCTTAATACCAAACATGCTGAACTTTTTGATTTCATATCTTTAACTGCTGATTTTTTGCAATCCAATTTCCGTAACAGTAAAACAATTCTCCTTGGAGATTTTAATATTCTAACTGGCTTTCTTTTTCCAACTGCACAGACAAAACAGGCAGAGTTGATGACATATTTCTTTCACCAATGATTGTATACAAATTGTTCAGCCACTTTCAGAATACCAGTTAAATCTAATCACTTTACAAATACACTAGCTATATTCCTCACTAGTGGTCTATCTAGGCAAGTGTTGATTTCCTCTTTTCATCTTCTCATCTACAACACTGTCTGACATTATAAGAATACTAAGTGCAATGATCTTCATTTCTCCTATGCTTAATTTACTTGGGTCCAATCATTGTTTAAATTTTCCATTTTAAACATTTACAATGAATGCATCACAATAATTCTTAATGGAAAAAACATTTCATTATTTTATTTATTTTTGTTATGTCATTCCTGTGAGAGATCTGCAAGGCCTATAGCAAATACTTACTGTGATGGGGGGGGGGGGGAAGCAATCTGGTGATATTCTTTTTGAAGATATGGAAATTGCAGCCTTTGGGAAATGTTCATGGAGAAGGCTGTTCCACAAAACCAAGGTGGATGGAATGAAA
Organism: Typopeltis vanoorti; assembly: GCF_054136105.1. Classification (NCBI taxonomy): domain Eukaryota; kingdom Metazoa; phylum Arthropoda; class Arachnida; order Uropygi; family Thelyphonidae; genus Typopeltis; species Typopeltis vanoorti. The sequence goes on along the minus strand of NC_143555.1, from coordinate 96,518,866 downwards.
GATGAATAGGAATATCAGATCTAGTGAATCAGCAATTCAACTCAAAGGATGTTAAGGCTGCTGAACAGTGCCCATGGAAATAGTTGAGGATGCAGAAACTGACCATTTGTGATACAGTGAGAGAGAGAAGGATCATCATATAGATAAACTGCCTTCTCCTGGATGGCATCAAGAATTTTTAGGTTCTTGGTGCACACTCCAAATGTGAGAGCAGTATTCCAAAGGTCAGGCAGACTTAGGATTTGTACAGCATCAGCAGCGAGACATATCAAAGTACTGTCTTGAATAAAAGAGAATGAAGTTTTTTTTTGGAAGCTGAGGATGCTAACAAAAGTGATGCATTTTTGTGAGGAAAAGCTATGGGTAAGTGTCAGTTTGAGGAGAGAAATCTGTTCTTGACTGTTCAGCATAGTATTATAGAGAGAGAAGAACTAAGGTTCTTCTCTTTCTCTCTATAATACTATGCTGAACAGTTTTCTGTAAGAACAAAGCCAAAGTTGTTTTAGAAGAGTTAAGGTGACTAGGTTGCATCACTCCACTGGAAAAAAAGTAAGAAGATCAAAGTTTAGAGCACTGATCTTAAAGCTTGAGATGTTTGAATGCCACACATTATATGTCATATGAGTAGGATGAATGGAGACTACTATCATTATCAAAAAGTGAATAGGGTTTAAGGTCAGTGAGAGAACATAGTACATATGTAAAAGGAGAGAAAGTGAATGAGATAAGAGCCCTGGAGAACACCTACATTAAAGGAAAATCTGAAGAGAAAACACCCTCCATTATTTGCAGTAACAACCTGAGAGAAAAGTGGCAATTCAATTGCAAAGGGTAAAAGGTAGGCCATGAAATGGCAATTTGCTAAGAATCTCTTGATGCTAAACCCTATCCCTTATGCCTTGATTCTCCAAGTTCACTGATTTAAAAATGACCTAGCAAATGCAAGAAACTTGCATCATATCCAAATGGCAGTTATGCTTTCTAGCTCCTTGCCAAAGCTACTGGCCATAAAACTTTTGTCCAATCCTGTTTTTACTTCATTCGCACTCAGTTCCACAACATTTGCCAGAAGAAGAAAAAAGCCAATCTTCTGGCTTTTCTTTCTCCTATTCTTGTAATGATCTCAGTATTGGCTTACCATCTAAATTTCTGAACTCTCAACATTCAGCACCACTTTTGATTTTTAACCAGAAAGGGATAAAATTACATCTTGTGCAGTCTGTCTGGTCCTAACAGCATACCTAACTCACCAAATTACAATTATATTGCTCCTGCTTCAAATTTTTCGAAAGCAATTAAAAAGTCCATGAACAATTATAACCATAACCTGAAATCTCCTAATCTCTTCAGTATCTTAACCACAACTCCAAATATACAGATTGGCCTATAATTGATAGCTACAGCCCGTTCCACCTCATAGCACCTGTATGAGGTGGAACAATTTTACATTCTTTCCACTCTCTTGGAACTTGTGCTGTTGTAAGACTCATTAAACAGGCATGTCAATGCTACTGCCAATTCCCTGGAACATTCCCTTAAGATACATGGTGATATGTCACCCAATTCTATCATCTTATTGATATCAAGCTTATTTATTTCCTCATATACCTTCTGCTCCCTCACTAAGCCATCCTTCTCCTATGTTCTCTACACATGAGTATGTCTTGATTTCACCCTGATGAGGATGTAACGACCTTATAAATTTTTTACTGAATACTTTAATGATGCCTTCTGCAGCAGTTAGCATTCTACCATTTTCATTCATTAACATCATCTTACCATAATCATTCTTCCTTCTACTTGCCACACGTCTGAAAAATGTTCTAGGGTTTTTCTTGGTCTGATTTGCTAATTTCTGCCCATACCATAGTTTTGATGTTCATACCAAGTGAATTGCCTTCCTGGCCTGTTCTTTATACTCCTCACACAATTGATTGCTACCGTTATCTATCTTGTTCTGCCTCCGCAGTATCATCTTCTTCCAAATTCCTGTTTAATCCCTTCATTACTTATCTGAAGAAATTTTATTTCTCTAAACATGTACATCTCTAACACGTGAAGCTAGATTCTGATTAGTAATATAATCAATTATAGATTTTGTTCCTCTGCTATTCCAAGTATATTTATTTATATTCTTTTTTAGAAAAAAAGGTATTTATTTTAAAATTATTGAAAATACAGAAGTCTAATAATTCTTGTCCATTGTTATTTATGAAATTTCTCCATATTTTCCTAAGATATTTGGGATTAGATTATTTCCAACTCTAGTATTAAGATTAGTAGTTTATAAAATAGAAATACTAACAAATGGAGAAAGGAAGTAAATAAAAGAAAACAAGAAACAGAACACGCATACAAAGTATATCCATTACAAGAGGTAAGCATTAGAATAAATTAAAGATACTAAGAAATTGTATACTTGGTTTAATCCTTTATCCCAGTGTAAGTAAACAAAGTTTGCCCCTGAAGTATTTTCAAGACTAGGGCAACTCGTATATAGAAGTTAATAACTTCACATCACAGGTATGTATAATGCTATGCATTACAGGAAGGGTTACTGCCCAGACCAGAGTGGGAGCCAGACCCACAGGTGATACTAAGGTTGAAGTAATGCCGAAGTCATATTTTCATATACGAGTAGCCAAAAGGTATCACACATTATTAAAATAGTCTGGATTAGAGATAGTGGTTGGAAGTTTTTCCACTTGGTTATACTATAAATTAAAGTAAGTTTGCTTGCAATTGGATAAAGGATTAAACCAAGTATATATTGTTATCTTTAATCTTATCTTTATCTTGGTATCTTTAATTTATAGTATAACAAAGTGGAAAAACTTCCAACAACTATCATGTATCATGGGATTATTTAATTCTCAGTCTTGTGACTGAAAGTTTTTTTTCTCTCTTACTAACACAGAGGTTATAGTCTTTTTCCCCACCTGAGATAATGGTAACAATTCCTCCCACGGTGTGAACTCTAGGAATTAAAATTCCCAGATGTGAAAAAGCAAGACAGGTAACTAAGGTTTTAAAAGAGATAGTCGGAGCAAATAAGATTTATTCTTACATCCCTTATGGCAGACGGAAATATTTAATTGTAGTCAAAGATGTAGAAACAAGAGAAACTATTACATGGTTTTACTTTCGAAAGCAACACAGTTATTCCTGTAATGGTCGGGAGCCAGGTAAAAACAATAAAAATCGAAAGATTTCTGATGGAATATATAAAGAATAGTAATGAAATTCTCATACAGACATTTTCAAAATGGGGCAAGATTAGTAATATACGAAAGGGTTTATCAGGCGAAGATCCAAACTGGTTTTCTGGTGAAGCCACCTTCACAATGGATATGAAGACGCCTATACCAAATTTTGTCAACATTTGTACAACCCGAGTTATGGTAAACTATCCCGGAGTACAAAGGCAGTGTCTGCATTGTGGTTCATATGATCACTTGGGTGGAAACTGCCCCAAATCTAAATATTTCAACTGCATGGAGATCAGACATATTGCTAATCATCATCATCATCATGCATATCAAGGATTTAGGCCGCCTAGTGTGGCCTGTTCTGGCCTTAGAAGTCATCGTTGAATCGTTTCAGAGGACGTCCTGGTTTTCTTTTTCGCAATGGCTTGTACTTTAAGGCTTGTTTTGGTAATCTTTCTATTTTCATTCTTTGAACGTGTTCCATCCATTTATGTTCATATTTTTTAATTTTTTCTATTACTGATTCTTGGTTTAATTCTTTCATAATTTCTTCGTTTCTTTTGTGATCAAATAGAGTAAACTTTGAAGTTTTTCTCATAAACTTCATTTCTGCCGTCATTAATCTTTGTCGTTTTGTTTTATTGTCCAGATTTCACTTCAATACAATAAGACTGGTAGAGATAATGTATTGTATACTTTTAGTCTGGTTGTTTTTGAACTAGGTTTGGTTTAAATATAGAGTTAATTACACTTATTTTTAAATATTTTGCAATTTTTACGTTTATATCTTTTTCATATGCGATCATACATCGTAGGTAGTTAAATGAATTCACCTGTTCTAAGTTCTTGTTATCTATTACTATCTTAGTTCTTGCTAGATCTTATATTTTAAAGGCCATAGTTTTTGATTTTTCTGTTGATATTATCATACCATAATCTTTGACTATCTCATTTAGATCTAAAATAGCTTTCTATAAGTTATCTTCAGAATTTGTAATTATTATTTGGTCATCAGCAAAAAGGAGAGTGTTTAAGTTAACAGTAGGAGAAAGTTTAATACCTTGATGGAAATTTTTATTCCATTTTATTATTTCATTTAGGTAAATATTAAAAAGAGTTGCTGAGAGGGGACATCCCTGTCGTACCCCGAATAGATCATGATTTAATCTTATTTGTATTTGATTATTTTCATATATACTTATGATAGCTTTTAGGATATTATTGGTATTTGTCTTTCTTTTAATATATTAAATAAAATGCTTCCTTTAACTTTGTCAAATGCTTTTTCAAAGTCAATAAATGCAATGTGTGTTTCTAAATTGTATTCTCTTCTTTTCTCTATTATTAATTTTAGGCAAAAGGCCAGGTCTATACATGATCGTCCTTTTCTAAATCCATTCTGTACTTCTAACAAAATTTTTGGAGTATTTCATTAGTTTGCTATTTAAGATTCTGCTATATATTTTGTAATAACAGGAATTTAGTATACTTATTCCTCTATAGTTTTTAGGGTCATCTCTACTATCTTTTTTAAAAGATCGGAATCATAATTGCTTTTTTCCATTCTATTGGGGGGTTACCAGTTGAATAAATTTTATTTAAAAATAATAGCAGTCTTTTTTTTTGGAATCTTGTTGTTGCATATTTATAGTTCTGAACCTAGCTTATCTTCTCCAGGTGATTTTCCGTTTCTTGTTTCTTTCAGGCTGATTTCTAATTCTTCTTTAGTTATTTCCTTTTCATTTTCATTACATGTTTGCCAGTTGTCTTTTTTAAAATATTTATCTGTCCACAATTCTGTGTAGAAATTTAGAAATTCTTCTAATTTCAATTTGGTGTTTATGTTTTCTTTAGTATCTGCATTTAAGTGTTTCAAAATCTTATATACATTGGGTCTTATTTTATATAAATCATGTTCTAAATTAAAAAAAAAATTGTTCCATGATTCTCTGTCTTTTTCTGACTTCTCTTTCAGCTATGGCTCTTATTCTTTTATATTCTATTTCATCTTCTAATCTTTTACTGCTTAACCATTTATGATAGGCTTCTTTTTTCATTTTGATCATTTCTTTGATTGTATTATCCCATATCTTCAGGTTTTTTTTTCCTTTTATTGAATTTTTGGGTCTTTCATAAGCTGCTGCATTTAGTATCGTTTTTATATTAAGCCATTCTATTTCTACATTGTTTTATTTTATCTAGATATTGGTTAATTCTTTGTTCATATAGCCATTGTATATTTGTATCATTTAATAGTCTAGTTTTATAAACAAATGTTTTAAATTTTCTTTCTGTTCTTGTTACTTGTAGCCATTTAGGTGGTTAATCTTAATTTTATTTTAACAAGGAAGTGGTCACTGCTTATTTCATATCCTCTGTGAACTCTAACATCTAGTGAAAATTTTAATGTCTTTCATTTAATATGAAGTAATCTAATATTGATTTCCATCCTCTTGCTGCCCAAGTATATTTATGTATGTCTTCATGTTTATAGAAAGAATTCATTATTTTTAAGTTATTATAAACTACAAAGTCGATTAATTTTTTACCATTCCTGTTTAGAGTATGTTCTCCATATATTCCTATATCATAATTAATTTTCGTGTTTCCAATTCTTGCATTTAAGTCTCCTGCTAAAATTACATAATCATTTTATTTATTTTATTATATATATTTTGTAGCTGATTATAAAATTCAATATTATCCTGTTCACTTCCTTCTTCTGAGGCATATAAACCAATTATTGTTAAATAACCTCTAACTATTTTTATTCTAGCTTATTATTATTATTATTATTTCGGGCGACTCCAGAAGTCCTTAGACTCATCGAGGGAGGCCCTAAACATCATGTCCACACAACTATGCGATTACATTCTCACAGTATCTATCATACCTTGTCTTGAACTCGTTCACCATCATAGCACCCACAACAGACTCTGGCAGCTTATTCCACTCATTTACCACTCTAAAAGTAAAGAACCCAGCTCTAACACCCTTGCTAACCACACTCTTGCCCAGCTTCCATAGGTGTCCCCTAGTTCTCCCACCACCAGTCCTGATCTCAAAAATATCCTCTGAATTAATCCTATAGAATCCCTTTAGCAATTTGAATGTCTCAATCGTATCTCCCCTCCTCCACCTATCAACTAGTTTCTGCAACCCACAAATCTTCAACTTGTTCTCATATGGTTCATTCCATAGACCTGTTATCATCTTAGTCACTCGCCTCTGGATCCTCTCCACCTCCTTCCCATCAAGAAGGAACCGAGGTGACCAAATCTGGGCACAGTAGTCGAGATGAGGTCTTATCAAGGCTCGGTACAGAGGAACAATAACTTGCTTGTCTCTGCTCGTCAAGGTATTTTTCAACAACCAAGTGAGTTGATGAGCTGATTTAGCTACTTTTGCAGTGTGCCCCCTAAACTTCATCTCCCTATCCACCAACATTCCCAAGTCCCTGGCCTCATCAATCTCTTGGAGTACAGTTCCACCAATGTGGTATATTGCTGCTAATCTTTTCACTCCAAAATGCATAACCTTACATTTTGTCACATTAAATTGACATCCATTCTCCTTAGCCCAGAACTCCAATCTATCTAAGTCATCCTGCAAGACTTTGACATCTTCTGCATTCACTATTGCCCTACCCAACTTATGTTATTCTTTCATTGCATAATTTATAATGTTTTAACTGTTTTGAAAGGGAGTTATGAATCCAAATCATGACTCCTGCTTGTGCTCTTTGGTCTCTGTCAACTCCACTGTATATCACATTAAAATTTTCGGTTCTCATGGTTCTTTTTAATTTCTTTTTTGTTTGAGTGATTACTGTTATTTTAAAATTTCTTTAATTTAATATTTGGACTAATCTATTTCTTTATATGCTATTCCTCTTATATTCCAGTTTGCTATATGTATTATATTTTGTCATTTCCATTTTAGTTTTACCTTTTACATATTTTTACATATTGCATTTTACATAGGAGTGCTTAAGGGTCAAAGCTATATAACTGAGAGGAAACCTCCACATAGCCTTTAAAGGAATGCAGAGAACCGACCAGGGTTTCTGACCTAATATCTAATCCTAATCTTCTTGTGGTGCACCCTGTTGGGTATCTACCTGGATACTGAACGAATGAGGATGGGCTGGCAATTTGGGATTTAGCTGACCAAATTGTATTCTTATTGGCTTAAACAATATATAAAATGATGGTACAACATGACAAAATTTCATGTCGGCTGGGACGTCGCCTGGTTAAACAAGGCCCGTTGTTTTCGCAAAGGAACCAGGGCGAACAGCGAAAAGTCAGCTACTGGAACAAACCCTAAAACACACCCCAACTCAATATCACCAAAGTTAAAGATCGGTACTATCAACATAAGAAACCTGAATGGCAAAGAAATGGAACTAGCTGAGGAATTAGATAAGTATCAGATCGACATAATAGGGGTGACTGAAACAAAAAAGACAAAAACTAGTGAGATCTTTCTGAGCAATAAATACAAAATGTTATATTCAGGCAATGACAATCAAGGAAAAGAAGGAGTAGCCATAGTATTCAACATTAGATTTGAGGCTAATCTTCTTGAATGGTAGGCAGTGTCAAGTAGAGTGATGTGGGCAAATATCAGAATGGGGAATTGCACAATGAAACTTATTTGTGCCTATGGTCCCACAGAAGGTTCTACTAAGGTAGAAGTGGAGGAATTTTTTGATGCTTTAGAAAAAGCAGCTGACACAATGAAAAAGGAAAAGTTGGTCCTTGTTGGGGATCTAAATAGCGAGTAGGAAATGATTGTCAGACACACAAAAATATTTTGGGAAAATTTGGAAAAAAGAGCAAAACTAATAATAATGGAAAATACCTGTTGGATTTCTGCTCAGGACATGGACTGGTTATTACTAACACCATGTTCCAACATAAAAATGTGCACAAATTCACATGGCGAGAAGAGGCAAGGAATAAGAAAAGTCTCGTTAACTATGTTATTGCAGATAGTGATGTTTTCTCCCTGGTGCAGGACAACAGAGTGTACAGAGGATTTGAAATTGGAAGTGATCACTATTTAGTCTTGAGTAGGATAAAATTGAATTTCATATTGAAAAGAATAACGTGCAAGAAAGTTTTAAAGAGAGAATAAAAGTGGAGCAGCTCTCACATGTGAACTGTAGACTAAAATACACAAAGATTATTGAAGAAAAAATGAAAGAATTTGAGAACAGCAACCAAACCTTGGAGTTTCAGTGGCGAGCCTTGAAGAAAACCCTGATTGATTCAGCCAGAGAGGCATGTGGTGAGGTTGTCTGCAAGGATAGAAAAATCAGAACTCCATGGTGGACACAGGAAGTAAAAGAAGAAAGCATATCAAAAGTTCGTGGCAAATAAGTCAGCTTGTGCTCAGAGAGAATACAGAGACAAATGTAAGAACGCTAAACACTGTGTAAAACTAGCTAAACAAAAGTCATGGGAGGACTATGGCAAGAACATAGAAAATAAATATCAACAACGTGGTAAGATATTCTGGAGGTTGTTGAAGAAGCTTAGAAATGGAGGAAAGAGTGCTGTACAAGGAGTTAGAGATGATAAAGGTGACATGAAAACGGGAGAAAAAATATATCCTTGAATTATGGAGTAATTGCTTCGAAAAACTGCTAAATGAAACAAGCAGTCATAGCACAGTGGTAAAAAACACTCAACAGGCATACAGTCAGAAATACATATCCATACTTGAAGTAGAAAAAGCCATCAAAGCCTTGAAATGTGGAAAGGCAGAAGGAGTAGATGATATTCGACCAGAAAGGCTGAAGTATGGTGGTATAAAAGTCTTACACTGCATAGTTCAGAAAGCCTGGACAGAGGGACGAATTCCTGATGATTGGAGTAGAGCTCTCATAGTAGCCATATATAAAAAGGGAAATAAAACTCAATGTGAGAATTATAGAGGTATTTCCCTACAAGATTTATGCAAGTATACTTGAGAAACGGTTGAGAAGAATTGTGAAAGAAAAGCTTGGTGAAGAACAAGCTGGATTCAGGCTAAATAGAGGCTGTCATTTGATCAGATCTTCACTTTACGAGAAAGTATGGGTATATAACAAAGATCTATATTTAAGTTTTGTCGATCTGGAAAAGGCATATGACAAGGTCCCGAGAGAGAAGCTATTCAATATGCTGCAGTTATATGGTGTCAATGGGGCATTATATCAAGTAATACTTAGTCATTGAGTTGTAAGTCAGTAGTTAGAATTGAAGTACAGGAAGATAGTTTAATGTTAAATCTGATGTGAGACAAGGATGTACATTATCCCCTCTGTTATTCATTATTTATATGGATCACATTATGAAAGAAAGTGGTATTAAACATGATATCAAAATTGGAGATATGAATGTCAGCTCTTTGGACGATATTGTACTTCTAAATAAATCCGCTATAAGTCTGCAAAGATTTCCTGAATAAATTGGATAACTGTTGTAAAAGATATGGTATGAAGGTCAGCAATAAAACGACAAAGACAATGAAAACAGGCAGAATCAAAGAATATGGTAGATTAAATATGGAAATAGACAATAGAATCAACAAAGCTGGTATGGTAGGAAGTCAATTGAATAAATTCATATGGAATAAGAGAGAAATTAGTCGGAACACTAAATTAGCTGTGTACAAGACAGTGTTCAAACCAATCTTAACTTATGGATCTGAGAGCTGGGTCAGAAGTAAAAACACTTGACCAAAGACTAGAGACTGCAGATATGAGGGTCCTGATAAAGATTAGAGGCATGAACAGATGGCATCAATGGCAATATCATGTTAAAAACAAGGATATTAGGAAAGAACTTGACATTGTCAGCATCCAGGAATGCGTTAGCAGAGCTAATCTCAGGTGGTATGGTTACTTTAAACAGAATGGGCGAGGAAAGATTAGCAAAACAAGTGTTCTCGGCCAGGTTGGCAGGAAAATGACTCAGAGGAAGACCAAGATATATGTGGATTGGTACTGTACAAAGTGCCTTAGACGATAGAAACATAAGATCTGATAATGGTGGAGTCTTGACATGTAACAGACTGATTTGGAGGAAAATTGTAGATAGGAAGTTAGTAATGATGTAAATTTTTCATGTAGTACTATCATATCCTGTACACCCCTTGAGGGTACACAGCAGGAATTTGATGATGTATTTTTCATATTGCTACTCAGTGTCCGAAATCCTGTCAGAAATTCAAAAGTTCTGAACACTGCGTTAATACTTTTAGAACTCCGCTGAAAGAGTGGGAGCATCGGTAGAGCCAATTAGAACACTGTGTGTGTATGTATATATATACAGGGTGTTCGGGATAAATTTGACAGTTTCGTAAGGAAAAAGAAAATCTTCTTTGTATCTATTAAATTTAATGAATTGACAAAAAAACATTACAGGCAGAGTTAATTACAATACTATCAACAAGATTTACTCAAAATAACCACCATTAGCATCGATCACAGCTTCAATTCTGCTTCGGAACCTCGAACAAGCTGATGCTACAGTCTCCCTGGGAAGGGCCGCAAAAACTGTTTTAATTTTATCCATTAACTGGGCTTTTGTATTACTGGAAGTGCGATTGGTGTCTTTTTCAACTGCGCCCCATACAAAATAATCCATGGGGTTAAGGTCTGGGGAGTTTGGAGGCCAAACATTTGGACTGGTGAAGTCGTAGAAATTTTCAGACAACCATTTTTGACTTTTCCCAGAGGTGTGGCAAGGGGCCGAATCCTGCTGCCATACATACGGCCTACCATTGGCTACCCTTGTTATCCAGGGCTTGACTACAGTTAGCAATTCCACGAACAAAGCCCGAATTCCAATGCCAGGGTTCTTCAACACCTGTTCCTGCAGATTTGCGAGGAATTCTGCTGTACGAACGCAATCAGATCGTCTGCTAGGGATCTTTCTTCTTGCTACATCCTCGTAGTCACCATTGCAAGTCTCTAGTTCATGCCTGATTGTTTTTACTGTATTCAGGGAGCATTGGGCAGCAGTCGTAATATCCTTATTTTGATGGCGGGCACGAATCATCATGATACAAGTTATTCTCTTCCATGATTCAGGTGGGTTCCAGCTATCCATCCTTTCTGACATCTTGTATATGAATGAAGAAGGGTCCAAACTTTTAAATGAAGAGAAGTGTGTGTTAATACATGTAACTTACGGAAAAATATAATTAATTATAAATATGTGAAATTTATCCCGAACACCCTGTATATATATATCACAGAGGCACAATGAAGAGTTCCTGGATCTTCCAATTCAATCTAGTAATGACTACTTTTAAACAAACTACACCTGGTAAAATTGCAAAAAGGGCACGACAAACTCACCTAGAAATTAGCCCCCAAACTCCAGATCAGCAGAAACCACTTTGCCAGTCAAATTATTGGTGGAACATCAGTTGAAATTACCAATAATGAACCTAGTATATCAACTGAACAGGTACAAAACAAAATGCAAAAACATGCAATTGTTCTATAAGGAAAAGCCAGAGAAGAAACAGGTTTCTTCTATTATTTTTATTTCTATTATTTGGAAGCATCAAAGGGATGCTTCGAAATCAAGAACGATAGGCATGAAATTGAAATGATCCAAATAAGACAACTAAAAGAATATGCAGACAAGATCATCAAAAAGGAAAGATGAATGAATAAAAATAATCGAGGATAAACACAAAAAATTTAAAAAAAGAACTACATCTAAAAGAAAAACAGGTAATAAAAAAACGATGGAGAAGGCTGTGGATCATCAAATGAAAACTCTTCAGGGGAGTTTTCATTTGATGATCCACTCAGAAGAGTTTATGGACTATGAAGAACCCTCTCATACTAATAAAGGAAAACCAAGAGATACAGTTAAAGAAAATATAATAACGTTTACTGATTCAAAGTTTTCTCGGTACGATTATCACCTACATGATAAGAAAATAACTAGCTTCCAAATCAAGAACGATAGGCTTGAAATTGAAATACTGGAAAGCAACTGTGAAAAACTGGAAAACCGTTTACAAGAAGCAGGTTACACAATAGCTCCTTCACAGATTGAAGACCTCATCAGGTTCATCCAAAATCTATAAGTGTCAGTGGTAAGTCTACAACTTACCACTGACACTTCACTATCCCATAGCATCTGCTTTCTGCATTGCTTCATTAAATGCACGAGGATTTCACAGGCAAATTAAACAAGAAACTATATGGAAATTTATGCCATAATACCAGGTTTTTGTTTCTCCATGAAACATACTTCTGCAGATATAAAGATATAAAAAAACTTTCTAATTGGAGCTTTGGAAGATTTAACAGGGCTGAGTAGGAGTTCCTATTCTTTCCCCCTCCTCGGGTCATTCTGTAATATCCAAAGGGATGCACAGATACACAACAGACTGGAAATACTGTGGATGTGATAAATGTTTATGCTCCATACAACAGAAGAGTTAGAAGAAAATTCTTCCAAGAACTGGAGTTGTACTGATACGCTGCCCACTACATCATAGCAGCTGGAGACTGGAATTGAAAACCTCACGTTAGACAAAATAGAAAGACATCCCAGGAGAGGAAAATTGGAATATGCACAGTCGAAAACATGTCTCGAAATGCTCAACTAGTAGAAACATGGAGGATTTGCAATGCTAATCTCCAGACTTACACATGCATGAATCGAGATAATGGTACCCGTCTTGATCAAATTTATATCTCTTCTTCCCTTATAAATAGAATAATTCAGATAAAACATCTTGACATCAACATATCAGAACATAATCCAGTTCTACTTAAATTCCACTGCATGGAACAAGTAGAGATCAGTTCTGGATCATGGAGACTTCCACTATTTCCATTGTCTTTTCAACCAAATTCTGGACCCTCTGTTCAAATTGGAAAAAACGATCAACTTGAATTTTAACCACATATCCCAGTTCCAACAATGAAAATGGGATATGTGGTTAAAATTCAAACAAGCAGTAAAACAGAATATGATTGAATGGAGAAAGGAAGAGGCTTTCCACAAAAGAAAAAGTTGAATGACTATATAAAGAGAGAAGCTAGTTCGTAGCAAACCAATGCAATGGAATAGAATGTAGCAACATCATTAGAAATATTAACATAGAAATAGAAGTGGAAAGGCAGAAACAATTAGAAAAAAGAAATTTTAAAATAAGAATACTGCAGCATTAGCAGATAGTCCTTCAGCTGCGTTCTTCAATAGACAATTCACGAAATATGGCAAAGAAAGGACTTTCACTCAAATTTGTGTTGATGGTGAAGACATCACCACCACTGAAGACATTATCGATTCCTTCCATAAACACTACAAAACTCTGTTTGAAGACAATCGTACTATCGAAAATTATAACACTTGGAACATTAATGGCTTTCCTGTTCATATCCAGGATGGGCTTGACAGCCCCATTACACCATCTGAAGTTACCACAGCCTATAAAGAATGCCAGACAAGAAAATTCCCAGGACCTGATGTTCTAGGGATAGAACTTTATTGCGAGGGCTGGGATATTATTCTTCCCATTCCAGTTATACTGTTCAATTCTTTCTCTCATCAGAACACATACCAAGCGAATTTGTATCAAGCCATACTTGTCTCCATTCCAAAACCTAATGGGGATCACACCTTAATCATAAGCGGGAGACCTATTTCTCTCTCTCTCTTTCATTTAAGGTTACGCGTTGACATTTCGACCTCTGTATTGAGCTTGCACTCTACAAAAGGTAAATTGAATCTAAGCTGTTAACTGATCAGGACGTGTACAGTTCAGGTTGCTATTGAATGTTAAAAAAAATTCACCATCTTCTTGTATTGAGATTTTTCTTTGGCTTGTTCTGGTTGCAATAATGGTTGCAAATGGGTCCTCCACATTCTTGGAATGGTTAGACCGTCATTTTTGTTCAGTTTAGGATTGTGTTTGAGCATTTCACATGTTTCTTTAAATTTCCTCTCGAACCAGGTTTTGGTGCAGCATAGGGACTTGGTATCTTTCCAATCAATTCTGTGGTATGTCTGGAGTGCGTGGTCTGAAAGGCTGGTTTTTCCAAAATGAAGGTATTTAATGTGTGTCGTTTGTGTGCATCCTTCTTAATTGGGATGGTTCGCCCTGTTTCTTCTATGTATGATAAGTCACAAGTACATTGTATTTTGTAAACCCTTGGGTAGGCTAGGTGTGGAAGAGGGTCTTTGGAAGAACTGAGTAGGTATCTTAATTTTGTCAAGGGATGTTGTATTTGTATAGTGTTCCGTCTATTTTTTCCAACTGCCTCTAACATAAGGAATGTCAATGGCATTCATGAAATCTTTTTTGTTTTTAGGATATTTTTGCCTCTGCAGAGGATCTTGTGAATAGTTTTTTACTGTATCCATTTTTATAAATGTATGGTTGATGATCTCTTATTCCTGGTTTAAAGCTTGCTCATTTGAACATATAGTTTGAGCGCTGTGTTTAAGGGTGCTTATGACACCTAGTTTTTGTGTTGGATGGTGGTAAGAATTTTTGTGTATTTACTGGCCTGTGTGTGTAGGTTTTGTGGTAGACTGAGAAGGAGAGAGACAGCCAAGGGGAAGACGGGTGACAAGTGTGTCTAGGAAAGGAAGAGAGTTGCTTTTTTCTATTTCAATGGTGAATTGGATCAGTCTGTGTCGTTGTTTGTTCGGGTGGCGCTAAGGAATGCATTTAGTGCTTCGCAGCCATGGGACCAAATGGCAAAAATATCATCAATGTATTAGAGCCAAATTTTGGACTTTAAGCATGCTGACTCTAGATCTTTTTGCTCAAAGTATTCCATATAAAAGTTAGCTATTGGGGCAGGAAGGGTGGGGGGGGGGGTGAGCCCATGGCTGTACCTTCTTTTTGAAGATTAAAAATTGTTTTGCCACACGAAATATCTAGAGCAGAGTATGTGGGCAAAGAGGGTCGGGGATGTCGTGTGGAAATATGTTCTGTAGCAGCATAATAGTATCATTGATTGGGACATTGGTGAAAAGGGCAGTTATGTCAAAGCTGAGTAATAAATCTTGGTCATTGTAATGTTTTTAATTTTGCTTATGAAATGATGTGCATTTTTTTTTTATGTAGGAAGGGGAACGATCTACCAATTCCTAGAGTGTGCCCACTAATTTTTTGGCTAAATGGTAATTTGGGCTGTTGATTCCTTCAACAATCAGATGTAGAAGCATGTTTGTTTTGTGTATTTTTGGCAGGCCGTAAATTCTGGGTGAGGGGCATAACGAGGTATTAGTTTTTTGGTAGCTTCTTCTTTCCATGTATTAATGGATTTAAATAATTCAGTTGTTTTTTTCTTTCTGATGCGTTTCTGGGGTTGTAGTTTATCATTTGGTAGGTGTTGTGGTCCGATACCAAATGGTTCATTTTTTCTATGTAGGTTGTCTGATCTAAAACAACAGTAGCATTCCCTTTATCTGCTTTTGTGATTATAATGTCCTAATTTTTCAGTAATTTGACGTCCAGTTTTTCCGTTTTTTTTTAATTTGCTGCTTAGTTTTTTGTTTGAGTTTAGTATGCAAGATGTTTCCACATGTATTTTGTCAGCTAGATTGGTGGGGAGGGATCTTAAACCTCTCTTGATATGATAAATGTTATATTCAGTTTGTTTACTGACCTTTGCACAATGGCATAGATTAGGCCTTTTTTCAGTAGCGAGAGTTCACCTTGGGTGAGGTTGTAGTTTGATTTGTTACAGACCGTGGTCAAATGGTGGTTGGTTGCTCCAAACTTTGTTTATGGGTGATTGGCTGCTCCGTTGCTTATGACATCCTGATTGTCTTGTACTTTCTTGCTGTTTTAGTTCTTGGAACTTCTTTATTAATTTTTCCTTGTGTTTGAGTAATAGGTGCTTGGCCGTGTCATCTGTGATCTTGTCTAATATATCCCAAATTTCAGGATTAACATTGCTGGATAGCTCTAATTTTAGTTGTAAAACTTTGGCTTGGACAGATGCTAAGTTTTTTCATGCCTCGTGGATTTGTTCCCTTAACAATGCTTTTCCAACCAGGCATAAACACGGAACGCTTTAGCTGATGTAAACTTCTTTTTTAGTTTAATGCAGTTGGGCATTAAGTTGCTGTCTCTACATCGTTTCAGAAAGGCTAGTCAATTAATTAACAAGGAAACGCATATCTTTAGTTTACGTAGAGGCTGCACTGCATGTGGGTCAAATCTCCATGGATTATGATCACTCTTTCTTTTAAGGTTACATGGTGATCAGCATTCATATTTACGAATTTAGGAACACAAAACACACATGTTGAAATGATTACTTTACTTTTCTTGTATGCCGTCAATACAAGAAGACTTGGTGAATTTTTTTTTAACATTCAATACCTGAACTGTACAAGTCCTGAAGAAAAGCTTAGTACGGGAGGACTTTGGCTAGGTTTATTGTGGGATTTTTTTTTTTTACCACTAGAAGTCAGGGTAAGTAAAAGATCAATTAACAGCGTAGATTCAATTTACCTTTGTAGAGTGCAAAAGCATGTAGCTTGTTTTCATATACACATGCATTTTTCTGATGATGACCTCAATACAGGGGTCTAAATGTTAATTGTTATTTTATTAATAATAACTAAAGTAATCATTTCAACACGTGTTTTGTGTTCCTAAATTCGTAAATATGTTACCGTGTAACCGAAAGATTCATCATAATCCATGGAGATTTTATCCACAAGCAGTGCAGCCTCTATGGTAAGCTAAAGATACGTGTTTTCTTGTTAATTAATTGACTGGCCTTTCTGAAACGATGTAGAGACAGCAATTTAATACATAACTGCATTAAACTAAAAAAGAAGATTACATCAGCTAAAGCGTTCTGTGTTTATGCCTGGTTGGAAAAGCATTGTTAAGGGAACAAATCCACGTGGCATGAAAAAACTTAGCATCTGTCCAAGCCAATGTTTTACAACTAAAATTAGAGCTATCTAGCTATGTTAATCCTGAAATGTGGGATATTTTAGACAAGATCACAGATGACGCAGCCAAGTACCTATTACCCAAAAACAAGGAAAAATTAATAAAGATGTTCCAAGCACTAAAACAGCAAGAAAGCACAAGACAATCAGAATGCCATAACCAAAGGTACAGCCAATCACAAACAGACATCACAAGGAGCAGCCAAATCACAAACGAAGTTAGGAGCAACCAACCACCATGGCCTGGTTATTAACAAATCAAACTACAACCTCACTCAAGGTGAACTCTCACTACTGGAAAAAGGCCTAAACTATGCCATTGTGCCGAGGTCAGTAAACAAACTGGATATCATTTATCATATCAAGAGGGGTCTAAGATCCCTCCCTACCAATCTAGCTGACAAAATACATATGGAAACATCTTGCATACCAAACTCAAACAAAAAACTAAGCAGCAAATTATTAAAAAAAACTGGCCATCAAATTACTGAAAAATAAGGACATTATAATCACAAAAGCAGATAAAGGGAATGCTACTGTTGTTTTAGATCGAACAACCTACATAGAAAAAATGAACCATTTGGTATCGGACCACAACACCTACCAAATTGTAAACTACAACCCCATGAAATGTATCAAAAAGGAAAAAACAACTGAATTATTTAAATCCATTAACACATGGAAAGAATTAACTACCAAAAAACTAATATCTCATCATGCCCATGCCCAGAATTTACGGCCTGCCAAAAATACACAAAACAAACATGCTGCTACATCTGATTGTTGAAGGAATAAACAGCCCGAATTACCACTTAGCCAAAAAGATCATTCCCCTTCCTACATAAAAAATGCACATCATTTCATAAGCAAAATTAAAAACATTACACTCAATCACCAAGATTGATTACTCAGCTTTGACATAACGGCCCTTTTCATCAATGTCCCAATCAATGATACTATTATGCTCCTACAGAACATATTTCCATACGACATCACGGCTCTCTTTGCCCACGTTATCCGCTCTAGATATTTCGTGTGGCAAAACAATTTTTACCTTCAAAAAGAAGGTACAGCCATGGGCTCACCACCTCCCCCCCCCACCTCCTGCCCCAATAGCTAACTTTTATATGGAAGACTTTGAGCAAATAGATCAGCGTGCCTAAAGCCCAAAATTCGGCTCCGATATGTTGATGATATTTTCGCCATTTGGTCCAATGGCTGCGAAGCACTAAATACATTCCTTAGCCACCCGAACAAACAACAACACAAACGTATCCAATTCACCATTGAAATAGAAAAAAACAATCTTTTCCTTTCCTAGACATACTTGTCACCCGTCTTCCTCTTGGGCACTCTCTCTCCTTCTCAGTCTACCACAAACCTACAACACACAGGCCAGTAAATACACAAAAATTCTTACCACCACCCAACACAAAAACTAGGTGTCATAAGCACCCTTAAACACAGCGCTCAAACTATTTGTACAAATGAGCAAGCTATAAACTAGGAATACGAATCATCAACCATACATTTATAAAAAAACGGATGCAGTAAAAAAACTATTCACAAGATCCAGAGGTAAAAATACCCTAAAAACAAAAAAGATTTCATGAATGCCATTGCCATTCCTTACGTTAGAGGCATTCGGAAAAAATAGACAGAATACTACACAAATACAACATCGAAACCACCTTTAAACCCCCGACAAACTACTCAGTTCTTCCAAAGACCCTCTTCCACACCTAGCCCACCCAAGAGTTTACAAAATACAATGCACTTGTGACTTATCATATAGAGGGGAAACAGGGCAAACCATCCCAATTAGGAAGGACAAACACAAATGACACATTAAATACCTCCATTTTGGAAAAACTGGCCTTTCAGACCATGTACTCCAGACATACCACAGAATTGATTGGAAAGATACCAAGTCCCTACACCACACCAAAACCTGGTTCGAGAGGGAAATTAAAGAAGCAAGTGAAATGCTCAAACGCAATCCTAACCTGAACAAAAATGACGGTCTAACCATTCCAAGAATGTGGAAGACCCATTTGCAACCATTATAGCAACCAGAAGAAGCCAAAGAAAAAATCTCAATAAAAGTAATACTTGGTGAATTTTTTTTTAACATTCAATAGCAACCTGAACTGTACAAATCCTGAAGAAAAGCTTATTACAGGAGGACTTTAGCAGGGTTTATTGTTTTTTTTTTTTGCCACTAGAGGTCAGGCTAAGTAAAAGATCAATTAACAGTGTAGATTTAATTTACCTTGGTAGAGTACAAGCACATGTAGCTTGTTTTCATATACATATGTATTGTTCTGATGATTACCTCAACACACAGGGGTTGAAACGTCAGTTGTTATTTTATTAATAAGTAAAATAATCATTTCAATACGAGTATTTCTCTATCTAATACTGACTACAAGATATTTTTCCACATTATCAATAACAGGTGCAAAGCGGGAATGAGATACATAATTAAATGCGCTCAGGTGTATGGAGTACCAGGTTGAGCAGTAGATTTTAATCTATTTCTGCTATGTGATCTAATCCACTTAGTTAACACGAAAAAGCAGTCGATGGCAGTGCTGTGAGTAGACCTTACTCAAGCATTTGATAATGTCCAGCATCCCTTTTTATTCCAAATCCTCCAGCAAATTGGTGAAGCTAAAAAAAAGCTGCTATCCGTTATCAAAAGAGCCTATGCCAATTCATGTCAGACCTGGTCAAAATTCAAAAAGGAGTAAAGCAAGTTTGCCTTCTTAGTTCACTGCTTTTTGCATTGGTTATTGAATCATTCTTACAGGAGGTTGACAATACACATACTGTGCGAGGAATAATAGTTCCTTTAACTATGAAGGAAAATAAGGTATTAGCATATGCCGATGATGTAGTGGGCACTTTGAAGGATAATGATTCCATATATATATTTTTTGGTATTTTGGAAAAATTCAGCAAGATCAGTGGATTAACTATTAATGCAGACAAGACAAAATTAGGAGTTTTTGGAAAGTGGGATCCTGAAGGCATTGCTTTTGGACTAGGAATTCCATTATACTTGGAATTCCGTTCTCCACTTATTACCAGTCCAAGAACTTATATACAAGAATCTAGAAAAGTTAGAAGACTGGAAAATAGGGCTACTTTCCTTTTCTTCTAAAGCCATAGTACTCAAAACCATAATCTTCCTTGCTTAGTTGTACATAATAAATATTACAGACATCACAGAAGCTGAAGAAAAACAATTATATAGTAAGCCTGTGCAATTTTTTTTGGTCCAGCTGATACCAAGAAGTTAAAAAGGAATTTCTTCAACTATCAAAGAAGCATGGAGGATTTGGGCTTCCAGTTTTAAAATTCTGCTATTTAAGCAATACAGTTTCAAAAATCCATAAAATATTGCAGACTAATCACACATGCGCAGCCCTCCTGTACTACCTAGGTTTTCATCTTCCCCTGTTTGAAGTTAATGATTGTAAAGGTCCAAAAGCTGAAATTGTTCCAGAATACTATAACATTTGGTGCTTAACTTGAAGACTGTTAAAAAAAACTGGCATTGACATTCTTTCCATTAAAATAAAGTAAAGATTTCTTTATACCAAATTTTAATCTCTTTGACTGAGAAATTCCACAGTTGGGTACTGACAACAATACTTTGTTTCACAATTTGTGGAAGTTCCAAGGATACCCTAACAGGAGGGATCTTGCTTGGAGAATTGCATATGGCTGCCTTCCAGTCAACAACATCAAATGGAGGTATTTCAACATTGGAGATCCAATCTATGACATATGTTACCAATTGGAAACAGTAGAACATGAATTCTACAGTTGCCCTCTTGCTCTGCAAATTTGGAACAGATTATGTAATATATTGGTCATTCCATTACTTACAACAGACTAACCCCTCATTACCTCTTTTTTTTTTTGTAATATCCACCACCTATAAGAAATGGGAGGAGAATATTGATTTTTATAATTAATGAATTAAAATATCATTTATGGAAGGTTAGAAAGAAACATGGATTTGAAAAGCAGCAATATGACATCCAAATGCTTTATAATATTGTATTGTGGAAATTTTATTGTTCAGTCAGACGATTTTTGTATTTAGAAAGAAGCATTCTAGGAGATATCAAATTTATAACTAGATGGTGTAGACCAGCGCTTCCCAAACTGTGGGCCGCGGCCCCCTTAGGGGCCGTGAAATAATGAAAAGAAATTTAAAATGTTTTAAGACTAAGTAGATTTTTTTCATTTTAAAAGAAACTTATTTTAACTTTTATTATTTATTATTTCTTTTTTTGTTATTTTTTATATTTTAATGGAAAAATTCACACATTGGTGCTGCGTATTTCGGCGCTTAATGAATATTAGTAAATATTGCTTATTCATGTTTCATTTCAAAGCAGTGGTTAATTGTATTTACTTCGAAAGCTCTCCAGGGAAGCTCCAAATCTTCCTGTCCCTTTCATCAATCAAGGACTGTTGATATTGACTTTATATACATATCAAAACTCGTTTTATATTATCACTGTCATCCGAGCTAGTTTTCTGTTACCAATAAAAGTTTCGCATATACTTCACACATAAAAAAAAGCTTAAACAAGTTCATGTGGGGACATAGTTACTCGCTTGCAGTGGTAAACAACACCCCCTCCCTAAAAGCCACTATACTGCAGAGGCAATAAAAACAAGTACTTTTATTATGCCAGTGAATAAGGTATGAGCAGTCTGTGTAATATATTTCTCAACAAATAGTGCAATTAGAGACAACTGGGATAAAAACACTAATTAATGAATCACATGTCCCCTCATACAGAAACTATGCTATATAGACTGAAACAAAACCATATATTGCATGGACAAACACAGTATTTTAACTAAAAACTATTGTTATTAATTAGATATGTGTGAGTTCGATTTCCCAAGGCAGCAATAAAATTCAATCGAACGTGTTAAAATTGTAAACGTGTTAAAATTCGTAAAAGTGTTAAAACTAAGTAATATATATATAATGAATGTTATGGCAGTTTCACATATGGAATTCGGTTGAAGAGAGTTAGCATTTCAACTCAATTGTCAGCTATGCTTTTATCTTTCGGCTGCGCGATCTTTTGTTAATACCGCACCAATCCATATGCACGTTTTAATAACCTGCCTTTGCTGTCTGTTTCGCGTTAGGCTTAATTACTGTAAAGGGAGAAAAGTCACAAAAGAGAAAAATGTTCTTGGTCCGGGGATTCCCTTATTCAGGTAATATTCACTAATTTCATGTTATCAGTCTGCGGTGTGCCAGTATCGGTAAGTGGTGATATTATTTGATCTATTCTA
Organism: Typopeltis vanoorti; assembly: GCF_054136105.1. Taxonomy (NCBI): domain Eukaryota; kingdom Metazoa; phylum Arthropoda; class Arachnida; order Uropygi; family Thelyphonidae; genus Typopeltis; species Typopeltis vanoorti. The sequence continues at coordinate 96,496,365 of NC_143555.1, read as the reverse complement.
CGTTAAAAAATTTAACCCTGAGATGGATAAGTGCCTGATAAAAAATTTAAAAAAAATCCCGCGAACAATCAGAAGAAGCAGAAACAGACTCAAAAAAAAAAAAAGGACAGTATTTCATATTTTACCAGAACAGCCCGCATCGTCTTCAGAACCAAACGGTAAGAGGCAAAAAATGTAATATATGCATTTGATTTTTTGCAATATTCGCTGTGTATGTTTTGTATTGAATATAAACACAACAAATATTATAATAATATATCTCTCTATTACGATTTTTTTCGAGGGGGGCCGTGAAATATTTTAATTTATGCAAAGGGGGCCCTGACATCCAGAAGTTTGGGAAGCACTGGTGTAGACTACCCACATTATGCAATATTCACCAGGGGGAGAGATAAAATTCTGTCTATTCTTGTCATGAGAGGTTTTTTAAATAGTTTCATCTTCTTTATTCAATGTAGTCTTATAGTCAATTGCAGGGCTGGAGAGAAATCTTAGGTCAGACAGAGAAGGCCAACTCAAGGCAGTTAACTCAGATGGGGCTAACTACCTAGGTATCAGTCATCCTTGCACTTTAGTTTCAATTGGTCTTTTGGATGTTCATCTATGAGTTTGGTGAAAATGGAAAACTGATAGCCTTTGGCTATATGATGATATAAAAGAGCTGAGGCCTTTTCTCTCTCTCTCATGCTATATGTCTTTTCTTTCTCCTAATGCTATCATTATAATGGCTCTCTTGCACCATATACTAACTACTCTAGGCCTATGATGAGCAACCCTTTACTTTTTCACCTCAATAAAGGTTGAAACCAGTCTGGGCAGTGACTCTCCCCATAATACATAGCATTATTATTATTATTAATGTTCCGGGAAACTCCAAGGAGTCGACAGACTCATTGAGGGAGGCCCTAACATCATGTCAAGAACAACTATTCAACATTCACACAGTATCTATCATACGTTGCCTTGAACTCATTCACGGTCATAGCACCCACAACAGACTCTGGAAGCTTATTCCACTCATTCACCACTCTCCAAGTAAAAAACCTAGCTCTAACACCCTTGTCAACCATGCTCTTGCCCAGCTTCCATGCATGGCCCCTAGTCCTCCCACCACCAGTCATATTTTCAAAAATATCTTCTGGATCAATCTTATAAAAACCCTTCAGTAATTTGAATGTCTCAATCATATCACCCCTCCTTCGCCTATCGTCCAATTTCTGCAACCCACAAATCCTCAACCTATTCTCATAAGGTTCATTCCACAGACCTGCTATCATCTTGGTCACTCGTCTCTGGACCCTCTCCACTTCCTCCCCATCACGAAGAAACCCTGGTGCCCATAACTGGGCACAGAAGTCCAGATGGGGTCTTATCAAGGCTCGATACAGAGGAACAACAACTTGTTTGTATCTGCATGTTAAATTATTTTTCAGAAGCCAAGTGATTTGGTGAGCTGTTTTAGTCACTTTTGCAATGTGCCCCCTAAACTTCAATTCCCTATCCATCAACACTCCCAAATCCCTGGCCTCATCAATCTCCTGGAGTACGGTTCCACCAATGCGATATACTGCTGCTATTCTTTTCACCCCAAAGTGCATAACCTTACACTTTGCCACATTAAATTGACATCCATTTTTCCTAGCCCAGTCCTCCAAACTATCCAAATCATCCTGTAAAATTTTGACATCCTGTGCACTCACAATTGCTCTACCCAACTTTGCATCATCAGCAAACAAGTGAACACTTCCTCTCAAATCCTTTCCAATATCATTGATGAACAAATTGAAAAGCAGTGGTCCAAGAACAGAGCCCTGCGGCACTCCACTAGTCACAAGACGTCTTTTAGACTCCACTCCTGAATAAACCACTCTCTGGTATCTCTCCTTCAACCACCCTCCTATCCATCTCACCAACCCTATATCTATCCCCATCTGCTCCATGTTGTTTATTATTTTAACGGTATATAATAGAACACAGAAACTAAGTAAATAATTAATTTATTAACTTATTGCTGATATTTCGCTGGTGTTATAACCAGCATCTTCAGAGCACAAAAACACTGTTTGTCACAATACGCGGGACTATAACAACATGGTGTACTTAAACAAAATTGTAGCAGCAACACAAAGACTAGAGTCCTGATTTTGGCACCCTCTATCTGAAGAAAAAAACAAAAAAAAAAAAACAGAGCTATCACATATTACTAGAGTTCTAGAAAAGTGCTAGTTTTTTCTTAATATGACTGTCTCCCAGATCTTCAGCAAGTTAATACAGCCATATTTGTTGAGATTTGGAGTGTGTTTTAGGGCTTCTGTCACCTCTAAGAACAATCTCTCTGATTTATACGGGTTTCTGTGTAGTACTTTTGTGTTTTTCCAGTTGATTCTGTGTGCAGGGGTATCCAGAGCATGGTCTGCTAGGCCCGACTTCCCATAATGATAATTCCTGACATATCTTTTATGTTTGCTGATGCGGATGTTCACAGTTCTTCCTGTTTGACCGTAGTAGGCTTGATTACATGAGCAGGGTACTTGGTAGACTCCTGGATGTGATAAAGGAGGAATGCTGTCCTTGGGTGAGCACATGAGGGTAGCTAATTTGCTACATGGTCTGAATGTAGTGCGTAGTTTATGTTTATTGAGAATTCTTGAGATCTTTTCGGATGTGCCTTTAATGTAAGGGATGGTGACTGTTTTGTTGTAGTTCTCTGTGGTGGATGGTGGGAGGGGTTTCTTAAGAGTGTTTAGTATTTTGTTTATTTTATGTGGATTGTAGCCATTGGCCAAGAAGGTGTGGAGTAAGTGAGTCAGTTCAGCAGTAAGAGCCTTGTCATTGGAACAGATTGCTCTCGCTCTATGGGTTAACGTTTTTAACATGCCATATTGTTGAGAGGGATGATGGTGTGATTGTTTGTGTAAGTATCTACCTGTATGTGTGGGTTTTCTAAAAACTGAAAATGATAAGGAACCATCTGGAAGACGTGTGATAAGTGTATCCAGGAAGGGCAGACCGTTGTTGGCTTCCAATTCCACATAAGTCTGTCCACACGCACATCTGCTCCAGTTTACTGATTAGGGTTCCATGTGGTATCCTATCAAAGGCCTTGGCAAGGTCCAGTAGTATCACTGTAAACCCATTACCCCTATCCAGTTCAGCCATCACTGTGTTATAAAACGTGAGCAAATTACTGAGGCATGATCTACCCTTCACAAAACCATGTTGTCTCCCATACAATATCCCATTTTCATCTATCCAATCCTGTATTCTTTTCTTGACTAATTTCTCTAAGACCTTGACAATGATTCCTGATATGCTAATCGGTTGGTAATTTACAACAGCAGTCTTGGAACCACCTTTATGCAGTGGAACTATTTTCCCCTCTTTCCACCCGCTCGGGACTAACCCAGACCCGAGACTCAAATTAAACAAAATGGTCAAGGGTACTGACAATTCTTTAGCTGCTTCTCGTACAACATGAGCTGGTATACCATTCAATCCCACAGATGTATTGACATTGAGGTTATGCAATAGACTACTCACCTCCACTTCATTCACCACAATTCCCGTATAATCTACTGGTTTATTCGTTTCTGCAATGTCACCACCTGGATGATATATTCTTAAAAAGTGCTCACGAACTCAAGACAGTAACTCAACTGATTCAGTTACCTCCCTACCATCGACATTCTTTAAAATCATTCTGCCATGTACATTTTTCCATTTACTTGCTACATATCTAAAAAACTGTTTAGGATTCTCTTTAGCCTGCATGGCCAATGTTCTTTCGTAATCCTTTTTTGCTTTTCTTACCACACTCGTCACCCTTCTGGCCTGCGCTTTATACCGTTCATGTGCCTGCCGGTCACCTTTCTCCTTAAATTCCCTCCATAGTTGTTTCTTTTTTTTTGCAGCTCAAGCTTAATGGTGTTATTCATCCATTTAACCCCTGCTTGATTTATTATTCGGACTCTAGGTATACAGTCAGCCATTGCTTCATGCAAGCACTTCTTAACTACCTCCCATGCACTATCAACTTCTAGTCCTTGCAGTTGTACATGCCATGGCACTGAACCAATCAAACTCCTAAGCTTGTCATACTTTCCAGATTATACATCTGCAAGGATATGTGCTTTGCATTATGGGATACTAAGGCAAGTGATGTAAAGTCATTAGCTTCTATATATGAGTTGCCCCAGTCCTGAAAATACTTCAGGCACAGACTTTGTTTGCTTATACTTAATCTACTATCCAACTCCATCTGTTCGAATTTAACTAGTAGCTTGTCATGTGGCATCTATCGAAACCCTTTGCAAAATCTAAATATACTACTGTATATGCATCTCCTTTGTCCAATGTATTCATCTTGTTATAATAAGCAAGCAGACTGCTGAAGCACAATCTTCCTTTAGCAAACCCATGCTGTCCATTAAAGAGAATTCTACTATTGTCAACTCAGTTCTGAATCAATGTCTTCATTAGCTTCTCCAACACCTTGATCACAACTTCAGACAAGGCAGATTGGCCTATAATTCGAAGCCTTAGTCTTATCACTCCTTTTATAAAAAAAAGAACACTTTTCCATCTTTCCTTTGGAACCTGGACTAATCTAAGACTCATGTTGAAAATGTAAGTTAAAACTAATGTCAACTTCCTGGAACATTCCCTCAAGACAAGTGTGATATACCATCAAGTCCAATGGCCTTGATGGCATCAAACTTACTCAATTCCTCATACCTCCTGCTCACTCACCATCATTGGTTCATCCCACAATTCCCACTGCTCTCAAGTTCTGCATTATATTATAATCACAAGGATGGAATACTTTAATGAACTGCTCATTAAACACCTCTACTGCATCCTCCTCAGTGTTCATCATTCTCCCATTATCACTGACCAACATCATCTTCCCATAATTGTTCTTCCTTCTACTGGCCACATATTGAAAAAACTCTAGGATTTCTTTTAGCATCATTTGCTAACTGCTGCTCATACCAACTTTTGCTACCCTTACTAAGCAAGTCACTTTCTTTGCTTGCTCTTTGCACTCCTCATGTAACTGATCGCCACTCATCTTGTGCCACATCCAGAACGCCTTTTTCTTCCAGATTGCATGCTTCAACTTTTCAGTCATTCATTTTATGCTACCTTATTTAATCTCTGCCTTTTGGAATTACACTCAGTCATTGCCTCTGCCAGATACTATCTGAGTAGAGGCCAAGCAGCACTGATTTCCTTACGATGCAATTCCTCATTCCATGATATTGCTGCATGCTGCCTCCTGAGCTTGCCATAATCATCTGCCCTATAGTTTCACATATAACCCTTTCTCACAAAACTGATATGGCTGGCCACAACCCAAGTTATCACTTCATGGTCACTTTCACCAGCTGGAGGAAAATGTGACACTTCATTTACAATAATATCTCCTGATGAAATAATCAAATCCATGATCCAGACACTCAATCCATACGTGGCCTCTGTTACGTACTGCTTAAGGTAGTTATTTCTTAAAAACTCAAGAAACTCATTCCATTCTATATTACCATAATTGAAATCACCCATAATGATCACCCTTTTCTTATTAGCCATACCAATGTGTCTAAACATTTTTTTCTCACTGCCTTCCACATTACCAGGTCTATAGCAACACCTTGCTAAACATTTCATCCTGTCCAACCCCACTTCACACCATACAGCTTCAAAACCACTGTCAGTATTTGCTCCTTGCATCTCCACCTTAGATGGGCCCAACTCCTCTGCCATCATCAATAACACTCCTCCTCTTTTTGCTATGTCTTCATGAAAGACTACATATCCTTCCATCTCCATTCCTGTCAGAATGTCATCCTTGTTCAACCATGTCTCATTTATACTAACAATTTTTAGGTGAATGAACTCTATAAATGCTACAATTTCATTCCCCTTGTTTTGAATACTTCTAGCATTTGTAAACATAAAGTAGCTCATTTCTGTTTCTATAACAAGTCCCACTAACCCCACTTCTCAGATATGACTTATCCACTCACTCTCCCTTACTGTCCATTCCTATCTATCATCACCAATATTACCCCCCCCACCAGAACTAAATGTCATCCCCACATCCTTGACTATCTTAATCCTTTCTTGCACAATCACACATCTACTCCTGAACCTATTATCTACACTTTCACACGCTGTTCCCCTGTCCACTTTGTGTTCCTTTTCTCTCATTCACAAACTTGCCTACCTTACACTCCTGCTCTTCCACAACATCTCTTGCTTCCTCATGTTTCATTCACTTCAGTCATTCTCTCTTGCAGTAACAGTTTCTCCAACCGACTCACATCAAATCCATTCAAATGTAGCCCATCTCTTTTATACAGCTCTATCTGCCCCTCAAACTCATCCCACATATTCACAAAATTAACTCTGCTAGAATATCATTCAAAATCTTTGCTTGCCTTCTCAACTTATCATTACCATATCTGGGCAACTACGTTACTTACCATGCCATTATCTTTCACTCTCCTTAACACCTCATAACATACCTCCTTACATTCTTCTTATTACAAATCATTCATGCCAATTACCGTTACCAACTCTTTTGCTCGAATACTCCTCTTATCTAATTCATTTTATGTTTTTATATCTACCTCTCACACACACACACAGGATGTTACAAAACATAATACAATAGTACTGTGTTATTTATCCTACTTTATGAATTATATTACAAATTATCTGCTGCTATGCAAACTTACCATTGCCTAATTATAGCCCAGCACCCACAAAAAATTGCTGGAGAATTGATGATAAGGCAAATTCCCAATCTCTCTGGATAATGTTTACTAAGAAGCCATATTAAGTTCTTGACTAGTTGATAGTCCATGCAACTTAAACCAAAGTCTTTTAAGTCAAAAATAATACAAAGGTTGTCAATCACCTCTTCAAAGCACTTTTTACATGCCTCTTCCTGAAAGAAAGAATTGTGTCCACACTATAGCAAATGAGAATTAGCCACAAAGCAATACTTTCTAGATAATGATCATTCACAACAGAATGGCTTTAAAAATAAAACTGCAATTTTCAGTATGTATTACTATTTATACAGTAATATAAATACCATACCATACCTTAAAATTGTAATGAAATTTTGTAAAAATTCTAATAAAATATCACTGTACATAGTATATCCATATGCTGTTGTATATAAACAAACATAATTCCTCATTAGTTACTTGAGGACATGAGGTTAGAGCATAATAGCTTTAATTCTTTAATTTCATATCCAAAGAAAGAAAATAACAGATGATCACAATATAGGTGCATTTCATTTTTGGATAGTGATTCTTGTTAACAAAATAATTGAGCCTAGAGCCATTTCTTATTTTTCCTAATTTTGTCATTAAAATGGTCCAACTGAAGCTAATCAAATTAATATCATAAATATCAAAACTCATTAAATTTCACCAAGTCAGGGAGGAATTATCAATGAATCAGTGAGCCAAGAAAAATGGTCTGATATTTCAAGTTCTATCAACTTAAAATGGAATTAATAACGGAATTTTTTTAGTCTTAAAACATAGAACTGGTTTAACAATGGAAATCACTGCAAGATTTTGAAGCATACACAAACAAAAATGGACTCCAGTAGTATAACTTTAGGTCAATTAAACTATGTAGAGTAACATCTTCAACTATCAATATTTCTATTGTTTTCATTATCATGATGTCTGCAAGAAAGTGACATTATCAAACTATCAAGTAGTAGTAGTAATTCTAAAAATCCAAATGTCAAATTAAATTGCATTTTATTAAACTTCAACTTGTTTTTGATTTACCTCATGCTGTGGACACATCTGTTTTGCCTAATTTTCCACTACAAATTGGAAATTAAAACTGAAACAACAAAATTTAATAAGACATCCAAAATAGTAAATTTCGTTAATTCCATCCAGCTGAATCATTTTTCTAATTTTTTTTAATAAAAATGCACCAACTGAAACACAGACATCCTTGAGTACATATCTCTAAAATCCATATTCTATTAAATTCCAATTGAACAGAATGGAGTTACTGCAATATAATTTTGACACATTTTATCCCTTTATGCCCCTGAAAATGCTCTAACAAACAAAAATTACAATGACTTAACAAATTCAAGGATTTCAGATACTGAATTTGAATATCAACAGAACACCAATCTACAAAATTGTTGACTATTAAATTATTTAAGGAATTTACAATGTATATTTGAATATTAATTAAAAGTAACTTTAATAAATACCTCTTATATTTCGGCAATGTCACATTGCCACCTTCATGGGAACATACAACTATGACACGTGCATGCAGACACTACAAAAAGCAAATGAGGCAGAAGAGAGAAAACTACTGTTGTTCCTAGAGTCCTAAAGGTACCCCCTAGTGGGCTATATTGAGTGTTGACCTAACGTGGACCAAGCAAACAAAATCAACAATTTTATAAAGGACCTCATGCAATAATTTATGTACAGATAGGACAAGATGACTCTTAGATGTTTATGCATTTGTGAGAAATGCACATAAAACTAATTACTCATATGAATGTATCAGCTGCAAATACAAAATACTGATCTTTAAATATTTGCATTTATCAGGCAAACAAAACTGGAATATTGCAAAGAAGCAGCGACATACTGTTGGCAAATTAGAAATATAAATTGTAAATATGATGTACATAATTTGATGTCTTTATTGTCATGTATGTTCTATAATGTTGTAGGTCAGGGTTTCTCAAACTTTTTCGACGACGGAACACTTCACAAATCCTGAAAGTTTCACGGAACACCTTGGTTATTTTGTAATGTATTAATTAATAATTAATTGATAATTTAGCTGATTTTATTAATTAAATAATTGATAATTTATTATTAATAACTAATTAAACATCAATTAAACCATCATTAAATTAATTTGTGCTGACAAATTCCAGAACTTCTCGTGGAACACCTATTTACCTTCCACGGAACACAGTTTGAGAAACCCTGTTGTACGTTATGCTTAATTTTACTGGATGGTAGAATTAAACAAATTTATTAAGAATTAAGGAGTTGCAGTACTAAAGGATATTTACAACAATAAAGACAACAATGTTTAAAGTTGACAAAGGTAATTCACAGTAATTACTACAGAATACCAACCTACAGAATTTAGTGTTGACCCAAATTGGACCACACAAACAAAACAAGCTTATGAAGGATCTCTGCAAATGGTCTAAAGAAATTAAAGTCAGTTAAATTTCAAACACCTAGTCATTCCAAAGATCTTTGGAATGATTAGGTGTTGTTTCTGAGCTCACAGAAAACTCTAACTCTCAGAATCACCTTTAAATTCATTTCTGATGGATAACTTGAAATACAATACATATCTATTAACAGCATTCAGCTAAAAGTTCTTGTTTCACTTGATTATATGGGAAGTTCTTATGTAGCAGTTTCATTTTCTTTTTTTTTTTATATATTAGTTTCTACTCATGCAGTCATTCACTCATTCAGTCCTGCCTTACCTCTCAAAATCCTCAGATCACTATATTATTATACTTGCATATCTTCTTGCAATCAAGATTCATGAAAAGCATCTGTTCTTCATTTGCTGAATGGACATGAAGATAATCCCTTTGACAATAGGAGTACATTTGAACAGTTCAAAGAACTGTTCAAATGTACTCTGCAGTAAAGATCTTGGAAATGTATTTCCAAGAACTTTACTGCAGATTCCATCTTGCTTCATGGAACATATGCCACTTGCTTCCTATTAAGTACATAACATTCTAGGGTTTCTAACCTAATCAGTGGATACTGAACAAACAGGATGGGCTAGCAATCTGGGACTAAGCCAACCAAACTGTATTCTCTATCAGCTTGAACTACAAATATATATGATGGCATAGCATGATGAGATTTCATGCCAGCTGAGAAATGCCAATTAAACAAGGTCACAGGTATATTTTGTCAGGGAACCAGGACAAACAGGGAAAAGTAAGCTACTGGAACATACTCAGACTCAATATCTAGAAGACAAACTCAATGTCAGAAGAACTAAAGAACAATCAATATAAGGAGTATTAATGGAAAAGAAATTAAACTTACAGAAGAATATAAAAGTACCACAAACAAAACTGGCATTACTGAGACAAAGAAGATAATAACAGGTAAGATCTTACTAAATAAGTATACGATGTTACATTTGGACAATATGATCAAAGAAAAAGTAGCGATAACATTCAACATTTGTTAACCATTAACACTTGCCTGATTTCTGGTGAGAAAAATAGACACAATAAATTAAAATAATTAAATAAAATATTTTTTTTAATATAATCAGTATAATAATATAGGAAGGAAGGATAAAAAAAAAATTACAGTGAACAGCATCAAATGCATCTCTACAGTTCTATTATCTTAGGATTTTCATATTAGAGTTCTGTCATGTTCTGAATGCTATATAGGTTACAGATGTCATCATCATCATCAAATTCCTGCCATGTACCCTCAAGGGGTGGACAGGATATGACAGTACTACATGAAAAAATTACATCATTACTAACTTCCTATCTACAATTTTCCTCCAAATCAGTCTGTTACTTGTCAAGACTCCAACATTATCAGATTTTATATTTCTATCGTCTAAGGCTCTTTGTACCGTATCAATCCACCTATATCTTGGTCTTCCTCTGGGTCGTTTTCCTGCCAACCTGGCAGAGAACACTTGTTTTGCTAATCTTTCCTCTCCCATTCTATTCAAGTGACCATACCATCTGAGATTATCTCTGCTAACGCATTCCTGGATGCTGACAATGTCAAGTTCTTTCCTAATATCCTCATTTTTAATATGATATTGCCATTGATGCCATCTGTTCATGCCTCTAATCTTTCTCAGGACTCTCATATCTGCGGTCTCTAGTCTTTGGTCAAGTGTTTTACTTCTGACCCAGCTCTCAGATCCATAAGTTAAAATTGGTTTCAACACTGTCTTGTATACAGCTAATTTAGTGTTCCGACTAATTTCTTTCTTATTCCATATGAATTTATTCAATTGACTTCCCACGATACCAGCTTTGCTGATTCTGTTGTCTATTTCTATATTTAGTTTACCATCTTCAGTAAAAATTGTGCCTAAGTAGCTGAAATGTTTTACTTGTTCCACAGGTTCTCCATTCACAACACAGTTGACATTTTCAATGATTCTGAATATTTTCATTGTCTTTGTCTTTTTATTGCTGACCTTCATACCATATCTATTACAACAGCTATTCAATTTAGTCAGAGAATCTTGCAGACTTGTAGCGGATTTATTTAGAAGTATAACATCATCCGCATAAAGCAAAGGGCTGACATTAACATCTCCAATTTTGATATCAGGTTTAATACCACATTCCTTCATAATGTGATCCATATAGATAATGAATAACAGAGGGGATAATGTACATCCTTGTCTCACACCAGATTTAACATTAAACCATCTTCCTGTACTTCCTTCAATTCTAACTGCTGACTTACAACTCAAATAAAGACTAAGTATTGCTTGATATAATGCCCCATTGACACCATATAACTGCAGTGTATTGAATAACTTCTCTCTTGGCACCTTGTCATATGCCTTTTCCAAATCGACAAAACTTAAATACAGATCTTTGTTATATTCCCATGCTTTCTCGACTATTTGTCGTAAAGTAAAGATCTGATCCTGACAGCCTCTATTTTGCCTGAATCCAGCTTGTTCTTCACCAAGCTTTTCTTCCACAATTCTTCTCAACCGTTTCTCAAGTATACTTGCATAGATCTTGCCAGGAACACTCAGTAGGGAAATACCTCTGTAATTCTCACATTCAGTTTTATTTCCCTTTTTATATATGGGTACTATGAGAGCTCTACTCCAATCATCGGGAATTCATCCCTCTGTCCAGGCTTTCTGAACTATGCAGTGCAGCCACTGTAAGACTCTTATACCACCATACTTCAGCATTTCTGGTCGAATATCATCTACTCCTGCTGCCTTTCCACATTTCAAGCATTTGATGGCTTTTTCTACTTCAAGTATGGATATGTATTCCTGACTGCATGCCTGGTCAGTGTTTTTTATCACTGTGCTGTCATCATTCCTTGTTTCATTTAGCAGTTTTTCCAAGTAATTACTCCATACTTCAAGGATATCTTTTTCTCCTGTTTTCATTTCACCTTTATCATCTCTAATTCCTTTTACAGCACTCTTTCCTCCATTCCTAAGCTTCTTCAACAACCTCCAGAATATTTTGCCACCTTCTTGATATTTATTTTCTATATTCTTGCCAAAGTCCTCCCATGACTTTTGTTTAGCTAGTTTTACACACTGTTTAGCTTTCTTACATTTGTCTCTGTATTCTGTAAGAGTAAAAGCTGACTTATTTGCCAGAAACTTTTGATATGCTTTCTTCTTTTCCTTCACTGCCTCTTTAACTTCCTGTGTCCACCAGGGAGTTCTGATTTTTTTATCCTTGCACACAACCTCACCACATGCCTCTCTGGCAGAATCAATCAATGTTTCCTTCAGCGTTTGCTACTGAATCTCCAAGGTTTGATTCCTGTTCTCAAACTCTTTCATTTTCTTTTCAATAATATTTCTGTATTTTAGTCTACAGTTCACATCTGAGAGCTGCTCAACTTTCATTCGCTTTAAAACTTTCTTACATGTTATTCTTTTCAATATGAAATTCAATTTTATTCTGCTCAAGACTAAATAGTGATCACTTCCAATTTCAAATCCTCTGTACACTCTGGTGTCCTGCACCAGGGAGAAAACATCACTATCAACAATAACATAGTCAATGAGACTTTTCTTATTCCTAGCCTCTTCTCTCCATGTGAATTTGTGCACATTTTTATGTTGGAACATGGTGTTAGTAATAACCAGTCCATGTCCTGAGCAGAAATCCAACAGATATTTGCCATTATTATTAGCTTTGCTCTTTTCTCCAAATTTTCCCAAAATATTTTTGTATGTCTCACAATCATTTCCTACTCTGCTATTTAGATCCCCAACAAGGACCAACTTTTCCTTTTTCATTGTGTCATTTGCTTTTTCTAAAGCCTCAAAAAATTCCTCCACTTCTACCTTAGTAGAACCTTCTGTGGGACCATAGGCACAAATAAGTCTCATTGTATAGTTCCCCATTCTCATATTTGCCCAAATTACTCTACTTGAGACTGACTGCCATTCAAGAAGATTAGCCTCGTATTTTGTGTTGAATACTATGGCTACTCCTTCTTTTCCTTGATTGTCATTGCCTGAATATAACATTTTGTATTTATTGCTCAGAAAGATCTCACCAGTTTTGGTCTTTTTTGTTTCAGTCACCCCTATTATGTCGATCTGGTACTTATCTAATTCCTCAGCTAGCTCCATTTCTTTGCCATTCAGGCTTCTTACTTACGATCTTTAACTCTGGTGATGTTGAGTTGGGGTTTTCAGATTTGTTTTCAGATTTGTTCCAGTAGCTGACTTTTCGCTGTTCGCCCTGGTTCCCTGGCGAAAACAACGGGGGCCTTGTTTAACCGGGCGACACCCCAGCCAGCATGAAATTTTGTCATGTTGTACCATCATTTTTTATTTTGGTTTAACCAATAAGAATACAATTTGGTCGGCTAAATCCCAAATTGCCAGCCCATCCTCGTTCGTTCAGTATCAAAGTAGATACCCAACAGGGTGCACCACGAGAAGGTGAGGATTGGACATTAGGTCAGAAGCCCTGGTCGGTTCTCCGCATTCCTTTAAAGGCTATGTGGAGGTCTCCTCTCAGTTATACAGCTTTGACCCTTAAGCACCCCGGTTACAGATGTGTCTTCCAGATTCTTGGAATTACTAATCCATCCATCATTCTTGTTGAGATTCAGATGATGAATCAGCATCTCACAAGCTTCCTTAAATTTTCTTTCAAACCAAGTTATGGTGTAGTGTCTTGATGCCTTTCCATTTAATTCTGTGACAGGTCTGGAATGCATGGTCTCACAGGCCTGTTTTACCACAGTGAAGAAGTTTAATGTGGCATTTATGTTCATCTTTTCTTACTAGAATTGTGTGTGCTGTTTCTCCTCTATACAGTTAAGTTGCAGGTGCACATGATTTTGCAAACCTACAGGTGGGCACAGTAAGGAATGGAGATATTTTTTATGAGCTAAGTAAACCTTTTAATTTTGCATGAAGTCTAAAAGTTGGCTTAACATTCTATTTATGTAATGTTCTATTTTTTTCTGATATTCCCCTAATGTATGGTACAGCTATAGTATTTTTGTAATCTTTTTTACCTTTCATGCTGTGGAGAATCTTGTAAAATGTTCTTTATAAGGCCATTCTTTATAACAGTCTGGCTAATAATTTCATATTCCTTCTTCAGCACCGCTCATTAGAGCAAATTGTTTGGGTTCTATGTTTGAGGGTACTGATTACCCCTAGTTTTTGTGTGGGAATCCCGCCAGGTATACATTTTGGGAAAATTCAAAAAAAAGACAACGCTAATGATAATAGTGAGCATCTGCTGGATTTCTGCTTAGGATATGGACTAGTCATTACTAACTATGTTCCAACATAAAGATATGCACAAGGGCACATGAAGAGGACACAAGAAATAAGAAAAGCCTCAGACTATGTCATTGCTGACAGTGATATCGTCATGCTGCTTCAGGATACAAGAGTGTACAGAGGATTTCAAACTGGAAGTGATCATTTACTTAGTTCTAAGCAAGATAAAAATGAATATCAAGCTGAAAAGAACAATATGTAACAAAGTTTCAAAAATAATTAAAGTTGAGCATCTTTTAAAGGTAAATTGTAGACTCAACTATACAAACATCGAGAAAAAATGAAACAGTTTGCAAACAAGAAAAGGAAATATATGGTGTGCAAGGATAGAAAAATAATAACAGCGTGGTGGACACGAGATGTTAAAGAAGCAGTTCTAGACAAGAAGAAAGCATACCAAAATTTTCTAGCAAATAAGTCAGCAGATGCCCTAAAATAATACAGAGAGCTAAGCTATGTGTGAAGGTAGCTAACAAAAAAGGTAGCTTAGAAATGGAGAAAAGAGTATACAGTACTGTAAAAAAAAAAGAATCAAAGATGACAGATGTAACATGAAAACTGAAGATCAGGATATCTTAGATATCTGCAGTAATTGTTTTGAAAGATGTTAAATGAGTTAAATGAACAAACAGTGACAGAACAGAAGTAGAAAATTTTCAAGAGGAATGCAAACAGGAGTACATGTTCGTCAACACTTGAAGTAGAAAAAAGCTATCAAATACTTGAAATGTGGAAAATCAAACAGATTATTTGACCAGAAAGGCTCAAACATGGAGGTATAAAAGTTTTGCAGAGGCTACACTGCATAATTCAGAGGGCCTCACTGGAAGGTTGAATTCCAGATGAGCGGAGTAGAGCTCTCATACTACCTATCTATAAAAACATAGCTGGCTGGCAGAATTACAGAGGAAGTGTTCCAGGTAAGGTTTATGCAAGCACACTTGAAAAGAAGTTGAGAAAAACTGCGGAAGAAAAATTTAAGAACAAGATGGTTTTCGGTCAAACAGAAGTTGTCGAGATCAGCTCTATGACAAATAGTTGAGAAATCATGGGAGTATGACAGGGATCTGTACTTAAATTTTGTAAATCTAAAAAAGGCATGCAACAAGGTGCCCAGAAAAAAGCTTTTCAAAACACTACAATTATATGAGGTAAATAAAACATTATGCAGAGCAATATATAGCTTATATTTAAGTCTTAAGTCAGTAGCTAGAATTGAGAGTAAAACAGGAAAAATGATTTGATGTAAAATCAGGTGTAAGACAAGGATATGCATCTCATTATTATGAAATAATTATTATTGCATACACAATTATGAAAGAAAGTGACATTAAACTTGATATTAGAATTAAATATATCAAAGTTAGTGCTGCTTTATGCAGATAATGTACTCCTACAGGTCCAGGGTTCTGTGACTAAACTGCATAATAGTTGTAACAAATTTGGCATGAAAATCAGCAATAAAAAGACCAAACTATGAAAATAGGCAGGAACATATAAAACTTCAGCTGCATTCTCAATGGAAAATCTATAGAACAAGTAAAATATTTCAGCAATTTAGACACAGTTTTTAGTGAAGATAGCAACTTAACTTTGGAAACAGACAACAGAATAAGCAAAAGGTAGTATGTTGGGGAGCCAGCTGAATAAATTTATATGGAATATGATTCAATCAGAAGTGCCTTAGAAACATGAAATGTTAGATTCAACAATATTGGAGTGTGGATAGGTAACAGACTAATTTGGAGGAAAATTGTTGGAGATTAATAATGATAACTGTCATTCAGTATAATCTTCACAGTTCCTCATCAGAGTGAAATAAATTATCATCATCCCATAGTCCATAAAGGACCATAGAGCAGATAGTAGGAAATGTTACTTACAGAAATCTTCCACTCAGTCCTTGGTTGATAATTTACTTAGCTGTGTAAGTGAAGTACCAGTCCAACTTTTTATATTGTCTATCCAGTTTATTCTAGGTCTGCCACTTTTCGTATACCTGGAATAAGTCCTTCAAAGAACTTGCATTGGTAGACCATTAGATCTGCTAATATGGCCACATAAGTTGTTTCCTTCGAATCTTAGTTGTCTCTTGGACAGGCGAAAGAACCAATTCTTTGTCTTACTTCAAAATTTGTGATGTGATCAGTGTATGGTATGTATCTGTAGAAGTGATCTATAGCACCTCATTTCAAATGCCAGCAACCTCTTTTCATCTTTTTTAGGAGGATCCAAGTTTCACTTCTGTATAATAGTACTGAATTAACTAGTATGTCAATAATGCATAATTTGTTGATAATTGTAAGTTTGTTATCTCCATATTGGTTTTAATTTTTGGAGTATTGTTGTTGCTATTACAATTTTTGTTCCAATATCCTGTCTTGATCTGCCATCTTTATTAAAGATACTGCGTATGTATTTAAACTTATCAACTTCTTTTATGGGTGTATCCTCAAGAAGGATTTTTTCAGCTTCTACTACATCACTTCCTTCTGGGTCAAAAGCACAGAAATTGGGTATTGTTTTAATTTTTCGGTACTTAGAGTTAAGTGATATTTTTTAAAAATATAAAGTAATTTTGTGATGCTTTCCTGAAGAACTTATTTGTTTTCTACTAGAAGATCAATATCATTAGCAAACTTTAGATGATTTATTTTTCTTCCTCCTACCATCACTCTATATTACAGTTCTCCAGGGCTTCATTTAAAACATATTAGAGGAAGCAATTAAATAATGTTGGTGAAAAGTTGCAATCCTGTCTCGCTCCATTGGAAAGGGAGTGCTATAATTTTCTCTCGATTTCAACCATCATTTTAGAAGTTGAGTATAGGCAATTCAATTAGTCATTACTTTGTTGTCTATTCCATAATATTCTAGAATTTTCCAAAGGGCACCATGACAAATAGAATCAAAGGCTTTCTGTAGGTCAATAAAATTATGGCACATTATTTCTATTATGTCCTATATATTTTTCTCCAATGATATGGAGCATAAATATGTGATCAATTGTACTCCTGTACAGGAGTACAATTGATGGGTGCTTAAGGGTCACAGCTATATAACTGAGAGGAGACCTCCACATAGCCTTTAAAGGAATGAGGAGAACCGACCAGGGCTTCTGACCTAATGTCCAATCCTCACCTTCTCATGGTGCACCCTGTTGGGTATCCACCTGGATACTGAACGAACGCAATTTGAGATTTAGCCGACCAAATTGTATTTTTATTGGCTTAAACCAATATACAAAATTATGGTACAACATGACAAAATTTCATTCCGGCTGGGGCATTGCCCGGTTAAACAAGAAACCCGTTGTTTTCGCCAGGGAACCAGGACAAACAGCGAAAAGTCAGCTAATGGAACAAATCTGAAAGCAAACCACAACTCAACATCACCAGAATTAAAGATTGGTACTATCAACATAAGAAGCGGCAAAGAAATGGAGCTAGCTGATGGGTTTATGTCGATCTGGATAAGTACCAGATCGACATAATAGGGGTGACTGAAACAAAAAAAAAAAAAGACAAAAAATGGTGAGATCTTACTGAGCAATAAATACAAAATGTTATATTCAGGCATTGACAATCAAGGAAAAGAAGGAGTAGCCATAGTATTCAACACAAAATACGAGGCTAATCTTGAATGGCAGGCAGACTCGAGTAGAGTGATGTGGGCAAATATCAGAATGGGGAATTGGACAATGAGACTTATTCGTGCCTATGGTTCCACTGAAGGTTCTACTAAGGTAGAGGTGGAGGAAATTTTTGATGCTTTAGAAAAAGCAACTGACACAATGAAAAAGGAAAAGTTGGTCCTTGTTTGGGATCTAAATAGCAGAGTAAGAAATGATTGTCAGACAAACAAAAATATTATGGGAACATTAAGAGAAAAAAGCAAAGCTAATAATAATGGCAAATACTTCTGCTCAGGACATGGACTGGTTATTACTAACACCATGTTCCAACATAAAAATGTGCACAAATTCACATGGAGAGAAGAGGCAAGGAATAAGAAAAGTCTCATTGACTATGTTATTGTTGATAGTGATGTTTTCTCCCTGGTGCAGGACACCAGAGTGTACAGAGGATTTGAAATTGGAAGTGATCACTATTTAGTCTTGAGCAAGATAAAACTGAATTTCATATTGAAAAGAATAACATTTCTTTCACTTTAAAACTTTAAGAAAGTTTTAAAGTGAAAGAAAGTTGAGCAGCTCTCAGATGTGAATTGTAGACTGAAATACACAAAGCTTATTGAAGAAAAAATGAAAGAGTTTGAGAACAGGAACCAAACCTTGGAGATTTAGTGGCAAGCCTTGAAGAAAACCCTGATTGATTAAGCCAGAGAGGCATGTGGTGAGGTTGTCTGTAAGGATAGAAAAATCAGAACTCCATGGTGGACACAGGAAGTTAAAGAGGCAGTGAAAGAAAAGAAGGCAAGAATATAGAAAATAAATATCAAGAAGGTAGCAAAATATTCTGGAGATTGTTGAAGAAGTTTAGAAATGGAAGAAAGAGTCCTGTAAAAGGAGTTAGAGATGATAAAGGTGACATGAAAACAGGAGTAAAAGATATCCTTGAAGTATGGAGTATTTACTTCGAAAAATTGCTAAATGAAACAAGCAGTGATAGTACATTAGTAAAAAACACTCAACAGGCATACATATCCATACTTGAAGTAGAAAAAGCCATCAAAGGCTTGAAATTGGAAAGGAAGCGGGAGTAGATAATATTCGAACAGAAATGCTGAAGTATGGTGATATAAAAACCTTACAGTGGCTGCACTGCATAGTTCAAAAGGCCTGGACAGAGGGACAAATTCCCAATTATTGGAGTAGAGCTCTCATAGTACCCATATATAAAAAGGGAAAGAAAACTGAATGTGAGATTCCAGAGGTATTTCCCTACTGAGTGTTCCTGGCAAGATTTATGCAAGTATACTTGAGAAACGGTTGAGAAAAATTGTGGAAGAAAAGCTTGATGAAGAAGCTGGATTCAGGCCAAACACAAGCTGTTATTCATTATCTATATGGATCACATTATGAAGGAAAGTGATATTAAAAATGATATCAGAATTGGAGATGTTAATGTCAGCACTTTGCTTTATGCGGACGATGTTATACTTCTAAATAAATCCACTACAAGTTTTCGAGATTCCCTGACTAAATTGAATAACTGTTGTAATAGATATGGTATGAAGGTCAGCAATAAAAAGACAAACACAATGTAAACAGGTAGAATTGTTGAAAATGTCAACTGCATTGTGAATGGAGAACCTGTGGAACAAGTAAAACATTTCAGCTACTTAGGCATGATTTTTAGTGAAGATGACAAATTAAATATGGAAATAGACAACAGAATCAACAAAGCTGGTGTGGTAGTAAGTCAATTGAATAAATTCATATGGAATAAGAAAGAAATTAGTCGGAACACTAAATTAGCTGTATACAAGACAGTGTTCAAACCAGTTTTAACTTATGGATCTGAGATCTGGGTCAGAAGTAAAACACTTGACCAAAGATTAGAGACTGCAGATATGAGAGTCCTGATAAAGATTAGAGGCATGAACAGATGGCATCAATGGCAATATCATATTAAAAACGATGATATTAGGAAAGAACTTGACATTGTCGGCATCCAGGAATGCATTAGCAGAGCTAATCTCAGGTGGCATGGTCACTTAAACAGGCAAGGAAAGATTAGCAAAACAAGTGCTCTCCACCAGGTTGGCAGGAAAACGACCCAGAGGAAGACCAAGATATAGATGGATTGATGCGGTACAAAGTACCTTAGACGATAGAAATATAAGATCTGATAATTTTGGAGTCTTGACAAATAACAGACTGATTTGGAGGAAAATTGTAGACAGTAAGTTAGTAATGATGTAAATTTTTCATGTAGTACTATCATATCCTGTACACCCCTTGAGGGTACATGGCAGGAATTTGATGATGAAGATTGTACTCCTGTTCTTTCTAAATTCGAGCCTAGAAATCTGAAAAATTGAATTATATTTTTGCTTCAATACGAGCGTAAGATGTTCAAAAATATTTTGCTTCAATACTGTCACTAACTCTTGACAATTTGAAAAACATCATTGAAATCAACATCGCATTCAAGTTTATTAAACCTTATTTTTTTATCTTGAATGGAAAAATTTCTCCATCAGTTGTATAAAGCCCCTTTAGTAACATTTTTACTACATCCCTTCTTTTTATTTATTTATGACATGGTGGCATCTTCAATACCATCACAAGTTAGTGGAGAAGACTTGAATGCCAGTGATATAATAGTATTGAAGATTTGTGGGTTACAAAAAACTAAATGAAAAGATGGAATATCATAAAAACATGTTGCTAAAGGAGTTTTATACAACTGGAAATTTTTCAGTTTTCTACAAGAAATGAGGTTTAATAAACCTGAATTCGGTGTTAATTTCAGTGATGTTTTTCCAAATGATTACCTTTTTGACCTCCCCCGTGTTGTGGCAGATAGTAGAATTCTCCAACTGCACTCCTGTGTATCGTAAGAGGCGATAAATGGAAACCCAGTCCCTGGGGGTATAGCCGAGTCCCCTTTGGGGGTTGGGCAAAGGGCTAATCATCCCTCCCTGTAAAAATTATCTGATTACGGAAACTGCAAATGTGGATAACATATATATGACATATCAAGGGGAAAACCTTTTGGAACCCTTGTTGTTGAAAGAGCCACTTATAAAGCCACAAAAAATTTTAAAGATTGGATCATGGAATGTCAAAACACTATACCAGGTAGGAAAAACTAGGCAGGTAACAAATGAAATAGACAATTACAAGTTAGACATTTTAGGCATCAGCGAACTCAGATGGACTGGTTTTGGTAGACTTATATTAACAAGTAACAAGACAATACTGTACTCCAGATCAAAGGAGAAGCAAGAAAAAGGAGTTGCGCTAATACCTAAAAGTAATCAAAAGCCTGATGGAATGGGAACCAGTAAATGAGAGAATTATAAAAGCTAGGTTCTATTCTAAATTTATCAAACTTTCTGTTGTGTAGTATTATAAATAACTCTTTTAATTTCCTTTCCTGACGTTTCGATCTTCATATTTAGATAATCTTCTGGAGTATATACAAATATACAAGGCCAAGCATAGTTACATTACACACAGTAAGCTAAAGAAACAATGATCTGATCACCAATTATTCTACTAGCATGACCTCTAAGTGAAAAAAAAAATTTTTTTTTTTTTTAATTACAAATTAATTATTTAGAAACTACATCAAAGCTAAATTCTATTTAAGATAGCATGAGAAAAACATTCTTTCTTATAGTCTTCTTTCAGTAACAACGATGTCCTATTTTTAACATTACAATTGTTATTTTAGATTTAGAATTCTGGATTATCTACAGTCCTATTTATATTTAACTCTTAGAGAGACAGGTTCCGTGGGTAGAATATGTGCCTTCCATATGAAGAGATGGAGGGAGCTGGTAGAAGAGGACTTGAGGATGAAGAACTTGGATGTGGTGACAGCCCAAGACAGGAGGATGTGGAGGAGACTCATCATCAACAGTGACCCCACTTAAGTGGGAGAAGCTGCAGAAGAAGAAGATATGCTTGGGATTTTTAGACCATTATTGTTCAGATCGGGGTTGTTGATAAGAATCTCACAGGCTTCCTTAAATTTGTGTTCAAGCCATGTTTTGGTGTGGCGTAAACAACAATTCTATGTAAAGTATTCAGGGCACGATCAGAAAGGCAAGCTTCACCATAGTTATTATATTTAATGTGTCATTTATGTTCCTTTTGTCTGATAGGAATTGTGTGTCCTGTTTCTCCTATATATGGTATATTACAGGTGCAATAAATACAGTATAATCCAGGGTAGGCCAGCGGAGGGAGTGGATCTTTGGATGAGTTGAGTAAGCTTTTTAATTTTGGAAGAGGTTTAAAGGTGGCTTTGAGTTTTGTATTATTCTGTTTATTTTATCTGATGTCCCTGTGAATGGTTATAGTTTTATTGTAGTCTAATTTATCCTTGTTTTTTATTGAGGTCTTGAAGTTCAAGAATTGCATTTGATATTTAAAAATTAAAAAAAAACAAGAGAAAAGTTTGCTTTGGAGATAAAGAACACATTCAATATATTTGAAATAGAGGAAAATCAAGATGTAACAGTAGAAAACAACAAAGTAGAAGAATATTGGGAAAACTTCAGGAATATATACATTGAAGTTGCTGAAGATGTAATCGGTGAAAAAAGAAAAATAAAGAATGAACGAACGATTATATAAGATACATAGTAATCACTATAATGAACTAAATAAAAGCATAAAGAGAGCTGCAAGTCAACAAGAGAAAATATATTGATGAATTAGTCAAAGAAGCGCAACAAAAAATGGACAAATTAGACAACTTTATCAGATTATAAAACAAATCAATGGTAACGAAAAACCAATCCCATTCTCCATTAGAGACAAACAAGGAAAGTTATTGACGACTGACTCAAAAATCAAAGCAAGATGGAGAGACTATTTTGAAGAAACTTTGAATGTAAAGGTGGATACAGGATCTCAACAGGCACAAAATATTACAACTAGTGCGATACCAACATTGAACACTTCCAAAGACAAGATTTCGTTGAGCGAAGTCAAAGATGCTTTGCTACTACTATCTTCACTGGGCATCTACAGATGCCATATGGTCACTCCGATGTGCAGTGATGTGCTACACCAGGCCTTGCCACGTAGTCCTGTTGTTTGCTTTTCTGGCAGTCTCAACTCTCTGAAGATCAGTCACTCCACACATGCCATCCATCCATCTCATTGATGGTCTACCCCTGCCTCTTTTTCCAGGAACTTTACCTTCTATTACTATTCTGAGAAGTCCCCCTTTCATCCTTTCTATGTGTCCAAAGTATTTTAACTTTCTTCTGTCAATATCCTTAAGAAGCCTTAAAGTTCTACTGATCTTTTCTAACACCCATTCATTTGTATGCCTTTCAGTATATGATATCCTCAACAGCCTTCTGTAACACCACATCTCAAAAGCAGATATCCGTTTCTTATCTGACTTCTTTAGATTCCAAGTCTCATATCCATAAGTCGCTGTTGGAAAAACAACTGCATCCAAAATCCTCAGCTTTGTTTCCATGGAGATAGATCCATCCTTCCAGATTTTAGACAGGTCTCTGACTGTTTTAGCTATTCCTAACCTTTTTCTGACGTCTTCTGAAACACAGCAATTCTTCACATTAATAATGGATCCGAGGTACTCAAACATGCTGACTTCCTCAATTCTTTCTTCATTAAGGTAAACTTGTTTCTCAAGCGTTTCTCTGTTTGTATTTCCTTTGAGAACCATAATCTTTGTCTTGCTAGGATTGAGTTGAAGTCCTCTGTTATTATTGATCTTGTTAACTTTGTCAAGGATTAGTCCTAGTTCTTCATTACAAAGGAGTACTGTATCATCAGCATATCTAAGATTACTGATCAATCTACCTCCTATCCTAAGCTCATCCAATGCTTCACACATGATGTCCTCCACATATATACTAAACAAGTGAGGAGAAAGTAAACATCCTTGCCTAACTCCTTTTCCAACTTGAAGCCAGTCAGTCAATCCAACACCTGTTCTTACCGTGGCTTGTTGCTCCTTATACAAGTTGGCTATCAACCTGATAGTGTGTTGAGGAAATCCCATTCTTTTCATTACTTCCCACAGTTTCACATGCTCAACACAGTCAAAAGCTTTAGAGTAGTCTAAGAAACATATTACAAGAGGGAGTCTGAATTCTTTATATTTTTCTATGATCTGTCTAAGGCAAAGGATCTGATCTCTGGTGCCCTTACCTTTCCTAAAACAGCTTTTCCTCGGGCATCTCTGCCTCGACTTTGGCCCCAATCCTATTTAGCATGATCTTCAATAAAATTTTGCTTGCATGAGATATCAAACTAATAGTTCTATAATTCTTCCATGCCTTCATATCACCGTTATTATGTAGTGGTATGAAAACTGACTTCTTCCAGTCTCTAGGCCATGATCCTGTCTCCCACAGATGTCTTGAAGGCACTAAAATCTAACAAAGCATGCGGAAATGATAATATCAATGCCGAAATGTTAAAAGCTGATCTTAACACTACTGCCAAATTACAACTGTTATATATACAATGAAATATGGAAGACAGAAAAAATTCCTGAACAACAAAAAGAAGCAGTAATTATAAAAATCCCCAAAAAAGGAGATTTGAAAATTGGAGAGGAATAAGTTTATAAGAAAGATTCTGGTAATTGGACCACATGTTTATTATGATAAATAACAATAAAAAACAAACCCGACAAAGTTTCATAAGTCGTATGACTTACATCTTCAGGGGTCAAAGGTAAACTCGCTGTCCAAAGGATACAGTTTGTAGCATACCAGAAAGGGCAGCATATTGAACAGCATAAACACACGAAATGAGAAATTACTCAAAATAGTTCATTCTATGCAGTTGTCTAACTGTTCATTAAATTGAATATCCGACTGTAGATTCAGTGCAATGCTAAGTTTGAACAATGCTGGATGCTGTCACGTGTTGTTCACGTTCACATTGTCCGAGGTCTGACTTGGGTAATTTTTTTATCAATGCTGACCAAACTTGGTGTACAATTTGGACCTTGTTTTTGTTGCATTGCGTTGGAATTCTAAGCATGTTGAAGTTCTTCTTTAAATTTCCTTATGAAACAATTTTTTTCAATGTAAGACATGTTTGTTTTTTGCCAGAGTACATTATGGCTGGTGGAAGTTGTATGGTATGCTAAGCCCGATTTGTGTTCTTTTCTTTTCTGCACGTCTTTTTGGTGTTTGTTCATGCAAATCTCCCCTGATCTTCCCGTCTAGCCTACATAGCAGATGCCACAGGAACAATGAATATTATATACATCTGGTTTTTTAAAGGATGATGTGGAGGTTTTGGAGGATGTAGAGATCTTGAAATTTTTTCCAACAGTAGAAAAGCCACTTTGATGCTATGTTTGTTTAGTAATTTGGCCATTTTGTCTGTAACATTCTTCGTGTATGGAAGCATGATTGTGTTCTTGAAATCTTGCTTTTGTGAGATGCTTGTAGGAGATGTGTTCAGAATTTTTTTTGATAGTCTTCAGTTCATTTTTTTTTAAGGATTTTTTCAATAACAATTTTTTTTTAAGGATCTGTGTTAAATGTTGAAGTTCTTCATTTCTTTGTTTTTCTGTGCTAGAAATATTATAAGCTCAGTCCCTCAAGGTTTTAATTAAACCTATCTTTTGCAAGGGGTGGTGGTGTGAGGTTGCATTAAGAAATCTTCCTGTGTTGGTTGGTTTTCTATAGATGGAGAAGGATAATTTATTATCTTTTTCATCGACTCCTATTAGAATATCAAGAAAGGGAAGTTTTTTATGCTCTTCTTGTTCCAAAGTAAATTTTATGAAAGATTTACTTAATGAAAGATGTTGTTTTTTCTATGTGTGGTAAGATCATGTTAGTGAGGTGTTTTACAGATTGGAGGTAGGAGAGACATAGGAAAAACAGCATCTTTCATTAAGAACAGTGCACATTTTATTGAGAAGGTAAAAGATATACACATAGGACATTCAGACATCTTAGCAAGTTTGGATGTAATCAACCTGTTTACAAATGTTCCTAGAAACGAAACAGTGAATCTCCTTGATACCTTTTTCCTTCGGACATCATAGAACTTTATAAACATTGCATAAAAAATACTTTTTTCGTGTATCAAAAAATTTTGGGAACAAAAAGAAGGACTAGCTATGGGTTCTCCCCGGCTTTAGCTAACCTATATATGGAACATTTTGAAAATAATGTTTCAAACAATTATCATAAAAAACCGAAAATCTGGCTACGCTATGTAGACGATATTTTCATCATATGGCCAGGAAC
Source organism: Typopeltis vanoorti (assembly GCF_054136105.1). Classification (NCBI taxonomy): domain Eukaryota; kingdom Metazoa; phylum Arthropoda; class Arachnida; order Uropygi; family Thelyphonidae; genus Typopeltis; species Typopeltis vanoorti. The sequence continues at coordinate 96,469,890 of NC_143555.1, read as the reverse complement.
AACAGAGGAACTAACTGCTTTCAAAGATTACCTGAATAATATACACAATAACATAAAATTTACTTTGGAACAAGAGCATAAAAAACTTCCCTTTCTTGATATCCTAATAGAAGTCAATGAAAAAGATAATAAATTATCCTTCTCCATCTACAGAAAACCCACCAACACAGGAAGATTTCTTGATGCAGCCTCACACCACCACCACCCCTCGCAAAAGATAGGTTTGATTAAAACCTTCACCGACATAGCTTATAATATTTCTAGCACAGAAAAACAAAGAAATGAAGAACTTCAACATTTAACACAGATCCTTAAAAAAAAAGTTATGAACCAAAGACTATCAAAAAAATCATGAACACATCTCCTACAAGCATCTCACAAAAGCAAGATTTCAAGAATGCAATCACCATCAAGAATGTCACATGCAAAATGGCCAAATTACTAAACAAACATAACATCAAAGTGGCTTTTCTACTGTTGGAAAAAATTTCAAGATCTCTACGTCCTCCAAAAACTCCACATCATCCTTTAAAAAAACCAGGTGTACATAATATTCATTGTTCCTGTGGCATCTGCTATGTAGGGCAGACAGGAATATCAGGGGAAATTCACATGAACGAACACCAAAAAGATGTGCAAAAAAGAAGAGAACACAAATCAGGCTCAAAATGCCATACAATTTCTCGTGGAAAGGCTTATACATTGGTTACACATTCTTACTAAATAGCTTAAGGAAATTACAACGTACAATAGAATATACATTAAAATAACTTTTAATACACTTCCAATATTTCGGCAACGTCTAGAACTAAACCACATTCTCAACACTTTCTCAGCCAATGGCTACCCCCCCCTCCCCCAAAAAAATATTGAAACCAATAACCCCCCTCACAACAAGGATTACCTCTAAATCCATCACCATACCCTATATCCGAGGCACCTCAGAAAAAATTACAAAAATCCTAAAAAACATGACTTAACTTCCTGTTACAGACCATATAAAAAATTGGCATCCCTTATCCGCTCCACTAAAGACCAACCTCCCTCCCTAGACCTACCTGGGGTATACCAGGTCCCTTGCAGCTGTAAGCTGTCCTACTTTGGCCAAACAAGCAGGACAGCTAATATCAGAATTTCAGAATACAAGGACTACATCCGGCTCTAAGAAACAATCCAAAACTCAACAAATTTGGGTGCATGAGACTGCCCCAGTTATTTTAATGTATATTCTATTTTAATGTATATTCTATTGTACGTTGTAATTTCCTTAAGCTATTTAGTAAGAACATACCATATAACTTCCACCGGCCATAATGTACTCTGGCAAAAAACAAACATGTCTTACATTGAAAAAAATTGTTTCATAAGGAAATTTAAAGAAGCCAAACATGCTTAGAATTCCAACGCAATGCAACAAAAACCAGGTCCCAATTTTACACCAAGTTTGGTCAGCATTGATAAAAAATATACCCAAGTCAGACCTCGGACAATGTGAACGTGAACAACACGTGACAGCATCCAGCATTGTTCAAACTTAGCATTGCACTGAATCTACATTCGGATATTCAATTTAATAAACAGTTAGACAACTGCATAGAATGAACTATTTTGAGTAATTTCTCATTTCATGTGTTTAAAGTTTTAGTTACCTTTGACCCCTGCATATGTAGTCATATGATTTATGAAACTTGTCAGGTTTGTTATTTATTGTAATAAACATGTGGTCCAATTACCGGACTCTTTCTTATAAACTGATAAATCACAGAAACCTTAGGAATAAGTTTGCTTTCAATTCCCAGAAAAGTTTTTACCAAAATTTTAATTAATAGACTAAAAAAGGAAATTGAAAATTTACTAAGAGAAGAACAGGCAGGTTTTCGAACTGGTTGTAGAACCATCCAACAAATATTCACTCTTAGAAATATAATCAAACAATGTATAGAATTTTAAGCTCCACTTTACCTAAACTTCATCGATTTCAGTAAAGCATTCGACTCAGTAAATAGAGAAACTTTGGAAAATATTAGAAGAATACGGAATAACTTATAAATTTCTCATTATTATTAAGAATATGTATAATGGCAGCAAGTCTTGCATGAAGGTAGATGGAAAACTTAGACTTCTTTATCATTGAAACTGGAGTTAGGCAGGGTTGTGTGCTATCTGGTCTATTATTTATAATTTTAATTGATTGGATTATGAAAAACTCAATCATCAAAAGAGAGGAATTCTTTGGGACTTGACATCCACTGGAAGACCTTGATTTTGCTGATGACAAAGTGCTCCTGTCCTCCAAGTTAAATGACTTGCAGCTAAAAAACTGATAACTTTGATCACTGTGCAGAAACTGTGGGGCTACATATAAACAAGTTAAAAAATGAAACAATTGAAGATGTTGATACTTTTACATACCTTGGATCAGTAATAAATAAACAAGGTGACACTAACGAAGACATTTTACAAAGAATTGCTAAAGCACAAAATTGTTTCAGGTCATTAAACAAATTATGGAAAGCATCAAATATTACAGTTAAAGTGAAATGGGGTGTTTAAGGGTCAAAGCTGTATAACTGAGAGGAGACCTCCACATAGCCTTTAAAAGAATGCGGAGAACCGACCAGTGCTTCTGACCTAATGTCTAATCCTCACCTTCTCGTGGTGCACCCTGTTGGGTATCTACTTTGATACTAAACGAACGAGGATGGGATGGCAATTTGGGATTTAGCCGACCAAATTGTATTCTTATTGGTTAAACCAAAATAAAAAAATGATGGTACAGCATGACAAAATTTCATGCCGGCTGGGGCGTCACCCGGTTAAACAAGGCACCCGTTGTTTTCGCCAGGGAACCAGGGCGAACAGCGAAAAGTCAGCTACTGGAACAAATCTGAAAACAAACCCCAAATCAACATCACCAGAGTTAAAGATCGGTACTATCAACGTAAGAAGCCTGAATAGCAAAGAAATGGAGCTAACTGAGGAATTAGATAAGTACCAGATCGACATAATAGGGGTGACTGAAACAAAAAAGACCAAAATTGGTGAGATCTTTCTGAGCAATAAATACAAAATGTTATATTCAGGCAATGACAATCAAGGAAAAGAAGGAGTAGCCATAGTATTCAACACAAAATACAAGGCTAATCTTCTTAAATGGCAGTCAGTCTCAAGTAATGTGGGCAAATATGAGAATGGGGAACTGGACAATGAGACTTATTTGTGCCTATGGTCCCACAGAAGGTTCTGCAAAGGTAGAAGTGGAGGAATTTTTTGAGGCTTTAGAAAAAGCAACTGACACAATGAAAAAGAAAAAGTTGGTCCTTGTTGGGGATCTAAATAGTAGAGTAGGAAATGATTGTGAGACATACAAAAATATTTTGGGAAAATTTGGAGAAAAGAGCAAAGCTAATAATAATGGCAAATATCTGTTGGATTTCTGCTCAGGACATGGACTGGTTATTACTAACACCATGTTCCAACATAAAAATGTGCACAAATTCACATGGAGAGAAGAGGCTAGGAATGAGAAAAGTCTCATTGACTATGTTATTGTTGATAGTGATGTTTTCTCCCTGGTGCAGGACACCAGAGTGTACAGAGGATTTGAAATTGGAAGTGATCACTATTTAGTCTTGAGCAAGATAAAACTGAATTTCATATTGAAAAGAATAACATTTCTTTCACTTTAAAACTTTAAGAAAGTTTTAACGTGAAAGAAAGTTGAGCAGCTCTCAGATGTGAACTGTAGACTAAAATACAGAAATATTATTGAAAAGAAAATGAAAGAGTTTGAGAACGGGAATCAAACCTTGGAGATTCAGTGGCAAACTCTGAAGGAAACATTGATTGATTCTGCCAGAGAGGCATGTGGTGAGGTTGTGTGCAAGGATAAAAAAATCAGAACTCCCTGGTGGACACAGGAAGTTAAAGAGGCAGTGAAGGAAAAGAAGAAAGCATATCAAAAGTTCCTGGCAAATAAGTCAGCTTTTACTCTTACAGAATACAAAGACAAATGTAAGAAAGCTAAACAGTGTGTAAAACTAGCTAAACAAAAGTCATGGGAGGACTTTGGCAAGAATATAGAAAATAAATATCAAGAAGGTGGCAAAATATTCTGGAGGTTGTTGAAGAAGCTTAGGAATGGAGGAAAGAGTGCTGTAAAAGGAATTAGAGATGATAAAGGTGAAATGAAAACAGGAGAAAAAGATATCCTTGAAGTATGGAGTAATTACTTTGAAAAACTGCTAAATGAAACAAGCAGTGATGACAGCACAGTGATAAAAAACACTGACCAGGCATGCAGTCAGGAATACATATCCATACTTGAAGTAGAAAAAGCCATCCAAGGCTTGAAATGTGGAAAGGCAGCAGGAGTAGATGATATTCGACCAGAAATGTTGAAGTATGGTGGTATAAGAGTCTTACAGTGGCTGCACTGCATAGTTCAGAAAGCCTGGACAGAGGGACGAATTCCCGATGATTGGAGTAGAGCTCTCATAGTACCCATATATAAAAAGGGAAATAAAACTGAATGTGAGAATTACAGAGGTATTTCCCTACTGAGTGTTCCTGGCAAGATCTCTACAAGTATACTTGAGAAACGGTTCAGAAGAATTGTGGAAGAAAAGCTTGGTGAAGAACAAGCTGGATTCAGGCCAAATAGAGGCTGTCAGGATCAGATCTTCACTTTACGCCAAATAGTCGAGAAAGCATGGGAATATAACAAAGATCTGTATTTAAGTTTTGTCGATTTGGAAAAGGCATATGACAAGGTGCCAAGAGAGAAGCTATTCAATACGCTGCAGTTATATGGTGTCAATGGGGCATTATATCAAGCAATACTTAGTCTTTATTTGAGTTGTGAGTCAGCAGTTAGAATTGAAGGAAGTACAGGAAGATGGTTTAATGTTAAATCTGGTGTGAGACAAGGATGTACATTATCCCCTCTGTTATTCATTATCTATATGGATCACATTATATAGGAATGTGGTATTAAACCTGATATCAAAATTGGAGATGTTAATGTCAGCTCTTTGCTTCATGTGGATGATGTTATACTTCTAAATAAATCCACTACAAGTCTGCAAGATTCTCTGACTAAATTGAATAGCTGTTGTAATAGATATGGTATGAAGGTCAGCAATAAAAAGACAAAGACAATGAAAATAGGCAGAATCATTGAAAATGTCAACTGTGTTGTGAATGGAGAACCTGTGGAACAAGTAAAACATTTCAGCTACTTAGGCACAATTTTTACTGAAGATGGTAAACTAAATATAGAAATAGACAACAGAATCAGCAAAGCTGGTATCGTGGGAAGTCAATTGAATAAATTCATATGGAATAAGAAAGAAATTAGTCGGAACACTAAATTAGCTGTATACAAGACTGTGTTCAAACCAATTTTAACTTATGGATCTGAGAGCTGGGCCAGAAGTAAAACACTTGACCAAAGACTAGAGACCGCAGATATGAGAGTCCTGAGAAAGATTAGAGGCATGAACAGATGGCATCAATGGCAATATCATATTAAAAATGAGGATATTAGGAAAGAACTTGACATTGTCAGCATCCAGGAATGCGTTAGCAGAGCTAATCTCAGATGGTATGGTCACTTAAATAGAATGGGAGAGGAAAGATTAGCAAAACAAGTGTTCTCTGCCAGGTTGGCAGGAAAACGACCAAGAGGAAGACCAAGATATAGGTGGATTGATACGATACAAAGTGCCTTAGACGATAGAAATATAAGATCTGATAATGTTGGAGTCTTGACAAGTAACAGACTGATTTGGAGGAAAATTGTAGATAGGAAGTTAGTAATGATGTAATTTTTTCATGTAGTACTGTCATATCCTGTACACCCCTTGAGGGTACATGGCAGGAATTTGATGATGATGATGAGTGAAAATTAATGTATATAAATCTATTGTGGAGCAGTAATGCTATATGGCTCTGAAACTTGGAAACTTACCAAGGCACAAAGTAATAAATTGGACATTTTCCAAAACAAGTGTTTAAGAACAATTTTAAAAATCTTCTGGTCAAATACAATCAGTAATGAGGAACTTTTAAAGGAAACCTTCTCCAAGTCAATAGATGAAGAGATTCGCCTAAGAAGATGGAAATGGACTGGACATGTTCTTCGCATGGAGATAAACAGAATTCCTTAAGTAGCACCGAGTTGGGCTCCAGAAGAAAGAAACTCCAGAGATCGTCCAAAAATTAACTTGGAGAAAAATGATGGAATCTGAAATGAAGGAGGCAAGATGGGCGAGTTGGGTAGAAGCAAGAGCAGCTGCTAGTGACAGGGGCAGATGGAAAACCAGCATTGCAGCCTTATGTGCCAGTAGGCAAGGAAAGACTTGATGATGACATGTTTGACCAACACAGGATAAGTTGGAACAAAGAACTTGACAAATTTCACAAGTTGCAATTACAATCCTCAAAATATAGTCAACCTGAGTAATCAATATATACTCTATAGAAGTTTATTGATTAATCATGTTATGTAATGTAAATAAATATTCCCCTAATTTTACATGTTTTATCCACAGACCTATGTATTTGGTGTTTCACTATGCTACATACATGAAAACCAAGTTTTCTTTTTATATATTTTATTAAAAAGTGTACACACACACACGCACGCACGCACGCACGCACGCACGCACGCACACACACACACACACACACACACACACACACAGGGTGGCCATAATAAAGAGGAGGTGCTCAGATCCCTGTAGTGAAAAATGTATTGAATGAAATTCAACCAAACTTGGTGTAAGTACACTCTGGAACATGGGGTTATTTACAGAAGATAAAAATAGTACAAAATTCTGCTACCAGGGGACATTTGGTAGCAGAATTTTATAAACACTTGGTTTGGGATTAATTAAACAGTAATGGCCAGAAGAGATGCAACAAATCAATTTTTGTGTTTGTACAACTTACAGATGTGGCTCAATATGTCCTTTCAGATGTTTTAAGAACTGCATTCTGTGAATGACATTTTCTACAGTGGAATGCAACAGATTTGCATTGGTTTGCTTCACATGGCGTGTTATTCTGTCTTTCAAGGTTACTAAATCAGGAACATGTCCTTCATAAACCATGCATTTCAGATGACCCCACAACCAAAAGCAACAGTGGTTGAAATCAGGTGAATATGCACAACTAATCACTGTGTTCTGTAAAGTGTTTTCATAACATTTGCTGTACCATCAATCCAATGTGAGGTGGTGCTCCATCCTGCATGAATATGGCAGAGTCAAGGCATTTTTGCTGCTGCAGTTGCAAAACAACAAAGTTGCATAGCATCTCTCAATACCTGACATCAGAGATGGTACAAGTCACTGGCCCTGTTGGGCAGTTCTTCAAAAAAGTGCAGACTGATAATAAACAATGCAGTGAAACCACACCACAGTGTGACTTTCGGCGAGTGTAAAGGAGTCTGATGGAACACATGAAAATTATTCAGAACCAAATGTGGTAATTGTGTGAGTTAACACTACCATTCAGATAAAAATGTGCCTTGTCATTCCACCAGATTTTCCATGGCTGTGCAGTGTTTTTCAAATGATCACTTCCATTCGAGCTAAGAACACCACAGCAAACTGCAGCCAAGTTCCAGTATCATCATGAAGCAAAAGCTTGAGTATGAGAGATCTTGTAGGAGAAAAACCTCAGCATTTGAGAATGCAGAATTTTCCACACAGTTGAATATGACATGTCCAGTTGCCTTGATATTGCCCGAGCACTGCTGGACCCTTGTGTGTTATTCATTCCGTGTTCCATGATGGCAGTTGCAACTTCATCAACTTGTCAAGGAATAATCCATTTGAGCCCTCATCCTGGCCTCACTGCTAAGATTCTGCTATTTTCAAATCATAAAATCATTTTTCTAAGTTATTGTCACTGGACCTTTACTCCTATCTTTCTAACGCCAGAATTCTTGAAGCGTGGCATTAGCATTACTATGTTGTTGATAGTAAAGCTTGACTAGCAATGCATGTTCCGGTAAGGTGAGATCCATAACACTTCAGTCTTATCATAATGATCATAATGATGTGAATCCACTTTGATCTTCTTTACATCCACCACTCGTCAGTAAAAACAATGAGATTATGCAAATATCACACGATTCTAGTGAAAATTGTCCTCTGGTGGCAGAATTTTGTAATATTTTTTTATCTTCTGTAAATAAAAATCCCACATTCCAGAGTGTATTTAAACCAAGAGTTTGAATTTCGTCTAATAATACCTTTTTCACTACAGGGCTCTGAACACCTCTTTAATTATTCTATATGTTGTGTGTTTATATAATTTATCAAAAAGCTAGCCATTCCTTGTTGCTTAATCAGTTGAGTTTCAAATACATTAAATCATGACTTGCTATACATGGTTATTAATATTTCAAAAATGCAAGCACTAAAAGCGTTTGTTTGTCATCATCATCATCATCAAATTCCTGCTATGTACCCTCAAGGGGTGTGCAGGATATGATAGTACTACATGAAAAAAAAAATACATCATTATTAATTTCCTATCTACAATTTTCCTCCAAATCAGTCTGTTACTTGTCAAGACTCCAACATTATCAGATCTTATATTTCTATCTTCTAAGGCACTTTGTATCAATCCACCTATATCTTGGTCTTCCTCTGAGTCGTTTTGCTGCCAACCTGGCAGAGAACACTTGTTTTGCTAATCTTTCCTCGCCCATTCTGTTTAAGTGACCATACCACCTGAGATTAGCTCTGCTAACGCATTCCTAGATGCTGACAATGTCAAGTTCTTTTCTAATATCCTCGTTTTTAATATGATATTGCGAGTTTATATATATATATATATATATATATATATATATATATATATATATATAAAAACACAACATATAGAATAAAACTGTATATTAAAAAAATTAGTGACCCTTCTACTGACTCACTCTCACACCCACATTCATAACCTTAAAATATTAGGCATAGCATTAAATGCAAAATATATGCAGAGGCAGAAATTAACATACAGTCAGATTCAAACAGACTTAACAGGAAACTTGGAAAATCTTGTTCTAGAAAGTCAAAACACAAGTCTTCCACATTAATCAAGTATTTTGAGTTAAGTTAATGGAAGTTCTCTAAAGGGAAACAGCAACAGATTTCCTTGCACACACCTGAGGCTTTAAGATGCCTTACTTCAAGCATCTTCAGTTTCTATTTAAAACAGGTACCAAAAACATGAATAGTTCTCATATGCCTTAACTTTACAGTACTGAAACAGAAAATTATTATGTAATGTTCCTGTGTTTTTATGTGACAGCTGTCAGTTCCATAAACACACAAGATAGCTTTCCATCCAATTCTCAATTAAAAATCACAACAGTGAGCATATATTAACTTCTCAACAGAATGTAAACAAATAAGGAATCACTGAAAATCACTACTTGTACCTTATATTTATTTCTTAAGGAAATCATTTATAACTCTACCTTTTCTTCTTCTTTCAATTCCATTTTTTACATTCTCTCTCTCTACACACACACACACACACACACATGCACGCATATAGTAAAGCTTGACTAGCAATGCATATTCCAGTAAGAAGAGATCCATAGCAATTCACTGTTATCAGAATGATGCGAATCCATTTCGGCCTTCATTGATGATGATGTCATTCATGCAATCTCTGATTTGAGATTGCATCAATGACATCACAACAGCTCGGTATCACAGACAGCAGACAGAAGTTTTCAGTAAGTGGACTGGGTATGTTTATTTGCAGTATGATGAAGTTTCTTTTCCACTTGATGACTACTTCGATGCACTCAGTATAAAATAAATTTCTACATGCATTTCAATTCTAACAATGTAGAAAGGTATTCACATCTCATTGTTGCTACTAAATTTGAAAACTAATTCCAAGGTGACTTAAACCATAAGGTGCAGTTAAGCTTAATAGTTTTGCTAGTCATCCATCAACAGTGAAACTACAAGTACTGCTGCTATATTTTTCTTACATTAGAATATCGTTTTAACATATTTTATCAACAGCAATATTTTATCATCATGAAATTCCTGCCATGTACCCTCAAGGGGTGTACAGGATATGATAGTACTACATGAAAAATATTACATCATTACTAACCTCCTATCTACAATTTTCCCCCAAATCAGTCTGTTACTTGTCAAGACTCCAACATTATCAGATCTTATATTTCTATCGTCTAAGGCACTTTCTACTGTACCAATCCATTTTTAACTTGGTCTTCCTCTGGGTCGTTTTGCTGCCAATCTGGCAAAGAACACTTGTTTTGCTAATCTTTCTTCGCCCATTCTGTTTAAGTGACCATACCACTTGAGATCAGCTCTGCTAATGCATTCCTGGATATTGACAATGTCAAGTTCTTTCCTAATATCCTCGTTTTTAATATGATATTGCCACTGATGCCATCTGTTCATGCCTATAATCTTTCTCAGGACTCTCATATCTCTGGTGTCTAGTATTTGGTCAAGTGTTTTACTTCTGACCCAGCTCTCAGATCCATAAGTTAAAACTGGTTTGAACACTGTTTTGTATACAGCTAATTTAGTGTTCCGACTAATTTCTCTCTTATTCCATATGAATTTATTCAATTGACTTCCCACCATATCAGCTTTGCTGATTCTGTTGTCTATTTCTATATTTAATTTTCCATCTTCACTAAAAATCGTGCCCAAGTAGTTGAAATGTTTTACTTGTTCCACAGGTTCTCCATTCACAACACAGTTGACATTTTCAACGATTCTGCCTATTTTCATTGTCTTTGTCTTTTTATTGCTGACCTTCATACCATATCTATTACAACAGTTATTCAATTTAGTCAGAGAATCTTGCAGACTTGTAACGGATTTATTTAGAAGTATAACATCATCCGCATAAAGCAAACAGCTGACATTAACATCTCCAATTTTGATATCATGTTTAACACTACTTTCCTTCACAATGTGATCCATATAGATAATGAATAACAGAGGGGATAATGTACAACCATGTCTCACACCAGATGTAACATTAAACCATCTTCCTGTACTTCCTTCAATTCTAACTGCTGACTTACAACTCAAATAAAGACTAAATGTTGCTTGATATAATGCCCCATTGACACCATATAACTGTAGCTTATTGAATAACATCTCTCTTGGCACCTTATCATATGCCTTTTCCAAATCGACAAAACTTAAATACAGATCTGATCCTGACAGCCACTATTTGGCCTGAATCCAGCTTATTCTTCACCAAGCTTTTCTTCCACAATTCTTCTCAACCGTTTCTCAATTATACTTGCATAGATCTTGCCAAGGAACACTCAGTAGGGAAATACCTCTGTAATACTAACATTCAGTTTTATTTCCCTTTTTATATATGGGTACTATGAGAGCTCTACTCCAATCATTGAGAATTCTTCCCTCTGTCCAGGTTTTCTGAACTATGCAGTGCAGCCACTGTAAGACTCTTATACCACCATACTTCAGCATTTCTGGTCGAATATCATCTACTCCTGCTGCCTTTCCACATTTCAAGCCTTTGATGGCTTTTTCAACTTCAAGTATGGATATGCATTCCTGACTGCATGCCTGGTCAGTGTTTTTTTTAACACTGTGCTGTCATCACTGCTTGTTTCATTTAGCAGTTTTTCAAAGTAATTACTCCATACTTCAAGGATATCTTTTTCTCCCGTTTTCATGTGACCTTTATCATCTCTAACTCCTTTTACAGCACTCTTTCCTCAATTCCTAAGCTTCTTCAACAACCTCCAGAATATTTTCCTCTTCTTGATATTTATTTTCTATATTCTTGCCAAAGTCCTCCCATGACTTTTGTTTAGCTAGTTTTACACAGTGTGTAGAATTCTTGCATTTGACTCTGTATTCTCTAAGAGCACAAGCTGACTTATTTGACAGGAACTTTTGATATGCTTTCTTCTTTTCCTTCACTGCCTCTTTAACATCCTGTGTCACCATGGAGTTCTAATTTTTCTATCCTTGCAGACAACTTCACGACATTCCTCTCCCGCTGAATCAATCAGGGCTTTTTTCAAGGCTTGCCACTGAATCTCCAAGGTTTGATTCCTGTTCTCAAACTCTTTCATTTTTTCTTCAATAATCTTTGTGTATTTTAGTCTACAGTTCACATCTGAGAGCTGCTCAACTTTTATTCACTTTAAAACTTACTTACATGTTATTCTTTTCAATATGAAATTCAATTTTATCCTGCTCAAGACTAAATATTGATCACTTCCAATTTCAAATCCTCTGTACACTCTGTTGTCCTGCACCAGGGAGAAAACATCACTATGAACAATAACATAGTCAATGAGACTTTTCTTATTCCTTGCCTCTTCTCTTCATGTGAATTTGTGCACATTTTTATGTTGGAACATGGTGTTAATAATAACCAGTCCATGTCCTGAGCAGAAATCCAACAGATATTTGCCATTATTATTAGCTTTGCTCTTTTCTCCAAATTTTCCTAAAATATTTTTGTATATCTGACAATCATTTCCTACTCTGCTATTTAGATCCCCAACAAGGACCAACTTTTCCTTTTTCATTGTGTCAGTTGCTTTTTCTAAAGCCTCAAAAATTTCCTCCTCTTCTTCCATAGTAGAACCTTCTGTGAGACCATAGGCACAAATAAGTCTCATTGTCCAGTTCCCCATTCTCATATTTGCCCACATTACTCTACTTGAGATGGACTGTCATTCAAGAATGATTAGCCTTGTATTTTGTGTTGAATACTATGGCTACTCCTTTTCCTTGAATGTCATTGCCTGAATATAACATTTTGTATTTATTGCTCAGAAAGATCTCAACTCTTATTTCTCTTCTCTTTTAATTAGCTAAACTAGCAATATTTTTAGTAGATAAAAATCATGTAAAGATATTTAAATATCATTACAACTCACTACAGTAAACTCATGATTTGGATTTATATTATAATGAATATGAATGGATAATGAATATATAAATTTATGATTCATATTATGGAAAGTTCTGTCCAAAGCATTAATGATATGTTAAAAGTATGACTACAGCAAACTATTGTGATCTTTATTTTGAGTCACTATGGTGGGAGTTGAAATTAAAGGTTACCAGGGGGAAAAAAATCTAACATAAGTTAAGAGATTAAAAGCAATAACTCACCAGTATAAATACTATAAACCGGGTCAGCTCATCCAAATTTCGCTCATTAACATTGTGATTTCTAGCAGGAATATAGATCACTGGTCTGAAAACAAAATAAGAAAACTACAATGATAAATCTTTCAAATTACACTATGAAATTTAAAAATATTTCAAGGAACTTTTTGAACATTTTGCATATAAAAATGAAAATAACCAAACCTAAATTTAGTCATCATCATCAAATTCCTGCCATGTATCCTCAAGGGGTGTACAGGATATGATAGTACTACATGAAAAAAATTACTTCATTACTTCCTATCAACAATTTTCCTCCAAATCAGTCTGTTACTTATCAAGACTCCAACATTATCAGATCTTATATTTCTATCGGTCTAAGGCACTTTGTACCGTATCAATCCACCTATATCTTGATCTTCCTCTGGGTCGTTTTGCTGCCAACCTGGCAGAGAACACTTGTTTTGCTAATCTTTCCTCGCCCATTCTGTTTAAGTAACCATACCACTTGAGATTAGCTCTGCTAATGCATTCCTGGATGCTGGCAATGTCAAGTTCTTTCCAAATATCCTCGCTTTTAATATGATATTGCCATTGATGCCATCTGTTCATGCCTATAATCTTTCTGAGGACTCTCATATCTGCAGTCTCTAGTCTTTGGTCAAGTTTTTTTCTTCTGACCCAGCTCTCAGATCCATAAGTTAAAACTGGTTTGAACACTGTCTTGTATACAGCTAATTTAGTGTTCCGACTAATTTCTCTCTTATTCCATATGAATTTATTCAATTGACTTCCCACCATACCAGCTTTGCTGATTCTGTTGTCTATTTCTATATTTAATTTACCATCTTCACTAAAAATCGTGCCTAAGTAGTTGAAATGTTTTACTTGTTCCACAGGTTCTCCATTCACAACACAGTTGACATTTTCAATGATTCTGAATATTTTCATTGTCTTTGTCTTTTTATTGCTGACCTTCATACCATATCTATTACAAAAGTTATTCAATTTAGTCAGAGAATCTTGCAGACTTGTAACGGATTTATTTAGAAGTATAACATCATCCGCATAAAGCAAACAGCTGACATTAACATCTCCAATTTTGATATCATGTTTAACACTACTTTCCTTCATAATGTGATCCATATAGATAATGAATAACAGAGGGGATAATGTACAACCATGTCTCACACCAGATTTAACATTAAACCATCTTCCTGTACTTCCTTCAATTCTAACTGCTGACTTACAACTCAAATAAAGACTAAATGTTGCGTGATATAATGCCCCATTGACACCATATAACTGTAGCTTATTGAATAACTTCTCTCTTGGCACCTTGTCATATGCCTTTTCCAAATCGACAAAACTTAAATACAGATCTTTATTATATTCCCATTCTTTCTCTACTATTTGTCATAAAGTGAAGATCTGATTCTGACACCCTCTATTTTTCCTGAATCCAGTTTATTTTTCACCCAGCTTTTCTTCCACAATTTTTCTCAAACGTTTCTCAAGTATACTTGCATAGATCTTGCCAGGAACCGTCAGTAGGGAAATACCTCTGTAATTCTCACATTCGGTTTTATTTCACTTTTTTATATATGGGTACTATGAGAGCTCTACTCCAATCATCGGGAATTCGTCCATCTGTCCAGGCTTTCTGAACTATGCAGTGCAGCCACCGTAAGACTTTTATACCACCATACTTCAGCATTTCTGGTCGAATATCATCTACTCCTGCTGCCTTTCCACATTTCAAGCCTTTGATGGCTTTTTCTACTTCAAGTATGGATATGTATTCCTGACTGCATGCCTGGTCAGTGTTTTTTACCACTGTGCTGTCATCACTGCTTGTTTCATTTAGCAGTTTTTCAAAGTAATTACTCCATACTTCAAGGATATCTTTTTCTCCTGTTTTCATATCTCCTTTATCATCTCTAACTCCTTTTACAGCACTCTTTGTTCCATTTCTAAGCTTCTTCAACAATCTCCAGAATATCTTCCCACCTTCTTGATATTTATTTTCTATGTTCTTGTCAAAGTCCCCCCATGACTTTTGTTTAGCTAGTTTTGCAGTGTTAAGCTTTCTTACATTTGTCTCTGTATTCTCTAAGAGCACAAGCTGACAGATTTGCCAGGAACTTTTGATATGCTTTCTTCTTTTCCTTCACTGCCTTTTTAACTTCCGGTGTCCACCATGGAGTTCTGATTTTTCTATCCTTGCAGACAACCTTGCCACATGACTCTCTGCCTGAATCAATAAGGGTTTTTTCCTTCAAGGATTGCCACTGAATCTCCAAGGTTTGGTTCCTGTTCTCAAACTCTTTCATTTTTTTTTTCAATAATCTTTGTGTATTTTAGTCTACAGTTCACATCTGAGAGCTGCTCAATTTTTATTCGCTTTAAAACTTTTTTACATGTTATTCTTTTCAATACGAAATTCGATTTTATCCTGCTCAGGACTAAATAGTGATCGCTTCTAATTTCAAATCCTCTGTACACTCTGGTGTCCTGCACCAGGGAGAGAACATCACTATCAACAATAACATAGTCAATGAGACTTTTCGTATTCCTTGCCTCTTCACTCCATGTGAATTTGTGCACATTTTTATGTTGGAACATGGTATTAGTAATAACTAGTCCATGTCCTGAGCAGAAATCCAACAAGTATTTGCCATTATTATTGGCTTTGCTCTTTTCTCCAAACTTTCCCAAAATATTTTTGTATGTCTGACAATCATTTCTTACTCTGCTATTTAGATCCCCAACAAGGACCAAGTTTTCCTTTTTCATCGTGTCAGTTGCTTTTTCTAAAGCATCAAAAACTTCCTCCACTTCTACCTTAGCAGAACCTTCAGTGGGACCATAGGCATAAATAAGTCTAATTGTCCAATTCTCCATTCTGGTATTTGCCCACATCACTCTACTCGAGACTGCCTGCCATTCAAGAAGATTAGCCTCTTATTTTGTGTTGAATACTATGGCTACTACTTCTTTTCCTTGATTTTCATTTCCTGAATATAACATTTATGCTTACATATGGGAGTACAAAAGTTTTAAAGTGGCTGCATAATTCAGAGGGCCGAGTCCAATTGAATTCTGGATTATTGGAGTAGCTCTCATAGTACTATCTATAAAAAGGAAAATAAAACAGAATGAGCAAGTTACAGTGGAATTTCCCATATACAAAATGCAAGAATGTTGGAGAAGAAATTATGAAAAACTGTAAAAAGGGAAACTTGAAGAATAAGATGGTTTCAGGCCAAACTGATATCATCAGACTAGATTTTCACTCTGTGACAAACAGTTTAGAAATCACGGGAATATAAGAAATGTGTAGATATTATTTCTGGAAATTTTCCATGTTACTCATCTAACATTAATATTAATATTTATGGCTATTTTGTCTATTTTCTTAAGGAGTATCCGTTGTATTACATCATTGGCTTTTTTTTTTTTTACTCCAATTTATTTAAGACATTAATGATATTTTAAAGACATAGATACGTAAATCAAAGATATGCGAGTGAAAGCTGAATTATCAGTGACAAACCATACTTTTTTTTTTGGAAAAAGGAGAAAGATAAAATATAATAAATGAAGATTAGAGGTGGGAGTTACAGGGTGTGAGTCATTTTGATTGAGTGTCGTCTTCGGAGCTCGTGGGCAAAGTGAAGGCTATGTCATGTCAGCTTAGTGTTTTTGATAAACAGCTCTTCTGAATATAATAAGGATTCTTATGGAGATCTTGGGTGCACCTCCCCAAATGTGGGAACAATACTCCAGGGTTGGTCAGATCTGAGACTTATAAAGTATTAGGAGTTGAGAGGAAGATGTTTTGACAAGAAAAGAACATCAAGGTTTTTAGAGGCTATGTATGTAATATGTTTGTGCCAGGATAAACTAGATGTAGCAGTCTATCCAAGAAGAGAAAGCTAATCTTTAAAAGAAACTGGAACATTATCAAAAGTAAGAGCAAATGAGTTAGGATCTTTCTTGTGGGTAATACAGCAGGCTTAAGTTTTTTTGGCATTGAAATTTACATTGAAATGACTTAAATCAGAATTTAAGTCATTGGTTATGGAAATCTTGAGGGTTCTATCAATTGAGCACTACAGGGTTTTCTCAAATGAGGAAGAGAAATAAAGAGTACTGTCAATGGCAAAGCTATGAATAAGATTTGAAGTCAGAGGAAAAGAGAAGGTCATTGATGTAAAGAATAGCATGAGTGAGAATACAGAACCCTGGGATACTCCAGCATTGATGGAGAAATCTAATGAGAGGAAACCACGAACCATTACATGCAATGAAGAACGAGTGAGGAAGCTAGCAATTCAATAACAAAGTGCAGGAGGAAGGCAATAAGATGGTAGCTTGTTCAGGAGGCCTCGATGCCAGATACAATCAAATGCCTTTGAAATATCAAGAGCGACAACATGGGTTTCTTCAAATCTTTCCCTTGCCTGTGTTCAAAGGTGTGTGAAATTAGAAAGGAAGTCAGCTGTAGAACGAGAATGGCAGAATTCATACTGATGGCTGCTAATTAAATGAGTCTCCAGGTAGTGAAGAAGCTGGTTGTTGATAACCCTCTCCATCACTTTTAGAAGTACTGAGATAAGAGCAATGGGTCAATAGTTAGATAGCTGACTTTTGTCTCTCTTTTTGCATACAGGCTGAATGTAGGCTTGTTTCCATGCTGTTAGGTAGATGCCAATAGAATATAGCTTATATAGCGATACAGGATAGGTGTTAATTCTGCAGCACAACTGGAGGAATACCATCTGTACCAGGAGCCTTATTAGAATCTAGATTAATCAGGGTTTTCCTGATGTCCTTATGGCAAATAGTTCAGAGGAGGCATGCAGTGGGCAGTTTGTGGTAGTCTGTAGAAGGTAATGTGATTTGCCTTGGTCATCCAGGCAAGAGTAAGTAAGTCAACCCTTACTGAAATTAACTGAAACCATTTTACTTTAAATTGAGTTTTTAATACAAACATGAACCTTCCATCCCATGAAATAAAAAAAACATACTATTTAAGAACACTGAGTATAAACAATTATTGTGATGGTTATGCAATGTCATATTTTGCATAATGCAGCCAGTTATTAAGAAACATTCTCAATAAAATTCCTTTTAATTTTGAAATCCATAGGACTAGACCACAGCTTCACTTGATAAGCTCTTATTTGGTATAAAAATTCATCTAAAACAACTTACCTTCCTTGGAAATCTCTGTGTCTGAGTACTAAGGCTTTCTTGGTTTCTAAATGTTTTTTGACTGCTGAATCATCTGCTGAGAGGCAATTGACACCATATTCTCTCCTCCATTTATTGCACTTCAGAATTGCTTGAAAAGCATTATCAACTGTCTGGAAAGCTTTTAGGAACCTTCTCAAAGCATGATCATTTTGATACTGAAAAAAAAATATAAAATTAGTAGTAATTTGCAAAAAAAAAAAAAAAAAAAAAATATATATATATATATATATATATATATAATAATAAAAGTGAAGATACATACTGCATACTGTATCATTCATCATATATTATACATTAAGGAAATTATGTCACTGTTGCATTCATGTGTTTAGGCTTCAGTGCTGGTCAGAACTAATGGTTAGAACATTTAATAGAATGAAAACAGCAGAAGAAATGAATTAAATAGTCTAATACTTCCAATATTTTGTCTCTGACAAACATATCTTCAGGGAGAACAATGCAAATTGTAACACACACACAATTTAAAATCAACACTAAGTAAAATAGTCTGTTTTCTATTTACTAAATAAAGAGCCAAAAGACTTCATTTTGGCGATGCAAAATTATATAAATCAAGTGGATATTAAATCCACTATTATTTCAAATCAGAATGCAGAAACTATGAAGGCTAATATATGGAAGAATATATGGGCGCTTGCGCAAGCGATCGTATCTCCTATAAGGTCCGCGACAGGGCAATTCGCAAATGCTGGCAAATGTATTTCCGTAAGCTCTCTGGTCAAATTTCATACAAAACTTTTATAGTTTCTGCATTCGGCTTTGAAATAATGCTGGATTTAATATTCACTTGATTTATATAATTTTGCATCACTGAAATGAAGCCTTTTGGCTCTTTATTTTAGTAAATACTTTAAGCGCCAATCGAGAGTTGGTCTATGAAAAATACACCTCTCCAACACTTCAAGTTCCTTAGTACTGAATGAGAGTTTTTGCTCTCTTAGGTTTCTTCCGGAATTTTGCTCCTGGTGAGGGGGGGGGGGGGGAGAGCATTTTGAGTCTCTGAGGCGGGTGCTTTCCTGCATGGTCTGTGTGGGCGAGTGCTTTTTTCTGGAATATGAGCAGCTCTGCTCGGTGGCAGAACTGCTCATAGCCTGTCACTGAGTGGAACCAAAGCTAAATTGGATGACCTTTCGGTCACTCGTTTTGAGTGGTCTGCGGGATCGCCTAATTTTTAGAGAGAGACCTTTACCTAAACAGTGTCTCTGAGGAGAACCAACCAGTTTGAAACAGCTGTCAAGCCAGTGAAACCTTATCAAAATGGACCAATACAAGGTGAATACATGGATGCTTGGGCAAGCGATCATGTTTCCTATAAGGTCCATGCTAGGACAACTCGTAAATGCCAAAGAATGTATTCCAATAAGCTCTCTGGTCAAATTTGGTGTGAAACTTTCATAGTTTCTGCATTCGGTTTTGTATAATAAATTTAATATATATATATATATATATATATATATACAGATGTATATATATTCTTCCAAGTGAAAGTTGACTGATCTTCCAATCTGCCCACAGTAGGCCAACCTGAAGAAACAAGGAATCTTGTTCCTGCAAGTTGGCCTAAGAAAGGAACTGAGAAGTGAAGGAAGAAGTTGGTTCCTCACGTGTCCTTACCTTAGTGACAGATTAAAAATGAGTCAGGAAAAAATGCAAAGCTATAATTTATCAACAATGAGCAAAAATATTCTACAATTACATCACAAAAAGTACAGAACATCTATGTGATTCACTAATTAAACCTAAACCAATTTAACATCATATTGGAAGTTCAATGGAATACTGACAGCACTAAGAAACAATTAAAAACTAATTTTAATCACAGACATCAGGGAGTACAAATAACACTTGCGATGTGCACACAATACTTAATTGTATATTGTGTGTTAATGGAATTAAAACACAAGAAATTAATTAAACAGCTTAATGCTTCCAGTATATCTAGGTGGTGCAGTTTCAGAGGGGGGGGGGGGGTGCACCACCTACATAGGACTTGAGTCACTCGTGTTTCTGAGTACTGTGTTGTCTTTGTGTGTATGTGTGTTGCAAGTGTTATTTGTACTCTCTGAAGATGTCTCAGTGACAGACTAAATATTGGAAGCATCAAAATTAATTTTAATCCTTTCTTAGTGCTGTCAATGTTCCATTAAACCTTCAGCATGATGTTCTCCCAGCACTTAAGCCTTTAACACATGGAAACTGATTGAACAACAGCATTTCTATAAAAGAATGCACAATTATGCTTTCCTCAACAGAGTCATGATAAAATTATGTCAACTTTATACAGGATGAATGGAGAAATACTGCATTTGGACCATGTGTTTCTTGTATATGACCACTTTGGGATAAACTTAAAATATAAATTATTCATTTACTTATTTATTGAAAGCTCAGCATCAAAGAAAATATGCCAAAGACTTCAAGTGACTAATGCAGGTAAAGATCCCCACAACGCCTATTCAAAATAATAGCTATGGATATCGATTATTTTCTAGAAACTCATCAAATTCCTGCCATGTACCCTCAAGGGGTGTACAGGATATGATAGTACTACACGAAAAATTTACATCATTACTAACTTCCTATCTGCATTTTCCTCCAAATCAGTCTGTTACTTGTGTGTTAATGGAATTATCAGCATTATCAGATCTTATATTTCTATTGTCTAAGGCACTTTGTACAGTATCAATCCACCTATATCATGGTCTTCCTCTGGGTCATTTTCCTGCCAACATGCAGGAGCAATATGCAGGAGCTAGAGGAAAAGAGTGATACTGGGAGGTCAGCTTTTTCTTTGGGTGCTGTAATAGTGGTGGCATCTGGACAGAAGACAGAGAGGTGGGAGTGCAGAGTTGGCTTCTGTTCCAACGGCTTCTGAAAGGGACCAGAAGGGTACCGCTACCGTTTTGACAGGACATTAGTTTCTTTCGCTAGCAGCTTTTATGAAATTGGATTTGGATTAGTTGACAACTGATTTACATTTATTATGTGCTCTGCATAGGCTGAGTTTTTGCTTTGACTGGTTTCATACATCCTCTATTGAACAAGAATTTGGAAAGTGCACAGGAATTTTGGATGGAATGGGGGATGAATGCCTTCGTGCCATGCCAATGAAAATGATTCCGTGACTCATTCACATTGCAGGTGTCTGGGTCAGAAGAGCAGAAGCAAGTCATGCTATGGGAAAGAGCAGCAGTAGTTCCAGAGATCATCCCACTTTGTACCTTTGTAGTGCCAGAGGACACAAGGTTAAGTGTGGTCAGAGGAGGGATGTTCTGTGAAACTGGAAATTTGTACTAGATTGTCGTCTGAGTTGCTGAGAGGAGAGGTAACTTCCACAGTAATGTCTGAAAGAAGAATTAGTTAATAAGAAGGTCAAGGGTATTGAGAGAGTGGATGGGATTATCTGGAAGAATTCAGGTAGATAGCTGCATAATTTGCATTAGATCACTGCTTGTAGCAAAACTTTCGCATCACATTTTGCTTGATCTGTAGTGTTGGAGAAGGGGAGCCAGTTGGAGATGTGGACATTTGAGTCACCTAAGACAATGACTTCATTGTTGGAGTATCTGGATTGTAGATGGTCATGTTTCACATGGAGAGGAAGGTGAACAGGTCTTTGTGGTTTTCAGTTTGGAGATTGGTAAATGCAGCAGATGAATGTTACTAAAGTGGGGCAAGGAAACCTTCAACCAGAGGAGGTCAAAAGCAGGGGATTCTAAATTTTGTACTCTCTGGCAGGCAATGTTAGGATGTACAATTGTGCACAAAGGTGGCAAAATAAATCAAGAAGAGTAGAATTTGGGCATTGAAGGTGAATTGCGGTTGATTTAGCTGTAATTTGGATTTTTAAACCATAGATGTTTGTGAAGTGAATGCGAAACTGATTTTTTTTGGGTACAAATCCTAGTAAGTTTAGAGTATGGTGTGTCTGGTTTGAATTGTTTGAGTTAACTGGTTTTTGTGAGAGAGAGAGAGATGCTCACAGTGTTACCACCATTGTTTGTCTGTTTCATTGGTTTGCTATTAGATGAAAGGAAAGAGTGGGGACATGCAGTGGGGACGAAATACTTGTAGGGAGCAACCAGTCTCAATTACAAAACTTTTTTTTTTTTTGTGCAAAAAACAAATGTAGGATAAACAAATGCCAATAAAGAAAGAATACATTGAACTTCTTACCTGTTCAGGGTCAGCTTCATATATCAACTGGAAAGAAAAAACAAATAAGCACACAATTCTCTTCATAATTACAATGGCAATCTTCAAATCAAAGCTAAAACTATTCAAAGAACATACAATGCTTCAGCAGCAATAGTACTAAAGCAACCACATAAGAATTATGCTTAATACTACATTCCCCCCCAAAAAAAGTGATTCTTCACCAATATAATGTAGCAAACCAGGCTTGCAACTCATACATCACCATACTATACAATTGTCCCTTTGAACTCAAAACAACCACCTTATAAACTACATATGATTTCCAATCTAATTCAAAAAAAAAGCTAATTCATCATCATCAAATTCCTGCCATGTACCCTCAAGGGGTGTACAGGATATGATAGTACTACATGAAAAATTTACATCATTACTAATTTCCTATCTACAATTTTCCTCCAAATCAGTCTGTTACTTGTCAAGACTCCAACATTATCAGATCTTATATTTCTATCGTCTAAGGCACTTTCTACTGTATCAATCCATCTATATCTTGGTCTTCCTCTGGGTCATTTTCCTGCCAACCTGCAGGAGCAATATGCAGGAGCTAGAGGAAAAGAGTGATATGATGTGACTGCAGCGGAAAGGAAGGTGTCGGGTTTTTGAAACACAAATCATCACGAAATTCTGTCATGGAATTTAACCCTATCAATAGCAAAATTGCTCTAGTCCACCTGAGAAGAAAACCACTCAATATCACCATCATACAGGTCTATGCCCCAACCACAGATCACGACGACTTCGAAGTAGAGGAGTTTTATGGTCAACTAATACAACAATCACCAGAGTGAATAGAAAAGACCTTCGGCAAGGATTATCTCCCATTTGTCGGACCATATGGCTATGAGGTGACAAACGAAAGAGGTTTTGAATTGATAAATTTTGCCTCACAAAATGAAGTTACCATTACTAACACTCTATTTCCCCATAAACCTTCCAGAAGATGGACAGGAACTTCCCCTGATGGTAAAACACACAACCAAATTGACTTTATCCTTGTAAGCACAAGATTTAAAAACTCCATCAACCTCACAAGAACCAGATCATTTCCTGGAGCCGACATTGGCAGCGACCACAATATGGTCATCGCAACTGTGAATATGAAAATGAGGGAAAGATTACCTACAAAATCAACTCGTAAAAGATATAATATAGAAAAATTAAAAGATCCCCAATAAATACACTATATAAATACAAATTAAAACAAATTTTTGACACAAGCTTCAAGAAACATAATAGTATCGAATCTAAAACGAAATACTTCTCACAAAAGATAACTGAGACAGCTGAAGAAACCCTTGGATACCAAAGGAAAATAAATAAACCATGGATAACCAACAATATTTTGGACCTATGCAATGAAAGAAGATATTTGAAATCTCATATTAATTGTGGTGATAATAGAGAACAGTATAAAAATATTACTAAGATTATTAAAAAAGAAATCAAACATGCTAGAAACTTATGGATATTGGATGAATGCAGAAGAGGACTTAAATAAAAATAATTCTAAAAGTGCTTTTCAAATTATCAATAAGCTAACCAAACCTTTTATCGCAATTAATTAGAGCATAGAAGATGAAACTCCTATCATGGATAACCAGAAAATAATTGATAGATGGAAATGTTACGCAACCAAGCTTTTAAGGACCCTCAACTGACTGATGATATTTTGGATGGAATTTTGCCAGGAGGTTCGGAGGAAGGAGATTACCCGATATTAAAAGAAGTTATTGCAGCAGTTAGCTCCTCAAAAATTGGAAAATCACCGGGAAGTGATGGTGTCACAGTGGAAGTGATACGCAAAGGAGGTGACATCATCATAGACACCTTACTAAATTTATTCCAAGAGGTATGGAACACAGAGACTTGGCCTTCTGATTGGCAGACTTCTGTCCTTATACCTATCCCTAAAAAGGGAAACAGCAATAAATGTAGCAACTATAGAACAATAAGCCTTATTAGTCATCCAAGCAAAATCCTGTTAAAAATACTATTGTCAAAAATCGAAAAGAAAATAGAAAGCAGACTATCAGATGAACAAGTAGGTTTTCGGAAGTCCAGAAGTACAATCGACCATATTTTTACAATACACATACCAGGCGAAAAATACATAGAACATAACAAAATAATCTGTCACAACTTCTTAGACCTTCAAAAAGGTTTTGACTCAAATATGGCACGAGGCATTATGGAAAATTATAGAACATTATGGTTCCGGGATGAACAGGGGGGGGGGGGGTAAAACAGGGATGCATCTTGTCCCCTCTTCATTTTAATTGTTTTCTGGAATATGTCATAGATGAAGCTTTTATGAATATGACACTGGAATAGTAGTTGGCGGACTAAGAATAAATAACTTACGTTTTGCTGATGATATCGATCTTCGGGCAGAAAGTGAAGAACAATTACAAGAGATAAACAGCGTGTTTTCGGGGGGGGGGGGGGGGGTAAAACAGGGATGCATCTTGTCCCCTCTTCATTTTAATTGTTTTCTGGAATATGTCATAGATGAAGCTTTTATGAATATGACACTGGAATAGTAGTTGGCGGACTAAGAATAAATAACTTACGTTTTGCTGATGATATCGATCTTCGGGCAGAAAGTGAAGAACAATTACAAGAGATAAACAGCGTGTTTTCGGAACATTAAAAAAATATGGATTATACATAAACCTACAAAAAAACAAAAACAATGATAACCTCAAAATCAGACATTGAATTCTTAAAGATACAAATTGGCAATAAGCAAATTGAGAATGTAAAGAAGTTCACTTATCTAGGAAGCACGTTGAGTCAAGATGGTCGTTCAAAAACCGACATTAAATACCGAATTGCTAAGGCAACCGTGGCCCTACAAAAGTTAAAACCATTGTGGGGAGATAACAGAATAGCAATCACAACCAGACTAAGACTAATTGACACCTTGGTGAATTCTGTCCTTTTGTATGGTTGTGAGGCCTGGACTTTATTGAAGGAAGATGAGAGGAGACTCCTGTCTTTCGAAATGAAAACTTACAGAAAACTTTTGAGAATTCTCTATACCGCTCATGAAACCAATGATAATGTCCGAAAACCTAACCCTAGAAGGAATCATTCTGGGAACAAGGGTTAGGGGCCGACCTAGATTAAAATGGACTGATAACATCAAAAAATGGACAAATTCCTCCCTTTCTCAACTGACATCAAGAACAAGAGACCGAGACGACTGGAGGAGGCTAGCAAAGAGTATCACCTACCAGCCATGAATGACCCAACGGTTCATATAGGACTATAGGAGAAGAAGAAGAGATCTGGAAAAGGCATATGATAAGGTGCCAAGAGAGAACCTATTCAATACGCTACAGTTATATGGTGTCAGTGGAGCATTATATCAAGCAATATTTAATCTTTATTTGAGTTGTAAGTCGGCAGTTAGAAGTGAAGGAAGTACAGAAGATGGTTTAATGTTAAATCTGGTGTGAGACAAGGATGTACATTATCCCCTCTGTTATTCATTATCTATATGGATCACATTATGAAGGAAAGTGGTATTAAATATGATATCAAAATTGGAGATGTTAATGTCAGCTCTTTGCTTTATGCGGACAATGTTATACTTATCAATAAATCCTCTACGAGTCTGCAAGATTCCTTGACTAAATTGAATAACTGTTGCAATTGATATGGTATGAAGGTCAGCAATAAAAAGACAAAGACAATGAAAATAGGCAGAATCGTTGAAAATGTCAACTGCATTGTGAACGGAGAACCTGTGGAACAAGTAAAACATTTCACCTGCTTAGGCACGATTTTTAGTGAAGATGGTAAATTAAATATGGAAATTAACAACCGAATCAATAAAGCTGGTATAGTAGGAAGTCAATTGAATAAATTCATATGGAATAAGAGAGAAATTAGTCGGAACACTAAATTAGCAGTATACAAGACAGTGTTCAAACCAGTTTTAACTTATGGATCTGAGAGCTGGGTCAGAAGTAAAACACTTGACCAAAGACTAGAGACCGCATATATGAGAGTCCTGAGAAAGATTAGAGGAGTGAACAGATGGCATCAATGGCAATATCATATTAAAAATGAGGATATTAGGAAAGAACTTGACATTATCAGCATGCAGGAATGCATTAGCAGAGCTAATCTCAGAAATTATGGTCATTTAAACATAAAGGGCGAGGAAAGATTGGCAAAACAAGTGTTCTCTGCCAGGTTGGCAGGAAAACGACCTAGAGGAAGACCAAGATATAGGTGGTTTGATAGGGTACAAAGTGCCTTAGACAACAGAAATATAAGATCTGATAATATTGGAGTCTGGACAAGTAACAGACTGATCTGGAGGAAAATTGTAGATAGGAAATTAGTAATGATGTAAATTTTTCATATAGTACTATCATATCCTGTACACCCCTTGAGGGTACATGGCAGGAATTTGATGATGAAGTCAAAAATAGTCTCTCTTTTTTGAATTTACTGTGGTGGAGCTGGCGTACTTTGGACAGACGGGCAGATCAGCAACCATCTATCTACCTAGAGAAACACAAGTCAAACATCTGCAACCAGGACTATGGTCAGCCAAGCCTGACTGACCATGTCTTGGATACAATCCACAGGTTTCTTGGGAAAAAAACACCATTCTCCACCACAGCAAATTCAAAAAAGAGAGACCATTTTTAGAATCTGCAGCTGCTCTCAGAAATCAGCCTGATCTAAATAAATACGGTTGCATTAAGCTTCCTAAGATTTGGGAAACGCTAATCATCAGAGATCCACCTTACATTCCAGGTCACCTACAACCGCCCACAGAGGGCACTCCACCTAAATAGGACTTTAGTCACCCACGTGGTTGGCTTAGTATCATGTGGTATAATGTGTATATGTAACATTAGTTTTTTTGTAATCCCTGAAGACGTCTCAGTGACTGAGATGAAATACAGGAAGTATTAAATTGTTTTAATCCTTTCTGAGTGCTGTATACAATCCATTAAGGCTTCAACATGATGTCCTCGCAGCACTTAAGCCTCAACAGACGGATTCTGATCATTCATGGAAAAGAAATAGCACGCAAATCCAGATAATACGGTAAGTCAAAACTACGACTATCTAGGCAACTAAATATGCTGGCCTTTTTAAAATGATGTCGGGATACAGGAGTGATACCCAACTGTGTTAAGCTAAAGATCAATTTTAATTCAAAAAAAGCCCTCCACACATATAATCGCACCAGCTTTGCAGTACTGCGGGAACAAATCTCCGCTACTCATGCGGAGATTTGTTCCTGGATACTGACAATGTCAAGTTCTTTCCTAATATCCTCGTTTTTAATATGACATTGCCATTGATGCCATCTGTTCACGCCTCTAATCTTTCTCAGGACTCTCATATCTGCAGTCTCTAGTCTTTGGTCAAGTGTTTTACTTCTGACCCAGGTCTCAGATCCATAAGTTAAAACTTGTTTGAACACAGTCTTGTATATAGCTAATTTAGTGTTCCTACCATACCAGCTTTGTTGATTCTGTTGTCTATTTCCATATTTAATTTACCATCTTCACTAAAAATTGTGCTTAAGTAGCTGAAATGTTTTACTTGTTCCACAGGTTTTGAAAGTTTATTTTTCACTTGGTTAGACTATAATAAATTTAGTTTAATCCTTTATCCAAGTGTGAGCAAACAAAGTTTGCGTCTGAAAATATCATCAGGACTGGGGTAAGGTAGCACAACACCGGGCAACTCGCAGCAAAGGTGGAGTAAGCTAACGTCACTCCTATCTCAGTATCTCCCATAATGCAAAACACATCTCCTTGCGGATATGTATAATGTAATGCATTAAGGGAAGGGTCAGTAGCCAGACGTTTCGACCTTTATTGAGGTCTCTTCAGTGGAAGCCAGGCCCAGAGGTGGAGATACTAGGCAGAAGCAATGGCAGGTCATCTTTATCTATAGAGAGGTTAGCTTGCACCACCTTTCCTGCGAATTGTCAGGTGTTGTACTACCTCACCCCAGTCCTGAAGATATTTTCAGGTGCAAACTTTGTTTGCTCACACATGGATAAAGGATTAAACTAAATTTATTATAGTCTAACCAAGTGAAAAATAAACTTTCAACATCTTTCTCTAAATCCAGAGTAATTTAATAAAAAAGGTGGCACACCGTTTGGCAACTCCTATAGGTAAAGATGACCTGCCATTGCTTCTGTCTGGTATCTCCACTTCTGGGCCTGGCTCCCACTGAAGAGACCTCAATAAAGGTCGAAACTAGTCTGAGCAGTGGCCCTTCCCTTAATGCATAACATTACACATATCCGCAAGGAGATGTGTTTTGTATTATGGGAGATACTGAGATAGGAGTGATAATAGCTTGCTCCACCTTTGCGGCGAGTTGCCTGGTGTTGTACTACCTTACCTCAGTCCTGAAGATATTTTCAGGTGCAAACTTTGTTTGCTCACACTTGGATAAAAGATTAAACTAAATTTATTATATGTTCCACAGGTTCTCCGTTCACAATGCAGTTGACATTTTCAACGATTCTACCAATTTTCATTGTCTTTGTCTTTTTATTGCTGACCTTCATACCATATCTATTACAATGGTTATTCAATTTAGTCAGTGAATCTTGCAAGCTTGTAGCAGATTTATTTAGAAGTATAACATCGTCTGCATAAAGCAAAGAGTTGACATTAACATCTCCAATTCGGATAGTGTTTAATACCACTTTCCTTCATAATGTGATCCATATAGATAATGAATAACAGAGGGGATAATGTACATCCTTGTCTCACAGCAGATTTAACATTAAACCATCTTCCTGTACTTCCTTCAATTCTAACTGCTGACTTACAACTCAAATAAAGACTAAGTATTGCTTGATATAATGCTCCATTGACACCATATAACTGTAGCGTACTGAAAAGTTTCTCTCTTGGCACCTTGTCATATGCCTTTTCCAAATCGACAAAACTTAGGAATATAACAGATCTCTGTTATATTCCCATGCTTTCTCGACTATTTGTCGTAAAGTGAAGATCTGATCCTGACTGCCTCTATTTGGCCTGAATCCAGCTTGTTCTTCCACAATTCTTCCACAATACTTGCATAAATCTTGCCAGGAACGCCAAGAAGGGAAATACCTCTGTAATTCTCACATTCAGTTTTATTTCCCTTTTTATATATGGGTACTATGAGAGCTCTACTCCAATCATCAGGAATTCTTCCCTCTGTCCAGACCTTCTGAACTATGTAGTACAGCCACTGTAAAACTTTTATACCACCATACTTCAGCATTTCTGGTCAAATATCATCTACTCCTGCTGCCTTTCCACATTTCAAGCTTTGATGGCTTTTTCTACTTCAAGTATAGATATGTATTCCTGACTGTATGCTATGCATGTTGAGTGTTTTTTACCACTGTGCTATCACTGCTTGTTTCATTTAGCAATTTTTTGAAGTAATTACTCCGTACTTCAAGGATATCTTTTTCTCCAGTTTTCATGTCACCTTTATCATCTCTAACTCCTTTTACAGCACTCTTCTCCATTTCTAAACTTCTTCAACAATCTCCAAAATATCTTACCACCTTCTTGATATTTATTTTCTATGTTCTTGTGAAAGTCCTCCCATGACTTTTGTTTAGCTAGTTTTACACAGTGTTTAGCTTTCTCACATTTGTCTCTGTATTCTCTAAGAGCACAAGCTGACTTATTTGCCAGGAACTTTTGATATGCTTTCTTCTTTTCCTTCCCTGACTCTTTAACTTCCTGTGTCCACCTTGGAGTTCTGATTTTTCTATCCTTGCAGACAACTTCACCACATGCCTCTCTGGCTGAATCAATCGGGGTTTTTTTCTTCAAGGTTTGCCACTGAATCTCCAAGGTTTGGTTCCTGTTCTCAAACTCTTTCATTTTTGATTCAATAAGCTTTGTGTATTTCAGTCTACAATTCACATCTGAGAGCTGCTCAACTTTTATTCGCTTTAAAACTTTCTTACATGTTATTCTTTTCAATATGAAATTCAGTTTTATCCTGCTCAAGACTAAATAGTGATCGCTTCCGATTTCAAATCCTCTGTACACTCTGGTGTCCTGCACCAGGGAGAAAACATCACTATCAACAGTAACATAGTCAATGAGACTTTTCTCATTCCTAGCCTCTTCTCTCCATGTGAATTTGTGCACATTTTTACGTTGGAACATGGTGTTAGTAATAACCAGTCCATATCCTGAGCAGAAATCCAACAGATATTTGCCATTATTATTAGCTTTGCTCTTTTCTCCAAATTTTCCCAAAATATTTTTGTATGTCTGACAATCATTTCCTACTCTATTTAGATCTCCAACAAGGACCAACTTTTCCTTTTTTATTGTGTCAGTTGCTTTTTCTAAAGCATCAAAAAATTCCTCCACTTCTACCTTAGTAGAACCTTCTGTAGTGACCATAGTCACAAATAAGTCTCATTGTCCAATTCCCCATTCTGATATTTGCCCAAATCACTCTACTTGAGATTGCCTGCCATTCAAGAAGATTAGCCTCATTTTGTGTTGAATACTATGGCTACTCCTTTTCCTTGATTGTTATTGCCTTAATATAACATTTTGTATTTATTGCTCAGAAATATCTCACCAGTTTGTCTTTTTTGTTTCAGTCACCCCTATTATGTCGATCTGGTATTTCTAATCTGATTCCTCAGATAGCTCCGTTTCTTTGCCATTCAGGCTTCCTATGTTGATAGTACCGATCTTTCACTCTGGTGATGTTCAGTTGGGGTGTGCTTTCAGATTTGTTCCATTAGCTGACTTTTCACTGTTCACCCTGGAGAAAATAATGGGGGCCTTGTGTAACCGGGCGATGCTCCCAGCCGGCATGAAATTTTGTCATGTTGTACCATCATTTTGTATATTGGTTTAAGCCGATAAGAATACAATTTGGTCGGCTAAATCCCAAATTGCCAGCCCATCCTCGTTCGTTCAGTATCCAGGTAGATACCCAACAGGGTGCACCACGAGAAGGTAAGGATTAGACATTAGGTCAGAAGCCTTGGTCAGTTCTCCGCATTTCTTTAAAAGCTATGTGGAGATCTGCTCTCAGTTATACAGCTTTGATCCTTAAGCACCCCTTATATATATATATATATATATATATATATTTTACTTTATTTATAAATTTATTATATATTTATAATATTTTATAATTTTATTTTATTCATAATATTTATTTATTTATATATAAATTTATAATATTTTATAAATAATTTTATTTTATTTATAATATTTATTTATATAAATATTTATAATTCTTTTCAGTGTAAAATTGATTATTGTATTATTAAATTATAAAATATTGTATTATTGGGGAAAAAAAACGATAGTGAGAAATATATTTATACATTGTAACTCACCATAGAAGTCAGCTGTGCAGTGGAAGCAGCAGAAAAATGTCATCTTGTTGGCGAAACGCTTACCATATTTACTCGAATATAAATTGCATCTCTGATTTTACTTTACAAAAAAAGACATTTAAAAGTTTTGCATATACCTTGAACATGAAAAATGTTTAAACATGTTCAAGTCAAGGCGATAGTAACCCGCTCCTCGCAGTTAACAACACACCCTTCATAACAGCCATTATACTGCAGATGCAAGAAAAACAAGTACCGTATATTATCGCATATAATGCGAAAAATTTATGGTAAAAAATACTACTTAAAGTTAGGGGTTTGCATTATATGCAGATCCTAAAAAATATAACATCTTATTAGACTTGCAAACACAATATATACTACCTAATGCCTATGCAACCAAATCTACTTGACCCACTCGCATTGGGAGCGCACATCGTATCTGCACATAAAGCTACTTACATTACTGGCATTATGCGCAGATACAATGCACTCTCCATCGCCGAATGATAGAGCAGAGTGAGATAGATAGAGCACAGTTAGGTATATCGGTTTAACCACAATTCATTTTAAATATTATTCGTTAAACAAACCTAGCCTGAAAATGCGCCAACAGAAACGTAAACGTTCATCTTTTGAAGCAGGATTTAAATTGTGTGCCGTGCAGTTTGCAGAAGAATATAATAACAGTGTTGCTATGAGAGAATTTGGTGTAGCAGAGAGTAATATTAGACTTTGGCGTAGGCAAAAAGACAGTCTTGAAGAATCCCCAAAACGAAACGTGCCCGTCGTGGAGATGTAGCATCCTTTCCAGAACTCGAAGAAGAGCTAAATGAATGGATTTTGACGCAACAAGAAGATGGCATTATAGTAACAAGAAATGCAATTCATTTTCGAGCTCTACAACTCAAGAATGGTAAATTCAAGGATATACCAGTATTTCATCTTTTCTTGCTTCGCCTGGGTGGTGCAACAGATTTATGGAACACAAAGCATTAACATTACGACACTGAACAAAAATTGCAGAAGTTACCAAAACAGCTTGAAGAAAAAGTGCAGTCCTTCCATAAATTTATCATAAAATTATGGAAGTGTCACAGATATGAACTTTCCCAAATTGGCAATATGGATGAGATGCCCATGTACTTTGATATGCCTGGGAATCGAACAGTAAACTCAGTTGGTGAATAGGGTGTCTTCATAAAAACAAGGGACATGAAAAAACGCATTTTACCATTGTTCTAGCATGCATGGCAGACGGAACCAAATTAAAGCCAACAGTGATATTTAAAAGGAAGAAAATTCCCAAGCATATGAAATTTCCACCAGGTGTAATTGTTCGTGCCAATCAGAAAGGTTGGATGGATGAAGGTGTACAATTGTGGCTGGATTAAGTATGGAACATACGTCCAGGTAGCTTGTTACGTCAACAAAGCATGCTAATCTGGGATATGTTCCGGGCGCATTTAACAGAGGCAAGCAAAGAGAAAGCACGTGAGCTACGTACAGACCTAGCAGTCATACCGGGTGGTCTAACTTCCGTTTTGCAGCCGCTTGATGTCAGCTTGAATAAGCCATTTAAAGATCACTTACGTGAAAAATGGAGAGAATGGATGTCATCTGGTTTGGTGAAGATGACAAAGGGGGAGAATTTTCAGAAGCCTAAGATCACCCTAGTCACCAGCTGGGTTAAAGAAGCATGGGATTCGATACCATCTGAAATGATTCAACGCTCATTTCTTAAATGTGGAATAAGTAATTCAATGGATGGATCCGAAGATCACGTCATATACGAAAGTGAGGATGACACACAACAAATTGGAGAGCGTGAAGACGATGACGACAACTGCTACACTGATGACGCAATCCCTACAGATGAATTTATAAATGAAATGTTTGACGACTTAAAAGGTGAAGAATTTAAAGGATTTTGACATTTTGTTTTAAAATAAATATTTCTTTCGTTAATTCGTATTGTATTATTTATAATGTTATTGAACAAGATTAACAGATCGCATTATACGTGGACATGGCATTTTAGGACTAGTTTTCAAACAAAATTTCTAGTTTGCATTATACGTGGATCGCATTATACGCGATAACATACGGTAGTTTTATCGTATCCCTGAATAAGGTACAGAGCCTTTTGCAGTCTGTAATATATTTCTCAACAAATGCTGCAATTACAGACAGCTTGAATAAAAACGGCGCTAACTAATGAATCACATGTCGCCCTCTCACAGAAACTATGCTGTATTGACTCAAGCAAAACCATGTGTTGCACAGAAAACACAGTATCTAACTAATAACTATTGTCCAATTTTTCAATTACATGACCGGCGGGCTCAACGACACCCGCTGTGAATGTGTTAAAACTAAGAAATATATAGTGAATGTTGTTATGACAGTTTCAGATGTTATGGAATTTGGTTGAAGAGAATTAGCATTTCAACTCAACAATTGTCAGTTGCCTTTGTCTTTGGATCGTGCAATCTTTTGTTAATACTGCACCAATCATATGCACATCTTTATAGCTGCTCTCTCGTGTAAAACAAAATTTAACTTGTACATATTGTAACAATTAAAAAAAAAGTTGAATAATTTATAAGCGTATAAAAAGATATGACCTGTGAATCATCGACGTGCCAGCAAAATTCTCAGATGTGCCACCTCTGGCAAGCATGCCATAGGTTTGCCATCTAGGTTTTAGGGCATCTGCCGACTTATTTGCTAGGAACTTTTGGTATGCTTTCTTCTTTACCAGGACTGCTTCTTTAACTTCTTGTGCCTACCATGGTGTTCTTATTTTTCTATCCTTACAGACAATTTCATCACATACCTCCCTAGCTGAATCAATCACTGTGTTCTTCAGCGTTTGCCACTGAGACTCCAAGATTTGGTTCTTGTTTTCAATTTGTTTCATTTTATCTTCAATAATGTTTGAATAGTTGAGTCTACAATTTACCAATAAAAGCTGCTCAACTTTAATTATTTTTAAAAAACTTTCTTACATATTGTTCTTTTCAATTGTTATCCATTTTTATCCTGTTTAGTACTAAGTAATGGTAAGTTCCAAATTCAATTCCTCTGTACACGCTTGTATCCTGAACAAGCATGAAGATATCACTATCAACAATGAGGCTTTTCTTATTTCTTGTGTCTTCTCTCCATGTGAACTTGTGCACATCATTATGTAGAAACATAGTGTTAGTCATGACTAGTCTATGTCCTGAGCAGAAGTCCAGTAAATGCTTACCATTATTATTAGCTTCACCCTTTTCTCCAAATTTTCCCAAAATCTTCCTATACATTTGGCGAGATTCATTTCCTACTCTGCTCTTCGGATCTCCAACAAAGACCACTTATTTCTATTTTCTTTTTCAGCTGCCTGTTCTATTGACTCAAAAAATTCCCCCACTTTTTACTTAGAAGAACCTTTAGTGGAATCATAGGCACAAATAAGCATCACTGTCCGTGTTCCCAGTTCAAAGTCTGCCCATATAACTCTACTTGAAACAGCCTTCCAATTAAGAAGGTTATCTTCATGTTTGCTGTTGAATGCTATTGCTACTCCTTCCTTTCCTTGATCATTACTGTCTGAAAATAACATCCTATACTTATTATTTAGTAAGATCTCACCTGTTTTTTTGTTCTTCTTTGTCTCAATAATGCCAATTATGTCCACGTGGTACTTTTCCAATTCTTCTGCAAATTCGATTCCTTTTCCTATCTTTAGTTCTTCTGATGTTGGTTTTTTTCTTCTTCTTCTAGATGTCGAGTTGGAATGTGTTTCAGTAGCTGACTTTTCAGTGTTCGCCCTGGTTCCCTGACAAAAACAGTGGGGCCCCCTTGTTTAACAGGGCATTGCCCCAGCAGAGAGTGCAATTTGGTCAGCTAAGTCTCAAATTGCAAGCCCATCTTCGTTCATTCAGTACCCAGCAGATACCTACTAACAGGGTGAGGAATACTACTAACCATGAAGATGAGGCATGGACACTAGGTCAGAAGCCCCCAGTCGGTTTCTTGCATTCCTGAAAGATGATGTGGAGGTCTCCTCCCACTTATTGGCTTTGACCCTTAAGCAACCCATTAGAGATTACTCATAGATAAATTAGAACAAAAACAATATTGATAGTGGCCAATATATGAAATAAGAGCAAAAATTATAGCTTAGTCCTAAAGTGAAAGGCTTGCTACGGTGTCTGATGGCCAAGAAGTGACAAAATTTAACAGTTTTCTTTTTAGTTAGTTATTTTCTGTTAGTTAAATTACAGTTCACAAGTTGAAAAGTGTTGCTGTCAGAGACTGATTCATTTGATGAAGGTAAGTTGACCTGCTTAGAATGACTGTAGCATTACCTTTGTCAGCCTTTGTTATAACGATATGTTTATTAGCATTTAATGACTTAATGGCTACTAGATTGCTACATATTGCTTTGGTATTATTCAACATGTTACAGGTATCTAAATTTTATCAGCTATATTATTATGATACCCTCCATGGACTCAGCACTCACCGCAAGAAGTTCATTCAACTGACAACATTTTTAACAAAATGAATCTTAAAATCCTTACCACTCCCTGTGTTAACAACATATTCTGGTAATACATTCCTTTCACTCACAATTAGTTGAAAGAAATTTAATACCCTTTTCAATATGGTATATAACATCCAGTTTATTAACAGTTCTAAGTGACTGCGAAATTTATGCCTTTATTAAGCAGTGAAAGTTCATTATCTATCTAGAGTTATTCATTGACCTTTGAGACCTCAATAAAGGTCGAAACCGGTCTGGGTAGTGGTACTTCCCATAATGCACAGAATTATACGTCTAAGGATATGGGTTAGATTTAAATTTTAATATATGCAATTATATTTGTATAAAGGATGAAACCATCATAATTCCTTGGCATCTTAAATTTATAATGTTGCATTACCTATCAAGAACTTATAGGACTCTAGGTCTCCTGTCTCTCAGTTTCTTCATCTTTGTCGCTGAGGTGTCTGTGTTTAATACAACTGTATTTTCCCCTGATGATTCTGATTTGACTTCAGCGAAATATAGGATAATAAGTAAATAAGTTTATTTATTAACCAACATGTTGTCAAGTTCCTTAAAAAATATAAGATGCTGGAGAATCAATGTATAAGCCTAAACACTAGGATTATGGGGATATTAAAAAAATTTTAATAAATAACTCAGCTGCTGTACAAATGATTAAGTAGAGAAGAATTCACATTCATTCCAAGAGTTAAAAACACATTTTTCTAAAAAATAAAAATAAATAAATAACAAAATTGTATAAAATCATGGGTTTTTTTGTGGAAAGTTTAAAAAACTGTTAATGAAGAATTTTTACTCTTACTAATGAAAGTTTTTTTTTTTGCAAATCTATAACACATTAAAGTACATTAAACCTATAATACAGTAGTACCATGGGCGGGATAAAGATTTTTTGCTAATTTTTTTTAAAATCTATTTTATATATTTTTTGCATTCTTTTAATTTTATTTTTATAATCTGGAAACCCTGCTTTAGAGTTCATACATGGAACTTTTCAAGCCTATTGTCATTCAGGCCTCTAAATAAGTGGGGCAGTAATTTCACACCTAGTGATGAAGGTCATCTCCCACCTAAGGATAACTGCTAACATTCATGCAGCAGGATTCAGACCACAGCATATTGGTTAAAGAGCAGATAAACTAACCACCTGGCCAACCAAGACATCAGGTTATAAAAATGCATAAATATTATGAAAACCTTGTTGCTCCACTCCCAACAAACATTTTAAGTACAATGGCCAATAACCTAGTATCAAAACCTAATCAATGTTCTGACAGGGTGGCTATGCCTATCTACACAGTCTGCTGCTACACATGTCAAATGCATATATTCTCAGGCCAGTTTGTTTTGTAAGATGAAAAAAAAAAAAGAAAAAAAAAGTTTATGGATGGAAAAAATCCCCATCTCTTGAAAATGGCTAATTCATCTTTTCTGAAAATTCTTCAATAAAAGGTTCTCCATTTCTTGAATTAGATTCAAACCCCCAGGTATTTATTGTCATTATCATCTAAACTATGGAGACTCACATATTTATTATGAAATCATTACATATAACTGATATTTAATCGTTTGCTACATATGACACATGAATTGTTATACCTTCAATCGCCTCTTCAGCTCTTGAAAATCAGCTTCTGAATAAGTCATCTTCTGACCTTCTGAATGACTTGCCATAACAAAGTTAAATCTTGATATGATGTTGCAGCTTTCTATCACATTCCTGAAAATGTAAAAGAAATTTGTTTATCATCTAAAATACTCTAACAATTTAAAAACAATTTAAATTTGATATATATAAGTAGCATTTTTTGCTTTTATAAACATACATTGTTTTAATAGAAAGTAAAACATTTGCCTTTGAAGCTTTAAAAAGTTTTGAACTGAACATTTACAAAATGAACTTTCAGCATCAGCTACCCTAGTACTGCATTAAATGATGTAAACTTTGCTCAGGTCTTTATATTTGCCTACCAAGCAGGTAAACATTATGCCTGATTCATATAAAATTATTATCTATACCATTAAAATCTAATCAACATTTAAATTTCAAACTCAAATATGAGTATTTATTTTTCCTTTTATTTTTTTTAATTAATATTTACACTTAAACACAAGGTAAAGGTAATCATTAAATAATTATACAGCCACGTATTTTCGTCTGAATTTAACAGACCATCATCAGTGGCAGAAAGTTCAAAGAAGGTAGAATGCTAGCAATGGATTTAGTTGAAATAAACTTAGCAGCATTAATTATATTTCTAATAACATTCTAACTGAAGACAGATTAATCATTAAAAAAAATTAATGGTGATTTATTCTAATTAAACTTTCCCATATTTTTGACAAAGAGAGACAATCATTCTGATTTAAGTTAGGGCAGTGAAGGAAGGTCTCTCCTTAAATAAATGTTCAAATTTATATTGACATCAATGTAGGAGGCGAGTTTCAGACCAAAAAATTTTGTAGTCTGCATCCTAACAACGCTAACAATGGATTTGGTCCGAAACTCGCCTCCTACATCAATGTCGATATAAATTTGAACGTTTATTTAAGGAGAGCGTTGAGGCCTTGCTTCACTGCCCTGACTTTTTTTTTTTAAAATGATTAATCTGTCTTCAGTTAGAACGTTATTGGAAATATAAGATAACATGGCTAATTTTATTTCAAATAAATCCATTGTTAGCATTGTACCTTGTATGAACTTTCTGCCACTAATGATGGTATGCTAAATTCAGACTGAAATATATGGCTGTATAATCATTAAATGATTACCTTTACCTTGTGTCTATGTGTAAGTATTAATTAATATACTATAGCACAAGTTTCTCTTAAAGAAAGAATGTTTTTTTATGCGATTCCCACTCACAAAATGTTGTAAGCCTATAGTACATTGGTACCATAAGTGGGTTTTAAGGATTTTCCTATTTTTATTAATTGGATAATTTAAAAAATAAATAAATAAAAAAAAGCTAATGCCTTTTTATTCTCGTATAGGATTTTTTTTTTTTTTTTTTTTTTTTTTTTTTACACAGCGTGGAAACTCTGCACTAGAGACCAAACACTGAACTTTTTCAAGCCACTTCAGGCCTCCAATTAGTACTACTTTTATATTATTATATTTGATATAAAAGAAATGGATATTATTCTCTTTTAGTAGGCATTGTTATATTAATAATACTATTGCACTAATAAAGGCATGGCAATCAACAATTCATTCTCAATATACTCAATTCTAGTAAAAGCGATTTTTTTTTTTTTTTAATCTAACTAAAGACCGCTTCTTTTGAATCCTTGATGGACCTGTGTTTCACTCAGGATTTCTCCATGAGTGCAGGTCACAAAGATGCCTCCAACGACTGCTTCCTTATTTCTTTTTATTTATGTGAATCCATCCAAGAAAGGCTGTAAACTTACAGTTAGATAACCCAGGAATCCTCTTTAAATTTGAAAAATTTGAAGTGGCATGGAACTTTTTCATGCCACTTCAGGCCATTACAAAGGAAGCCCCTCACAGAACAGCTAATGAAATTAATCTATGACTGAAAACTATTCCTAAAACACCCATTACCACTTCAGGTCTCAAAATAAACGGGGCAGTCTCACAGAATATAATTATCTCCAGCACCTAAAGATATTTACCATTTACAAACATCTATATCCACAATCAGTAGCCTGACTGACTGGAGAATGCAGTATTACCTATCCATATGGCAGCCACGAAAAAATTTAATACATTTAGCATTTTTTCTCAATGAAACATGAAAATCTTCAAGCTATCAGAAAAGTTAATTAATACATGAAATTTTAATTATATTTTTTATTTTTGCATTTGGAAGAATAATGCATGCCATATTGTTTTTCCAACTGCTGACATGGTTGACAGTGCCATATGTGGGCAGTGGTTAGAAGAAAGGAATTTGTTGTGTTTTTCGAAGACCTGAAAGTTTTAATTGTTGATGGAGAAAAAAATGGGGAAGACTGTTCCAAAAAGCAGAGGGGTAAGGAATGAAAGCAGTAGATGAGAAGTTGGTTCCATGAGTTTGGAAATGAACCATATAGGTGTCGATCAGCAGATGCTCATGTTCATATATGACTAGGTAAACTGGAGGGATGGTAGAGTAGGTAGGTTTATGGTAAACTGTGAAAGAAGATAGCCTGAGGGAAAATGTGTGACAAGCGTGTCTAGAACACAATTTGAAAACAATAACTCTCTTCCTTTTCTAGACATACTTGTCACGTGTCTTTCCTTCACAGTCTACTGTAAACCAATGCACAGGCCAATACATAAAGATTCATACAACACAAAAACTAGAGGTAATCAGTACCCTCAAACACAGAGCATGAACAATTTGTTCTGATCAGTAGGTGCTAAAAAAAAAAAGGAATATGAAATTATTAGCCAAGCCTTTATAAAGAATGGCTACAACAAAAAAAGTTCAAGATCCTTCTTAATAATACCATCAAAGATAAACGATTAAAAAATGCCATACCATACATTAGGAGAATACCAGAAAAAATAGACAGAACATGTCCTGTTTTGTTGATTATAACTGATATTTCATAATGGAATATGATCAATAAGAGGGATACCATGCATCATTTAACTCTAGAAAGGCATACTGCAATGTAGTCAGCCAATCACAACATAACTTAAAACAGATGACTGCAAAAACAATTATATTATTTCGCATCTGCTGATGGAATATGAATAATGTGAATCATTAATAGTAGATATAAAAACTTGGAAAGTTCAGAAAGGTGAATTGCAGGTTTGTTTTTAATTATAATTTCTTTATCTTCATTCTAAAAATGTAACCTAAATGTGTATTGATTGTTATTTCACTTGCCACCACTTCATGAGTAACATAACCAGTAAACGTAGTGACCCTTCCATAGCACAGCATTATGTATGCCCGAAAGGAAATCTGCTTTGCATTTGGGATACTAAAGCAATTGATGTTAAGTCAGTCTATATATAGAATGATTTATATATACACACACACATACAAACATACAAGTAACCTACTCGTTTTAAACATAGTTCACGTGCAAACTTTGTCAAATTCAATTTATAGTAATGCATCACTGATAAAATGTACGAATTTTTGCCTTCATGTCTAGTAAACACATTAATATGGTATGTTTTACTTTAACAATAGTAATTATATCATTATTATTATATAACACCTCCAGGGAGTCCAAAGACCCATTGAGGAGGGCGCACCTGCTCCAAAACTCTGTCTCACTAACCGCAACTACCTTCATCTACACCAGCGCCATCTACTGCCGACCACCATATTTTCACAGACAATCACAAACATCCATGCCCATAGTAGGATTCGAAACTGCAGCCTTTTGGCTGGAGAGTGGATATGCTAAACACTTGGCCAACCAGGCCAGGTGGTTGGCCGTTACTGCTAATTGTCATGCAAAATTTTTCAAGTTATTATTCAATTTGCTTAAAGAATGTTGAATACTTGCAATAGATTTGTTTAGGAGTGCATTTGTATGAAGCAAATAGCTAATTATGATATCCCACATAGATGATGAATGAGTGATAGTAGGGTGCACTCCCATCTCACACCTGATTTTACATCAATCATCTTCCTGCATTTCCTTCAAACAGTTCTAACACCTGATTTATAACTTAAATGTAGACCACTGTACTGCTCTACATATTGTTCCATTTACTCCATATAGTCAAGACTATATACAGGGTAAAAATTAGCCATTAACAAAGCTGATAAACTGACTAGGTCCAGCAGTAGATGGCAGAGTGTGGATAGCAGATTAAATATTGTACTGTGGTTGTATGATGTAAAGTACCCTCCAACAATGAGTCATTATACTAAGGTAATGTCAGCTAACAATATTGGCTGAACATGGTGCTCCACTCAGGCTGATACTTTGTATTTGCATCTGTATAGTCATGACCTGAAAAAGCCCTAACTATACAGAGGTAAATACAAATCTGACTGTTTTTGGAATCTGCCATGCCTCGATAATGCTTACTTAATCTACATAAATTTGGATGACTCACTTCATATTATCATCCATAATCTGGGAGATTATGGATGATAATATGTACCTCCCATGATGAGTCGTTGACTGCATGGAAGCCAGACATTAATAACCTACAGCAGATCTCATCAACATTTTTCATCTCAGAACACAAACCATAGAAAGATTAGTGAACTGTGCTGCCATTTTTGACATTTCTAAACCATTTCATTGGAACCAAGCTATATAGCATAGAAGCCTGCTTACCAAACTACCACATCCCAATGATTTTTATCTTGTGACCTCTGCAGTTAGATTGCGCATTTCCCCTGGATGTTCACTACATGTGAACTGAATTTTTATTTTTAATTTCCTTACCAAGGAAATGGAAGCTTTATCGACAATAGAAAAGCAGCAGGAACAGATGGAATTATCTCCAAGTTAATTATGTGCAGTGATCTCTCTTTTAAAATAAGATTCCTCAATCTATTAAATAGTTGTTGGATTACCTGCAATATACCCCAAGAATGAAAAAGGCTAAAATAATATATGTTTTTAAGGGAAATAGAAGTTTATGTGAAAATTACAGATGTATTAACTTATTAAATATAACATATGTTATATAGTAAAATTTTAAATAAAAGACTTGCCACTATTGCCAATAGTTTGTTATCAGAAGAACAGTCTGGATTTAAGAAAGATAGAAGTTGCATTGATGATGTATTCATCAAATCTCATTTCCTGAAGCACAGCTCAACCAATGCAGTATATAGCCTGATATCTCTGCACATCAAAGTGTAGAACCTTACATAAAATCTCCATAGCACAATTGGAAGAACATGGAACATTGTGCCTTTGACTGGAAAACACCAAAGTTCAATTCTCGTCGTGATCAGAGAAATCTCTATATGGGGTTTTCAAATGAAGGTGAGTTAACCAATCTCATATGTTAATAGCAGGGTATTTTTCTCTCCAAAACTTGGGTTATTCATCCTGCATACAGGTAAATAGGCCATGAAAACACACTCGATTTACAGACAAAAAATACTGTTGGTGGTGGTGATGGGCAGTAGATGCCATTCATGGTATTAGTTTCATTGTGTGTACTTGGAGAATTATGAGGTGTCACATAAAAATAATTTATTAGTATTAAAACTAAAATCCCACAATCTGTCCAAGCTAAAAATCCATTCAACAATATTCCTTTAGAGCAGCGTTTCCCAAACTTTATCTACGACGGAACACTTAACAAATCCTGAAATTTTCACGGAACACATTGGTTATTTTGTAATGTATTAATTAATAATTGTTAATATAGCTGAATTATTAATTAATAATTGATCATTAATTATTAATTAATAATTAAATAAACATCATTTAAATATAAACATCGTTAAATTAATTTGTGCTGATTTTCATTGACATATCTTATTCTTAAGATATATTCTGGTAATTTGACCGCATCTTTTTATTAAGTTAAAAAAAAACACAATAAAGAAATAGAACCCGACAAGTTTCGTAAGTCGTTTGACTTACATCTTCAGGAGTAAAAGGTAACGTAAAGTTTAAAACACAAAACAGAGAAATTATTAAAAGTAGTTCATACTATACAGTTGTAGCCATCTTACTATTCATAAAATTAAAAAATCAGAATGCAGATTCAAAGCTGTGCTAAGTTTAAACAATGCGGGATGATACCACGTTCTGTTGTTCACGTTCATGATGTCCGAGGTCTGACTGAGATATATTTTGTACTAAAACTGACCAGACTCGGTTTTTATTGCATTATGTTGGATTTCTAAGCATGTTTGCAGCTTCTTTAAATTTCTTTATGTAACAGTTTTTTTCTATGTAAGACATGTTTGTTTTCTGCCAGAGTACATTGTGGCCGGTGCAACTGGTATGGAAAGCTAGACCTGATTTGTGTTCTCTTCTGTTGGTATTCGTTCATGCGTATTTCCCCAGATCTTCCTGTCTGTCCTATGTAGCAGATGCCACAAGAACAATGAATTTTATAAACACCTGGTTTCTTTAAAGGATGATGTGGAGGTTTCGGGAGATAAAGAAATCTTGAAATTTTTTCCAGCGGCAGAAAGGCTACTTTGATGTTATATTTGTTTAGTAATTTAGCTATCCTGTCTGTAACATTCTTGATATATGGAAGCATGATAGCGTTTTTGAAATCTTGTTTCTGTTAAATGATTATAGGAGGTGTGTGG
This sequence comes from Typopeltis vanoorti, assembly GCF_054136105.1. Classification (NCBI taxonomy): domain Eukaryota; kingdom Metazoa; phylum Arthropoda; class Arachnida; order Uropygi; family Thelyphonidae; genus Typopeltis; species Typopeltis vanoorti. The sequence continues at coordinate 96,425,043 of NC_143555.1, read as the reverse complement.
AGGATTTTTTTGATAGTCTTAGGTTCATAGCCATTTTTTTTTGAGGATCTTTGTTAAGTATTCTAATTCTTCATTTCTCTGTTTTTCACAACAGAACGTGGTATCATCCAGCATTTTTTAAACTTAGCACGGCTTTGAATCTGCATTCTGATTTTTTAATTTTATGAATAGTAAGATGGCTACAACTGTATAGTATGAACTACCTTTAATAATTTCTCTATTTTGTGTTTTAAACTTTAAGTTACCTTTTACTCCTGAAGTTGTAAGTCAAACGACTTACGAAACTTGTCGGGTTCTATTTCTTTATTGTGTTTTTTTAGCTTAATAAATAAATGTGGTCAAATTACCAGAATATACCTTACGAACTGCTAAACCACAGAAACGTCCACTTACAATATCTTATTCTGATCACCAAAAATTTATAATATTATTATAAGTACTTACAAGTGAATGCAGACTTTTTCTCCTGTGTATTGGTAGTTTTCCCCTCTTTTTGTACATCCTGGAGATCGCTTTGTAGGCTGGTGGTGGATGACTCACTATCTGTTGCATCACAAACACCTTCAATAAGAGATTTCTTAATACCAAATTAAACAAAGTCCCTTGTCTCTTATTCATATTAAAATTTAAATCTGCAGGCCTATTACTTTTAAAAAATCACGGCACTACGCTTTCAAAACTTTCACTCTACAATACGAACTTGCGAAGAAAGTATTAAGGATTACTAGATTTGAGAACCAGATACAGACTACCTTGCTCTTCAATTTTAGTGGAAAAGTTTTCTTTATACTTCCTTGCTGATTGGTCACTAACATTTGCAACACAGATGTTATGTCTTTCGGTTTTGAGAACAGAGGACATGCCGCCCATTGTTGTAATCAGCTTGCAGGCAATTTTTATGATCGGCCATAAACAGCAGCATTCCCTTTCCCAAATGCTGAAAGGTTTCAATGTGTGAAAATTAATGATAATTGATGAACATTTCCAAGTTTAAAAATATGCTGCTTGGTCAGTGACATTTGTTATACAGATGTCATTTCCTTCAGTTTTTGATAACAGAGGATACGGCACCCATGTTATAATCTGCTTGCAGGCAATTTTTATGATGGTCATAAACAGCGGCATTCCCTTTCCCAAATGTTGAAAGGCTTCGATGTGTGAAAATTAACGATACACAGATGTTATTAGGCGTTCTGGGTCTGAGCTTTTTGACATATTCACGAATATTATTCTCCTCGGAAATTTCCACTATAAAATATTTATTCATGAAAAATGCTTAGAAAACTAAAATGACAAATTCCAGGAGAACTTCTCCCAGAACACTTATTCACCTTCTGCAGAACACAGTTTGGGAAACCCTGCTTTAGAGAATTAACATAAGCAATACTCCTGATAATTTTACTTTAACTTTGCATCATCAGCAAACATTTGAGGATCCAAGTAAATCCACATAAAATATCATTAACAAATAAGTTAAACAGTAAGGGATCGAGAATAAAACCCAAAAGCATGCCACTGGTCACCTTCATTTTCTGAGACACTGCCCCATCATACACAACTTGTTGGTATCACTCAGATACCAGCAAGTTGTGTATGATGATTCAGTTAACCAATATACTATCTGTTCTTTTCCTCTGCAGCTTCTACACCAATATCATATGGTAATTATCAAATGCCTTTGCAAAGTCCAAGAAATCAATGTATATGAATCTCTCTTATTCAACACATTCGCCACCTTATAAAATATAAGCAGATTGCTAAAACAAATCCCATCGTTCCAATCCTGAATTCTATTCACCAGTTTCTGCCTAAGATTCAGGAACAGATGAAATTACCCCAGAGTTAAGTATAGTGATATATCTTTTAAAATAAAATTCCTTAATCTGTTCAATAATTACCTGCAATATACACCAATACAGCAAGATTTTCAGTCTTGCTGTATGAAGGTCATTAAGCATATAGCAAGAAAAGTCTTGATACAGCAAGCTTTCATACAAAGTCTTGCTGTATGAAGGTTCCTAAGGGAACCTTCACAATGTAAGACTTTCATTAAATAACCAGGTCTAGGGCATAACTAACTCTTCTGCACATTCCTTAAAAATACATGGTGACATGTCATTCATTCCACATTATTAACATCTAATCCAAGCAAAACTGGATACAACTCTGATTCTTTTACCTTTATTTCTCTTAATACTTACCTCCCTTCCACATAGATGTAGAAAGTATTTTTAACTTGGGTATAGTTATAGTTAGTCGAAACTGTTCTGGGTAGTGACCCCTTGCCTTTAATACAAAACATCATACATCCCCTTCTTGGAGATGTGTTTTGGCATTAAGGATAAATATTAAGATTAGTGATCAGAGCTTGCTCCACCTTTACCACGAGTTGCCTTGGTCTTGCACTACCTGTGGGATCAGCTAGTCTTGCATAAATTGCAGGTGCAAACTTGACATTTTGTCTGTTTGCTTACTTGGAAAAAATGGAGTAAAACCAGGTTTAAAATTACTTGGTATCTTTAACATACCCTTCCACATAGTACAGCATCATTCATGCCAATATGATATTCAGTCATGAAATGTTCATTAAATAATTCCACTATATCATTTGCAATGGTTACATCACTACTATCACTATCCATCAATGCCAACCTGCCATAATTTCTTTCCTTCTTGCTTGCCACATAGCAGAAAAATTCCCTTGGATTATCTTTAGCCTAATTGGCCAATCTCCTCTCATATTCTACTTTTTACTAACCATGCTTGTCACCTTTCTGGCCTATAGTTTATATTCTTCATAGATCTGTTCACTACAAACCCTCTTGTATCTACTCCGTAACTTTTGCCACACTACTTGCTTCATTTCACTGTTCATCCATTGCACTTCTTCTCTATTTACTTGCTTAACTCTTGGTATGCAGTTATGTATTGCTTATGTCAGATACAGCCTTATCATTTCCCACGCAATGTCAGCATCTTTTCTGCACAACTCATTAACCCAATATACTGATGCTAGTCTACTACAGAGCTTCTCATAATCACCCACCTTATAGCTCCAGATATGTACTTTATTGATAGCAACCTTTTCCTGTCTGACTGCCTTCCAACCCAGTGCCTCATGATTACTTGATATCTCATTCACAACCACATCCTGTGAGGATGTCACCAAATCCAACACCCGAAAACCTCACGTGCTCGAATTATATGCTACTTAAGACAGTTATCCCACAGAAACTCAAGAAATTCACTTCCCTTGTTACCATACACTCAGGCACAGATACCATCTTCATCTAGGCAATTTGCCATTCGTCAAACGACAAACGGCATAGTAAAAGTTTTTACTACTTAATAACTGACCCATAAAATTTCCTTTGACTGCAAGAAAATATCTTAAGTAATAAATAATATTTAAAATTCTTTGTGCATTTACATACCTATTTTCCACTTAAATAAGCACAGTTGATCTTCTCTTGTAAACTGTGCAAACGAATAAAAAAGTTCTTAACTGCTTACGTTTGGTGTGATTGGTGTTTTAGTGTTACTTTTTTTGTAAAAGAAACGTTATCAAGTAAGTATTCATGTATTATATTATATACTGTATATGTTATTATTATTATTATTTCGGGCGACTCCAGGAGTCCTTAGACTCATCGAGGGAGGCCCTAAACATCATGTCCACACAACTATGCGATTACATTCTCACAGTATCTATCATACCTTGTCTTGAACTCGTTCACAGTCATAGCACCCACAACAGACTCTGGCAGCTTATTCCACTCATTTACCACTCTAAAAGTAAAGAACCCAGCTCTAACACCCCAGCTAACCACACTCTTGCCCAGCTTCCATAGGTGTCCCCTAGTTCTCCCACCACCAGTCCTGATCTCAAAAATATCCTCTGAATTAATCCTATAGAATCCCTTTAGCAATTTGAATGTCTCAATCATATCTCCCCTCCTCTGCCTATCAACTAGTTTCTGCAACCCACAAATCTTCAACCTGTTCTCATATGGTTCATTCCATAGACCTGTTATCATCTTAGTCACTCGCCTCTGGATCCTCTCCACCTCCTCCCCATCAAGAAGGAACCGAGGTGACCAAATCTGGGCACAGTAGTCGAGATGAGGTCTTATCAAGGCTTGGTACAGAGGTACAATAACTTGCTTGTCTCTGCTCGTCATATGTTATATAACATATACAGTATATAATATACTGTATATGTTATATAAAGCAATGTTTTTTGTTATCACTGGTTATTAGAATCAACAGCAAGGACCCATTCAAAACAGTAAAATCCACTGCATTTTAGTTAATTATTAGCATCATGCAATCAAATATTAAAATCAATTTAAGGCGAAATTCAATTAATTTAATTTTACTATTTTTACTTTAATTTACTTAGCATTTTTTATTTGGCCATGAAGAGAAGGTTTCAGAGCAAAGCTGAGAAATGCAAAAGGTTAAAAGAAAAGGAAAAATATGCACTGCAGCAAAGAAATTCGCTGGCTAAATTTTTAACTGAGCGAACTGAAAAGGAAATCGAAATACATAGAGAAAGATCAACAACTTGCACTATACATATTACCGATGAAGAACAAAATAACTCTGAAGAGGAATTGGAAAGAACCAAAGAGCGAATTGAAAAGGAAGAGAAGATCAAAAAACAACCTGTAGGATTAAAACCTTGTGCTATAGATGTTCCTAATGAAGAATAAAACAGCAAAGAGCAATTGAAACAAAACAAATGTGCAAAGTTTCAGCAGACTGTAGTAAAAATGAAAACCATTGTGATTTTTCCAATGATATTGCATTGTGGCCAGTGAATTAATCTGATAAAATGATAGAATACTATTTAATCAATAAACCATGTAATACTGGAGATATTCCAACTCTTAAAGTACAATATACAGATAGGAATCGATCTTACTATAGAAACATTTCCAAATCTAATTTTTACTGTGTGAAAGCAAATGGCACCAAAGAATTTCGTTAATGGTTATTATTTTCAGGAACAAGTAAATGTGTATTGTTATGTGTGCAGACTGTTTTCTGAATTACAAACAAAATTTTCAAAAGGGTTCAACATTTGACAGAATACCACATGGAAAAAAAAAAAAAGTTGAGCAAACGGGAATGGATATAACAACAACAACGTTACTGGCTTGCTGGGTGAAGCATAAAATGCTTTTTATTTTCCCCTTTGTCTGTGTCGAGAAGCTTGATTGGGGGGGAGGGGGGGGAGGTTGTGAGCCTTATGCTCGCACTTTGTGAACTATGGAGTTAGCTCTGTTCTGCTGAGAGCAGGATGCAGGATTGCTTTGGGTCTTTTATGTTTGTGATAGTCATGTTCACTATAACTGGAAGCTTGTCTGATTATTGGGTTGGGATGAGAGCGTGCCTTGCTGAAGAACTTTTCCGCATGGTCATGAAGGAGAGAATGGATGCTTGGGTTCCGATTTCTTTGTGGATCTGCGTGTTTCTGACGAACCATGGGACGTCATCTGCAGACACTTGTTTTGTATCCTCTGTAGTTTCAGGATGTTAGATTTCGATGTGCGACTCCATGCTGGGGATGCATATGTGATTGTTGCGTGTATCCAATTTGCTGTTGATCAGGCAATAGAGTTGGGCTATGGTTCTGGATGTCTTCATTCCTATGAGCTTGATGTGGCTGTTGAAATTCAGCTTTTTGTTCAGCTGTACTCCAAGGTATTTGGTTTCTGTCTGCCATGATATCTTTTTTCCGAGGAGTTAAATGTCATCTTGGATGAAGGCTTTGCGTCTGGTGAATAGTATAGCTGAGCTTTTGATGGGGTTTACTTGTATCCTCCAGTCCGAGAACCATTTCTCTAGCTTTGTGGTGGTGTCCTGGAGACGACTGATCACCAGGTGTGGGTGGAGAGATCTTGTCATTATGGCTGTATCATCTGCATATAGGGTTGTGATGGCAGTCCTCAGGTTCTGTGGAATGTCGGCCACGTAGATTGTGAAAAGTAAAGGAGTCAACAGGGATCCCTATGGTACTCCTGCCCGAATATGGTGCCATTTATTTTTATCTGTATGGATCTGTCAGTGGGGTATGATTTTATTAGAAAGGTAAGGTTTGTTGGAATGTTGGCCTGTATGAGTTTGTAGAATAATCCTTGTTGCCATACCTTGTCAAAGACCTTGGCAATATCCAGAAAGACTATAGCTGTGTGAAGGTTCCAGTTGTATCCTTGAGTGATGTGCTCCACTAGTCGGTGTATTTGTTGCACTGTGCTGTGTACACGGCGGAAGCCAAATTGTTCGTTTAGAATTATTCCTAATTGGTCTGATTTTTCTTGTAGTCTTGAGAGGGTGATTTTTTCAGCAATCTTTCCTAGGTTGGAAAGCAGGATTATCGGATGGTAGCTTTGCAGGAGTTGTAGACTGTTTCCTGGCTTTTTTATTGGTATGATGTCGGCTATTTTCCATGCAGTGGGGAAGTGTTGTATCGTCAGTATTGCATTGGCTATGTTAACCAGGTGCACAATAGCCTTTCGAGGAAGTAGTTTGATGATTCTGTTTGTAATTCCATCTGGACCTGGAGCTTTCTTGTTGTTTAGATGTTTTATGATGTTGGTTATTTCCATTGGAGTAGTGGGAATGATGCAGTCAGGTTTGGCCGTGGTCTGTCTTAAGGTACGCTTGACCTGCTGGTGGACTTTATATACGTGGGTGATGTTTATGTTGTCATATGATGGGCTGCATTGTTTTTCTAGGTTGTCTGCTATTGCTTCTGCTTTTTCTGTATCAGTGTGTGCAGTTCCATGTGCAGTTCGCATGGGAATAGAGGGTCATGTTTGGCGTGCAGGATCTTCAGAAATTTCCATATTGTGTGATCTTCTGGGTTGAGTGATGACAATTTATTGTCCCGATCCTGATTCCTGTGGTTTTGAAGTGCTTTTCTGACTTGGTTGTTCAAGTTGTTCAGTGTTTTCTTGTCCTATGAGGCTCTTTCGTTGTGGTATCTTTACCTGGCTTTGCTTTGTTTTTTGTTCTGATGAGGTCCATGATGTTTTCTGGGAGCCGTCTGGTTGGGTGATTGGTTGTGGTTTTGGTGACTGCTTCTAGTGCTTTTTTGATTTGGTTTGTTAGATTGCTTACGGCTTCGTCTATTTCTTCTTTTTTGTGGATGATGGTGTTACACCTGATATCTTAGGAATATAGTATTCTCAGCTATCATAGTGTAACATGAAGAATAAATATCATAAATTAAAACCCCTGCATAAAAAAATGAATTATTTAATGGAAAATTTCTTGCATCCAGTAAAATGTATAAAACTTAAGGGTTGTTGTTAAAGTAGCTGATAAAGAAATAATGTATTAATATTGTGATATGACTTAAAATAAGGAATTCTAACTAAATAAGTAGCTAACAAAGGAAAGTATAGATTAATATTGTAATACGATTAAAAATGAGAGAGTTAAGTAAATAAGTAGAAATGGGTGAGTCATAAAATACGTTATATGAGAGATTAAGTTATTAAGTAGAATTCATAGAAAAAGTTTGAAAGGGGATTAAGTCTGGCTAGTACAAGAAAAGCAAAGCTATCGCTTATGGCCGATCCCCGGATTGAAACATTGAGAACGGGCTTGCCGATCAAATGACGTTTGGCGAGAAAACGCTACCCTAATTGGTCGATGATTAAAAAACAAGTAGGAGGAGGAGAAAGGAAGTAAGAAAAGGTGCCGTTAGGGAAGCAGCTATAAAAGGGTTGGTAACCCACCAGAGAAACACTCTTTTTGGATAGTCGCTTTTGGCCTTGGAGTTTGGTTTTGGTTCTGGTGGAGCTCACGGGGTTTTCCTGAGTGGCGACAGGGGTGATATCTCCTCGTCACAACACGGAAACGAAAGTGAGCGGGATTTCGATTCCCGTTTTCCCGAGTAGGAAGCAAAGGAAAAATTGCCAGAGTCCTAGAAAAGGAGGGATCTTCTTCGTTTCGACGCTAGTGATAACTACGCAAAGCAGAAAGCTGTAAAGAGATCGATGTCCTCGAGGTCTGTTTGACTGTGTTCTCAGGTAGGGAAACGGTCGAGTTGTCTCTTCAACTTTGTCCTCGATATCTTCAGATTCGTCTGGTTGTGTGTACAGTTTAGGAAACCTGGCCATTCCGTATCGAATTTTTTAAGTAATAATTTAAATAGTTTTAGTGCTTGATCTTTATTTAGATGCTGTAGAAGATCATCGAAGTTACCCGTGTCTGTTCTGTTCGTTGATAAGTCTAGTAGGTGGTGATTGGGGAATTGCGTATGAGCACAAGTAGAAATCCCACAGGTCTAGTGACCTGCCAGCAGAAATTCTGTAGAGGATATCGCAGCTGCAAAGGACTGCCAGCAATATCGATCGATTAGCTAAATGCACGAAGCAATAGCAATAATATTTCGCAAAACGAAGAATGCTTACCTCTATATATCATTTGGAAATCCAAAAATATCACACTAATCAAAACGCGAGACTGATACACGAGCCGCCATCATTTCGCAATCCACTCAACCGGGAATGGATATGAGGTTGGTAGCTTGGATAAGAGTGTAGCTGATAGACATTAGAGGGTGGTGTATGGTGGAGTGGAATCGAGACGGATGAGGGTGACTAGTGGAGTGTCAGAGGGCTCTGTACTATGGACACTACTCTTTAATTTGCACATTAATGATATAGCGGAAGATTTGAGGGGGATATTCAGTTGTTTGCTAATGATGTAAAACTGGGAAGGGCAATAGATGATAAAGGTAATATATGTTGCAGGATGACTTAAATAAATCAGCAGTTGGGCAAAGGACAATGGTTATCAATTTAATGTTGTAAAATGTAGAATAATGCATTGATGAAAGGGATTACATACTTCATATCATACTGATAGTACTAGATTACAGGAGCTTGATGAGACTAGGGATATGGGGGTGATGGCAGATAGAGATTTGAAAAAAGCTCAGATTACTTCCATGTTGAAGAACACATCGACAAATAAAGATAATGAGGTTATTATCTCTCTTTATAAGGCTATGATTCGGCCACATATTGACTACTCAGCACAGATTTGGTAATGTGTTTCTAGGGTACCAGGAAGCGGTGGAGAGGATTCAGAGATGAGTGACTAACTCATGGCAGGTCTGTGGATGTTCCCTATGATCACACTTGGAGGCTATCTAAGAGTGCTTAGTAAGGGAGTGCAGACTAGGTTCTTTGCCTGGAGCATGCTGAATGGATCGCTTGAGATGATTATGAGCACCCCATCAGTGAATAAGTTTAAGGAGCTGTATGATAGGCATTGTGTTAATGGATAATGTGGGTCTCTCACAACGAGTCTCGACTCCATGAAATACACATATAAATATTAATAATGTCTGTTATCAGGACCGACTATTATGAGGAGCAATGCAGAGCATTCTTTTTATCTGTAATCATATATTTGTGCTGAATAAGGTATTCTGTGTGTGTGTGTATATTGCACATGTATTGTATTGAGAAATTATCTAGGATGTGTGTTTTGAGGACAGGATAAAGGAACATCATCTATAGAAATATCAATAAGTTTTTTTGTTTTTTTTTTACCAGAATAATAGCAAGATTAGTTTGTGTGTACACACACACACATTTTGTGTGCATATATACAGTCAAACTTGTTGCAATGAGCACAGAAATAGCAAGTTAACAGCTGTAAGGAGGAAAAAGCCATAATGATTTTAATTTATGCATATTCCCATACAATTGTGCTCACTTTTATGAGCATAATACACAGACATACCATACAATACACATTTTGGTAACTATGCAAACATTCTCAATTGCTCAAGTAGCTCTTGAAATACCAAATTCTTGGAATAGACAAAAATGAAAGGAGTGACTTAACTTTTATAACCATCTGCATCAGATTATTGGCCAGTTTATAACCTAATCTTATCCATGGAGACTAGCCTCTAGCCTCCTACTCCCTCACTTTACCCAAACAATGCCATGACCGTAAAATCAGTTAAAAATGACCCCTTCAGTTAGAAACAAGTCTACTAAAACAAAGTGTCTCAGTTCGCAAAAAAAAAAGTTGAAATTATTCGTAAGTTAGAAAGTGGTGTGAAAAATGTTGTGGTGTGTAAAGCGTTTTCTTTGTCCTCTTCAACAGTATTGACATAATGAAAGAATAAAGATGTTTGCATATCAGTATTGGAAATCAGCATAACTGAACCAAAAAAAAAAAAATTTACAAAGCACAAGCTGCACATGTTGATGAAGCACTGCATCAATGGTTCAGTGGGAAGCACTGGATTCTCTAGACAAGTCTGATCTTAAAGGCTCAAGCAGAAATATTTGCTAAACAATGTGGATGTGACAATTTTGTATTGGCAAATCCAATACAAAATCAATTTAAAATCGATTTTGTATTGGTCAAAATTTTTTTAACTGCCAAAATCGATCAATTTTAAAATTGACATATTATGGCAGTTAAAAAAAAAAAAAAAAAAAAAAAAAAATTGAAATTTTTATTATTAATTAGTATCATTTTAATTAGAGAAATAAACTATTTAGTATTAAGTGTATGGTTTTAAAATTATGAATAAATAAACTGCATTTAATATAAGCATACTGTAGTTCATACAAGTAATATTCACATAAATACAGGAATGGATAGATGGGAATGGGATACTGTATAGAAGACAGCATGGTTTTGTGAATGGTAGGTCATGCCTCAGTAACTTGCTCACGTTTTATAATACAGTGACAGCTGAGTTGTAAAGGTAATGGATTTACAACGATACTGCTGGACTTTGCAGAAGCCTTTGACAGAATACCACATGAAATTCTAATCAATAAACTGCAGCACATGAGGATGAAAGAGCCTCTGTAGCTCAGTCAGTATAGATGAACCCCTTTGGTCGGAAATACCCCAGTTCGATTCCCTTCCATGACGTGAGGAACCTTTATCTGGTCTCTTTTGACTAAAGGCGAGTTAGCCGGTCTCATACAGAGGTAGGGGGTTTTTTCACCTGGAAACACGGGTTTTTCATCCCCCAGAACAGGCAAACTGGCCCCGTGAACACACATGGATTACAGTCATGAATATGTCCAAGCCATATGCCGGTCCTGAGCCCAGAAAAAATTGGAGGGTTGGGGAAAGCAATGGTGAACTACCCTGTAAAAATCTCACCAGGAATACTTTGATGAGCAGAGACAAGCAGGTTACTGTTCCTCTTTATCAAGCCTTGATAAAGTAGTCAAGCGTGCAGTAGTCAAGCCCTGACTACTGCATGCAGATCTGGGTGCCAGGGTTCTTGGTAATGTGGTGGTGGTAAAGAGGATCCAGAGGCGAGTGACCAAGATGGTAGGTCTATGGAATGAACTTTACAAGAACAGGTTGAAGATTTGTGGGTTACAGAAAGTGGTCGATAGGTGGAAAAGGGATGATATGATTCCATCCATATCCATATGTTCACCGAGCACCCACAGATGCCATATGGTCACTCTGGTGCTCAGCAATGTGCCACACCAAGTCTCAGCACGTAGTCCTGTTGTATGCTTTTCTGAATGCTTCAACCCCTCTGAAGTTCAGTCACTCCACACACAACATCTATCTCACTGATGGTCTACCTCTTCCTCTTTTTTCCAGGAACTTTACTTTCTATTGCTCTTCTGAGAAGTCCATCCTTTCAACATGTCCAAAATATTTTAACTTTCTTCTGGCATCAGCATACCCATTCATTCGTATGCCTTTCCATATATAATATCCTCACTAGCCTTCTGTAACACATCTCAAAAGCAGCTATCCTTTTCTTATCTGACTTCTTTAGGTTCCAAGTCTGACATCCATAAGTCACTGTTGGAAAAACAGCTGCATCCAAAATCCTCAACTTTGTTCCCGTGGAGATAGATCCATCCTTCCAGATTTTAGACAAGTCTCTGACTGTTGTTTTAGCCATTCCTAATCTTCTTTTGATGTCTTCTGAACAGCAATTCTTCACATTAATAATGGATCTCAGGTACTCAAACTTGCTGACATACTCAATTCTTTCTCCATTAAGATATACTTGTTTCTCAAGAGCTTCCCTGTTGGTATTTCCTTTGAGAACCATAATCTTTGTCTCGCTAGAATTGAGTTGAAATCCTCTGTTATTACTGATCTTGTTAACTTTGTCAAAAATTTGTCCTAATTCTTCCTTGTCATTACAAAGGAGTATTGTATCATCAGCATACTTCAAATTACTGATCAATCAACCTCCTCTTGAGCTTATCCAATGCTTCACTCATGATGTCCTCCACATATATACTAAGCAAGTTAGGAAAAAGTGAACATCCTTGCCTAACTCCTTTTCCAACCTGAAGCCAATCAGCCAATCCAACACCTGTTCTTCTCATGGCTTCTTGCTCCCTATATAAGTTGGCTATCACAACCTGCTTGTGTGTGTAGAGGGAAAAGTCATTCTTTTCATTACTTCCCACACAGTTTCACATGCTGAACACAGTCAAAAAATTTGAGACATACAAATTACTGAGGAGTTTTTACAAGATTAATTCAGAGGAAATTTTTCAGAACAGGTCCAGTGGTGGGAGAACTAGGGACCATTTTTATATTTTTGTAGATTTAGATGTGTGTGTGTCTGCATATATATATTTTTGCCTCTGTAGCACAAATAGAAGAACAAAGAGACATTGTGGTGAATGCATATACATTGAATGAATTTAAAGCATGGTTTGATGGGCTTTGTGTTTAACAGTATTTGCCTCCTGTGATGTCTAAACTCCATAGAGGTTTGGTGGTAATAAAATTTTTAAAGAAGCCCACTCTTAGTGGCTTCTCATCCCTAGACCTTCCACCAGTTATTCATCTGGCAAACCATCCTCAGAAAATGCTTTCTATTTCCTGAATTTGAACAATTTGTTGTTGATGACCAGCCTCCACTGATGAATTGTCCAATTAATAAAGCAGCAGCTTTGAAGAATTACTCTTGCTCCAAGTGTTTCCAGCTGGTTATTTTACTTAAAATCAGAGTGCACAGAAGCACTGTACACTCAGATTTACAATAATATATATGATAATTTTATGTTGTAATTTGTATATTATATTATTTCCCTATAAACAAAGGGTAAAATTAATTTAAAAATATGAAAAAAAAAAAGACCTACACATTTTAGCCTTCATGCACATTGCCTGTTAAACATATCTTTATGGTTTATATGGTGATCTCTGATTTGCAACCTTTTTGCCTTATGATCAGGTCATTGGAATACAAACTCTGTTACAAGTTAATGAATGACTGTATATACATATATTTTGTACTGACTAAGGTATTTTTGTATATATTTGTGTGTGTATATTATATATTGTACTAAAATATTTCATATATATTTTTATCTCCAGAGTTGATTCTCATCATGAGAGGAATCTTTATGAGTTTTTTTCATTTGAAGGTGAGTTAACCTCTCACCTACAGAGATAGCAGGGTTTTTCATCCTATATACAGACAAATCAGCCATGAAAACATGCAATTTACAAAAAAAATACTGTTGGTGGTGGTGGGCAGTGAATAGTGTTGATGGGTATAATTAGAGAATGAAACAGTAAGTGGGATGTATGTAGTATAGTACAATAGCATGCCCTCCTGCAATGAGTCCTTGGAAGTGCAACATAATAAAGTATAGGTATATTGTATTGACTAATGTATTTTGTACATGTGAAAACTATACTTTTAACCTGAAAAGGTAATATGGAATGCTCCAAATTATATATATATATAGTCTCCTATCCAGAACAATGGGCTGTATGTACATCTTTAAGTACTACCTATACAACAGTATCATGGGCTGGGTAAGGATTTTTTTATCATTATCTATTTTCTGTATCTTTTTATTTACTTTAGCATAGTTCAGAAACTATCTGGAAACCAAACAGATTTTTCAAGATTTCTCAGGTGTCAAAATAAGTGGGGGAAGTGGTTTAACACTGGTCGATGAAATTCATCTCTCTCCTAAACACAATCGAAAACATGTATGCTATGGCAGGATTCAAATCCTGGCAATTTGTCGGTAGAAGGGCAGTAGTATGTTAAACCACTTAAACAATATGAATAATAAATCATTACAGACTAAAACATCATTATGAAGTTTAATGGAAGAAATACAGCATATAAATACATAAACAATATGTTTAATTATTCCTATATTTCCTCTAACTCAGTGAGACATCATCATGGAAACAATGTTGAACTGCAAAAACACACAAATAACAAATGGAAATGAAGAGACACTGAAAGCTTAAAGGGGTGCCTTCTATTGGTACTGTTGGCTAGCTTTAGCTGCATTAGGCAAAATGCCTAAGAAATAAATTTTCACAAATCTTGGGAAGTTTAATACTACCATATTTATTAAGATTATTTCGATTTTTTAATTTTACTGCTGAGTCAAAAAAGTCTTTCAACTTTATATTTTTTGTGGTGAAGCATAGTAGTTTTTTTTTCCCCTCTTTGATTCTGTGCATGGTATCCAAGGGATGGTCAGCAAACACTGAATGACCATACTTATGGCGACAGGTGTATTTTTGATGTTCTTCTAGGCAGATGTTAAGGATCTCCCAATTTTCTTTCATTTACTCCATAATGAATTCAAACCAGCAAGTAAGCCTAAAATGTAAGGCTAACACATCACATTACCTTGTTTGATGAGTGTTAAACAGATAAGATAGTGCAACAATTCTTAAGTTATCATTCACATCAGCCGGCTACTGGCTAGTAATATTTAAGTGGTAGTAATATTTAAGACCATTTGTAACGATTTCATGAGACAAGTACAATTTATAAAGTGCCTACAGCTCAAGTATCGCGATAGATGCCTAGGAAAGAGATGCACAGCTGGAAAGCTATTATGTTAGTTTCCTTCCAGTTATCTGTTGAGAGGGGACGAAAATAACAAATGAGAATAAAAATTAATGCAGAAAACCTAAATGAACGGCACTCTTTTGGTTAACAAAATAACACAATATGGTATTACAAAACAAAATAATCGACTAGCAACGCTCATTGCCTTTTATTTAAATATTAATTCGATAGAGATTTCTTAAGTAACCACCCACAAATTATCAACAAATTATTATATACATAACAAACATGTTCAAATAGCATGAAGTGGTGTTATATACAGTTCTGTTCAGTGCCTACTTACTACGTCTTTCGATGCGCTGGCATACAACACATCAACTTATAAAACATTGCGTACGTAGGGAAGTGTTCAAGGCCAAGAATGGTCTTGTTCCATGAAAGGTCATCTGACATAAAACAGACTGTCAAGCAACATATGATTGGGTGACTTGTTAAAATTCTATCCTTAACAATATGTCACATTGCCAATTCTTTTCATCGAACGTTGACGACGTCTAGGACGGAAGCTGAAATTGAAATACCGGTGCAAATACTTGGACCATTCATTCTGAAGGAAGTACGCCCTCTACGTACAACGTATTTGGTAAAAGAGCTCTTGTTACTCAAGTCTTATGCACTAATAAAATTATATTTCTCATTTACATGCGTTTATTTAAATATATTTAATAGACCTATTAAAATTCTCAGAATATCAGACCACATCGTTTATGATGTGATCTGATTCTGCCCTTTAATCACAGTTTTGATTTATTCATGTGAAAATAAGCAACAAACGCATAAAAATCCAGAGATTTCCAGCTGGGAAAGCAACTTTTGTTAATCAATGTCTTTTTAATTGCATTTTATGATAACTTTGTTGTTTTTATTATAAACACCTGGAAGTTTTCAGAACTCCATGTTCCTGTGATCTGCCTTATAGGTCAGATAGGTAGAAGTTCTGAAATAAGAAAAACAGGAAGATGCAGAAGAAAAGAAAAATCTGGATGCAACAACTGCAAAAAATTATATCATTGATTGAGATACAGCAACAATGACCTACCTACAGTTCCATTTCCTTTCACTTTAAATCAAGAGATTTGCTGCAGTCATTGTTTCACTTACTTTCTCACTAGGAACCGGTGTACCTCTTAAATAACCTCTTGAAACCATTTATAATCATTTACTTACCATGCGGCAAGTAAAAGGAGGAATGACTATAGAAGGATTGCATTGAAAAGTGCTGATGGTGGGGAAGTAACAGATGCAAACCAAATAGTCTGATTACTGTGTGAGCATTTTTCAGAATTGTAACATCTAGGTGGTGATGTTGTGATCCTGGATGTTACATTAACTGATGGGAGGATAGAAGTTGATGAAATGGAAGTGCTTAAAGTATTGTAGAACCTCACAAACATGGCCACGGGATTAGATGGCACATCAGCTCGTGTATTACGAAAATGTGCTATAGAATTATCAGCTCCACTGACTTGGTTGTTTAGTTTAAGTGTCAGAACTGAGAAGGTACCAAAGGAGTGAAAAGTGAGCAAAAGACAGAATTCAGGAGTGAGTGGATGGGAATATGATACTCTATAAAGGACAACATAGTTTTGTGAAGTAGGTCTTGTTTTAGTAATTTACTTACTTGTTATAATCAGGGGACAACAGGGATGGATAAGAGAAATAGATACTCAGTGATATTGCTGGACTTTTCAAAAGCATTTGACAAGATTCCCCATAGCACTCTATTGCATAAATTGAAGGAAATGGGGATGATATGAATTTCGTGATCTGCAATAGATTGTGGCTGATGCCATATATCAAAAAGTGGTTAATGGAGGGGTTGAGTCCAGGAAAAGGCAAATGACCAGTGATGTACCACTGGACTCAGTACTTGTCCTGTGTTGTTTAATTTGTGTTTGGTAAATATTAATATTCCACCACCTCGTTTTATTTATAGGCAGTATTTATGTTGTTGAAAGCTTGGAATCTGAAAGATAGTTGCCTCATCATTAGTAACAGATATTTCCGTATAGCACCAGTATAATCCTACAGATAAGCCTGTGATATTATCCAAAGTTTTCGAATGGTCTTGATGTTTATATGCAGGATGAAGAGCCCTCTCGTTTGATCTGTATGTTGCTTCAATGAGTCGAGCGAGTCAAATGTACAATTGCTAGTATATTTTGGTATTATTACATCTGTTTCATGGTTCACATTTTTCTGTGGCAGCATATCTATGTCTTCTGAGCCTTCGATTGGTATGGACGTTGAAGTTTGCGATGGAGGTCGCAAAATTCAAAGTCCATACAAATCATCTGGACACTTGAGCAATTTACAATTGATACCAGCAGACAAACCCTAATCACCAGGTATAACTGTCTCCATTTCTCCATCAAAGCAGCACTGAGTTCCGTGAGAGATCAAGAATGAGAATGTGCTGCTCTGGACCTCAATCGCATCTCCAATTCGCCACACAAGTGTTCGAAGGTCAGGACTCTTTGCAGCCCAGGGCAGTCGTTTAATACCCATCTCTTCATACCATTCCATAACTGCAGCTTTGTGACATGGGGCATTGTTGTCTTGATAGTAACACGGGCCTTCCATAAAAACTCCACTATGTAGACAGCACCTGATTATTCAGAATATCAAGGTACTGAGCTGCCTTCATGGAACCATGAACAACGACCAGTGGTCAACTCCAAATCAGCTGAATGTATCCCACGCCGTTACTCCTCTACCACCATCAAACTTCACTGTGGGTAAAAGATGCTGTGGTAACAAGCGGTTCACCAGGTTGCCTCCACATCCTGCGATCAGCCTAGAAACAGGTGAACCTTAATTCATCGCTCCAGAGTTCAGTTTTCCACTGGTCAATTGTCTAGTTCACACGCCCTTGGCACCAGGGCAGGTGAAGCGCCTTTTCGTTTTTGTGATGTTTTGCTTGTGTGCTGCTGTTCTTTCTTGGAAACCAAGTAAATGAAGTTCTTTTCGTGCACTATTAGTGCTGACCATGGTGTTATTGGCGTTCTGGAATTCATCACGGATGGCATGTGCCGATAGCGGGTTTATGCGTGCCACCCATTTTAACACTTTCATTGCCAAGCTGAAAATTGGAATTTCGTGTGGTGGCCAAATTTTTTTTATTTTTTTATTTAGTTAGCGACTTCCATGCGATATCGCGTGATTGGCAATGAACATGTTGACACTCTCTCCTATCCCTGTCAGTCATTTTCGGGGACCGCTCTGGGTGTTCCTCCACTAGTGATACCAGAATGTCTCTGTTTTTTAATCACATCGCCAACCATTTATTCTGGATGCTCTAGTTGAGAAGCAATGGTACGTATGGAAAGGCCACCAATGTGACAACCCACGATGACACCTCTCTCGAAGCACTGAGTTCAGCTATTCACTAGTATTCAACTGCTATGATGAAATACTACTTCCTACTATCCGTACACCAGTTTTTGTTATTAATGAACTTGGAATGTTCATAACTTCAAATAACATGAGTTTTCGAACATTTATTGGTAGATAGTGTATACCTGGGATGACGAACCTATGACACGCATGTCAACGGTGACACGCCACGACATTTTAGGCGACATATCTGCATTCACCAACAACTATTTTCTCTGTGTTTGAATTCAGTTCATCTTTTGCATTCGTGTAATCAAGAACATTGAATTATTTTGTGCCAGTTCAAACCAAACAGTTATTATCAATAAGCAATTGCTTAATACAATAAATAATAATCAAATATTCATTTGATTTTATTATGTAATTATTAATTAAAATAAATATTTCTCATTTCTTGTGAAATTCGTAATTTGTAATTAAAAGTGTTTATTTCTTTAAGATTCTTTCTCTGTTATGGAGGAACGTCAAATTAAAAAAATCTCGATTGAGTGATAAAAGAAGTGGTCGAAGCTTTAAATATGCATGGACCGAGAAGTACAGCGTTTTTGACAGAAATGGCAAATCATTTTGCCATGAAACAGTAGTATGCAGAACGTGGAATGTAAAAAGACATTTTGAAACAAATCAGTGACTTTTTGGAAAAACAGTGAGGAAGAAAGGGAGGAATACATTTCTCAGCAGCTACATTGCAAAGAATGGCAATCAAGAGGCTCTACGAATTACATCAAAAAGTTTCAGCATTGCTCATTTTATAGCTCAGCATGGAAAGGCCCTCAGTGATGAGAATTTATTAAAGGAACTCTTCTGAAATATGCATCTTTTTTTTGTTTCAATATATGCAAAATAAAGATACTAATATTAAGCGTGTTTTCGATTTACCAGTCAGCAGAAATACCATTAAAGACAGAGACAGAATGGTGACAATGATGTCCGACGTACAACGGCAATTAAAAGGAGACTTAAATACAGTAATAAATATTTTTCAATTTATTTTGACGAAACTACTGATATCACCTCATCGGCTCGGTTGGCGTCATTGCTAGGTTTTCAGATGGTCCCACAATGAAAGAAAAGCTGGTAAAGCTAGAAACAGTGCTAATAAGTACATCAGGGAACTAAGTATGCAACAATGTTCTAAAAATGCTCCGTGACCTAAGCATTGATATATCCAAACTTGTGTCTGTGATGACAGATGGGTATCTAATATGGTGGGAAAAAAGGTCGGATTTGTGAAACTGTTTACGGAAACGTTTGACATCGAGTTGCCCGTTTAATTACATTATCCAGCAGGACGTGTTATGTGCCAAGGCAAAATTCACAGAACTACATGATGTAATGACAGTTGTAACAAAACTAGTGAATTTAATAGCTGCTCGATCCCTTCACAAGCGAGAATTTTCTGCAATATTGCAGGAAATTGAAACAACCTACAGCAGACTGCTGATGCACAACAATGTGAGGTGGTTGAGCCGAGGAAAAATCTTCGAAAGATTTGTGGTGTGCTATGAAGAAATTAAGTTACATGTTGAAAATAAAAATTTAGAACATTTTCACTCATCTCAGTGATTGTACATGGGTCAGTACACTGATATTTTTTACAGACCTCTCGGTGAACTCAAAGTTACAAAGTTTTTGAGCATTGTTTCCGCTATTCTGTTCCAAGCATTCGAAATTATTGACGTTATATTTGGATACATAAAAGCCTTTGAAACTAAACTTCAAATTTTCAAATGAGATCTGGGGACTAAAATTTATAAATATTTTCCTCGACTAAAAAAACATTTCGACGAGGTCAGCCCGGATGTGCAAAATGAAATGGAGCCCTTAAAGTAGCAACACATTTTAAACTCAATAAATGATCAGTTTGGCAGAAAATTTAATCAATATAGACGTTTATAACAAATAATTAAAATAATTAAGTATCTGGATGTAGTAGTAGTATACACTACTATGAAATTAAATGATTTCCAATGGCTACAAATTGAAGGATTAGAGTTACAGTTAGCAGAGTATCAGGCCAGCATCTGGACTCAAGTGCTGTCGACCTGAGATCTCAACTTGAGGATCTGGAAAGAAATCACCTACAGAATGAAGAGTGCCACTGCTAACAAGAAATTTTGAATGCTTGGAACAGAATACCGGAAACGTTTAGCACCCTTAAGACTCTAGCAATAGCTTTACTCACAATTTTTCTCTCTACATACTCTTGCGAAACCTTATTCTCGGCGTTGAACAACATTAAAACCGACAAAAGAAACCAACTGACAGATGATATTAGAGCTGTTTGCTTGCTTGGGTTGAAATGCACAATTTACCTTCAATTTCAGACTTATCCATTAAGACTCCGCAACAAAGTCATTAATTGATGTTAATCAAATTAATTGCAATGTGTTCCATGTTTTTTTCCAGTTCAATTCAAAATTACTGTTAAAAATAGGGTAATTTTAGTGATATTTTAAGCCCAATTATCAATGTGCATATCGTTTTCTCTATTGTAAATCACTGATTTTTCTTTTGTACGAAACTGTATAATGAAACTTTTAATAATGAATCTGTTTTTTCATTATTATTATTTTCCATGTGTCTGAGTTTGTTTTTCTCGTATTTCATTTTTGTAATTAGTGTCATCAGTTTCACAATATATAATGTGTAACACTACACATGGACTGTATTTTTGTTTTAAATAAACGAATATGTAAAGAATTGTTCCTCTTTTGTTTGGGGGATGGGGACGGTCACACCAGCAGAGTGAACGTCGGCATTTTCCGAATTTTCGACACGCCAAGCCTAAAAGGTTCGTCATGACTAGTATACGGTATATCATAATTAATGACTAAACGATCTTGAAGAAATTTCTTCCACTTCGCAATGATTGCGATTATTACGTTTTGTTATCGCAGCTTTTTTAACTAAAAAATGAAATATATTTTACTATATGATGTAATATAACGCAATACATTTATTTATTCTTTATATAATAATTCCTATTATACTAAGAAAAGAGCTGCTCAAGATATTTTCTAATTAATAGCGATTTGATCCCGAGTTCGTATACAAAATTCCCACAAGTTTCAAGCATGAAACTTAGGTATTTTGAGCATCTGGATTGTCCGATAAGAGCATATTTGGGTGACCGATTTAGAGATTCGGGTGTTTAGAGAATGTTCTTTTCTTTTTGTGGGAGGGAGAGAAGGGCTTGAAATAGGAAGAATCTTTGCCCAATTTATTAGTGCGAATGTGAACTTTCCCCTGGAGTGGTACAAAAAAACTAGCGAGGTTAACTACTTTTGCTGGAATTGCAATAAATTTTCATACTGTTATTTTGTGTCACTCTACGTCTATTCCTCCTCAATTATGAGCAAATTGCACTTTGACATTTGCTCCTTTGGAAGTGCACAGAAGAGTTCATTATGTCTAAAAATTCCAATAGATTTAAACTCAAACGTTGAAAAAAAAAAAAAAAAAGAATCAGCTAACGCCTTTTTATTCCCGTATACGGGAGTAGGCGAGGCCATTTAGCCCTATCTAACTTTTGGAGACTGAGTGGGCAGGTCAATCTCCACTGGTACACAATCAGAGACAGATGGCCCAAGGCTATCACTAATTAAGCGGTACGCAGTGAAGAGAGACGGCTCAAATGTGCCGCCATCTCGTGGTCCCTAACCCTAACACAATATATTTAATGTCTGAAATAATGTGGGCTCTACGGTCGATTTTCTTGAGTTTACAGGACGAAAAACCCGAGTTTCCGGGAGGAAAAACCTGCTTGCCCGTGCCAGAGATCGACTAACTCGGGAACCGGTCCAAAAAAGGCTTAGAAAAATTTCCTCTAGTCGCCGACTAGACTCGAAACCAAGTCTTCCTTCGTGCGGCCTAGCGCGGCGGTGTGCAAACGCCACATCCGCTGAGCTACACAAATGAAAGCATAATAAATGACTTGTTCAGAATCCCGTAAATAATTCTCCAGTTACGTGTAGAATGCGGGAAATTAAAAATAGAGTACCAAAGGGTTATAAAAAATCACCTAACACCTTTTATTCCCTTATAGAGTAGGCGAGGCCTTTTAACCCTATCTGGCTTTTGTAGACTGAGTGGGCGGTTCAATCTCCACTGGTAACCTATCAGAGATAGCTTGCCCAAGACTATCACTAATTATAAGCGGCAACTCTTTGAAGATGAACCACAGGTGTCCTCTCTCGTTGTTTATTTTGTTTCATGTGATGGCTACCTCTCTTCAAATCTTACCAATGCCAGATCACACTAACTTGAAATAAACTTTGTGCATTGTGTTGCTAATGGCAGCAACACCCGATTCATTTTTCCCCATTAGACAAGCCATGTAATGGTTAAAAATGTTCAACGCCTCATAATATTTCATAACTGATCCTTTGAACCTTAATCTCGGTGCTATTCTCGAATGGGGCGCAGACCGTCTTTGTAAATTTCACTTCTACCAAAACAGCCATATCTTCTTTCTCGCAAGCAAGGTCATCTTGCTTGCGAGAAAGCACACTCAGGATTTAATCTTGGGGGGGGGGGGGAAAGCCCTCAATATTTAACTAACTGAGTATCTGCAGTGATCGCTAATACATGATGCCCATGATCTCCTTTGGCCCGGCTCAGACAAATGAAGTAGTTCTCGGTCCGACGGAGCAATACTTCGTTCGGCTCGCATTCAACAGTGGCCGTGATTCCCGAGAGCTATAGGGTATTCCCACCTTATGTGACCGCTAATTCATAAGTAGTATAGAAATAGAAGACACGACACAACATAAATAAAATATTTAATTTTATTTAGGAAAAGATTTTTGGAAAATTTTCTAGTGTTTTTTCCTTTTTCTTTTTTTGGGAAGGAGGGCCCCTCCCCCCCCCCTCGGGTGCGACACTGAAGGTCATTCTTCACTTTCCGTTATCTTTGATTTGGGTTAGATGTTTTAAATTTTGACCATAGCAACTAAAGTTATGAAACCTTAGTATTATATTCGTATTGTTAACTGCGTGTGTTTCTTCTTGCCAGTGTGCCTGTTTTGGTGGGATTGTTTTCTGGGAGGAAAACCCTTCCACTCCCGTATGCGTTCAGTTCACTCACCTTATCTTTGATAATACGTGGATCTCTAAGATCAAATTTGTCTTCTCGTGCTGACATTCGCCTCCAACCATTACTGATATCAAACACATCAGATCTACGCCTGTGAGCATGGCTTCAAAACATTTTGATTCTGAACGTGTACAGCTACGAATCTCACTAACGGCCTCAGTCGTAGCTGCTTTGGCTGTCCAAAATTAAAACCTAATACAAATCCGCTCAACATTACAATACCATTCTCACATCTGGAGTGCAGCGCAAAAACCTTCCTTAAAAACCCACTTATAAAAGCCTGAAATGACTGCAAAAATTATCATGTTTAGTCTGTAAAGTTATGATGCTACGAGAAAAGAATAATCTGGTACAAATAACCCTTCTCTCAGAAACTCATACAGTCACTTTCTGCCAGTTATGTTTCAGTTTTGTGTCTTTGCTATAGGTATTTTAATGAAGCTATTCTGCTGAGCTAGTTTCCGTAGTTCGTTCACTTTCCTCTAAGACTGTAAAGACTCCAAAAGGGATCGCTTCACATTCATTCACACTTCATTTGCAAACGAAACTCACACTACATGACTCATCATCATTCTCTTTCATTTCATCTTTAGAATGAAACTGCTGTACTTTAGGGTGACATTCTCACACTCTTTATTTTAAGGGCTATGTCCTCTATCTGTTGGAGAAAAACATCATTAGGTACTTACTCAAAACTTCTAATGCACGGAATTAATACAAAAATTCTTTTATAATTATTTCATTTCCTTTTTTTATCATTAATGTATACATTGTTTATTCTTTTTTTTTTTTCATTTTTTTATGCTTTCTGTTCAGAGAGGGCATTCAGAAAATTTCATGCAGATAGAGCAGTTTTTTCTTGTCTCCTACACTGGCCAGACAACTCATGAAATTAACAGACAACAATATTGACTCTTAAAAAAAATAATAATAATAAATAGAAAATTCGATACAAAATTGTTCAACCAGAAAAGTTGAGATGCATGCAAACAGATGAAAGGAACCCAAAATAATCAGGAAAACAAACTAGAATGAGATTCAGAGACTGATTGGACTGTTAGCCGATTGGACAGTTTCTTCAATCTTTGAATTCTGACCCGCAGGATGAGCATTCATGTCCCACTGTCGTTTGGATGTTTCTGAAAGTCATTAGGTGTTAGATGATTTTCGTCGATTATGTGAGGCATCACATTGCTTAAAAAAACTTCGACCCGTTCCAATTTTAAACAAACAATGTATAACATAAAAACGTAACAATCGCTATAAAAAATCACAAAAGCATCAACAATAACAATATTCTCAGAGTCTTATCAATAATTACCACTATCAGATATGGACAATGTTTAAACTGTCGTATCAAGAATAAAAACATCATATCTGCATAAAATTGTTATTCGAGATACACCATACAGACTGAGGCTTAGATGCAGGAACACACTCACGAAGAAACATATCGACAAATAAACACACTGCAGATAATAGCAGCGGCCATTAGTAGGATAATCACCAAAACAAATTTCGTAAGAAACTATTAAGCTCAGGCGAAAGAGCTTTTCACATATCTTAATACGTAGATATAATTTTTTGATAATATTTATTTATAGATTCATATCATCGCAACTGTAAACTTTGGTTCCTATCAAAGTGGTTGTCGAGGCCTTATTTTACTAACACATCTGATGATGCGTGACTGTGATCGAAAACATAACTACGCATGTCTGTATTGATAACACAAACTGTCATTAAACAGCCGTGTAGTTTACAACCTAGTAGATCATTTCTACATAACTTTGAAGTTGAAAACAAAGCTTAAACTCCTGCAATATAATTGAAAGAAGCAATACGAAAAAAATTTATCAGCCAAAGAACTCTCTCTATATATATACAGAGAGAGAGAGAGAGAGAGAGAGAGAGAGAGAGAGAGAAAAGGATTAAAACTAAGTATAAAATTTCTTGGTATCTTTAACGTATATTACAACAAAGGTAAAAAACTTTCTATATCTCTCATCCAGAGATTTTTATTAAGAAGATCAAACACCTTTTGTCTACTTGTATACGAGATATATATGACTTCTGCATTACTTCAACCTTGGTATCTCTCCAGGGCCAGGCTCCCACTAATGTGCTTTTGCGCAGAAGTGATTGCATTCCCTGGCGTGATATGAGCTTTGCTCTCTTAGGTTTCTTCCGAAACCAGTTCCCGGTGAGCGGACCCTGGATTTCGGGGGATTTGCCATAGAGAGAGAGTATTTTGAGTCTCTGGGGTGTTTTCCGGCGTGGCCCGTGAGGGGCCTTGTCGGTGAATGCTTTTCCCTGGAATATGAGCGGTTCCGGTTGGTGGTGGTAGGTGAGCCTGTCACTGAGTGGAGCCAACGCTGAGTTGGACGATCTCTCAGTCACTTGTAAGGAGTGAGCTGGGAGAGCGCCTAATTTTTAAAGACCGCTTTACTTATGCATTATGCAGAAGCGGTTGTAGCAATACTGAAGCCAATGAAGTTTTAACTGAGGCTTGTCGTTGCTGCTGCACCTGTGGAGGGGAGTTAACGGATGGCAATGCCTACGAAGTTAACTAAGGCTCGGCTATTGCTGTTATCCCTCAGATGACATATGAGTCATTCTACTCAGTTGTGGGGTGAGCCTGCCACTGGGTAGAGCCAATGCTGAGAGTTCTTCTCGGTGCCCCTTCATGTCAGGCACCTGTTCGTGGTGGAGGGGACCTCCCAGTGATGGTACTGGCCCTTTTCATTTCCTGTTTTTCTTTGCTTATCTTCCCGTATTCTTTGCTCTACTTCTCCTGAGCCTTTTTCACTATCCATTTTTCCAGACCATCATCACCAGGCTCCAACGCCCTGCCGTGGTGCAGTGCGACCCGTAGACATCCGGAAAGGGGGATCCTGGTAGTCGTGCATTGCTTTGTCTTCTGCTTCGGCAAGACGGGCGGTTCTGGATGGTCCAGCTAGGATCAATCGGCTAGTGGGCTTTCCTGCAAGGGTCAACGGTGTTGCAGTATGTTGCAGTATGTCTCTCACCCCATGATCCGGGGTTGGGATCCTAGGCTTGCCGGTATAGTGTCTGGGTAGCCCTGGCGTTCCACTCCTGATCTCAGTCATTGCTTACCAGGCAGTGGGCGTCCATGTGTGGCTCCATGGTGGTGGGGAGCTCTGGCGCCGAACCAAAAACTTCTTGTGCATGCCTTCATCTTCAAATGTTTCAGGGGACCATAACAAACGTCCCAACCAAGTATTGACCAAGATACAGCATGTGAAAACAGAAATAAGAAACAAAAGACATACGATGCTTACATAAATGTACAATCATTTTTAATCATGCATGCTACCGGTGAAAAACCAATAGGGGAAAATGTCACCCTTCTTTATTCAAAAAGATTTAGGACTAGCAGGACTTCCCAAAACTGTTAAGAAATTGCGTTCTGGTGATGTCCTTGTGGAAACATTGTGTCAGCAACATTCTGAGAAACTACAGAGAGAGAGAAACAACGATGAGTGGAATAGAAATTACACTAACACCTCGTAAAACACTAAACCCCTGTAGAGGAGTGATATCAAAATGGGATCTCCTTGATGTTCCTGATGAGGAGATATGTTCAGAACATAAAGATCAAGGAGTGACAGGTGTGAGGCACGTAGGGATGGTTGCCTAGTTCCAACCAAGAACATCATCCTTACTTTTGATACACCTAAGCCTCCAACATCTGTAAAAGCAGGGTATCTCAGCTGTCCTGTTAGAATGTACATCCCTAACTCACTGAGATGCTTTAAATGTCAGAGATATGGACATTCCCAAACTGCTTGTCATGGTTCTACTATCTGTGATCGATGTAGTAGTAATAACAAATCTTGCTGTGCAAAAAAAGCTAAATGTGTCAACTGTCAGGGAGATCAGCAAGCTTACTCTCGTGCAGGTCAGAAATGGAAAGATGAAAAAGAAATACAAAGAATGAAAACAGAGCAAAAATAACATATCAGGATGCAAAAAGAAAGCTAGCCACTCTCACACCTGCTCTGAGATTCTCTTATTCTGGGAAAGGTAACAATAAACTTGTATGTCTGTTCCATCATCTGAAAATTTCACCATACCTGCACCTTATGATCAAAAGTACTTCTCTGTTGAGAGCATCAATCACATGACCTATGGCCTTACTCCACAGACAACTCCAAAAATGATCTCACTCGATGAAAACCCACTTGTCAAAAAAATTATGGCAAAGATATCACTTAAAGATAAACCACCAGATACTCCCACAGAAAAAATGGATACTTCAGTACCCAGTGAAAGTAAACTAAATTACCAACTGACATTAACACATCAGACGTAACTACTAGAGGAAGAGATGGACACTGGCCGTCCATACTTCCCCAAAACAATTGATAAATATCAATATGACAAAGGTAAGCCCTCAACCTCCCGAAAACTAGATATTCTGGCGTGGATTTCGCCAGAATATCGATGATATCAAGATTTTTTGCAGAAGCACAAACCCTTCTGCTTCTGTCTACAGGAAACTTAAGACCCAATGAGGACCCTACCTTTAGGAATTTCACTGCTGTATGCAAGGATGGAACTGGAGGTGGTCCTGCTCATGGAGGAGTAGCTATCCTTGTGGGCAGTCATATTCCTTTCCATCAGGTACAACTTAATACTTCTCTGGAAGCAGTAGCGATTCGCTTCTCCGTGGGATTTCTTATTACAGTATGTTCAATTTATTTACCATCAAGTGCTGAGTTAATGAAATTGATTTTGATAACCTTATCTCGCAACTGCCTGTACTCATACTTTTGATGGGTGAGTTTAATGGTCACAAAACTCTATGAGGTAGTGCCAACACTAATAGATAAGGTCGAATCATTGAAAGAATTCTTGATAAAAATAACCTCTCCCTTTTAAATAATGAACTCAATACTTTCATCCATATGCCTACCCATTCATATTCTGCAATTGATCTTACAATCTACTCCCCTTCCATTCTTCCACTGTTCACATGGGACGTTGAAGAGAACATATGTGGAAGTGATCACTTTCCTGTTCTCTGCACAATGTCTTCACAGGAACCATGTTCACCAACACGGATAAATTTACGGAAAATTGACCAGGCTGACTGGAACACTTGCTCTCATCTTGCAAAATTTAATACTGATGCCATAGGTCAAATGCCTATCAATGAAGCGGTAAAATATATAACAGAGTGCATCAGAATGTCAGACAGCCAATAAAGATCAACAGAGAGTATGGGAAATATTTCGTACATATTCCACCACATCAAACCTTATAGTTTCCAAGCGTGATCTTGCTATGTGAGGCGTCAGACTCAATTAATCAAATGAGTAGTGCAAAAATTGTATGGGATAAAATCCGGAAAATGAAAGGCAGATATAGAACACATTGTTTGCCTACCTTAGACCATAATGAAAGTGTTATTACTGATCCCAAAGCCATTGCAGACACTATGGGAGAAAATGTTGCCAGAATCTCAGCAACAGCTTCATATCCTCCTGAATTTGTAATTCTGAAAGAACAGCAAGAGAAACAAAGGCTAAATTTTTCTACCAATGTTCTTGAGCCATAGAATCAGCCATTTGTTAAGAAGGAACTAAAAAGACTCTCCTACTATCTCGCCCTTAGTGCAGTAGGGCCTGATGACTTCCATTATGAAATGATAAAATATCTACCATCATCTTCTATGGATCTCCTTCTCCTACTATACAATAGAATACTTGTAGAGGAAGAGTTTCCAAATTCTTGGCATAAGTCAATTGTCATTGCTATCCTAAAACCAGGAAAAGATTTAACACAAGTAAATAATTATCGACCCATTGCTCTGACCAGCTGTCTTTGTAAGATACTAGCGAAAATGATTAATGCCAGACTTCTCTGGTATTTAGAAAGCAATAATCTTCTCTCCAATACACAATGTGGGTTCCGTAGACAGCGCTCAACTTTAGACCATTTGGTTCGTTTAGAAACTTGTATAAAAGATGCATTTCAAGCAAGAACACCTTGTTTCAGTTTTTTTTTTTGACATGGAAAAAGCTTATGACACAGCCTGGAGATATGGCATATTAAAAAACCTCTATAACCTGAGTCTTAAAGGACACCTTCCTGTATTTATTAAAAACTTTCTTTCCTGGAATTTTCCAAGTCAGAGTGGGGAATACGTTAATATGGATCATATCATATTATGGATCATATCATATTATGGATCATAACATCAAGAACAGGGTGTTCCCCATGGCTCTGTCTTAAGTGTGACACTTTTTGCTGTTAAAATTAACTCAATCACCGAACAGCTTCCTCCCACTGTAGACAATGCTCTATATGTTGATGACTTCACAATTTACTGCCACTCCCGTAATATAAGGATAATTGAACAACAACTTCAGCAAGCAATTGATCATGTTTCTCTGTGGGCTCGTAGTAATGGATTTAGGTTTTTAACAGAAAAACGTGTCTATGTTTTCTGTTAAAAACGTTTTCTGCCGAAAACGCACTCTTCACCCAGATCCTGAAATAAGAATGGGACGCACTATTATTCCAGTAGCTACAGAAGCCAAATTCTTAGGATTGATCTTTGACAGTAAACTTACATTTCTAGCACACATTCGTCAACCAAGAGAAAAGTACAAGAGAACGTTGAACCTTCTTCGCACTCTATCCTCTACTGAGTGGGGTGCTGACCGAGCTTCATTGCTCCATCTTCATAATGCACTTATACTTTCAAAGGTCGATTATGGGTCTCAAGTCTATGGTTCAGCAACACAGAGTAATCCGCGTATCCGTATCCGTATACCGTATGTACCCGTATCCGTATACCCTGATGATGGATGGAATCCAACCATCATCAGGGTATACGGATAGCTACTAGTGCCTTTCGCACATCACCCACTCAGAGTCTTTGTGTTGAAGCAAATGAACCAGCTCTATCACTTCGACGGAAACAGTTGTCTCTTAATTACCTGCCCTAAAGATAAAGTCTCTCCCAGATCATCCTACATGAACTACTCTCTTTTCTCTGCTGGGAAGCTCAATACCACACACTTCAAACTGCCATACGTCCTTTTGGTATGCGTACTAAAGATATTATGCAAGCGCTTGATATAAATGTTGACAACATTGCCTATGCTAAACATAACAGCATTCCTCCATGGCAGGTTTGCACACCATCCTGCAACCTCTCACTTTGTCAGCTACAGAAATCTCATACTCCATCATCTGTCTACCTCCAATCGTTTAATGCACACAGAGCAGTATACTCTGATTTCCTGCCTATCTGTACTGCTGGTTCAAGAACTAATACCTCTGTTAGCTGTGCTGCTGTGTTTCCTTATTATTATTATTATCTCCAACCAGATCCCACCTGATTGCAGTAATTATACAGCAGAGTTACATGCCATTCAGCTTGCACTTGTTCATATAAAAGAAAACTGCTACCAAAAGTGTATAATTTATACAGACTCAGTGAGCTCTTTACAGGCTATCTTTACAGGCTGTTCTTTGCATTATGGGATATATACTAAGGTAAGTGATATGAAGTCATTAGCCTCTATATACAAGTAGCTCACACGTGAATATATTTCACGCACAAAACTTTGTTTTGCTTACTTGGAATAAGGATTAAAACCAAGTATAAAATTTCTTGGTATCTTTAATATATATATATATATATATATATATATATATATATATTAAAGTTATATATATATATTTAAAATATATATATATATATATATACTTACATGCCTATGTAACAACATAGGCATGTAAGTATAGGAAAGTATATGTAACCACAGTAAGAGATTAACAACAATAACTAATAATAAAATAAAACAATTATAACAACCTACTGTAATAAAAGTTATCAGAATGTGATGGAATCTTAGCAACCTCAGCATGCTTGATTATTATTATTTCATGAAGTCGAGAACTTTCGCCTTTTTCACTTATATATATATATATATATATATATATATACAGGCCTCAGTTGACCTGTTTTACTGTTTGCCCCCCAGGGGCGATTCTAAAACGGTCGTTGATTTTTCACTTTAGAAAAATGAAAAATCCTAAAAAGGGAACATGTAACAAAAACAAAAACATGAAGTACAGAGAAAACAAAACTATAGATAGGACTGGAAACCGAAAAAGAAAGGTGTATATATATATATATATACGCAGTTCAGTAATACAGAGCTTATAAGTATTTTACCAGAACAAGTTACCCTAAGGTGCTTTAACCTTATTAAATAAAAATCTCAGGAGGAGATATAAATGTAGAAAGTATTTTACCTTGGGTATAATAAATGTTAAAGATACCAAGCTATTTTAAACCTGGTTTTACTCCATTTCCCAAATAAGCAAACAGACAAACAAGTCAAGTTTGCGCCTGCAAGTGTTGCAAGTCTAGCTGACCCTGCACGTAGTGCAAGACCAAGGCAACTCATGGTAAAAGTAGAATAAGCTCTGATCACTAATCTTAATATTTACCCATAATACAAAGCACATCTCCTGGAGGAGATGTATGATGCTTTGTATTAAAGGCAAGGGTGCACTACCCTACTCTTCCACTACTCCTCAAGGAGATAGGTTTTGCATTATGGGTAAATATTAAGATTAGTGATCAGAGCTTATTCTACTTTTACTATGAGTTGCCTTGGTCTTGCACTACGTGCAGGATCAGCTAAACTTGCAAGCATAAACTTGACTTGTTTGTCTGTTTGCTTACTTGGGAAATGGAGTAAAACCAGGTTTAAAATAGCTTGGTATCTTTAACATTTATTATACCCAAGGTAAAATACTTTCTACATTTATATCTCCTCCTGCACGTATTGGAAGTCTTGCTGACCCTCAAAGTAGTGCAAGTCAAGGCAACTCATGGTAAAAGTAGAATAAGCTCTGATCACTATTCTTAATATTTACCCTTAATGCACAGCCCATCTCCTAGAGGAGATGTATGATGCTTTGTATTAAAGGCAAGGGGCCACTACCCAGACCGGTTTCGACTTTTATTGAGGTCTCATCAGTGGGAACCAGGCCAGAAATACCAAGATTTAGTAATACAGAGCTTATAAGTATTTTACCAGAACAAGTTACCATAAGGTGTTTTAAACTTATTGAGGGTCAGCTAGACTTCCAATGCGTGCAGGCGCAAACTTGACTTGTTTGTCTGTTCGCTTACTTGTGGAAATGGAGTAAAACCAAGTTTAAAATAGCTTGGTATTTTTAACATTTATTATACCCAAGGCAAAATACTTTCTACATTTATATCTCCTCCTGAGATTTTTAATTTAATAAGGTTAAAACACCTTATGGTAACTTGTTCTGGTAAAATACTTATAAGCTCTGTATTACTAAAATCTTGGTATATTAAAAAGTGATATATTTACTTAAATAAAGAGCCAATAGGCTACATTTCAGCGATGTAACATTATTTAAATTAAGGGGATATTAAATCCCACATTGTTTCGGAGCCGAATGGGAGGCTCAAGGATTGGAGTCGAAGGGTTTCATGCCGAATATAGTAAACTATGGGGGTATCGGCGGATACTGGCGTACGCTGGGGCATGTAGTGCAGGCTAGGGCAGCTCATGGCAAAGGTGGATGGGGCTCTGATCGCTATTCTTAGTATTTCCCATAATGTGAGGGCGCATCTCCTAGGAGATGTGTGATGTTATATATTGTGGTGGAGGGTCGCTGCCCAGACCGGTTTCGGCCTTTATTGGGGTCTCATCGGTGGGTACGTGGACCAGATTAATACTGAGAGTATGGCGAAAAGAACTTATATACTCTGCTATATGAGTTGTCAAACAGGTGTACCCATTAAATTACTTAAATAAAGAGCTATAATGTTACATTGCCGAAATATGCTTTATTTCAGCGATATAACACTATAGCAGAGTATATAAGTTCTTTTCGCTATGCTCTCGGTATTAATTTGGTCTGCCTACTCACTGGTGAGACCTCAATGGGGGTCGGGGCCGGTCTGGGTAGTGATCTTCCACCATGGTGTATAACATCATGCATCTCCTGGGAGATGTGTTTTTGCATTATGGGAGGTGCTAAGAATGGTGATCGGAGCTTTACCCGCCTTTGCTATGAGTTGCCCTAGTTTGTGCTGCATGCTTTGGCTTACGCTGGTGTCCGCCAATACTTTTATAGTTTACTGTATTCGGCATGAAGCTCTTTGATTCCGATCTTTGAGTTTCTTGTTCGGTTTTGAAGCAATGTGGGATTTAATATCTCATTAATTTCAATAGTGATATAATTTATTATTATTGCTATATACACCTGAGATATATATACATTGATAGGTGTTTCATTCAAGCTACTATAGTATTAAAAAAAATTAAAAACACCAAGACTTGGTTTCTGGAGATAACTAGATTTTAACGTTTCATGCTTTAAGGGCTCTTTTTCACGACATAGCTGCCCACATTTTGCATCTTTTCATATTCATGAATTTGATTATTGATTATTATTAAACTTCATTACAACATTATATTAACACACACTTAAAATTAAAGGAAAAAAAATAAATGACCATCAGTACAAAATAGCTATCATAATTAATTACTAAAAGAAAAAGCCATAAGGCTTCATTTTGGTGATGTAAAATTACATAGGCAAAGTGGATACTAGATCCAACATTATTTCAAATCCAAATGTTTGTAGAAACTGAAAGTTTTGCAAGTTGACCTGAGAGCTTATGAGAATACAATCCTTGGCATCCCCGGGGTGCCGTGGCTTTCATTACTTGAAAGACGTGGGTCTTGGCCGGGTGTCCATATATTTGCCGTTTATTAGTGCATATTTTGAGGTTTCACTGGCCTGACATATGTTTTGAACTGGTTTGTTTTCTTCATAGACCAGGAAAAAAACTTAAGACAGCAAAAATTCTCATTTTTGCTGTTTTAAGTTTTTTAAAATGCACTAATAAAGGGCAAATATATGGACTCTTGAGCAACACCCACGTCTTTTGAGTAGTGCGAGCTGGGGCAACTTGGGGATGCTGAGAATTGTATTCTCATAAGCTCCTTTGTCACCTTACAAAACTTTCATAGCTATCATAATTAGCTTGTATACTTGGAGCTAATATATGCTTTGATCCACGTTTTATCTAAGTATAAGACGACATCATAAGACAAGCAGATATCTTGCTAAAAATATTGTTTGCTCATGCTTGAATAAAATGTGTGCAAAAACAGTAATATGGCTTCTTGTCAAGTATAATGTACTT
The DNA here is from genome assembly GCF_054136105.1 of Typopeltis vanoorti. Classification (NCBI taxonomy): domain Eukaryota; kingdom Metazoa; phylum Arthropoda; class Arachnida; order Uropygi; family Thelyphonidae; genus Typopeltis; species Typopeltis vanoorti. The sequence continues at coordinate 96,390,417 of NC_143555.1, read as the reverse complement.
TTTTCTTTCTTCTAGATCCAACATTATTTCAAATCCAAATGTTTGAAAAAAACTATGAAAATTTTCTAAGTTGACCTGAGAGCTTATGAGAATACAATCCTTGGCATCCCCGATGAGTCTAAGGACTCCTGGAGTCGCCCGAAATAATAATAATAATCCCCAAGTTGCCATAGCTTTCACTACTTAAAAGACATGGGTGCTGCCCAAATGTCCATATATTTGCCTTTTATTAGTATTGAATAAAATGTGTACAAAACCAGTAATGTGACTTCTTGTCAAGTATAATGTACTTCCTTCTTTGTCTTCTTTAGCCTCTTTCCATCCAGTGCTGGATATAGCCCCTTCCCTTAATTTTGTAATTATTTCCTTAGCATTATCCATCAGGTTATATCAAACCTCGGTAGATCCCCTCTATCTTGTCTGTGGGGGGACCTTTCCTTCTCTTATTATCTAGTCAGTACTTACTTTATCTATCTTTCATCTATTAATCTGCTAATATGGCTAGCCTGTCTCCATAAGCTGTATAACTGAGAGGAGACCTCCACGTAGCCTTTAAAGGAATGTGGAGAACCGACCAGGGCTTCTAACCTAATGTCCAATCCTCACCTTCTCGTGGTGCACCCTGTTGGGTATCTATCTGGATACTGAACGAACGAGGATGGGCTGGCAATTTCGGATTTAGCCGACCAAATTGTATTCTTATTGGTTAAACCAAAATAAAAAATGATGGTACAACATGACAAAATTTCATGCCGGCTGGAATCGCCCGTTTAAACAAGGCACCCGTTGTTTTCGCCAGGGAACCAGGGTAAACAGTGAAAAGTCAGCTACTGGAACAAATCTGAAAACACATCCCAACTCAACATCACCAGAGTTAAAGATCGGTACTATCAACATAAGAAGCCTGAATGGCAAAGAAATGGAGCTAGCTGAGGAATTAGATAAGTACCAGATCGGCATAATAGGGGTGACTGAAACAAAAAAGACAAAAACTGGTGAGATATTTCTGAGCAGTAAATACAAAATGTTATATTCAGGCAATGACAATCAAGGAAAAGAAGGAGTAGCCATAGTATTCAACAGAAAATACAAGGCTAATCTTCTTGAATGGCAGTCAGTCTCAAGTAGAGTAATGTGGGCAAATATGAGAATGGGGAACTGGACAATGAGACTTATTTGTGCCTATGGTCCCACAGAAGGTTCCACTAAGGTAGAAGTGGAGGAATTTTTCGAGGCTTTAGAAAAAGCAACTGACACAATGAAAAAGTAAAAGTTGGTCTTTGTTGGGGATCTAAATAGTAGAGAAGGAAATGATTGTCAGACATACAAAAATATTTTGGGAAAATTTGGAGAAAAGAGCAAAGCTAATAATAATGGCAAATATCTGTTGAATTTCTGCTCAGGGAAATGGACTGGTTATTACTAACACCATGTTCCAACATAAAAATATGCACAAATTCACATGGAGAGAAGAGGCAAGGAATAAGAAAAGTCTCATTGACTATGTTATTGTTGATAGTGATGTTTTCTCCCTGATACAGGACACCAGAGTATACAGAGGATTTGAAATTGGAAGCGATCACTATTTAGTCTTGAGCAGGATAAATTTGAATTTCATATTGAAAATAATAACATGTAAGAAAGTTTTAAAGCGAATAAAAGTTCAGCAGCTCTCAGATGTGAACTGTAGACTAAAATACACAAAGATTATTGAAGAAAAAATGAAAGAGTTTGAGAACAGGAATCAAACCTTGGAGATTCAGTGCAAGCCTTGAAGAAAGCTCTGATTGATTCAGCTAGAGAGGCATGTGGTGAAGTTGTCTGCAAGGATAGAAAAATTAGAACTCCATTGTGGACACAGGAAGTTAAAGAGGCAGTGAAGGAAAAGAAGAAAGCATATCAAAAGTTCCTGGCAAATAAGTCGGCTTGTGCTCTTAGAGAATACAGAGACAAATGCAAGAATGCTAAACACTGTGTAAAACTAGCTAAACAAAAGTCATGGGAGGACTTTGACAGGAATATAGAAAATAAATATCAAGAAGCGGTAAGATATTCTGGAGGTTGTTGAAGAAGCTTAGAAATGGAGGAAAGAGTGCTGTAAAAGGAGTTAGAGATAATAAAGGTGACATGAAAATGGAAGATAAATATATCCTTGAAGTATGGAGTAATTACTTTGAAAAACTGCTAAATAAAACAAGCTGTCATCACTGCTTGTTTTATTTAGCAGTTAGGACACTGACCAGGCATGCAGTCAGGAATACATATCCATACTTGAAGTAGAAAAAGCCATCAAAGGCTTAAAATGTGGAAAGGCAGCAGGAGTAGATGATATTCGACCAGAAATGCTGAAGTATGGTGGTATAAAAGTCTTACAGTGGCTGCACTGCATAGTTCAGAAAGCCTGGACAGAGGGACGAATTCCCGATGATTGGAGTAGAGCTGTCATAGTACCCATATATAAAAAGGGAAATAAAACTGAATGTGAGAATTACGGAGGTATTTCCCTACTGAGTGTTCCTGGCAAGATCTGTGCAAGTATACTTGAGAAACAATTGAGAAGAATTGTGGAAGAAAAGCTGGGTGAAGAACAAGCTGGATTCAGGCCAAATAGAGGCTGTCATTATCAGATCTTCACTTTACGATAAATAGTGGAGAAATCATGGGAATATAACAAAGATCTGTATTTAAGTTTTGTCGATTTCGAAAAGGCATATGACAAGGTGCCAAGAGAGAAGCTATTCAATACGTTACAGTTATATGGTGTCAATGGGGCATTATATCAAGCAATACTTAGTCTTTATTTGAGTTGTAAGTCAGCAGTTAGAATTGAAGGAAGTACAGGAAGATGGTTTAATGTTAAATCTGTGTGAGACAAGGATGTACATTATCCCCTCTGTTATTCATTATCTATATGGATCACATTATGAAGTAAAGTGGTATTAAACATGATATCAAAATTGGAGATGTTAACATCAGCTCTTTGCTTTATGCGGATGATGTTATACTTCTAAATAAATCCGCTACAAGTCTGCAAGATTCTCTGATTAAATTGAATAACTGTTGTAATAGATATGGTATGAGGGTCTGCAATAAAAAGACAAAGACAATGAAAATAGGCAGAATCATTGAAAATGTCAACTGTGTTGTGAATGGAGAACCTGTGGAACAAGTAAAACATTTCAGCTACTTATGCACGATTTTTAGTGAAGATGGTAAATTAAATATAGAAATAGACAACAGAATCAGCAAAGCTGGTATGGTGGGAAGTCAATTGAATAAATTCATGTGGAATAAGAGAGAAATTAGTCGGAACACTAAATTAGCTGTATACAAGACAGTGTTCAAACCAGTTTTAACTTATGGATCTGATAGCTGGGTCAGAAGTAAAACACTTGACCAAAGACTAGAGACTGCAGATATGAGAGTCCTGAGAAAGATTATAGGTGTGAACAGATGGCATCAATGGCAATATCATATTAAAAACGAGGATATTAGGAAAGAACTTGACATTGTCAGCATCCAGGAATGCATTAGCAGAGCTAATCTCAGGTGGTATGGTCACTTAAACAGAATGGGCGAAGAAAAATTAGCAAAACAAGTGTTCTCTGTCAGGTTGGCAGCAAAACGACCCAGAGGAAGACCAAGATATAGGTGGATTGATACAAAGTGCCTTAGACGATAGAAATATAAGATCTGATAATGTTGGAGTCTTGACAAGTAACAGACTGATTTGATGGAAAATTATAGATAGGAAGTTAGTAATGATGTAATTTTTTTCATATAGTACTATCATATCCTGTACACCCCTTGAGGGTACATGGCAGGAATTCGATGATGATGATGATGATGGTATTTCTAGCCTGGCTCCCACTGATGAGACACCTCAATAAAGGTCGAAACCGGTCTGGGTAGTGGCCCCTTGCCTTTAATACAAAGCATCATACCTCTCCTCTAGGAGATGGGCTGTGCATTAAGGGTAAATATTAAGAATAGTGATCAGAGCTAAATCTACTTTTACCATGAGTTGCCTTGACTTGCACTACTTTGAGGGTCAGCAAGACTTCCAATACGTGCAGGCGCAAACTTGACTTGTTTGTCTGTTTGCTTACTTGGGAAATGGAATAAAACCAGGTTTAAAATAGCTTGGTATCTTTAATATATATATATATATATATATATATATATATATATATATATATATATATATATATATATATATATATATAATAAAATACTTCTCTAATGAAGAGAGGTATTTTATTTATGAAATATTTATGAGTTTACCTTACGAGATTCATATTTGAGATATTGCTATTTCACATTTTAAAACATCGTCGATTGAGATAATCATATGTGGCTCAGAATATTGGTGAATTTCAGAATAAGAGGCACTATAATTAAAATAACGTCATTATGAAGGCTTTTATTTATTTATTTTAATTTTAGTATATTTTGGGTTTCTCCCCCCAACCAGACGTTCATATTTTTTTATCTATTTGGAATCTCATAGACGGAAGACAATGTTGACAAAACAGTGCATTTGGGAATGCACAAAGTAAAAGGCTTACAAGATTTACAAGATTATGAACTGAGAATGTAGATTTTTTCAAAGTAAGCTTCTTCTTCAACCATACATCTTGACTATCATGTTGAAAGTTTCTGACTATCAGTTTTGTTTTGCACTGTTGGCGATATTAATCATCCCCCCCCACCACCACCACCTTCCCTCCGGGTTTCCGAAAGCCTTTTCTTTGTTTGATTTTTCTATTCTGCATTGTCACCAGCAAAAACCAAGTAAGATCACTCTAGTCAGGAAAATGCAACAATCAATGCACAGTACTAGTGATGCGTGCATGCCTTCGGCACATTTAAAACATGACTGGGAATTTCTGTTAGATAGACATGTTCTTCACTGTGTTGCCGCAAAACATGCGCGAGTAGGGCTCGACAAATCCGCTTTAAACCACTCACTTGTCCATTCAGCCGTGGCGAGTGGATTTTGCTCGCTGGCGAGTAAATGCAGACAGAACAAAATAATATTTTTACTTAATAAAAAAAAAAAAATCACTTCTCCAACCATGGTAAGATACTCCTAATCACTTTATGAAATTCCTATTGAGTTATTGTGATAAATCGTTAAAAAATTGGAGAGAGGTTTGAGCATGTAGTTTTTGCATGGTGAATATGGTTTTATATAATATGTCAAGCCCTGTGCATGAGGCTCTACGGCGAAACCTGTCGGATAATTTCTAAATCGACGAAAATAGGATCATCCTTACTTCCCTGAACTTTGTTGCGATCTCTTTCACGTAAAAGAAAGATCCACCGCATTCCAATAATTTTTCTTGGTGATAATAATTGAATAGTGGGCCAAATAGATAACTTACCCGCTCTTCAGCAAACAGCCTCTGGGTGTGTAAAAGTGTTGGAGACGCTTTTCGTAGCTCGTGGTGAGAGTGTCAGACCACTAATTATAAGCCTTTAATGACTGAAAAAAAGACTATCTTTCATCTCTAAAACAACGTTTATAGATAAACTTACAACCTATCGCAGGTGAGATTCTCATAACAAATAAATTAAATTAAATTCTAGTAAAATTCGATTTATCAGACATGCTTCTTATTAGAATGATGACAGATTAAATGATATGCCATTAGTTACTGCAGATGTGCTGATTGCATATCTGTTTCTAGAAAATTGACTGTCGCTTTAATATATGGAAAAGAACGTTTCAGAGTGATGCCAAGTGAACACGCTCTTGAATAATACTTGAAACCTATGATGTATATTGCTTTTAAGCTATCAAAACAATACCGTAGTTTTCAATATACTGTATTTATATTTCTGTCCTATTCTGTCCTGTCCTTCTCATCCGTCCCTTAGGACGGGTTGATTCTCCCCTTAATAAAGGGCTTACAACGAATTAATGCAGCCGGCTCATCACTCCTCTGTTGAATTCCCTAAGGACACGTGATCCGTATGTGTTTGTGTGTGTGTTTGTTCCCGTGGACGGTTTGCCTGTTCTGGGGGACAAAAACTCGAGTTTCCGGGTGAAAAAAAAAAAAATCCTACATCGTATGAGACCGGCTAACTCACCTTTAGTCGAAAGAGACCAGATAAATGTTCCTCATGTCACTGACCGGAATCGAATCCAGGTTTTTCCAATCAAAGTAATTCGTCTATACCGACTGAGTTACGGAGGCTCAAATATATTTATATTATATTAGAAAACGATACAAAAATCTAAAGTGGGTAAATTGTAGCAAACATTACGATAATTAATATTAGCTAAAGATGTTTTTTTTTTTTACATATTTAAGCTTGGCTTGATCACTCTGAATCAATGCATCCAAAATTATGCATAAATAAACAATTTATTCATGGTCAATCATAACAGTTGAATATATCTTTTGGAATTTCTTTTAAAAATACTAAAAGAAATATTAAGCTGTTATTATTCGTCATTTAAAAAAGAATAATGATAAATCAGCAAGAAGACGAAAAAAAAATCGTTTTTCCTATAAGATTGAGTGTTTGAAAACTAAATCATTCAAAATTTTCATTTGATCATTTAAAAAAAAATCAAAGTTTGATTTTTTTTCCCCTCCACTCAAGTACGCTAGTTTATTACCCAGAAATTAAGAGATAAAAAATTGCAGAAGTTAAGAGGTTGAAGAAATCTATAACGCCAAGTTGATTAGTAAGAATCGACTGATGCATTCTCGTCCCTTCAGAAATATTAGTGAATCAAATCCTTGCCATGTGACCATTCTTCACAGACTGTCATTACATCCCTGTTTATCTAAACATGTAAGCTGTTAAAAAAAAAAATCGGAAGACTATTGAAATAAACTATCCGCAAATACGGTAAAATGCATTATTGCAACAATCACCATTTATATTTTTGTATTTTTTTCTATTCACTGAAAAGAAACAAATACGAAAAAAGTGTCCTGATCCCAATCTATTCTACTAAACAAATTTTCTAGGAATATTGATAAAATACGTATATACATAAAAAAAATTAATACCATAACTGATTCTGTTGTTATCCTCTTGATGGTCGGAGTTCTCGTTCAGCATTCCACGGATTTCTGACTGAAAGTAAAACAAAACAAAAAAAAAACTGACTAAAATACGATATCCATGCTTGATAAGTATTTCATATGACTCATGATTCAGCCGATTAAATATTTCACACAGAGTATCGCCATTGTCAACTAAAATACCATAGCCACCTCAGGTTTAAGCTTGAATTAATTTTAGAGATTTTTTCACACGCTAAAGTACAATAATCATGATAAATCCCGATAATTGTAATTGAAGTACGGATAAAAATATATTAAGGCATAGTTTATCGTTGCAACGCAACTTTGTGATGTGGGAACACTTACTTGCTTTTGATAACATTAAAATTAATAATAGTTTTATATTTTAACATGAATCTTACTGTACTGACAATTTAATAAATATAGGCTTATGGCAGCTGAAAATTGACTTTTGTTCTAAGCTTATTTTTCAGTTTTCTCAAGCTGAAATTCAAGGTAATCCTTGGCGCTGGCAAGTAGTTTTTCCCTTCCCCCCCCCGTTCGGTAAACATTGTTTTTTATCCAGAAATTCAAAAAAAATCGAACGTTTGGGTTTGCATTTTGCGTTTCTAAGAATGCAAAGTTGTTAGTTGGGCTAAGAGAGTTCCGCCCTATTCCTATTCGGAAAAAAAAGCTGTTTCTCGATTTCTAAAAAAAAAAAAAAGAAAGAAAGAAATCCTGTAACGCATAGACATGAGTAAATGGCATTTGTGTCCATAATAGTAGCTAAGCGCTTTTTATAGCGTGATAATCACGATAATTGGCAAAATATCCTGTCAGTCTTATGACAAAAGAACTCTTCGAAACTTCCGTTCTAAGTCGATTCTAGTCTCTGATTAGAGGAAGTTTTTCTAAACTTTCCACGAGTTAGTCAATCTCTGGTATGGTTAAGTTGGGAAAACCGCGAGTTTTTAATCTCACAACTCATGAAAAGCGACCGTAAATCTCACAGCATTTCAGACAATAATATATAATGTTAAGATTAGGGGTCGAGTAATGCCAGTCTTCACCGGATGCCAGTTAGCATGCGATGGAAATTTACTTAGCCAATCAAAGATCCACTTAGCCAATCAAAGAAACTAGCCAGTTTCTTTGATTGGCTAAGTGAATTTTGCTGCCCCACTAGTCTCCCAAACTTAGTAATAAACGACTTCACCTACTTTTAGGGAATAAAAAATCGTTAGCAGATTTTTTATGTTTTATTATCATCGTCCGTACCCATGATCGCTAACTGTGGAAGTAAAGCACAGATAGAAGAAGAAAAGCACAGATAAAAGTTCCTGTGGTCAACAACTAAAATCAAACCTACAATGGTCTTTTTCTGGGTAGCCTAGCGTTATGAACGCAAAGGGCTTTTCTATAGGGTTACACAATTCCTAGTGGATATCTTTATTTATTTCATTAGTTAAAGAATCATAAATGAAACAAAGAGTAATGCACGAATGTTTCATTAAATAGAAGTATCTAAAAATATACTATAATTAAAACTTCTATCATTAATAAAATTTGAATATTACTTAATATAATTAACTTTAATCTAGAATTAACTGAAATAAGTTATTAATATTAATACTATTAATTAATTAAAATAAAACATTATTAAATCAAAATAAAATTAATAATCTTCATGCAATGTTTGTGTCATGTATCTGTCTGTTCATGTTTAAATCTTAAACAAGAGCTGGGCTACTATATTCAGCACGTTCTAATATTGGATACGTTTTTCATTTAAGTCAAATAATAGAAAACAGATTATAGTGTTTCAGTTGCTATAAATACACGTAAAATCTGATTCCACTTCTATACTGAATGCAACAATTGCGAACTGTTTGGTAATATACAGTACGTCATGCTGATATGTCAAGAAATCTCGTCGTGTACGTCTAGATAAGATAAAGGTTATTACCTTATTCGTTTAACGTGGGCACTTCGCCATGAAACTTGTCATCTATTGATTGCTTAACTGCTGATAAAGTTTAAGTACTTAGTTCTACCGTACGTATTGTAGGGAGAAAAAAAAAAGTGGGAAGGATATTTTCTACAGGCAATTTATCTTAAAGCTCAGCTGGAAATGAAAGTAAGAGAGACAAATTGACTAATAATGTACCGCAAATTGGGCTCATTGGTCGCTACCGCAGTTATTTTAGTAAATACTCGTATATGAAGTCTTCTTTCACTTTGTCCTGAATTTCTTTATGATAAAAAATACTTGGTCTACTTGTAGCTATATTAATTAGCAGTTACTAATGACTGCATCAAGAAATGAATTACATTAAATTTTATCGCTTTAAGTGATATTCCACAAGACATTGCTGAAAAGGTTTAGCTATAAACAACTTAAGATCTAGACTAAGTATAGATTAAAAATAGTGCTACTGCTTTCAAAGCGCTAGCACTGCTGGCGCCTCACTGTGAAATGGCATAGACTCTCTCTCCCCATCCCAAAATTAAAAAAAAAAAAAAAAAAAGTAGAAAAAGTAAACAACTAAAAATGAACATGATAACATAATATTTATTTTCAACAAAAATGAACTGTTTTAATTTTATTTCAACTATAGTTCTTTTTTTTTTCAGTTTCAGTTTTTGATTACTGCTAATTTAGTAATAACGTGTGATACCTTTTTCTGATATTAAATTAATTTCATTAATTTTAATCTGTAAAAATATCTCATAGGTATAGGCTGAAACTGTCGTCATGGTGGCTCCACTATGATGACATGTTAGGAATGCAACTGGAAAATAGTTCCACTCAAAGGTATTTTTGCAATTATTTTTTTCAGACGAAGGCCACACCACGTGCATTTTAATGGAGATATTATAATAATTAATCCATTATAGTATTCACTGAAAATGTATATCTATATGCTATCAATATATTACCAATATACGTGGTGATTGCAGCTATAGAGGAGTATTTTGCAGATCTTACTGAGAACCACTACAGGGAGAGGGATGATGGCGATGGAGCATCGCATCACTGGAATAAATGTATTAGTCTTAAGGAAGTTATGTTGAAAAATAAAAATAATTTTGAAATTATAAATTCGTTTTTTCATTGTTAGCCGAGAACTTTTCAGACCACCCACGTACGTTATACATATCAATATTGAAATTTATTATTATTATTATTATTATTAAGAACAAGATTAGAAATCACTTAAAAACTATATAATGGAGATCTCAAACACAGGCGAACATATCTAGTCAGACAATATAAACTTCAAGGTCTTTGACTCTTTGAAAAATAGTCAGACAACATTTCCACCAATACCAACTTCACTATCGTACACACAAATATAAGAAGTATAAAAAAACACTGACTTACATTGATAACACTCAACTACACTATGATAAACACATATGCGCTAATACTGACCGAAGTTGATATAAACGACACAGAAATTTACGCATACAACAGAAATAATTACCAAACCTACAACTTATGTAGACCAAACAAAAGAGGAGGTGGCATCGTGGCATTTATCAAAGAAAATACAATGTGACTGAAAAACAAATTCATTTCGAACATGCGGAATCACTAATTTTGGAAATCGCAAATAGTCATGACAGTATCAAATACACAATAAACACAATATACCCCCAGATAATAATCCACTCAGCTTTCTTCATGAGTTAGAAGCATGGCTAAGCGGCATCGAACCCCGTACAACACACAGGCTCATCGTAATAGGAGATATTAACATAAATACTCTTGACCATGCTTCTTCAACCACTAACACATATCTTGATATACTAAGTCAGTACAACATAAATCCTACCATTAACTCGCCAACAAGAGAAGAAATGCTCAATAACTCACTAACACAATCATGCATTGATCATATCAACATACAGACTCCCATCCCTACATATACATCATCAGTAATTAATGTCAAAATTGTCGATCACTACTTTGTCTCAACTTCGTTTTATCACGTTACCTACCCCCCCCCCCTTCCACCACCACAAAAGTCGACAAAACTCGATCATACTAAAGAGCATTGTCGATAACCTAGTAAAAAATACAGACTGGAATTGCCTACTTAAAATAAACGATCCTGTAACATTATACGAGAATTTTCAACTAAAGTTCACAGAAATATACAAAAAAGCAACAAAGCCTACACAAACGAGGCGAAAAACAGACAGCAATCCATGGATAAATGACGACATACTAAATAGTATTACTGAAAAAGAAAATCTATGGAAAAAAACTCAAAAAAAGTCACCCAGTAACACACATTTACAAACCTAATACAAAAACACAAGAAATCAACTAACAACAAAAATTCGTAGGGCAAAAAGATACTAAAAAAAAAAAATACTACTTCCAAAAATTCATGGAATGCAAAGACAACATGAAGCAAACATGGGCTACACTCAACGAATTAGTAACTCGAAAAAAGAAAACTTCAGCACAAGATTTTATTGCAAAAAGCTTCGGTCAGGACACAAACCAAGAGGAACTAGCAGACTCATTCAACCATGCTTTCACAAACAACATCACACAACTCAAACAAGACAAACTGCCAACGATCAACAAAAAAACTACTGACACAAAGTCAACAACAAACGATGTATTTTCCACCCATAACAAAACAGGAACTGAAAGAAGCACTCTTGCAACTAAAACCAAAGATCATTCCAGTAGAAAAAAATAAGAATCACAGATCTTATAACACATTTTGAACAAATAAATCCAATACTTTTGAGACTCGTGAACATAATATTCGACACAGGCATTATTCCACAACAACTAAAAACTGCAATAATTACGACAATATACAAACACGGTAAAAGAAACGATACTCAGAACTACAGACCGATAGCTACCCTACCAGTCATCTCAAAAATTCTAGAAAAAATAACATACACCATACTAGAGAACTATTTACAGAAGTACAACATCATCTCACAAAACCAATACGTCTTTCAGAAAGCAAAAAGCACCACCACTTTATAAGAAGACATCGCCGACACAATAAACAAAGCTCTCGACAAAAACAAGTACGCCGTCTTATACTGCTTGACTTAATCAAGGCATTTGATACATTTCAGCATGACATACTACTCACCAAACTATACTCAATAGGTATAAGAGGAACACTGCATACACGGTTCAGGAACTACCTTTCAAACAGAACACAAGTAACAAAAACAGGTACATGTCACAGCCGGGGTATACAAATAAAACACGGTGTGCTTCAAGGCGCCATATTATCACCCACACTATTCAACATATACATTAACAATGTTCACAACCTGGCCATAAGAAGTCAAATATTCCAGTACGCAGATGACACCGCACTACTAGCAATCCACACAGACATCAACATGGCTCTCTGCGAAGCACAACAAGACTTAAATGAAATCACAACATACTTCCACCAAAACGCAATTCTAATCAACGGCACCAAAACACAGATGTTGATAATACACAACCCAAGATCATGAGCCCCGCATCACTATCGATACATTGTCACACATACTGCTGCATTAACAACAGAAATACCTGCAAATGTCCCGAAATCAAACCTGTAACACATGCAAAATACCTTGGTCTCTATATAGGTTGCCTCCTTAAATGGACAAAACATATAGAATACCTATATACCAAACTCCGGATCATCGCAGCAAAACTCTTCCAAGTAAAAGACATTATGCCATCCAACATAAAAAAACTCCTATATCACGGTATCTGCGAATCCCTACTCAGATATATAACAGTCTATGCAAACACATCAAACAGCCACCTAACAAATTTAGGAACACTACACAGGAAAATCGTGTCAACAGTGATCTGGACACCTTACACGCAATAACCAATATCTTACCAGCACATGGCGACACACAGAATCCTGAGCATTAAAAACCTGAATCACTACATGATATTAAGAAGGAATTACTTCAACATCACCTATCGAAACAATAGAGACACATATCGCATAACGACCTATAACAACTCTCTACATCCCTACACCCTTCAACAACTCATACGGTTCTTCTGTGAGATCACATCAGATACCAACGCAACTCAACAACCTACCAAGAAATTAAAAACACATAGATAACTACAGAAAATTAAAAAAAGAACTCTGGAAAATATTATTATTATTATTATTATTATTATTATTATTATTATTATTATATTAAACTCACTGAGACTACTACTAATTATTATTATTATTATTATTATTATTATTATTATTATTATTATTATTATTATTATTATTATTATTAAACTCACTGAGACTACTAAACAATATTATAGCATTCTAAACGAAACAATAGTAAACGATGAAATCAGAAAAACAGACTGGATGCAGATGGCATCTTTAGACTCTGCTGAAGCTGTATATAATAATCTTAAACTTGCATTTAACAACATATATAACAAAGCATTAACAAAAATAAAAATATGCCCCCAAACGAAACAAAATCCATGGATAACAGACAACATATTAACAGACATACAAAGAAAAGATGCCCTATGGAAACAACTTAAGAAGTCACCGAACAATATCGCTTTAAAAGCTGAATACAAAAGAAAACGGAATCTCCTGACAACACAGATTAGAACGGCAAAAAGAAACAATTACAGCAACAAATTAACAACAGCTCAGAATGGCATAAAGGAAACCTGGCACTTGATTAATGAAATGCTGTACAATATACACAGAACCACTGCCTCAGAAACAATAAAATACAGCTTTGCCTGCGACCCCAAATCCCTCAAACAGTTGGCAAACAACTTTAATCAGCACTTCGTAAACTCTGTCCAAAAACTACAAGAAACAACCTTTCCTCACACAAACGAACATTCTCCACTAGGTCCACGAGCAACCCAGTCGATGTGATTCCCCACAGTAACAAAAGAAGAACTGTCACTGGCAATTCAACAAATTAACCCTAACAAAGGACTGGCGATAGACGGAATCAGACGAAAAGACATCAAGAAACACTCAACCAACCTACTTCCAGTTATAGAAAAACTGTTAAATAAAATCTTCGAAACGGGACACATACCTGAAACACTAAAGACTGCATTAATCACACCCATACATAAACATGGGAAAAAGAAACATTATAAGTAATTACAGACCCATCGCCACGTTGTCTGTAATCAACCAAATCATGGAGCGTATCAAACATCACAAACTCTCCACATACGTTGAAAATTTTCAAATCATACCCAAAACACAATATGGCTTTCAAAAAACTAAAGGAACAGCAACACTCCTGGAAGATTTCATAGACCTAATAAACGCTGCATTGGATAAAAACAGAATAACGTTAGTGGTATTCATTGACTTAACAAAAGCATTTGATACACTAACATATAAAACCTTGTTAACGAAACTAACGGAAATCAGAATTGGAGGTCGTCTACTCCAGTGGTTTAAAGCATACATGAAAAATAGAAAGCACACTACACGTATAGGATCAGCGTACAGCAAAGAGGTACACGTAACCTGTGGAGTACTGCAAGGAGCTATCCTATCTCCCATTCTATTTAACACACACACACACACACACACACACACACACGCGCGCGCGCGCGCGCGCGCGCGACATAAGCCACCTTCCCCTAAAAAGTAAAATCTTCCAGTACGCAGACGACACGGCCATAGCATCCATTCACAACAATGAAAATATCGCTTACATAAATATGCAACACTCCTTGCTGGTTATCCGAAAACGGCATATATATAAACCCTGGAAAAACAAAGCTAATGATATTCAAAAAACCCCAAACCCTGCTCATAGAAACTAAATATCTCACTATCCGACATTCATCCTCCTATACACAAAGCGCAGAACCGAAAACCACAACCATCACACAGGTGAAAACAACACGCTATCTCGGACTTCACTTCGATACTGATCAAAGTTGGAATAGCCATACAAACTACCTACATACCAAGCTTAGGATAAGCAAGCAAACTATACAGATTAAAAGACATTGCCCCAACCCACATAAAAATACTAATCTATAAAGGATTATAGTGAAAACATTTGAAGATATGCAATCACATCATACGCATTCTGCGCGCAGACTACAGACTTAATAGGCTACAATGGTTGCAAGATAAAATGGTAAAACTGATATTCTGGGAACAACCCACTCTTAAGCAGGAAGCATGGACAAAACACAAAATATTTAAGGTGAAACACTTACGCCACTACACAGTCATGTTAAAACACTACTACACCCCAACATATAGAGTAACCAGAACAACATATCAAATAACAAGACCACAGTCAACAAACTACATAACATATAAGTACAACAATCACAACGGCAAAGCCACCCGAAACTTCTACGTACCTGACATGATAAACAAACTGCCGTTCGACAACAAAAACCTAGGAACATACAGAGAGCTGAAACAGGCACTATATAAATATTATAGCGAGAATGAAAATTAGTGAAATTCCTGTTTCTCTCCCCCTCCCCACACGCCCGCACGCACACACACGCAAACGCACACACAAACCATCACTACAAGAACACAAAGAAACAAATACACACCATGTCTAAATCCAATCTGATTTGCAAAAAAAAAAGAAAAAAAGAAAAAAAAGTTAAACTGTAATAGCAGTCGAAGTCTTCCAAGCACGTACCAACAAACAGTATAACACCTGGCTTGCGACCAGTATAGAAACATAACTATGAAACCACCACTCTCTATCATCTATTATCTTCCTCAGATAAGCTCTGCTAAGCTTCGAGGAAGAAATCAGAAATGCCTCCCAAAGAAAGAATATAATACATTATACAGGGAAAAAAAATATTATTTAAAAATATTATTAACTTGCAAGTATCTGTTATTCACAATTGTGATGTGTTATAAATATTATATATATATGTGTATATATAATTATTACTGTATCTATGTATGTAATTTATCTGAGACATAATAAAATAAATAAAATAAATAAAAATTATTATTATTTCGCCGGCCTGGTTGGCCAAGTGGTCAGCATATCTACTCTCCAGGCCGCGGGTTCGAATCCCGCCTTGGGCATGGGTGTTTGTGATTGTCTGTGAAAGTACTAGTGGTGGTAGTCGTAGAGTAGATGCCCTCCCTCGATGAGTCTTTGGACTCCCTGGAGGTGTGATGTAATAATAATTATTATTATTAAAACAGATGTAATAACAAGGAGAAAAATTATTATTATTATCATCATCATCATCATCATCATCCCTATACCCTTCAACAACTCATACGGTTCTTTTGTGAGATCACATCAGATACCCACGCAACTCAACAACCACCAAGAAATTTAAAACACATAGATAACTACAGAACATTAAAAAACGAACTCTGAAAAATATACCAACAAAGTTAATATACCATTAACACTAATGTACACATCACAAATCACCAGCATCCAATACCTACATCCCATACATAAACAGTAACAGCAACATAAATAGTGAAGGTTAATCCTACTCTCTTCATAAAAGCTAACCCAAGCTTCGAAGTAGGTGGGATTAATTTACCTCACTCATCTACATGTAATCCTCATAATCAAAGACTGCAGATTATGTAACAAAACAGTCAGTAAGGTTTACAACAATAATTAAGATACTGATATTTTTAAAAAAAATGCGCATATGTAAATAGGCTGTATAATAATAAACTATGATATTGATATTGCAAAAAAAATTATGTACATTTATATTTAAAAAATCACTGTACTCTACATTTTGTACTGAGCAGAAAATGTAATAGTATACTTTATTGTGTGTGTGTGTATATGTATATATATAAATACTCTCTATGATGATAAATAAAATGTTACTACAGTATAAAAAATATCATTATTATTATATACCTTCTCATCAAGAGAGGCAATAGTATAAGATGCATTCTGACAGAGAGAATGTTTATCATTCCTCATCTTAAATTGGTTCAATGTTTGTGCACTCACCACTCCTTCGGCAATGTATTCCACTCACCATCCACTCTCCATGTAAAAAGGTCATGCCGCGCTCTCTTATGCACCACTCATTTATACAACTTCCAAGAATGTCCTCTTATCTCTATCCCCTTCCCTCCTTTAGCCCTTTGAAAAGTATCCTGGGTATCTATTTGATAAGCACCTCTTAACAATTTTTGTCTCAATCATATCGCTCCTCCTCCACCTATTTATCAGACTTTACAATTTGCATTCGCTTAACCTGTTTTCATAATTTGGATTGTAGAATACTGACTATGAAAACAGGTTAAGCGAATGCGAATTGCAAAGCTTTTTTCAGAGCTTGCTTCTCACCTAGGAACGCAGGTGACCAAATCGGTGCCCACTAGTCCAGATGTGGTCTGATGAAAGTTCAGCGGAATGTCCACATCCTTACCTCTGCTTGTCAATGTTCTTCTTAGTACGTTGGCATTTTTTTGTGCTGCTTTCATCACTTTTGCAATATGTCCCTTGAACGTCAATTCTATATCCACCAATATCCCAAGATCCTTCGCTTCCTCTACCTCCTGTAATGTAACCCCTCCAATATGATACACAGCTTTACAATTCTGAGATCCAAAGTACAAAACCTTACATTTACTGATGATAAATTGAAATCCCCACTTGTTCAGCCCATATAGCCACTTTATTCAAGCCACTCTCTGAAGCACCAGTATATCTGCAGCATTCCTAATCATTTTTCCCAACTTATCATCTGCAAACAGCTGAATATCCGCTTGCAAACCACTTGCAATATAATTAATAAACAAATTAAACAGCAGTGGTTCTAGAACAGAACCATGACCCCGTGTGACTCCACTGATAACTCTCCTCCTCAGAGACATACCTCCTCTATACACCACTGTTTGATATCGATTAGAAAGCCAGTTTTCTTATCCAATCCCATTTGCCGTAACTTATACACCAATTTATTATTGCAGTAGCCTGTCAAATGCATTTGTAAAATCCAGAAGTATCACCGTATATGAATCACCCATGTCCAGAACTCTAGTCACCTTATTACCTTATAAAATTTTAGTAAAATATACAGAATCTTTTCCTTATCTACCCAATCCTGTATTCTCTAAAACCTTAACAACTCTACTCCAGAAATGCAAACAGATTTGTAATTTGAAACATCCGTTTTGCTCCCACCTTTATGCAATGGAACAATCTTATCCTCTTTCCACTCATTAGGGGTTGTTGAGGACACGAGACTCTCATTAAAAAACAAGTCAATGGAAGTGTCATTTCCTTAGCACATTCTTTCACAATACGTAGTGAAATTCCATCTAGTTTAATAGAGTTATTCGCATTAAGAGGCCTTGAACAATCACTTGGGTTCTACCTCATTCACCTTCTAGGAAATGAGTTGAAGCATTGATTCTTCAACTTCCTGCTTCCTTAGAATAGTATCATTACCACCGGTATTAAAAACCTTAGCAAAATGATCACTGAACAACTCTGCAATAACGTCTTCTTTGGTCACTCTTGCAGCATCTCGATCCAGCAGAGTTATCCTGTCATACTCATTCTTTCTCTTGCTAGCTGCATAACAGAAAAACTCCATTGGATTTTTCTTAGCCTGTTGCGCTAGTCTCCTTCATATTCTAATTTCGCCTTTCTTGTTATATTTGTCACTCTTCTTGCGTGCACTGATTTCATGCAACTATTCACCTCTTCCAAAGTTATATTTTCTCCATAATCTTCTCTTCTTCTTCTTGTTCTGCTACAGTTCCTGCTTAATTTCCCTATTCAGCTATTTAACACCTATTTTGTTAATCCTTTTTGATTTAGGAATTGGCTATGATCCACACTATATTAATTTCTTTTCCTTCAAGTTCCTTATCCCATGGAAATGCTTCGAGCTGTTTTCTGAGTTTTCCATAATCTCTTGCCCTATAGTTCCACATATATCATTTTATTTTGGATACTTCTGCATGCCTTCGCACCTCCCAGGTCAGGACTACCTGATGACTGTTACCAACTAGTGATTAACCGACGTTATTACTAAATTTAGTACATTTTTCTTACGAGTTCTCTATCATCAACTGTTTTGATATAGTGATTCCTTACGAACTCAAGAAATTCTTTTGCCTTTCTCTCATAAGCAATTTCTTCTTTTCAATTTATATTTCGAAAATTGAAATCCCCAATTATTATAAACCTTGTTTTCACTAGCAAAACTAATTTCCCTAAACATTTCTTTCTCATCATTTATTATTCCCCAAGTCTGTATCAGGTCCTAACTAAATATTCACCCTCTAGTAACGTTTATTTCACACCAGAAACTTTCAAAATCACTCACACGAACAAAACTCGTTTGCTATCAGCAGTAATACATCCCCTCCTTTTTTATAATTTCTGTCTTCTCTAAAAATACTGCACCAATTAACTTCAATTCTAATCAAGATATCATTATTCGTCAATCAGGTTTCCGTTATACCTATTATCTGAGGATGAACTGTAATAATCAATTGTATAAACTCTTCTGTCTTATTCCTTGAACTTCTGGTATTAGTGTATAAGAAGAGGAGGGGATTTTTAAGCTTTTTCCCTTCATTTTCCATTTTTTCCCACCACGTGTCAATGTCATTTCTAATAGACATCCTCGTTTGACAATTTTCCTTAAAATTAGTCTGTTATCTGTGAGGCCTCTAATATTGTCAAATCTCACATGTCCGTCTTCTAAGGACCACATTAATCCACCTGCATCTTTGGTCTTCCTCTGGATCTCTTTCCTGCCATTCTGACACTAAACACCTGTTTTACTAATCTTTCATCTTTCAAGCCATCAAACCTGAAATTAGTTCAACTCGCACATTATTGAATGTTATCATTTCAAGTCCCTTCCTAATATCTTCATTTTTAAAATGATTCTGTCACTGATGCCATCTTTTCTACCTTTTTTTTTTCAGAACTGTCTTTAGTTCTTATATATCTATTTAGATATCTGTCTCTAGTTCTTGATAAAGTGTTTATTTCTAACCCAGCTCTCAGATCTATAAGTTAAAATTGGTTTAAACACTGTCTTGTATACAATTACAATTTAGTGTTTTGACAAATTTCTCTCTCTTTTTTTTTCATATAAATTTATACAACTTTTAAAACTTTCTTATGCACTTTTCTTTTTCAACACGATTTTTTTTATCCTACTCATAACAAAATGGTGACCACTTCTATTTTCACACTCCCTGAATGCTCTTGTAGCCTAAACGAGCGTGAAAATATTGCTATCACCAATAAGATACTCAACGAGATTTCTCTTATTTTTGTGTTTTCTCTGCAGGTGAATTTATGCACATATTTATCTAGAAACGGTATTAATAATGTATAGTCCATATCCTGAGCAGAAATCAACCAGGAATTTACTATTATTAATAGCTTGCTGTTTTCTCCAAAATTTCCAAAAGCTTTACTGTATGTCTAATATTCGTTCCCTTTTCTGCTTAAAACCCCCCAAACGGCCATGACGTCTATAGACGTCCAGATAAATCTGGATACGAAGCTCTAAAACCCACTGAATAACATGGATTAGAAGTGCAATTTGGTGTCACTATTTCATCCATATCGGCAGGTAGGGAGGCTCCAACAAGGACCAACTGCTACTTTTTTTCTTTCTGTCGTCGGTTATTTTTGTAATCATTAGAAAACTCCCTCACTTTTTCCTTAGCATAACCTTCCGTGAGCTCAAGGCACAAATAAGTCTCATTATCAAATTCCCTGACTATTTTGAATGTTGCATCACTGTACCTGATAAGGCCTGTCATTCAAGAAGATTATCTTCGGGTTTAGTCTTGAATATTATAGTCTCTACTTCCTTTTCCTGATCAATATTATCTGTCTGAGTGAGTCTTGTAGTTGCTGTTCAGAATATATATATATATATGGCCTTGCCTTTGGGGAATATAAGGTGTAAACGTTTTTTTTTTCTTCGATTGGATCGCGATCTCTGGTACAGGCGAATTAAGTTTTTTTTTTTTTTTCCAGAAACTTGGTTTTTAATCTCACAACTTAAGAAAATCGACTGTAGAACTTAATGTTTCAGACAATAATATATAGTGTTAGGGCTTACGAGATTTTGTAGTTAACTGCACTACTCAAATCCGTTGATGCACGTTAAATTATTGATAGTGTTGGAAACGAACTATGTCTGAATTGCTAACGATTGTTTGCCGTATTCTTTTTCCAGATGCTTATTTAAATTACTGAAAACCTTGGGTCAGTTATCTCTGGTGCTAAGTTTAGAATCTGATCTCCCCAGTCTCCAAAAGTTGGAAGGGCTAAATGATATTGCATCTTCCCTATAGAGAATAAAATACATTAGCCATTTTTTTTTTATAAATTTCGTCTGTATTTATACTGAAGAAATATCTTTTCCTTGTGAGACTATGAATGATTAGGTAAGTGTCCTACTTAGGGCTCCGTGACAAACACAAAGAAGTTGCTACCAGATGCAAATAATAATAATAATAATCTAAGATATGTGAGATTCAAGTAGAGAAACACCGGGTATCATGTCTAGGACAAAGGAATTATAAAAGTAGCATTATCTCTACAAGATGTATTTACTCGAGAAATATTGGGAAAGAATGTAGAGAATCTTCAAACTCTGCAGCGTTCTTTACCATGCAAAGAATATTAGAAAATAATTCCCTGCGTTTACCAGCATTATCAAAAGTAAAAACTCGATTCCGAAGCAAGATTAGGGAAATAAAGCTTCATCCACAAAGAAAAAAAAATTCAAGACGCAACCAAGTTAAAATCTCTTGATTCTATAATAACCTTAGGGAAATTAAATGCAAAGTATAAATCTAAAGGTAAGAACAACTAAAGGTAACTTCTTCTCTCAATCTCCAGTGTATTTTTCAGCTCCTAAATCCTCTAAGAAAAGATTGTGTTGTCAAAGATCTTTTTCTTAGAAGCATTAAATAGTTGTTGTTTTTTTACTTGGATTGAGAAAGCTGGTGAATATCGCTATGAGAACGTGGATAGATGACTATGCTTTATCACCGTAAAGGTTAGGATATTCTAAATCTCCTTGAAGATAAATGTTCTACCTGGATTATATGTGGAATTTGGTGTTGCAGATTCGTTTCTAATCCTCTTGAGGCATAGTGATCTCATGCAATTTCAGATTAAATGCCTGCACCTTAGTAACCTTTATGCATAGAGTTTACTTTATTACATTAAATGAGTCTATTATGTAGTGTAGACTTTTTATGTCACTAATATCCAAAAACGTTTGTTAACCTGCACCGTGAGGATAAAATACTCCAACAAACCTGTTCTGGAGAAGACATCGAACATTGAACTTTTTTCAAGCTACTTCAAGCCTCTTGTAAGCAGGTTGGTGGTCTCGCACGGATCTCTCGCATAATTCCGCTATGGAATGACGAATCACTATACACACTAGTGACACTGCGTGGTGGACATGTTTGGGTTGGGCAGCTGCCAGGAGAACATTATTTATTAGAAGGTATTTTCCCATCTATGTGTTAGTGTAGGAATGCGTCTTCTGGTTTGAATTTGAAGCCCCTATCTCAGTGTCTAAGATAAATGAACACCAACATCAGAAACTGTGGACAGTTGTGTTGTTATATGCAACGATCCACTTAATGATCACCATTAATAATGCAGCGTGTGTCTTTATCTAGTTGGAACAAGCCAGTTCTACAAGCATAACTTAATACGTTGAGATGGCAATGCTTCATTACTTTTAAATAATTTAAGATCTCAAATTATCAAATGTTTTGCAACTTGGCGAGAGTCAACCATGGGAGTCATCATGAGTGGGGATAACAAATGCGACTTCATCTGACGACAACCGAGATTTTGTCGCAGTTTTGCAGTCGCGTTCCCTGGTCCGTCTTTTAATATAATTCAACAACATCAACTATTATTTTCAGATATATAGTTGTTAAAAATAATTTAAAAAATGTATTCAAGAAAATGTAAAATTACAGATGAAGGAAGAAGGTTTAACGATGCTGTTATGAAAACATAAGTGTTGATGTTATGAAAGAATATAACATCAGAATCATTACGAGAATCAACATGAAAGCCAATACCAGGATTTGAACTGTGAACTTGGAAAAAATCAAATTAATAAATTACGAGTTTCTTTGACTGCTCAGCGAAACATATTTAAGGTACAAAGTATTGATAATAAATCTGTTGTTCGTGCTACACTTGCGGCCCAATTATTAAAAATAAAAGTTGAATGTGGCCCGTGAGTTTGAAAAGGTTGCGACCCCTGGTTTAGACCGTTGATAAAAATATTTCTTTATTTCTAATATGTATATATATATATATTTCTATTAGCATTTTAAATGTTCTAATAACTAACGCAAGTTAAACAATATCGCCTTCAACTCTATAACTCTTTTACTTAGAACAAAGGAACGAAACTATTATCTTTTAAAACTTCTTATTCGTTTTGTTTGTCGTACTTAAAAATTGCATAAAATAGCAAAGTTTACTCGCCCAAATAAATATCTAACTTTTATGCTAGGTTTATAACAGAAATCAACTTTCTATTTTTAAAGGGCATTGTGATCATGACTCAATTCAACACTACTTCAAATGGCGTTTATCTTCTTGCCCTCTCTTCCATCTTAATAAAGAAATGTTAACTCTCATCCTCGATGACTTGACTTCCTGTCTTTTGTCTGCATAGGCCTTTATCCATTAGAGGTCTTCCTAATGCTTTGTGGCTAAGCCTACTTCCCCGAGGAGAGCAGACACTCTTTTTTTTTTTTTTTTTTTTTTTGAAAGCTGGTATTTATGATACGCTTATTAGCTTTACTAAGGAGTCCATATTAAGTTTTCAGCAGAACCAAGAGCGTTTATGAATAGAAGATACACACATAATGAGCCTCGAAAATATCTTGAAAATTTAATTTTCGAATTCCGATTCATGATGAGCACATTAATCACTATGTGATTTAAGATAAGCCCACGCAGATCACAACCTTGGGTCAAAATATAAATGTTATATTAAACATCCCGTATGTAAAAAAAAAATATAAAAAAAAAGTAAAGCATAGATTTTTTTCTAGAGATTTTTAGGGAACCGTGATAGTCGGTATTCCAAATTTGCTCGAAAACAGTTAAATGATCCAAGCTGTACATGATCATTCAACGATTTTTTATTTATTTACTGTATTTATTTATTTTATTTTATTTATTTGTTCTTTCGCTTTTTTCACAGTACTAATTATTTTATTAATTGGATTTAATGTTTCCAGCTATTCAACTTATCCGGCGAAATTTTAGCCCTAATGATTCTGATAACAAGAGTAACTCGCTTTATTATTGAATTAAGAGTCACGTGATGACTCTTAATCCAATAGTACAGAAGACACATCGCTACAAAGAGGTGGTGCAATTCTGATTGTTGAGAAGCAAATATTTGTGTCTGTGCGTGCATGTGAGGGCAGCGTGCAAAATATAAATGATTAAATGAATTTCAAATCACAGATTATGAAGATTATACTACAAATAATATTTTGAAATGAGTATGAGCTTTTATAAAATAATCCCAAGGGAAAACGTAAGAAAGCAGCGGGTTTGTTGCTCATAATTTTAATAGTAATGAAAGGCTGAGTTGATTATTGTTATCTAAGTGCCATCTCAAGGACTATCATCCTAACTTTATATATTACTGGTTGAAATAATGAGTGCTATGGTCAATTTTCTTGAGTTGGGGGGGGGTGTAAAGTAGGCTTTTCTCCAGTTTCCTGAAGGGATAAAAACTCTATTTGTCATGTCAAAAATCGATAAACTTGGGAACTGACTTAAAAAAAGGCGTAAAAAATTTCTAATCAATACTAGAATCGAGCGGTCTTTCTTTTGATGGTCTAGCGCTATGGAAAGCAAACACCACTTCCACAGGGATGTGCATATTATCAAACGAAACATGGTTTATATTTTCTTATTGTTTGTGACATTATGAAATAAATCACACGATAAATAAATGAAATATTATTCAGTATGGAATAAAATGAAAATTTTGGTTATATATATTATAATAAAGTATTGTAACGAGGTTTTCCCACAAACTAACCTTTTATAGATGAAATTGCCGTTCGTTTTATATACATAAATAAATATAAACCAAACTTAAAAAAGAAAAATAATGCTACATGTTTCTTCACGATAAAATCATAACAACAAAGCAAAGTAAAACATAAAATAATATTCAAAACAGCAAAAATCGAATCTCATCTTCTCTTTGCTCGACCAAGTGCCACGTGAAATACGCCTGTTTCGTATGAAACAATCGTGGACCAACCGAACTTCTGCGTGCAATGAGTACATAACAATATTCATTTACAGTAACTGTGTGTACGAGATTATTATTTTTTCTCGAAAGCTTTTCTCATTATTACGTAATGATGAGAAACTAAGAAAATAGGCTAAAAAAGTATTATTATTAATAATTAATTACACACACACACGCATTGTGTGTGTGTGTGTGTGTGTGTGTGTGTGTGTGTGTGTGTGTGTGTGTGTGTGTGTGTGTGTGTGTGTGTGTGTGTGTGTGTAGAAAGTTTTTTACTATATATATTAATGAAAGCAATGTATTTTTCAAATTATTCGAATTTTAGTGGTTTCAAATCGGAACGTTATTGTTTGCTGATTTAAATGGTGATTTACTGCTTCACTGTGGTGGTGGTGACGGTCGTTCAATGCAGGTAATGCTGGTGACCTAATGAAGTGGTGATCTAATTTGAAGTGCCGAGAGCCACGTTAAATCAGTACTGGAAACAAGATAGCCTCACTATACTTTCTGTAGATAAAAAAACTAGTGTCAAAAATCAGAGCATTATTAAAAATAGAAATAAAAAACTGTTTAATGCAGGTAGTTTTGCAATAGTTCTCCAAATAAGGAAACTTTTACTCCCTGTCGTGAAGAAGAGAACAGGATCATTGGAATATTTTATGTATTCTCAGTAAACAAAGAGAGAGAGAGAGAGAGAGAGGGAAATAAAAAGCGTCTCTCTCTCTCTCACACACGCGCGCGCGCGCTTTTAATGCAAGTGAATTTTCTTTACCCAAAATGATTTCTAATAATCAAGGTTATTCAAAAGCTGATGTTAATATTTCCTACGTTTTGACTATCGTACTTACTACTGTAACCACCAGTGTATACTTGATCAATGGTATGCACAGAACATGCTTAGAAACACTGCTGTAATTATCATACTACAAAACCCGAATGCCCTGGTGGAGAGTTCAACAAATACAGTTAAATTTCTTGATGACCTTCACTGGGTCCAGAGACATTGTGATTGAACCACCAGTGTACCATATTCCCCTCAATCTGTGTACTAATTTTATATAGCGTAAAGGGAAAAAAATTAAAAAAAAAAAAAAAACAGTTAATGGGAATTCATTTCAGTGTACATACAGTAGCCTCCCCCCCCCCTTTATCCGCGGGTCATACGTTCCGAAACATCCAGCGGATACTACAGAACCATATATGTTTTCCCAAAAATACATGCTTAAGATAACTTTTAATTTATAAATTAGGACAGTAAGAGATTAACAATAATAAAATAGAACAATTATAACTTACTGTAATAAAGTTATCTGAATGTGAATGGAATCTCACCAACCTCGGCACGTTTTTTTTTTTTTTTTTACTTGACTTAAGTAACTAAGGCAACTAGAGCAGCGCTTCTCAAACTGTGGGTCGCGGCACCCTTGGGGCCGTAAGTTTTGTTGAGGGGGGGGGGGGGGGCGTGAAATAATGAAAACAAATTTAAAATGTTTTAAGACTAAGTAGTTTTTTTTTTAATCTTTAAAGAAACGTATTTAATTTTTATTATTTCTTTATTGTTCTTATTTATATTTTAATGGAAAAAATCACACATGGTGTTGGTTCACAAATTTTGCTTCCTGCGTATTTCGGCGCTTAATCAATATTAGTAAATATATACTTATTCACATAAGTTTCATTTCAAAGACATTGATAAGAAGCACAAGAAAACTTACATTACGATTTTTTTTTCGATTGGGGGGGGGGGGGGGGACGGTGAAATATTAAAATTTTTCCAAAGGACTTGGCATCCATAAGTTTGGAAGCACTGAACTAGACAATGCCGATGATTGTATTCTCGTAAGCTCTCAGGTCAACTTACAAAACTTTCATAGTTTCTACAAACATTCAGATCTGAAATAATGTTGGATCTAATATCCATTTTGGCGATGTAATTATAAATTGTTTATTTCCGGAATTTTCCGTTTAATATCTTCAGACCCGGGTTGACCGTGGATGGTGGGGGAGCTTCTACTGTATACAAAACTGTTTATTCACGCGAACTATTATAAGGCCTTTGCCATCACTTCTCCAGATCCAAATGAAATAAACAGCTCGTAACTTACCGTTTGTATGACAAAGTTCACATTTTTATCATCGCAATCACTTTCCTTGCCTCTTGCGTTAATTGAGGATCTCGTATAACGATGCACCAAATCGAACTGACGTCATAGCAAATATGTCATTGAGTGGACCGTGAGGAAATTTTGACATTTCTTCTAATTTTAGTCAAATTTCTAAGTTTAAATAAAACTAAACATCTTAAAATTTTTAAATTATAATAAAAATATTAGAGAACGGTAACCTCAAATGCATTAGAACAAAATAGATCTATTTTTTAATACGTTCTGTTTTTTTTTTTTTTTTTTTTAAGAAATCGTTAACTTTCTTTTGCAAGAAGTCCGGCTGTTCTTGTAATTCCCTGTGAGTCATTCTTTTATAATTATCAACTCTTATAAAGCAGAGGGGGTAAGACTGATGATGCGTCATATGTGAAAATATTGACGCATCATCATAATATTATATAAACAGTGAATTAAATGACTATTTCGTTTTATGCCACGTATAGATGAAAAATTGTCTCCCCATTATTAAAAATTAATTTTTGTTTCATTCTTGCAAAAAAAAAAAAAAAAAGCTGGTTCTACAGCATGTTTTCATGCAAACGTTTACAATTATAAAATATTTAAAAAAAAAGTTGTATTAAAATATAATAAGAATATATAAATTATAAGACAATAGGATAAAAGGAAAAAAAGAAGAAGAAAAAAAATTTTTAAGTAATTATTCAGGAAATTGAAATATAATATTCCGCCGGAAATATTCGATTAAATTATTTTAGTCACTATTTGCGATGATGCTTTTACCACGCAAAGAATAGAATATTGTAATATCGGTGGAATATATACTAATACATAAATCAAGTATTTTCATTTCACTAAAGAATAATACAGAAGTTTTGTATTATTCTCTATTAATAAGAGAAATGTAAAAAGATATGAAAATTGTCGATCTACTGACATTACGCTATCACGAGTGATTTCGTTACCTCGACAACCGCACGTAGACACAGATATCGTTTGGCATTCCAAAAACTCAAAAAAAGAGCCAATCAAGTTTTGTTTTTCTTTTCTATTTAAAACTGAGAATGATTTCAAAGTACAGTATAAATTATGTTAAAATTAGTCGCGAGAACGTAATTATATCTTTGGAGTAGACCTTTTTGTTCTCTATAAAATAATAAAAACAATAACATATACACTTATTTAATAACTAATTACATGAAAATCAAATGCAGTAGCAGAACGTCTTTCTTTATTTTCTTTGTGTTATTTACCGCATTAATTTATTAATCAAATAAGATGAAATTTACCAAAAAAAAAAATCAATGGAATTTTTGACTCGAGTTGAGCATGCATTTAATAAAATATTCTTAAATATTTCCCACTTTAATAGGAATATAGTTCAAAATAAAAACGCAGAGTGGCATTTCATTCTGCTAGTCTCGAGAAATAACGCGTGAGGAGAAGCAAACGAAATACCTCTTTTTGCAAAATTCACGCAATAAATATAGCAGAAGAATAGCTGAATAGGCTAGTTATTAATAAGGTATTCGTTGAGGTTTCTCCATCTACGTTTCTGTGTTCGCTGTATTTTTTATTATTTCTTTCAAATATTATTTTGTTAGAGTGATCTAAAGTTTTTTTTTTTTTTCAGTTAAAAATAGTTCGGAAGGAAGCCAAACTCGTTGTGTTTTTTATATAAATGCATCATTTTAAAACGTAGTTTTATATTTTTAGACAAACTGAAAACATAAAATGGAAATTTCGACCTGCACGCAGTTCGTGTACATTAGTAATATTTTAATAATGGTACTTTTTTGTTTTGTTTTGTTTCTAATGCTTGAAAAGAATACAAAATAACGCTGCTAATGCGTTAATCTGTTATTATGTAAGCACTCAATGTCGGCAGTTTGAAACTAATACTTAGTTTTAGTCAAACAAGGAGAGAAGATCAAAGATAAGTATTATTTAAATTCTTAAAATTATTAAAATATATATATATATATATATACATTAAAAAAAAACTGCTATCAGCTAAAATCTTGTTTATTGACGCACATCAAACAATAATGTTAGAAAAATTTCTTCATAAAAAAATAAATTAAATTTAAAAATGGAAACTAAACCGACCTATATCATTAACAAACATGGCACGACATGAAAAGCCTTCTGAAATTTTTCATTTGAATATCGGTGAAGAGGAAAAATACTTCGAATAAAATGAAATAACGTTCCAAAAAAAAAAAAAAAAAACATGCAACGTAAATAAAATTTTTGCTAGGCATCGCCTTAAATAACCTAATAATGACCAAACTTTTCCTAACAGAAAGGGCAACCACGCCCTCTATACACTGACGAAATCTGGTAGTTGTGTTACTTTATCCACGGATATATTAAATTAATTATGTGTATATTTTGTATAATTGAAGTTATGTTTGCTTTATTGTTTTTATCATTCCTCATAAAAAAAATTGTAAAAGAAGATAATTTATGGTGGTTTATTCAATCTTGTGTTTTTATCTGAGTGACGCAATTAACACAAATTAACACAAGCTAGTATTTATTTTCGGCAGCTAAAGAGAACCATCGTAGAATTTAATTGACCTTTTTTTTCTCTAAATGCCGATAGAGGGCAGCACATATGGGGAATGTTATGCTTAAGTTCATTGTTTAGAAAATGAAAGTATATTTAAAACTACTGTAAAATGGGTTTTATTTTCGCTAAAATATAGTATTTGGAAGCATAAAGCGTTTACAGAAAAAGACACAAATAAATAAAGCGTGTAATTTTTTTACGTCTTTGGATTTTAGACTAAGTGCAAAATGAAGACATAATATCGCCTCGATATCTTCAGTGAGGTGCAGACTTTTTATTATTTTTTTTTCACCCTCCTTCCTTTATGAAGACGCTTTTTTTTTTTTTTTTTGCTCTTCATGTCTCTTCTAATACCCTGAAAAATTTCGTGATGAACGATGAAAAAATTGCTTCATTGCGTTCGAAGTTTGTAACGCTTGAAAGGCTTTTGAGTATGAGTTCGGCTGAAAACACCAAAAGAAATGGAAGGTGATAAAAATCTGTTGTAATTACTCAGAAGAAAGAGCCGTGAATCGACAGTTGTTTGCGATATGAGAAAACAAAAACAACGGAGTTTGATAATTATTGGTCTTTTAATTTACAGTCGTTTTTCGTAATTAAGTGAGATCGTTTTTATATCCGTTGATCAATCTTTAATTCTTATTAATTAGTCTCCAAATGACACTAAATCCGTCTACGGGTAATTGTCAAAAAAGACAGCGAAATCACAGACAGAAGAAAGAAGTCTTTTTTTTTTTTTTTTTTTTTTGTATAAGAGACGTAGTTCATTAAAAGAAATTTTAATTTCTTTATCGACTTTTTTTTTTCAAAATAAATAATCTTATGAACAAAAACTGATTTTATATTTATGTTCTATTCTCTTTCCATAAAAAATATCTTCCCCTTAAAAAAATATTTGACATCTCTCTCTCTCTCTCTCTCTCTCTCTCTCTTGCCCATTCTGTTAAGTTGCTAATGAAACTGGATGTTGATAATTAATGTAACCTTTTAAAGTTCAACCAATCAGGGATTTTCAATGCACGTAAAACGTACGCACTTAGAATCCCGCTCTTTACGATCGTTTAGTAGCGGACAATAATAACATTACTCATTCATGATCACATTGCCATCTCTTGGAAGCCGTATGGTCACCTCCTTACCTCATAGGATTTTTGAGAGCGAAGTCTCTGCAAGAAAAAGTGTTAAGATTGCAATTCCCCCTTGCACCCAGAATTAGTAAGTTGATCGCAAACGTTCACTCCTGTGGTGGGATTCGAATCCAAAGTCTGTTGGTTGGAGAGCCGACACGCTATTCCCTCGGCCAGACAATAATAACAACCTCAGTAAAAATACTAAAGTACTGTCTGTTAGATATTTCTTTCTCTGTTTCTGCTAAAGTAATAAAAATGACATGACGCAATAAGTTTTTTCTGACGCAGTTGCATAATTAGCACGTTTACAGTCCTGGGACTTTTTGCGCAATAAGGTTGCAAAGGCCTGAGATTGTTGGTTTGATGGTGTAAGACATAATAAACTTGGAGTTTCTACAGTTGAAATGTATTAGCCTAGTAGAAGTTAACAGGATGCGCTTTACTTAAAGAGATAACGAAAAACAGAGCATTAATAATCCAGGATTTTGAGGCAAAAAAGATAACTGGGGGAACCAAATAGCTGGTAATACAGCAAGAAGTACATTTTTTGGGTTCAAATAATAACAATAAAACCTCTCTCTCTCTCTCTCTCTCTCTCTCTCTCTCTCTCTGATGCTGATGGTGTTAAGTTGAGAAGAGTAGTCAATTGTTCGGATGATCTAAGTTCTTAACTGAATGATCCTAAAAGACTTGAAAAGTGACAGCGAAGTGAGGGTTTAAAATTTAACTTGAAAAAAAGTCAAGTGTATGGGATTTGGTAAGAAAGTAGCATTAGATGGATAGTCTTTCTTAGAAATGGTTAACTAATACTACGATCTGGGTATTGTTGTTCATAGAGAATTTAAGTTGACGAATCGTATTGGGAAGACAACCAGTAAAGTTTTTCAGAGTGTAGTGTTTAATTGAAAACAGTGGCATTACTTCCTTTCCATACTAGAGAAAAGGTGATAATGATAACGTCATAAAAGTCTCTAGTCAAGCCAACATTAGTGGATGGCTCCCGGCTTTACTACAAGGTTTCTAATGAAGGTCAAGAAAATTGAAGGCATTCAGAGAAGAAATGTGTAGAAGAATCACTGATCATGTTAGCTATGAAAAACTTTGGTTAGTCGCAATTTATGAAATAAGAGAAAATTTAATTGAAGTTTATAAATTAGTTCAAGGCATATGCAGTAGTACACCCAGCAGTAGTTTGTTGCATCTGCTTAAACCTAGACTTTACCGAGGAAGAACGTAATTAAAACATAGTAAGGAAGAGCGATAGACCTTTGAAATCTCGTTTGAAGTTCACTTTTTTATGTTTCGGTTAAAAAATATGTGAAATGGCTTTCATAAGCTGGTTACAGAAATCCACCCCTTCCTTTTCACCTCTGCCATACCCTAGGACGGGTAGATTTACCTGATAACGGGAACACGGCATTTTAATGCAGCGGATATACCCCCCCCCCTTCTGGTGTCGAGTATTTTTTGCGTGTAGATTATGTTTGTTCACAGGGCCAGTTTGCCTATAGATAGATATCTTTATATTTATCTATCTCTATATACTACATTTCTTCTTATTTTTATTTTCCTCATAGACCAATATTTGCTAATCAAACCATTCGTTTGTGTACTTTTTTCCTTTTACGCATGCATACTTAACCCTAAAACACCTCCTGAATATTCCTGTCAATCCTGTCTCATCACTCTTACAGGTTTTCTCCTCTTTTGAAGTGAAAACGTGCTCTAACCATCCATAATCCACTTCCTTGCTTGATCAGCAGTCTTCCTTCCTCCTATACTCTACTCTACGCCACAATCGGTATATCAAATGGATTCCGAGAATGTAATTATGACATCCCGCGATCCTTCTCTGCTTCTACAATACTGTAGGAAGAACAGAAGAATTTTTATTGGCTTTATCAAGAGCAGCTGAGTCAGCCAATACGTAAACACCTTGCTGTAGATGAATTCAACCATCCAAATACTCTTATTTTCTGTCTGTCTTTCAAAATTATTGTCTATCGGCTTCCATTGATCACAGACTTTGTTTGTCTTAATTTCAGTAAGTTATTACGATAATTTTTTGTCTTTAAGAGAAATAGAAAAGACCAACTGAGCCTTGTCAAATCATTAATAGTGTTGGTTGTAGCTTTCTGACAGCTTGCTACTTTTCAAATCCATCTTGTAGGTCGTCTATCGTGACTGTTTTCATGTCATCTGCAAACATCAATACCCGTGATATTCTTTCATCATCTTCTCTGTCTCTCTCTCTCCTACTTTCTGGCCTTTGTACGAATGTTTATCTTTAATTTTATAGTGGCTATATCTGTCTGAAAATTTTAGACGACGCTGCCCTAGTGCCTAAAGCAACGCACCAGTTCCAATCTAGATATAACAAATATCTCAGTTCATAACAACTATTCGATGAAACAACATTCGCTCCTCCTCCTCCTGGGCACTCAAAATATTTCACCGCAAACTGCTTTTCTAATTCAATGTCGAAACCAAAATTTAAACGCGGGAAGGAAAGAATGAGATTGGAAGAGAGAGAGAGAGAGAGAGAGAGAGAGAGAGAGAGTTCCTATTTCAGGGCAGACAACATCTGTGTAGTAACATTTCACTCCGATGAGCAGATAAATCCTTACAACGAACGTTATAGAACGATGAGACTGTTTTGTCAGCCAGTGACGTGCGTAACGTATTGATTAAAATAAAAGAAGTGGCATTAAAATATTCGGACACACATGCTCCACGTTGCCTTTACTTGTGTGTAATCAATATTCATTGGAACACCAAATCGTCTGCTTTCTTTCTATTCTGCAGAAAATGTATTTGTTTTTCATTTCTCTTGTCGATGTTCACTAAGAAATCCTGAGTCAATGGTAAGATGTCATATTCGTCGTAAGTTCCAAATCCACTCGCAACTTTTTTTTTTACTGTTGAAATTCTAATCTAATCTAATGCAATGTAAATAATTTTGCTGTTTAATAATAATAATATCGTAATAGTGCTGCATAAAAGCAATACAATATTTTTATTATTTTATTAATTTTTATTTCTTTTTTGGGAGATGGACTGAGTCCTTGACTCTTTATCCCGTCATCTGAATGAAGAAAATCTGTGTGGATGGAGTGTTATTGAGCTAAAAAGCTCTAGTCATGGCTGGGTAATGGCATTAGCTGAGCCTCAGCTAAAACTTCATTGGCTACAGCATTGCCATCCATTACAATATTTTTTTTTTTTTTTGGCTATATGGGTGAAGTAAAAATGCTTTTCATATTCCCCGTTATCTGTAGAAGAATATGTATGGATGGAGTAATATAGGGCTATAAGCTCTGATCACGGCAGGAGGGTAACAGCAATAGCCAAGCCTCAGTTAAAACTTCATTGGCTACAGCATTGCCATCCATTACCCTCCCTGGGTACCCATTTTAGTCGCCTCGTAAGACATGAATGGGCTACAGTGGGGCGATTTTTAAGTAAAGCCCTTTCTATAAATTAAGACGATCGCGGACTACTCCTCACGAGTGGTCCGGGGATGGCCGAAAGATCGTCCAACTCAGTGTTGGTTCCACTCAATGACGGGCTTCCCCACCACTGAGCAGAACCGCTCATATTCCTAGGAAAAGCATTCACCGACAAGGCTCCCCCCCCCCACGCTGGAGAACACCCTCCCCAGAGACTCAAAATGATCTCTCAGGAGAAACCTTCCGAAATCTAAGCCCCTCCCCTCACCGGGAGCAAAATTCCGGAAGAAGAAGCTTAAGAGAGCGAAACTGTCGAAACTCTGCGTCCCATTTTAGTCGCCTGTTACGAGTTGCATGGGCTGCATGGCTATTCTTATCTCATATATTATAATATATGTATATGTATGGGCCACGCCTGAGAGAACCCTCCCAGTGAGGGCAAATCCCCCAAAGTCTAAGCCCCCCCCCTCACCGGGAGCAAAATTCCAGAAGAAGCTTAAGGGAGTGAAACTCTGCGTCGCATTTTAGTCGTCTGTTATGACATGCACCAGTTTCGTCAATTATTACTAATAGTGCTATGTAAATAGAATTATGGTGTGTGTGAATTTACTGTTCAGAATTCTTATGAACCATTTAAGATATGCCTCTTGTTTGTTGATATATTTATATTCTTTAAATATATAATATATATACTTGATATAATTTTAGTTTTAAAACTAAAATTTTCATATTTTAATTTATCCCGTTCCTTGTATATCTAATTTTATCTCAGTTTGAGGAGAGAGAAAGAAACAAGTAGTTGACATATTCTAATGGTACTATAGTCCGCGCGGTTAGCTTAGTGGCTTTGCGCTTAGCAACCATATGCCTAAGTTTGATTCCCGTCGACGACGTGAGGAGCTCAGGAATCTTCCTCAGCCATAGCCAAGTTAGCCGGTCTTGGGTGTGGACAGCAGGGTTTTTTCCACCAGTTTATCTGGGGGTTTTCATCCCGCAAGCAGGCAAACCGAACCCGTGAACACACAGGCTAGTCATAGAAATACGGCAAGGAAGGCAACGAGAAACCACCTTGCGTCACTATCTCCCTTGTAATCAGCTGCAACCCTCTCAAAGAGACGAAGCCACAGGATCAGATCAGAATGGTACTATAACTTCTATAACCTAGTAGCAATACTTTCATTCATTACCAATATCTTCCCATATAGACAAGGATGAGTTATTTTAGAAGGCGGTTTGTGGAATATTCCATCTTCTATAGAACACTTTTCTTCAAATCAAAACAACTAAATGCTATTAAACGAGTTTAGCTGTCTAAAGTGCAATGTGACAAAAATAAGTTTAGGATTGAAGGTTTAATAAATATATTTTAATACTGATTTTTCCTTCAAGTAAATATTCAAGTAAACTTTGATTTTTAATCCTGTCACTCAATAAAAAAAAAAAAAATAGAACTCACTGTTTTGGAGAACAATATATCAGTTAGAGAATAGAATCACGAGTTCTCTGCCGTCCTCTCTCTCTCTCTCTCTCTCTCTCTCCACCCTAAGTCCTCAAATCGTTATCCACGAACTCAACTATCGGTGATGACAAGAGGTGGAGAGCCTATTGCCTACCAATTTCCAAAAATTAATAAGAAGTAAAAGAGTTTGCATACTATCTGGGAAAATAAAACACATCACGGGATTTATATTTTTTATTTTGCTTTAAATGAGTAATTTCTCATTTAAAATTACTCATTGAGCATGCTTGCCTTCATTATAACTACGTTAGTTGTTATAATGAAGGGGTGTTTTTGAAAATAGACTCAGGAAGTCTAGTCCATAACAACGAGGAAAAAAAATATAACATGTGCATTGGGCACATGTAATATTTTTTTCCCCTCAGAATTTCATTAAAAAAACAAACAAAAAACTGGACGTTGTCGAAAGAGTGGAATTTGAATAAAATATCAATTCATTAATCTGTGTTTTTGATAAGAGCTCTTAAGGCTGCAAATTAAATATTTGGCCATTACTAATTAACTTTTGTTATTTAAAAATAGGGGGAAAAAACATAACATCTGAAATGGAAAGATGGTCGTGATATCACCTATTTAATGTATTTTTAAAGTTCCTTGAAAGATTTTATATTTTAGTTTACATTTACTACGGAATTCAGTAATGAGACCGAGACAGATAATAAAATGGGAAATGTGCCAAATAAAGTACACAGAAATGTTAAAGCTCAAGAATATAATCACAGAGAAAGAACAAACGATGAGAAGACAAGAAAAACAGAAAACTTATATTATACATAGGCAGCAGTGCAGTAATGACGGTGTGCTGGCCGTTAAAATAAAGTCGTCATCAGATTATCAGAGATGAAAACCTCCACTGTTAGCGATAGGCAAAAGGATCAACGCCTTATATATATAAGACTTTCTATTAATATCTTTAAATTTTTATATGCAAAACTTAAAAAGATTTGTCATTTAATTTTAAATAAACTCTCTGTTGTTGAGTTACTTTTAATTAAAATGTGTAATATTCAATAAATATTAAAATGTTTTACAGTTATTCATGATGTAGTGTTTTAAATTTTATATGTAAAATGTAACAGTTTTTTCTGTTAATTATAATTTAACTTTCTAGATTATTATTATTATTATTATTATTATTATTATTATTATTATTATTATTATTATTATTATTATGTAACACCTCCGAGGAGTACCAGGACGTAACTGAGCATTAATAATTGCATAAAGACTTTTTTAAAGTAAAATATCCGATTCTCGGGACAGACATACAGGATCACGTAAGCCGGTTCACAACATTTGCGATTGGGATATTTCATACTTTGCTATTAAAATTATATATACATACCAGAAGTCTTTTTCCCCCTCAAAAAATATTCCTTTTGTTTGTCCCGTTTGCAATCGCAATGATATAAATATGACACAGTAGATGGCGCCACTATCACTCCCATAAAATGTGAACTTGAAATTCATATTATAAACGAGCTACATACGAAGTTATTCATCATATAGTTATTATTTACTGTTATCTATTGTTGTCTACTTCAAGTTTCAGACACTCGAAGAAAAAAAACTGTATTTAACATAATTTGAATAAAAGTACAATAACGCTTGTTCGTTTGGCATCAAACCATGTGCCCGTTTGTTTGTTCCTCATTGATCCTCAGAACCATGAGGATCAATGTAATGGATCTCAAGCACCTGAGAATCTACAAAGTAGGAAAAGAACGAACAGAATTGACCTCTCATAAAAGTCAAACAACTTTTAAAGTGCCAATCGGAACGGAGCTGTTGGAAAGCATCTATCATCAACTGCTTTATCTCGCTTCTAAGTTTTCTCAAGCGGGAGATGGGGGGGGGGAGGTGGCGGAGAAAGCAAGGGAGAGATAACTTATGGTATTCATTCGTCTTTTTATGGCATCCTGTAATGGCTCTAAAACAGACACAGGGAAGGGGGAAAAGGAGAAAAAATTAATATCGTAGACTAAGGCAATCGATCTGTTCGCTCTTGCCTGGCTGTCATAAGGCTAAACATGGAAGCAACAGCTGTGTCTTACGATGAACCCATTTCCGGGCTTCTGCACCCTGACAGCCCCTTCAGAGGTCATTACGATGAGCGTCAAATATTAGCTAGATGTTATTGTTGTGATTAATGTCTGTACGAAGGGATACCACCACTAGCTGCTGCAGATGTGCACGTGTGTATGGGGGGGGGGGTACACTATAGACATGTGTGACACCGTAATTGAAAACGCAGGAAAACGAGAAATACATGGAAATGTCCCCAAGAAATACATCATCATCAGTTAGTACTAAGAGTAACAACAATCTCTCCAACTATTTTGTTGTTGTTGTTCCTTCTCTGTGTTTGTTATTAGCTTCGGAATTTATTTCTGTACTTGCTAGGATGCCTACGTTCAGATTATATTACTTCATTTAGTTATGAGTTGTTAGCACTGTTTGGTTATCCGCGAGACACTGCTGTTTCACACTGGTATGAAATTTCCAAGGGTAATACATAACTACACATACATTTTAGCGATATTTTGAACTTTACGAATAAAAACAGAAGTAAAATTTAATACAAACATGTTAACAGTATTAATAATTCATGTACAAAGGACTAAACCATCAGCACCTCACTGCGACTGCATTGAATAGTTCGGTGTCATTTATATTAACTTCTTTTTTTTTTTTTTTCTATTTCTCTGCATATTCATTTAGTGTGGAGTGTATCTTAATCTTGATATGGATTCGGGGTGGTTTTGGGCGACGTTAAAAACGAAATGTTCGTTTTGCGTGTACATACAACCATCGCATCTGACTGTGACTAAATTGTCATTAAGATCGGATAGCATCTATGGGTTCACGTGTCTATCTGCCCGTTTCCTTATTGACTTAAGACACAGCGGTGTTTGCTAATCACATTATCCGCCCCCCCCATACCCCCCTTCTCCGAACTTGTCGACTGGTAAAGTATAATGCATGGAACCCAACACTGCCAAGCACTGAATTTGCCTGATGATCGTCTGTCTCTTCGGGGACGTATTTTTTTGTGCACGTGAACAAACAGCAGACGAGAACATCCCCCCCCCCCCCGTTTCCTCTTATAGACATTCTGGTCATTATTGCATATAGATAGAATTTCAGCGACATCTAGTGTTCAAGGTGATCCGTCAGAGCCTAGTAATCCTAGAAGGGAGAAGGTGCGCAAACTAATAGGGAAATAAACAACAAAAGTATAGAGGGCGCAGTCGTAGATGTGAGATTGCGTTAATAAACACGTGATTGTTGTAGAATTGGCACAGATTAAATTTAGGAGCTCGGAACTCCTTGTAAATCGTATTTGGTTAGCCTGTGTATTCTCCACTAAGGCTTTTTTACTATGGCAAGAATATTTTTTTAAATATTAAAAATAAAATGCTTTATTTTAAATGGTTTAACCAGTATAGGTTTCATTCATAAATCGCCACGTGGGAGTCGTGACACTTTATGATAAAGGAGTTGGGGTGGGGATTAAGGCTCTTAAATTCTAAAAATAACTTTATAATTTATGTACGAGCCTTGTTTGCTGGGCCAATAATTTTCGCTACGCTCCTAATTAACTCGCAAGTTTGTTCCATTCTTTTCTAATTTTAATCAATAACCAGGGAATTCCGTTGACACTCGCCAACTCATCCTCCGTAGTAAGCGAATTTCTTTTCAGTAGAAGATATAGGATACCCTGAAGAGAGAAGTTTAAAAGTTGACGAACAAAAGAATGCATAAAATTGACTGCACGTAAACGTGATTCATACGAATGTAAAGATGTCCATGAGGGATCTGTAATGGGGGAGGGAGGGAGGGGAGTCCTGTTCTCATCCCTATGATCATTACGATAGAAAGTCACGCACGATCAAATGCACTAATTCAAAGACAGAATTTGAACGAAGTGACCAATATTTTTGCCGATAAAAATAATAAATGCAATAAAGAATGATGTTTTGTACATGGACCTTTCAGGGTTTTTGGACACAATCGAAAAAAGAATAAAAGACAGCACAATTGTAAGCGTGTAGATTTTTTTAGTTCGTTATTCTCTGCCAAAAGATATTAATAATAAAATAAATTGCTAAATTTAATTATTCGTTTTCCAATTATTTTAAAAAGCCTTTTGCTACATTTTTTAAGCAGTATAAATTTTTCTATATATATTAATAAAGATTTTTCACTGACATTGTTGAGTAAATAAAATATTTCACGATTTTTAGACTAAGTGAAAGTGTTTAGACTTAGATGCGACATTCATACAAGTGTCTTGACATCAAGCCTTATTTCTTCATAGTTGTTGATCCTGATCCTTTTTTTTTTCCCTTCTTTAATCTTCATCTCGGCGACATGATGCGACATACACCCATCTGTCGGAACGCATCTAGATTCGATTCTAGAATAAAATTCATCCAAGCCTAATTCACGTTCACTGAATTGATGGGTCTCATACGGATGGCAGAATTTACCTTCCGGACAACACGGATTTTTCATTATACAAACCAGCCTAAGAACATGCACTGAAATCAGACCCATTGGGTTAAATAATGGGCCCATTACAAGTAGCCTGGATGTAAGACATTAGTTAGGATTAATCTAAGAAGGGAACCTCGATTTTTGCTAGGGATTATCTTGATAATACCTCAATTAGGTGAACATCGGAAACCTTATCTAGAAAGAAAGAGAGAGAGAGAGAGAGAGAGAGAGATCAAGGAATCTGGGTCAGGTACTGTAAATACGAAGCCTAAAAGGAAGATACTTAGATAGCAAATCAGGAATAGACCTGAGGGCTACTACGGGACCAGCATCCTAGTACGTCAACCGAAAATGCAATGCGAAATCAAGGTTTCGGACAGCATGCAACTGTTCAGCCGCTTTTGCATCGATACCGTATTTACTCTCACTTTTTCCCCCCAAATTAAAGTTAAAACATCGTTGTGCGAGATATTTGCGGAAACTAAAGTTTTTCAGTAAAAAAAAAATAATAATAAATTGATGTTTATAATTAAATTCTCAGTATTCATTATAATTGCTCACATTATTTATAAAACGAATACGTTTAAATTTTAATTATGAACGTTATTGACGCGATCAGCCACTCACCCTCATCATGCGATATACCGTATTTGAATTTTTTTAGCGAACACACGCTTTTCAATTAAATTCATTATTTCTTGCGAAATAATTAAATTAATTGTTGTGCAAATCGATTGTAAAACAATGAAACTCAACGACAAAGGCAAGCCCACGATTGTTGCGTTGAAATGCTGATTTTCTTGAACCGAATTCCAAATATCTGCAACTTACGATAATAACATTCACTATGTATTTTTTTAAAGTTTTAACATTTTTTCTATATGCGAAACTTTTTAATTTAATTTTTGGGTAAAGTAAAATCAGTGTGCGAAATATACGCGAGGGAGAGTTATATTCGAGTAAATACGGTATGCGCCATAGCTGAATGTATTCTTTAGGCTCACATGCATATAGTGGAGAACGTAACCATTATTCCACTCCATGTAAGGGCGCTAATTAATTTTTAATAACCTAACTCGATTAATTGATTTCGTGATTTCAGACTTCAGTTATTGAAACTCACTTCGGAAAGAGGAGCAGAAGAAGGGTGTTTTTATCCTCACCAGTGGGGTACCCAGAGGGGGGGGACAGGGACCCTTCCCCCAAAAGAAAAAGGAAAACACTAGGAAATTTTCCAAAAATGTTTTCCTAATTAAAATTATTTTTTTTTATTTATGTCGTGTCGTGTCTTCTATTTATACTACTTATGAATTAGCGATCATTGCAGATGCTCAGTCGTAGGTCGTATGCGCAGTGTGTATTCTCAAATCGTCTACTCAACCCCCCCCCCAAGATTAAATCCTGAGTGCGCTACTGATCCTCACCTTTACTTGTAGTATTTTAAACGATTTACTAACCTGTTGGCCGCCATATTTTGTCATGCGTCTGGAGAAAATATCGGAAATCAACTAACTTGCGGCGGGGGGGGGGGATGATCCGAATGGCCTTGAACGAAGCAATACTCGCAGAGAAAATGCTGAAATGTTTTGAATGGGTTTTGACAGATGCCCGCAGCTATGGAAGCGTTTGCACCACACTCCCGGTAAAAACAAACAATAGAAGTTGAAATGTAGGACATAGAGGAAGGGGGAAATGGCTATTCTCCCTTATTCCCCCCCCCCCTTCCAGAAGCATGACATAAGCCTGTACAATCTAAAACTTTCGCTTTCAAACTTTTATCTGTTTGCGAAAAATTATTCACTGAATAAAATGTCGTCATAAACAATGAATTATAAATAATAATCAGGATAAACAATTAGTTCTTTACAACAATTAGACCTTCACGTATTGTAATAAGTGCACTTACTCATAGCACTGCAGCTTTTGTCATGATAATATCCGATTGCATCCAATATTTGAAAAGTAAAAAGAGAAAGTGGAAGAAGTGAAAAAGTGATAGTGAGACTAGTGACAGAAAGCTCGAGTCGCTAGCAGTGAGGCCAGTGTGTGTGTGTGTGTGTGTGTGTGTGTGTGTGCGCGCGTGTAGGCTTAGACGCTGGTTTATATTCATGCTAATATTTAATGGAATGAATAGAGCACAAAGAGAAATGATTAAACATCACATTAATCGTTTGAATATTTCATCATAGAGACATCTTCAGAAATATAACATCGAAATTTTAATAACCCATAAAAACACAACAAAAGTAATTGGAAGAAAATGGACTACTTAAAGCGTAAAGTCCTATAAGGGGAGTCCTCTATGGATGCTGTTGGGGAAGAGGCCTAAGAATCAATGTTTAACACACCCGCATTTATTAAGATTGAGCTTTTTTTTATTATTTTTATTCTTAATCTGCTGTCGATTCTAAAAAGAGTATTTTTCAAGTTTGTATTTGTTGTTGTGCTGAAGAATAGTCGATTTTTCCCAATTGGTTCTGTGCAAAGTATCTAAGGCATGATCTGTTAGACCTGATATGACCATAATTGTGGCGGTGGATGTATTCTTTGTGTTCTTCTAGACGGATGTTAGCAGATCGTCCAGTTCGACCGTAATAAAATAAGTTACAAGAACAAGTATGTGTGTCAACTCTTCCTGCAGCTTCTGTGGCTCAATCGGTTTCAACGAAGCCCTTGAGTTGGGAAGACCTGGGTTCGGTTCGAATCTTGTCTATGATGCAAAGAACCTTTGTCAGGGCGTTTCATCTGAAGGTAAGTTACTCGGTCTCGTGCAGGGATGAAAGAGTTTCCCATCTGGAAAGGCGTGTTTTCCCTCCTGTAACCAGGCAAATCGGCCAGGAGAACACACGCAATTTATGGACAAAGAATGGGCTAACAATGTTATCCTGGTTATGAATTCCAAGGATACTTGGAAGATCGTGGGTGCCAAAGTGCCTGTTAGAGCCATTGATGATGATAATAATAAAACCCTTCCACCTCCGTATGAGACCGGTTGATCAGTCTTCAAATGACAATCCCTTATGAAGGTTCTTCGCATTCTAGATGGGATTCGAACCCGACTATCATGAAGGTGTCGACAGAGAGGCAAGCTAAATTTCTATAGAAAGAGATGACATGAAAAGATAGTAAAAAAAAAAAAAATAGTTTATTCTTTGCGCATATTTAGAGTTCGTAAACATCACGCTTATGTTTTGCATCTTTTTGTATAACAAGGATGATAGGAAAAAAAAAAAAAAGAGTTATTTTATTTTTCTCTTCTTCTATTCGTCGTTCACTGCTATCGAAAGGGGTGGTAGCTACGACAGGACACTTTTTTTTCCCCCTCCACCAGCGGATCAGTGCTTGAATATGGAAATAGTGATGTTACCGGGGGAGCTTGAAGTCTGATGAGGTGGAAAAGAGCGTTATCCGCTACCTCGTTTGGCCGTCCGGAGTCCGTACTTTAAAACTCCCCGCTGAGCATCTTCAAGACAAAAGATGACCATTCAAGGAACGTGTCGCAGAGTCACGCTCAACAGCGCTCCGACAGTTCTTTAGACGCGTTCTAGCAAAGACCGTACGCTTGTCAAGAAGCAGTACTGGGCATACTTATCATCGGGGAAGTGGCGCGCGCGGCACCAGAGTTTCCCTAGATTACTTACTGCCTTCAGTCACATG
Source organism: Typopeltis vanoorti (assembly GCF_054136105.1). Lineage (NCBI taxonomy): Eukaryota > Metazoa > Arthropoda > Arachnida > Uropygi > Thelyphonidae > Typopeltis > Typopeltis vanoorti. Next base: position 96,346,123 of record NC_143555.1, on the reverse strand, counting down.
AAAAGTGTGTGAGGATTCATAAAAATATCGCTGCCAAAGGATTTCCCCCCTCTTTTTTTGGACTACTTGGGCTCTAATTCATATTCTTAGATGGAAAGTTTGGTCTGTGACGTCACATTCGCCATTTAGGGATAGACTGCGACTATAAAAATAAAATTAAAATCATGTGCCGAACACATCATTAATTTTATGTAGCTGTGCATTAATTAAGCTTCTAGAAAGACATCATTTGTCACACACACACACACACACACACACACACACACACACACACACACACACACAAGTGTGTGTGTGTGTGTGTATTAGAGAGAGTATATGAATTGTAGTTTCGGTAACATTTGGCGAGATGCGTTGATCCATCAGTCACTGAGAGGAAACTACCATGTAATAGATGACACCTGTGTGATGCACTCCCAATAATAACATCTGGACGGACACAAACTTCACTGTGGTGTTTGTATAGACAGATGGCGCTTCTCTGATCCGTAAACAACACCGATGTTATATGTGTGTGTGTGTGTCGTTAGATCGGGCAAACTTCAATTAATATGGTTTCATATAATTTAGTTGTCCAAAAGGTTAAACAGGTTCACAAGTTCCACAAGTTCCCATCTCCAAGATTTTAATCAATTAGATTTAATAATAATAATAATAATAATAATAATAATAATATAGAGGAATATTAGTATCGTGTCTTTTAAAGAATAGCATTTTTTGAGTAAAGAACACGATAGTTAAAAAAATTGTTAAACAATGAAGTGATAGCACGTGCTGAAGAAAGTGATATTGTTGATGTTAAATCATAAACAATGGATACCATACTACACTAAACACGTTCGCATGCAGGGAAATAAACATTCGCAACAGACATGCGCACAAGGTGTAATATTCTGTAAAAATGTTCATAACTGCATACGATATTAATAACAGATGCTTCACTGAATGCATAAATAAAAATGTACGCGTCCAACGATACACTTTGATATTCTTATAATACTGCACCGGCAAAGGAATGTGTGAGATGATTAACTTTTTAATTTTAATCGAATAACTGACAGACGGTACTTCAATATATACAACGCTAACGTAAAGAATAATAAAGGCAGCAATTTAAATCTGTATTAAGAAACTCGACAAGAGTTAACTATCGCGGGAAAAGATACGGAGAGATATTTATAACTGAATGCACGCTGGGAGATAGAGCTGTTTAAAATTAATCCAAGCGTAATTCTTGTTCACAAATTAAGCACTTCGCCATATGTTTCGTAAATTAAATGACAACCATGTCTGCTCAAAATTGAACAACGCACAGCGCTACCTACAGTGTAACTCAACAATGGGAAACCATAGTATTGTTTCCATGGTAGCGTGAAATGCGTCGGTTCATGGATGCTACAGAAATATGTAAACCAGGCAGCGCCGGTAGGAGAGAGAGAGGGGTCCTGAAACTGTTGCGTTAGATGCACGTAGGATTACGAACGGTTAAGTTTATGCTAATATTAATAAACACCAGATGACTACGGCTCAGGGAAGTGAACAAACTAGGCAACGCAAAATGGTTTTCTAGCGGAAGAAGCCGAAGAAGGATTATCTAACAAATTTAAAAGGAATTAAACAAATTTCCATTTATACAGACAACTCGTGATTAATTAGATTGATCGAATGAGTAAATGTATCTCGCTGAGTAATTTTAATTATGCATTAAAATGATGGAATCTGACGTGCTTGATACAGGTGGGAAAATTTATCGATGTCGCTTAGGGTCTATGGGAAAGAGAACATGTTCGAAAGAGCGGCATTTCAACATCATACCGGAAATCTAATGCACTGTAGTCATACGATGTCTGTTTTGTATTACTGGTCACTACTAGTCGAAATAAAATACTAAGGCTATGAACCGAATGTATTATGTTTATCAATAGACTATATTCGCTAGTCACTTTGTCTATTGTGCTAAGAAATAAAAGCTACTCTGATTGGTTTTTATTTTTGTTAGCAATAAAAAAATTACAAGTCCATATTAGCAACCTGTTGGTTTTGGAAGTGGTGAATAACCGATGCGTGGAATTATATTACACAAATTCCCTCAACATCTACCCTCACCCATTTGTTCTTAAGCAGGTACATTTTGCCAGCTGGATAATAGCTGCAGACGAAAAAAAAAAATAAAAATAAAAAATAATAGCAATTAACTTTCTAAACTTTTTTTATATTTAGAAAGTTTTTTTTTAACTTAAATAAAACACAGAAGAATAGGCGTAACATAAACGGATCCAAAATTAATGTAATAAATTATATTTTCCCAAGAAAAGCAGTTATTTTTACTCCTTTAACTAATTATATTATTCATTGCCTTCTTGGAATGGTTCTCGCACAAAAGAAATATTCTTCAAATAACGACACAGCACCACTGATCACTTTATGGAACTCATATTGATTTAATGGGAGATATAATTAAATTGCTGGGGGGGGGATATTATAAAATGTTTTACGAAAACATTTTATTATAAATAAATAACATTATATAATATTATAAATGGATGCCTGGGTAGTTTATTTCAACGTTTATGGTTCCATAATGCTAGGCCTCCTGAAGAAAGATTATTAAGATTTAAGGTTCGATTTTAGCTTTTTAATCCCCCTTTTTAGACGATTCTTGAAAAGTCGACCATAGAACACATAGTCAATGCTAATACACGAGTTCAGATCATGATTATCTTTAAAATCATCGATAGCCTTGGGCTCAATTGTTGGGGACTGATAGGGAGTGGACACCAGCTGCTGACTAATTTCCAAAAGTGAAATTCCCCAAAACTTTGTGGAATAGAAAGTGTTAGAGATATATATTTATCCTTAAGCCGACCCATCGATACTCGCAAAGATTCTGTTAAAATTACACCACTCCCTACTAGTATCTATATCTATATATCTATTTCTATTCTTCAACTTTAATGGGAAATATATCCTTCTTGCAAAACAAGAAAAGGTGTCTATACTAATTCACTTGTTTTAAAAAATAACTTTTGAAATATGAAATTTATTTATTCTTATCTAGTAGCAATATATATTTCCAAATATATTATTAAAAATATTAAAAACAAATATGATTACAATACTTAATAAAATCGTTTATTTTACTAACTTTCTTCAATTTAAGTAACAACATTTCAAACATTTTTCATTTGTACTCATTAAGCTGATTGTTGCTGTTGTTTGGAATTATGGAACAAACGATTAAGATTATGAAGCCAATAATCGACTGCATTGCTTTGTTCGAAGATATATTCTGATATGTAGAAATTTTAAAATTATGTTGCATTCCAATAAACACACAAATTGGACTGCCGGTGTTCTATGACCCTTATGATGGATTTTAAAAAATATTTTCTTAACGATTTATTTATATATTGATATCTAAAGACTTCGGCATTACAGAATACTGTAAATCGTCTCTGAATTTAATTATAAATAAATAAATTTTATTCTTTTCTCTAATAACCTCCAATAAAATAGTTGCAATCTTTAAAAAAATTAACCATTTTATGAACATTCCTAATATTTTTAATAAAAATCTAGTGTTAAATAGAATTGTGGATCGTGTTAAAGCAAAATTAGTAACAGTGATTATTAGTACTGTATTTCATAACTTGCAGTATTGCATCATTTAGCGCAGCGCCACCTGTTGGTATTTTTTCGAAATGTTTGTAAATAAATAAATATTTGTTTAATATATGTATATGTAAATCCTTTTTAATGTTATTAGAATTTTTTGATGACCAGAGCAGATTTTGATAGGCATCCATGTTTGGATTCGAACTTGCAGACTTCGCTGTAAACAAGCAGGGCCGCTTTTTTATTTTGTAACATTCACCACATCTTTGTTTTCGAAATCCGCCTTTTCTAATATTTCCAGCGAAATCCTCCGACATCAAACAGAGCGAGGTGCTAACGCATCCAAGAATTCCACTTTTTCGGCTCGAGAGCTAGCAAATTTGTTTTATGGTTTCAGACTGATCAGAAATTCAAACTATCGGCCAGTGAAGTTGAAGAGCAGTGTGGATGGGAATACATAACGGCTTCAATGTTTTTATGGTGGGGTTAGCGCCGAAACAATTTCCACGAAAAGAGGTCGACTTATTGCATACATCGGACACTAACTGTAGTCGGCCATACAAGATAAGTTGGAAGATATTCGTGAATAAGAATCGGTCTCCGAGGCGAAAAATAGATTGCCCCGCTGAGATGGCAGGAGAATAGAGAACAGTTTTACAACGATTTTAACCCCTGCTGAGCAATTTCGCCATTGAGGGGAAACTTCATAAATGCCGATTGCTTATGGCCATCAAAATCTCGGAGCGGGTGAATCGATTAAGACGTATAAAGTTTGCTCACTTAACACGGCTGCTAGGTAGAAGTCTTGAACGAGCAGCTTGATAAATGACTAAATAATAATAAATAAAAATAAACACTCCAAAAGACAGGTGATGGGGGAGGTTGATTTCATTTTGGTCTTCAGAAGACCCTCATTTCCTCTATCTCTTCCCAGTGCAGTAGACCTTATTCATTTCAATTTAATGAAACAAGATTAACTCTTTCATTATTGGTCTGCATAGGTTATTATAAAATTATGTTCATTTAACAAAAAAGGTGTCGTTTCTAAAATTAGTTATATTAATTAATTTTTTTAAAAAAATTAAAAATTATAATTAAATAACCTTTAAAATTTAGCTTCCTCTTCTATTCTATATGCATTATTAATTTTGTAATTTAAAAAAAATTAATTTTATTTTATTTACAGTGGCCAAAATTGTGGAAACCTTTTGGAAATAGTGTATTTTTGAGGTTTTAGGGCTCATAACACCACTTTGTTTTGGATATACCACAAAATTATATATCAATGAAAGATAATTTAATCAGGAATGTAATGCAATAACATTTATGAAGAATTTTTTTATTAGAACAGCAGTTATAAAGAAGAAAAGTAAAACACATAGAAAAAATAAGATATACAAAAAATCTCACAATGTGAGTTATTACTCAGTTGGGTAACCTTTGGCGTTAATTACGGCCTTACAACGCCTTCCCATAGAGTGAGCCAAGTTTTTTTTAGTTCTGCAGGCTGTTATAATGTGAAACCAAGATTGAATTATTGCTTCTATTAATTGGGTTTTATTGGTGGGTTGCTTCTGACTAACAAGTTACTTTAGTCTGCTCCATAGATATTTTCGATTGGGTTAAGTTCTTGGCTATTCCCAGGCCATTCCAGCAGCGGAATGTGATTATCTTGAAACCACTTTATGCACACGGCAGGAATCCTGTTGAAATATAAATGCTTCATTATCTTGGAAAAGATCACGTGCGGAAGGCTTCAGTTTGGGCTCAAGTATTTCATTTATGTATTTTTGGGCAATCCCATTAATCATGCAAATTCTGCCCACACCTTTCGATGTCATACAACTCCAGATCATAACACTAAGCGGGTGTTTCACGGTAGTGTAATACAATCAGGATGCAAATCTTCTCCGATTCTTCTCCTTACGTATTTTATGCCATCACTACCAAACAGGGAGATTTTGGTCTCATCACTCCAAATAACACTGTCCCATTGTTCCGCTGTCCAGTTAATATGGGATTTAGCCCAATTTAATCTTTTCAACCTTTGTTTGAGAGATAAAAAATGGCTTTTTTTTCGTGGAATTCTAGCATTTAGGCCAAATTCCTGCAGTCTGCACCGAACAGTCCTTGCACTCAACTTCACATTGTATTGCGCCATTTCATTTCATCTTATATACACCCAGATGATTTTCTTCTGTCACGTAGGCACAGTTTCTCGATTCTTCTATCATCACTTGCTTTTGTGCATCTTTTCCTGCCTTTACCAGTCTGGTTTTGTAGTGACTGAGTCTCCTTATACCGCTTCAAAAATTTAGAAATGCCACTTTGGTTGAGTTTCCACCAATTTTTCTTCTAAGTTCTTCATAACTGTAGCCTTGTTCACTTAATAGTACTTTACATCGCTTTCTGGGTGACCAGTTAACGTTTTGCGCCATTTCTTTAATTTTATTACGTTTTACAAGCTCACTAAATGAAAGAACACAAAAAAAAACCCAACCAACTTGATAGCAATCAATAACACACTGACAAATGTCCTCCTCTCAGCTCCAATACATGACATCAATAGCTGAATCATACTGTGAACTTATTTGCTCATTGCCAAAACAAGATGACACTTGATTGGCTCTCTAAACGCTCATGCTCATTGGCTACATTCAAATGAAGGAAAGCTACTTCATATCAACCAAAGCAATTTGTGCTTCTTTTTTCTAGTTATTTGCTATAACTTTTCATAGAATACAGATAATTGAACAATCTTTGTTACATTACATTCTTGGTTAAATTATCTTTCATTGATATATAATTTTATGGTATTACACCAAAAAAAAAGTGGTGTTATGAGTCATCAAACGTCAAAAACACACTTTTTCCAAAAGGTTTCCACAATTTTGGCCACTACTGTATAATTACAAAACCGATCGTAGCACCACCTGATGTCAGGTATGCTAATACTGTCTATACTTACACACCACAATGAATATTCACTATATCAATTGCATTTCGTCTTATCTGACACCATAACCTAAAAGCATTTCCAGCACTTAGAAACAATCGTTCTCAACTCGGATATCCATGACGATATCACAATGTGAATTGATTTTTAACTAAATGGCAATTATTTTACTGCACGAGATTAATTGCGAAGAGACACTGTGCATAACAGACTTCCGATACTCTGACACATTTATGTATTTTTATGATTCTTTTCATTATCCCTCTCTCTCTCTCTCTCTCTCTCTCTCTCTCTCTCTCTCTCTCTCTCTCTCTCTCTCTCTCTCTCGTGTCAGCTCACAGATAATGAAGGATCAAATGTTATTCGTCGCCTTAGGTAATCTCATGTAGAAGGGTGAATTGCTAGGAAGTTTAATGTTGTAAATTTACAGGTCTCTAGAGTTCTTATGGACCATAATGACTTATATGGAGATTTTAATGTTTAGAACACTCGCAGTAAAATAGGAAATGATCTGTAAAGTTTTCCTATAGAACAGACATTTTCCAGATGACCGAGCTGAGATACTTTTGAAAAGTTAGTTCGTATTTGTTGGCAAGTAACTGAAATACGATATACGTTGATGATTTAAAAAATTAATTCATAAAAAAATGTGTTATTAAGACGGTTTGTCTTCAGCTTCCTCTCTTATGGATCGATGCTTTGTCATTGTGGAGATGCTGGCATGTTTCTGTGATCCCAAGAAATGATGATGCCATTTGGTTGTAGGATTATCCCCGATGTCAGTGTAGGGGGTGAAGTTGCAGACTAATCGCAATTCAAGTAAACCTAAGTTACAGATTGGGTAGCAGAAAATAATTGTATATTTCATTGGCCAAAATGACGAAAAATTAGCAGAACTGGGATCTTCTAGTCGTCTTTGGTATCCAGTTAATACGTCCAGATTCATGGCCTTATTTCCATTATTACTTACCGATTGATTCCATCGTCACGTTTGAGTATTGGACCAATTAATCCTTTTTCTGAGAAGCCGTTTACAGGATCCGTTTTAAAACTGTCTCATTAATTCCTGACTAGATAACTTCAACAGTGGGATTCCCCCATTTAGCAATCAAGAATAACATATTCGTATTGTTGTTGTTATTTTGGAATTATGGTAACTTCTAAGGCTATTAGGATAGTGTATGATGTCTGTTGCGTGTGGTCTTCTTCTCTGGTTGCTTGCTTTGTTGGGAGAGAATTTCGTAACCCCCTCCCACCGCCACCATATGAAACACCGTGAACTGAAGAGACTGAACATCGACATAGTTACACTATCAGAAACTGTGTGTGTGTGTGTGTGTAAGAAATCTCCTGATTGTTATAGTAAAATGTCAACAAATTTCGGAGGCTCTCCTAAATAAAACTTCCAAGGTAATCATAATCTTGTCTAAGTTCTTACTTAAAGTCTTAATGGTAGTTTTTTTTTTTTTTTTTTTAACTGTTCACTTTTGGCCTTCTTAGAGCTTCTTCCCTCGGGATAGGAGTACGCACGCACACGCACATATGTTCACTGAAAATGTTATAGTCTCGCAAGATCTTTAAGTTGTCTTCCCATGCCACAACACTGCTTTTATATTCTTTATTAATATTTTTTATTTTGCCTAAGCTTGCAGTAGGTAAAATCTTAAAAGATGGATCTTATTTGACTCACTAACTTACACCTTTACATAGAAGTACAGTAGCAAATAAATTAATCCGATCACTCATATTTTAGAGAAATATTTTAATTTCGCAAGAAAATAAGTATAAAAATTAAACTCCAACTTTACCTAATAATTTATTTGTGCCCCTCTGTTCCTAATAAGTTCATTAATTCGCTAAGGAATGGACTCTGCCAATGTAGAACACGTTTTTCTTATTTCTGCATCTTAATACAATCCTTTTATAAAGGATTGTATTAAGTTATCCTTTGTGTTACAATTTAATTTTTCAGGTCTCTTTTTCACTATGACCCACACATTTTGTATTGAGTTAATATCAGGAAAGTTATTTGGCCACTGTAGCAATTGGATGTTGTGATTTTTGCGGAACTCTTTCGCCTTTTTTGAAGTGTGGCACGGAGTGAGATTCTGTTGGAGGATGAGTTCTTTTTCTTTCTTTTTCTGTGGAAGGATGAGTTCTTTTTCTGTGGAATCACTTTTTTCTCCAATATTTTTATGTATTGGTCACTTTTCGCCATACCGTCAACAGGCACAAGTGATCCTGTGCCATCATGTATAAAACAACCCCAGAACATCTGTTTTAGCTAGGTGTTTAGGAGAGGGACGGGAGAAATTTTCTCAGCCGCTGATTTGTGAACATGGGATACTCACCCTCCTTGGACAAAGAAATGGCTCTCATACCAAGTCTCTATTTAAGTCTACAGCGGGCAATCTTGGATTTAATTTGCTTTTCCTCACTAGTGAACGATCTTGAGTAAGTAGTTTTTTCTTTTTCGCCCACATTTTCCTTTTCTGTCAAGAGAAAAGGCACCTGTCTTCCTAAACCTCTTTAAAAATACCCAAACCAACACCCCACTCATTGATAATTTGTCTTTGAGTCATAGATGTGTGCTGAAAAAAGTGTACATATTTTTGAATATTTTCTTGGAGATGTATCCATTTTATTGCTACAAAATGAATAACACACTAAGAATGTCAACTTTACACTATTACAAACGCACAACACTATTGATAAATATCATAGAGGCCGTTAAGACAGTTAAAACACGTAGCACTCAACCAAAATAGCGAACTAAAATCACAATCACAACCGAAAATAGTAAACCAAAACTTACAAAAATTCAGCTTGTTCGGATTAATTTGTTCGCTACTGTATTTTGAAATAAACACAAATTTGTAGAACGTGATTTCACTGACGTTTGTTTCATTTTTTTTTTAAATTCTTCTAGAAATCATTCTAAAATTAGTTAGTAACAATAACAAATTAGGCGTTCGTCTTATAAAAGCCTTGGTTATTATTATTTTTTTCGCTTTGATGTAATAAGAGTAGATGATCAATTTTGATCTTGCATTGTAATTACCGAAACTGCACTCTTTGTAGATAAGTTGCTTGTTTTTGTAGAGTAAGGTGAAGGTAAGAAAATAATCCTAGTTACCTGCACGGGGATTTAATTCTTGAAGCTTTCTGGACTACTAAATCCATCCTAGATTTCTACCCTCTTAGAAGCTCTAGTTGACTGATGTAAGATAATTTAATTTGCCGCTCGAAGTCTCCAAGGAGATTCATTAAGAGTTGGAGTTAATGCTGCAATTTTGTTGGTTTATTTCCACACTTCACTGCTTCGTTTGTTATTATTATTATTATTTTTCTTCTTTTTTTCCCCCTTATGTTTATTCTTCTAGCACATATTCTCGTCAAAATGGTTCGCAAATACACGCCTTTCAGTATTAACGATAATCCAAGGATTTCAGCTAATCTTTTTCTTTTTCCGTTGCAAACAGTTTGAATTAACATCTAAAATTGTTTTAATTCCCTAGACAATTGTCATGCCAACAAAGATAATCTTTTAGCTTTAGTTTCAAATTTGTTTTCTAATTCTGTAAGGCACCAGACGAAAGAGTTTTTAGCAGACGCGTTAGATTAGCATAAAAAAAAAAAAGTACCACAATAATTTAATTTTGCTTTAATGATAATTTTTTTGTTTGTTTGTTTCGTTCTTTGTAACGATGAAAACAACATTGTTGTGAATATCGTCTGCTTTGTCAGCCAAACAATGTATGAAGTAAGATATAAAAAAAAAAAAAATCAGAAATTTGTATCGTGGAACTATAGATTTTGCAATCTCTGTATTTCTATATTTGACAGGAAGGGTTAAATTTAATGAAATTAAAACTAAAATTGGAAAGTGTAGTTATTTAAAAAAAAATCCAAACTAACTTCTGCACAGATTTTAAGCTATACTGGAGATAGCAATGAGATTGCCCATCGCACTAGATGTATCTCCATTGGTTAGAGGAACGTGATCTTCTCTGGTGGATCAGAGAAGATCAAAATGCAATATTGTGAATCTAATCCACAATATTGCATTTTGGTTGAATTATTTTATTTATAAATTTAAAGTAAAATAGCTCTTATTCAACCGCACATTTCGGTTTGATATACTGAGGAGTAGACATGTGATCTAGTTCGTTTTTTTTTTACTCCTTTTATGCATTCTTTTGTTTACCTAAAAAGCTATTTTAATGTTAACAAAAGATTTGACCAGAGAATGAATTAAAAACACTTTTTATAAACTAGTAATTATCAACAATCATTTACATTGTTTAAACTTTAATCATTAAAGTGACTAAACGCGACTTCATTGTTAAAACTAATCAGCTGCTCTTTTTAGCCTATTTCAACAATGTATTTGTTTTTAATTATGTAAAATATCGATAGTGCTTCCCTCTAGCACAGTGTTTCTCAAAGTGTGGTACGCGTACCCCCGGGGGTCCGTGACAATTTTCGGCTATGCATCATTAACGCATGGAATAAAATGTAAGTTTGAGATCGTAAAACGTTCCTATTGTATCACTGAATAAGGTACAGAGACATCTGCAGGCTGTGCAATATGTTTCTCAACAAACAGTGCAATTAGAGACAAGTGGGTAAAAACGGCACTAACTAATGAATCGCATGTCCCCTCCCACAGAAAATGCTGTATGACTCAAGCAAAACCATATATTGCCGGTGCAACATATGGTTTTGTTTGAGTGAACGTGTTAAAACGAAGAAATATATAGTGAATGTGAATTAGCATTTCAACTGAACCGTCGGCTTGCCTTTGTCAATTAGTAGATCTTTTGTTAATACTGCACCAATCATATGAACGTCTTCATAGCTGCTTTATCTCTACTGGCCTACCATTGCTGTCTGTTTCGAGTTCTGCTTTCACTAGCCATTTGTTGAAGGACTGTTCGTTAAATACGGTGATTTTTTTTAGCTTTCAAATTCTTAAGTATGGATCACTGATTAAAGACCGGATTTTTAAAATGCGCAAAAGAGAGGAACATATTAGATACAAGTAGCTGTCAGCAACAAGAAAATGTTGATATTGTATCTGAATCAAGTGAAATTGATAAGCGTGTGTCGTCTGACATCTCTAAAGAACCAACTAGGAAGAAGATGAGAAAACTTCATAAGTACGATATAAATTACTTGAAATATGGATTTTCATGGACAGGAAATGAAGAGGCACCTATTCCATTATGTGTAATTTGCGGTGAAAGTTTAAAAAATGAAAGCATGAAACCATGTAATTTAAATCTCCATTTTGAATCGAAACATAATGAATGCAAGGACAAACCTGTCGAATTTTTTTCAAAATAAACTAAAAAATTTAAAAGAATCTGAAAAAGTGATGTCGATCGTGTCAGAAGGTGAAAACATGAAGGCTTTAGAAGCTTCATATCGCGTGTCGCTATTAATAGCAAATAGTGGTGCAGCGGAAACAATTGGTGAAACTTTGGTCATGCCCGCAGCAAAAATAATAGCGGAAATTATGATCGAAGATAATGCAAAAAAGATCTTTTGATCGGATTTGCCTTTCAAATAGTACCGTTCATCGAAGAATCACTGAACTGGCTGAAAATATAAAACAAACATTGCTATCCGATATACGTAAGAGTCGTTATTATGCGTTGCAGGTAGATGAATCCACCGACATTACAAATTTTGCAAATCTTCTAGTGTTCGCTAGGTTTTTGATTTTTTGTGAACAAAAAATCAAAAAATTCATGACGACCTTTTATATTGCCAACCCTTGCCAAACATACAACAGGAGAAGAAATATTCAACAGCATAAATACTTTTATGCATCAAAACAAGCTTGATTGGAAAAGTTGTGTTGGAATATTCACGGACGGAGCAAAATCCATGGTCGGATCTAAAAAAGGGCTTGTTTCAAGGATTCAAGCTGTTGCACCAAATGCAAAGTCGACACACTGCTGCATACACAGGGAGGTTTTGGCTACACATATGATGTCTACAGACCTAAGAAAAGTTCTTGATGAAGCTGTAAAAATCATAAATTATATTAAAGGCCGTCCTCTAAATGCCAGACTTTTCTCTCAACTTTGCGAAGAAATGGGAAGTAATCATACACAACTTCTTTTCCATACCGATGTTCGTTGGCTTTCTCGTGGAAAAGTCCTTATTCGTTTATTTGAACTTCGGAATGAACTATAAGTTTTTCTTGATGAAAAGTTTGAATTGAAAAAGCATTTACATAATTGGAAATGGTCAGTCAATTACCATACCTGGCAGATATATTTACTGATTTAAATAGTCTTAATTTATCTTTACAAGGCAAGGAAATTTCCATATTTCATGTCCAAGATAAAGTGAACGCCACGTTAAAAATGAAGTTATGGCAAAACTTCATTGGCAAAAATGAAGTTATGGCAAAAGCGAGTTGGTAATGGAGAATTTGACGCATTTCCATCGCTTCATGAATTGCTCGCAAGTTCAAATGAACAAATTGATGATGATGTGAAAATTACTATCATGTAGCATTTAAAAAGCTTACAAATGAATCTAGAAAAGTATTTCCCTGAATTTGGACATTAATATTGAGTGGATAAGATACCCTTTCAATAAAAACAAATTTATGCCAAAGGGTCTATCGTCAATAGAAGAAGAACGACTTTTAGAACTAGCTTCTGATGGTTTCCTAAAAAAATAAATGCAGCGAGAATACGTTATCACCATTTTGGCTACAAATACAGAATGAATTTCCTGAATTAACAGATAAAGCTCTAAGGTTCATTTTTCTATTTCCAACTTCATATCTGGGCGAAGTTGGATTTTCGGCCCTTGTAGATATTAAGACGAAGAAGAGGAATCGCATTATAGATGTCGAACTGCATCTGAGATTGAAATTAACAACTATAAAGCCAAAGTTTGCTGAAATTTTATCTCGCCATAAGCAATTTCACTCCTCTCATTGATGATAAATTATTTCAAGTAAGTAAAACTTTATAGTATCTTTATAGAGTTTGTTCTATTACAAATAAATCATATTTTTTGTTTACACGAACATATAAATTCAAATAAAGTAGATATTTAATTTTTTAATATTTTAAATTAATTTATTAATTTTAATTAATTTATTCGTTTTAATTAATTTATTCGTTTTAATTAATTTATCTATTCATTCGTTTTAATTAATTTATCTATTCATTCGTTTTAATTAATTTATTTATTCGTTTTAAATAATTAATTAATTAATTAATTTTTTTTTCTTAATTAATTAGGAGGTACTTGGTAATAATGAAAATTTAAGAAGGGGTCCGCGGATATCTGAAGTTTGAGAAACACTGCTCTAGCACAATATTTCGCTATTAATTCTTTCTTTAATAGAGAGGCTCATTTAGTAGAATGCCTTCTATCCAACCAATATAATGGAGCAATTTTCTCCCTTTTTATAAGTGATATGAATTTTGATGTTTTAAATAAATCTAATAAGCTCTGATGTTTTGTTACGGGAACTCCTACATTATAAATTAAAAGATAAAATAAATTTTAGGCGTCCTTTTAGCAGTATTGTAATCACTTATGTTATTTAAGCAGTTTCGGATTATAAATGTTCCAACGCAGTTTATGAAACTGTATTGGAAGCTTTCTCGAAAAAAAAAAAAATCGAGTTTTTTTTTTTTTTTTTTTGTTCTCTCCCTAAGATGAATCAACCGATCTCCTTTGACTATCTATCATTAATAATACAGATTAAACGAGTGACTCATTATATACATTACTGCATGTTCGGCTACTGAGGACATGTTTCAGCCTTTTGCTAAAATGCTCCGGTTGACTCCGGGTGTGTTACAAATTGGCGAGGTGGATCCACACAACGTTATGACAGAAATCCGATACTAAAGACGGAGAATTCATTATCCGGTAGCATCTCCTGCTGTGGACTAATAACCTCGTTATCCCACTGCAACTGCACTGTATTGACTGTCGAGAAATTAACGAAAATAACAGACAGAGTTAATAGTTTTCTTAGGCCAATTCGGAGTTTGATTCTAACTTACACCCACTTAAACAGATATCTGAAAGTAGTTTAATTGAATTGTTATTGTCTGTTTTATATGTGTCTCGTTTATCAATTCTTAATTTAAGTATTCCTGTACTTTTTTTTTAACTATGTGCATGTATTTTCAGGTATTCGATTTTGATGCTTCAACTATCGAAATTATTCCACTGTTTTCATATGATTGTTAAAAGAAATTGCTTTCATATCAATGTTAAGAAATTCGACTCTCATATTGTTAAATGAAATTGACTATTTTCATAACATTGTTAAAAGAAATTGACTATTTTCATATCATCATTGTTAAAAGAAATTGACTGTTTTCATATCATTGTTAAATGAAATAGACTATTTTCATAACATTGTTAAAGGAAATCGCCTAAACTTTTAACAATGAAATTGCAATAATGAGCACATTGTTGATAACAGTGACAACTGACTTCTTTTAACACTAAGTGAATGAATGATGAAATCCAACATCTATTTTTTTTTCTTTTAAGTTTGTGTTACTGACACTTTTTTCATTTAATTATAGTATACTTGTCAGAAGGCATTATGGAAATATACAACGGTCTTGGAATTAACAATAATAATAAATATTAAGCGATAAGAGGGGATTTAAAAAAATCGAATATTTTTTATACGTTTCTTGCTTCCCACCAACTTATTTTTATACAAAAGCAATTTAAAACTGAAGTACTGCTTTATATCTGTCATTTATAATTTCTAAATGGTATCATTAACGTTGCTACACTTTATAAAACGATGTTACTGGAGATAACACTAACAAATCTCCCTGAATGGAAGTATATTAAAGGGCAGTGTAATTCCGTGAACAAAAACCAGTCCATCTGTCCTGCTTAAAGAAGAAAACATCTTACAATCGTCCCCGTTCACTAAATGGAATGCTAAATATGTCCGTGGTATTTGGTGCACGGTGGTTATCAACTGTTTTTTATTGCAAGCATTTTTCAAACTGCGGACCTACAAATGATTAATTTCCCCCCCCCCCCCAACAAAAGACTCGCCTAAAGCGTGATGCTGAATGAAACAAAAACGAAGTCAGTTTAATCGTGACGTAAGCACACTTAAAATAAACGCCATCTATCAGGAAGTGTGGTAAGCAGGATTAGCATAATAAAGTGCATGTCAGGATTAGCATACTAAATTGCACTCATTGAAACTGTGACAGTACAGATTTGTATACGTTATAAGAGTATTATAACTTGCTCGATTATACTGCATTAATATGTGGATGCAATCAGACAATACGTGGATCGTATAAGCTCCTTACTCTACACTAAGACGAATCTGACGTGTGCTTCCGCATCTCCACGATATCTTGGTCTGCTTGCGTAATACCAGGAGGCAGTGCATGCTTCTGAAGTTTGTGACTAAGTTAGGATTTTAGGTTACTATGGTAACAGGTTTTGCTGAATATAATCCACGTAGTTTTGGTTCTGAAAGAAATCTTTTCCAAACCTGCCTTAATTCATCATTACGCTAACAGTATAATGTTTCGATCCCGGACAGACATGAACAAACCTCCATAATTCAGATGACGACCCAAGGATTAGATAAACTAGAAACCTTATTCTGGAGAAACCCTATATTATGATGAACTCTTGTTAAAATATTGGGTCTTCATTATGAGTAATACATTAATAAATCAATAAGGTTGTGAAGAACAAAGAGTAATAGGCAATGCCACAATGTCATTGCCTATTGTACTTCACGATGTAATATACTGATAGGTTTCTTGACGAACAGCCACGTGGCTATTATCTCATCACATTACGTCATGACCTTAGTAATTTTATTATACATGGTTCTTTCCCCACCTTTTTTTTTTTTTTTTTAAACAAGATAGTCTGCATATACACATAACTTTTCACTGGTCGGATAGATTTTGATAAAATTTATTATCAAACATATTTAATAATAGCAAAAAACTAGATTATTTCAAATTAGACAAAACAATTCAAAATATTTTGAAATTGACTTTTTATATATTTCTCCTATAAAACGTGATATTGTTGAATTAATGGTGACGTGAGCATAATAGAGACGTCATTCATTCATGAATTCAGCAATTTCATGAGAAATTTTTATGGATAAGAAGCCAATGCTCTCAACCATTAAATACGCATGCGTATACAGTGCATTGTTACGTACCGTATGAGTATTTGTAGTCATCGCTTTGCTTTTCTTGGCGAATTTACATCATCTTTCCATTTGTATCTGGGAGTAATTTACTAAGTTTTTCATTTTTCGGTTTTTCACAGCTGTATGGGATATTTCATTTATTCACATTTCAAATAAATTTCGCAAAGGATTACAGGCTTGAAAAAATGTCATTGATTATATGGCAATATTTTATTATCGTTTTCGAAATTTTATTTTGAAAAGCATACTTAACACTATTTAATATTTGAAATTATTATTCGAAATTTCACACAAAATTTACATTTGAAAATCAAGTTAAGGTGTGAATAATTCTGTAGATAATTTTAATAGAAAAGAAGTTTGCCTTTTTACTGAATTTCAGAGGTTAAAAAAACCTCCTTAAGAAGTATCAGACTAAATAAAAAAAACGAAAAAAGATATTAAACAATAATTGAATAAAATTCGAAGAAACGGGGTAACCTTCTAGTTATTAATAGGAGTAATAATCAATAAACTTTATAAAAGGATAATTTTATTAATATTATACTCTCTCTCTCTCTCTCTCTCTTTTCTGAAAAAAAGAACGCGTTCAGTCAGATCCCTGAACGTTAAAAGTGCCTCCTTACTTTTCTTAGGGATCCCCGGGTGCTTTCAATGGGTCTATTTTCATTTTACAAATCGTTGTGCCACTGGATTTCGGCAATGGCTATGGCTACATTTAGCAGTGTCAGATTGTAGCTAAGATTTAAAATCTGTTTTCCCTCTCCTTATTCACCTAATTTTCTCTTAATTTTTCTCTTAGAGATGACTGATATTTTCTACTAAGTAAAAATTGACCCTTGATCGTAATAAGACTGGACAAGAAACATACAAATGGCAGACTAGGAAGCCTCATTGGCTGCTAATGGAATAGTCACACTCAGCCTATTTATATCCTGCTGCGAATGTAACAAAACTTTGGATTAATATGATTAGCACATCAGTGGAACAGCATACATTATTGAAGACTAAGTATTTCAGAGCAGTTGAATGCGGAAATATCTTAGATTTTTCTTCAAAAAATACAGTGTTGTAGGACGTAATTTCGTATCACTTTGTATACTTCAAATTTAAACTGAAACAAATTACGTTTAATAACTTTTCAATATTTCTTCTTCTCTCTCTTTTTTTTTAACTGAGGTTAGTTTTATAATTTTAGATTTAAAGTTACTAAAGGTTTTTTTTTTAGATTTTCATTGTTTAGCTGTTCGGTTGACTAAGTTTAACTTATCCAGACTGGGCTTCACATTTTAGCTCTGAAGAAGTTCAAGATGCGTCAGTTTTTTATCACTTCATTTCTTAGTTTGTTGTTGTCTTGCTTTTCGTTACTGAAGTCCCAACTCCTTCCTTTTCAATCATCCGTCCGCTCTGGATCATCGAGAGCTAGTTACTAAAAAAAAAAAAAAAGGTGAAATTTTTACTGAGGAAATGTAACCAATCATTCATATTCATTAGAAACTTTGTTTTAAAAACGTCAGAAGAACAGAATTATAACGCATTATCCTTTTGTTGTATTAAAATGAACGCGTCAAATGAATATCGGACTGTTCTGGTTCTGTCCCGCACGTAGCAATATAAACACCAATTCGGTAAGCCAATTCTGCTATCTTCTCAGCACTTCTGGAGTTCGCAATCGGTTTGAGAACTACTTTTTAGTTGAAAACAGATGGGAACGAACCTATCGGTTTCCTTAATGTATTTTAAGACAAATGTTTAAGATTAGTTTTAATTTAGAAAAACGAAAATTAGTCTTAATCTTAAAAGACTTTCAGTTATACGTAATTAATTATTGTGCTTTAGAACAGATTCTAAAACTATTAAATACTAATAAACCAGTTAAATTTCAGTCTCCTCATAAAAAACTTCTTTACATTTATTAAGATAATTAGTTTATGAAGATCAACAATAAGCATTTAGCTTCATCCTGCGATAAGCGATCTGCGCTTCCTCAACAATAAATCAGTAGTTTCTGCGCATAATGAAACAATTAAAAGAAATTGCTCCACCTGACGGCAGAACTAGGTACTTAACCACAAAACAATTAAAAGAAATTGCGCATAATAAAACAATTAAAAGAAATTGCTCCACCTGACGGCAAAACTAGGTACTTAACTACCATACATTTTCTTACTCGGATAGGAAGTAAACAAATTAGGTAAATTAAAAAAAATTTTTTTTTTTAAATGAAGAAAGCTATTATAATGATTGCATAATACATTTTATTATAAATCATAATCCTAAAGAACAATCTTAAATAAAGTCTCGGTCTCGCCTGAAATTCTAACCTGAGTTACCATTAGCGATTTAACGACCGTTCTACGGCAATGTCTAAATATCCAGTCATTAGTGGTAATAAACATGAATTAATCACACTTTCCTTTTAGAAAGTCAAAGAAAATCTAAAAGAGCTGAGTGAGCATTAGTTAGGCTCTCCTTAGAAATTATATTTCTATGAAGACAATCATTATAAGATATACGCCAAAAGGATGTTTGCACTTCCCTCCCGAACTAATATTCATCGTATTCGAAACATATTCAGCTACCATTACTGATAAACAACAAAGCACCGCTCTTTTGTTAGATCTAATAGGCAATTCATTTAGTCTGTTGTTACCTTAAATAAGCTGTAATTGTCAGAGACATCCATCGGGTTAATTAGCAGCGCGGCATTAATTAATTAGAAGGTTAGGTCACGGAAAAATTACACATCTGCAATTTTAAGTACGGTTTCCTGGGAGGAAAAAAAAGTTACCTTATTGAAATGATATGCTTATAAAAAAATTGACTTCAAAACAATCTGCAAATATCTCGTTGCAGTATTTGGCAATCTGCCAACTTGTCAACAATGGTTTGTGTTCATGTATTTTATGACAAAATGTAACGTTTGTGTTTCTTTGTTTGTAACCAAATAATAGAAATATTATTAAAACAGTCAAGCATGAGAAAAACAATTTATTGTTCAATAGTGCATACAATAAAACACATAAAGAAATGATTTTTTTTAAAAAAGGCCCCGTTGTGGTAAAAAATGTTTTAAGAAAACTAAAATAGGGTAGTATATGCTAGGACTAGATCACCTAAAACAGTAATGGAAGAAATCTTTTATTATCATATAGGAAGAAGTCTTGTTCTTTACCCTTTTTTATATTATTATTTTTTTTTTATTTTTTTTTATTTTTTGGATTCCACATGTAAGGAATTATATGGTGAAATATCGTAAACTTATATTGACTGATAGGAATAGATAGAAAGAAGTGTGTCGCTATAAGATTTCTTCTGTGGTGATCCAGGTGGAGGCTGAAGTCGAATTGGTGCTTCATAAACACATGGAATCATTTAACTAGAAGACAGAAGGAATGTCAGATGCAAGATTCACACACACACACACACACACACACACACACACACACACACACACACACACACACACACACACACACACACACACACACACACACACACACACACACACACACACATCACGCATCGCTGCATTCATATAACTTAGCTACAGCGTTGAACATTCACAGGTAGCCTGGGATGGTAGAGACAGAGCGAGCAAAACACACACACATACACGCACGCACACACACACATACACGTAGTAAGCCGCCGAGAGACCAAGTGGTAATGAAAATATGGAAGACAATTGGCCAGTTTCTACCGAAATGCAAATTTTGTCTCTGGTGGTGTATGTAGTTTCACATCAGAGAGAGTCAGTATGTCACCTGCTATGTGGAAAACTTCACACAACTCATCGGGAGGAGAATAGAATTTGTGCAGCTGTCTTTTTTTCTTTCTTTAAGTGCTCTTCAACGAATAAAATCAATCACTGAACAGTTTTCTTTGTGTTAGCTGGAAAAAAAAAGTTAGATTATTTCAGTTATACGTAATTAATTATTGTGCTTTAGAACAGATTCTAAAAGTATTAAATATTAATAAACCAGTTAAATTTCAGTCCCCTCATAAAAAAACTTCTTCTTTACATTTATTAAGATAATTAGTTTATGAAGATCAACAGTAAGCATTTAGCTTCATCCTGCGATAAGCGATCTGCGCTTCCTCAACAATAAATCAGTAGTTTCTGCGCATAATGAAACAATTAAAAGAAATTGCTCCACCTGACGGCAGAACTAGGTACTTAACCACAAAACAATTAAAAGAAATTGCGCATAATAAAACAATTAAAAGAAATTGCTCCACCTGACGGCAAAACTAGGTACTTAACCACCATACATTTTCTTACTCGGATAGGAAGTAAACAAATTAGGTAAATTGAAAAAAAAAAAAAATTAACGAAGAAAGCTATTACAATGATTGCATCATACATTTTATTATAAATCATGCATTTCTTCTAATTCTATTTACAGAAATCAATAATTTCAATATTTATTTGTCGTAACCTGAGTATATGCGAAACATGGCAAGTACAGATACCGCGCTTTGAAAAGCTCCCTTGTTAAACTTTTAGCATTACAATTTCAAAAGAGTTTAGCCAATGTACTTGAAGCGATGAAATCCCAGAAATGTTGAAATAAATCAACACGTGCGACTCTTTAGAGGCTCGCGCTGTGCGAATAATTACTTTTCACAACGGCGTGCAATTTGTGCGGTCATTTTGCAAAGCGTATTTCGTCCAAAGGTACTTAGGAGAAATGACTAAATGCACGCGTGTGCGTTCGGGCACGCATTATTTTTGCGTACTATACCAAGAGAAGAGCAAGATTAAAATATACCTGGTAGTTACATATTAGAAAGAATACATCACTAGATAAAATAATAGGAGACATGTTACTGCTGTACATTTACAATTAAGTTAAATTATATATATATATATATATACATACATACATTCAGAGAGAGAGAGAATTGAAAACTTACATTGATATTGCATATTTCTGTACATTGACGGACACTTCGCGTCCTGTGAAAGTACAAAATTTCATTAAACTCATGATTTTTTTTTATTGTTATTATATTTTATTTCATTAGTATTAATATTGGAAATGCATAAGAACTTATAGAAAAAATACTATCTCATCTTTTTATTGTTTTTTTACGTATTTCGTAACATGTTACTTACTACCAAGCTTGGCTTACAACAGGGGTCGCAAACTAGCGGCCCGCGGGCCGGATACGGCCCGCGATGGATTCTTATCCGGCCCTCGACCTTAATGATTTCTTTTCTAAAAATCAATGTTTCTAACATCCTGCGGGGATTAAAACAGAAAATATTCAAACTTTTAAATGTTTTATGGCAGCTTTGAACAAACGTAAACTTATTACTACAATTCTTTGTACTATGTTTCTATCATCAAATGTTGGCAACACTGAATGGAAGTTACTTGTCGCGCAGTTATTTTAAGCCACGTGATACAATGTCAATAAGTTACAGGTTACCATTGTAATAAGATAGTGTGTTAATAAAAAGTTACCTCAATAATTTATATTTTTATTGCCCATAACAATGTCTAAATTTAAAGTTAAAAAAAAAAAGAAAAATAGATCAAGAAGACTTTTTCAAGAAAAATGGGCCAAGGCATATTTCTTTGTGGAAGTAAAAAATATTCCGACATGTTTGATATGTAGACAAAGTGTCGCCGTTGTGAAAGAATATAACCTAAAACGCCATTATCAAACAAACCTTAAGAACTGTGATAAATATACAGAAAAGATGCGTGATGACAAAATTAAAGATTTAAAAAATCAAATGAAGTTTCAACAGAGGATATTTTCGAATGTTATCACAGCAAGTGATGCTGCTGTTAAATGTAGTTACGTCATAAGTGAAAAAAATTGCTCGGACTTCGAAACCTTTTACTGATGGAGAATTTATTTACAAATTGTATTATAAGTGTAGTCAAAATCATACGTCCGGAAAAAAGGAAGCATTTCAAAGTATAAGCCTATTAGGAAATACAGTTGTGGAGCGTGTTGAAGATATAGCAGAGAACTTCTAACATATATTGCGTTAAAAAATAAAGAGTTTTGTAGCGTTTTCCATTGCAGTTGAAGAATGTACAGACATTATTCATACTTCCCAGTTAGCAATATTCATTCGTTGCGTTGACGATGATGATATGAAAATGACTGAAGAGCTATTGCATATAGTGCCTATATCCAATAGTTGGATATAGGAATTGGATACAGTGCCTATATCAGGAACAATGACAGGAAATTACTTATATTTGTGTATTGAGAAAAGTCTTGAAAATGCTCACGCGGACTGGTCAAAATTAGTAAGTGTGACTACAGATGGGGCTCCTGCTAGGGTTGGTGTTAACGTCAGACTTGTTGCAAAACTTCAAATGAAAAAGGAAATGTTGTGCAAGGACAAACTTAAGTTTCATTGCATAATACACCAGGAGTCACTTTGTGCTAAAAAACTAAAGATGGAACACGTGATGAGTGTAGTAATTCAAACAGTAAACTGGATACACTCTCACGCCTTGAATTATCGACAATGAATTGGATTCACAATGTAGCAGTTTGCTATACAGGATGTTTTAAAAAGAATGTCCCGATTTGAAAATTGTATATCTCTGCAACCACGAACCACAAATGAATGCAACTTGTACCACGTGGCCTTCGCCCAGAATGTGATATGATGACCGCTAGATGCCACTACTAGCGCCCAAATAGCCGCTACGCTTAGTTAATGAGAAGAGGGTGTTTATATGGCATTTATATTTTCATAATTAAAATTATTATTTGAAATCGGGTCATTCTTTTTGAAACACACGATATTATACGGAGGTTATCTGGCTTAGTCGTGGCGTCGTTTCAAAAAGATTTTTTAAACTGTTAAAAGAAATTGACGTTTACTTCTTCCAAAGGAAAATTGATTCCTCAGCTCACCGATGAAGATTGGTGCAAAGACTTGACCTTTTTAGTTGACATAACAAGCCACTTAAACACTTTGAATACCGCTCTGCAAGGACGTGAACAGTCAATATGTCATATGTATGATTCAATTAAGTCATTTCTGGCAAATACTCTATCTTTGGCAAACCCAGTTGGCAAAAAATAATTTAGCCTACTTTCCTACACTTAAATCGATTTCTTGAAATAATAATAAAGATGCTGAAAATTACATTCCTCAAATTGGAGAATTGAAAATTGAACTTGAAAAAAAAGATTTTTCTGATTTCAACCAGTTTGAAAATTAATTATTATTATTTAGTTCACCTTTTTTTAATTAATATTGAAAATGTTGACGAAGAATTACAAATGGAAGTAATTGAATTCCAATGCAATATTGAACTAAAAAATAAATATAACGAAGTTCGCATACCAAATTTTTATAAATACCTCGGCAGTAAATATCCCAAATATAAAATTTATTGTGCAAAACTGTTGTCAATCTTTGGAAGCACCTATATATGTCAGCAATTATTTTCAATTATGAAACTTAATAAGTCAAAGTTCCTCATGGATAAAAGATCCTAGATTAAATGCAATACTTCATATTGCAACACGAAACGAAAAAGCAGATATTTACATGTTAGTACAGAGGAGAAGATGTCAGGATTCAGGATCAAAATCAAATTTAAAAAAATGACTCGTAGATAACAATCTTTATTTTTGTAAGTCAAAATTATGTATTTAATTTAACTTGTTATAATTTAAAATTTTAAAAATAAGGTTATAAATTTAAAATTTAATTGGTGGTGTAACTGTTTACGTAAGTCGTAAAGGCCCGGCAACAAAAGGGCCTTTTGACAACAAAAGGCCCTTTTGTTGTCAGACCTTTACGACTTCAAAAAAAAGAAAGGCTCTAACAGAGCCTTTCTTTTTTTAGTTTATGTTTTGGTTCACAGAACAATATTGAATACGGCCTGCGTCTGATATACATCTAATTGACTGGCCCTTTGCTGCGTTTGAGTAATGTTACAAGGAGGCACAATGTCGTGGTGTGTTTAGTGGAAATTATAATCAAGTTGTTTCGTATTAGACTAGTGTAGACATTTCTAGAATAAGATGTTCAGTTTCTCAATTCTTGCACATCCACATTTTCAAATTAAACATTTCATTATTTGCTAGCAATACTAAAAACAAAAAAAAATCATATGCAATAGATAATAAAAAGAAATCTTTACGTGAAGATATTGTATAAGTAAAGACCTTCTTTAAAAATTAGGCGATCCTCCAGACCACTCCTTACGAGTAACCGAAGGATTGTACTGTGCAAGCCTTTTTCAAGGCTTGCACAGTACAAAAAAATGGTAAATGCAAAAAAAGGCTAAAAAATACAAAAAAACGTTAGTACCTGTTAAATAGCTAAGGTAACGCGTTCGCTTGACATGTCTGTATGCATTGATACTAAGTATCATGAATACGTGTTACATGCAAACGCACTGTAGATCTGTTAAACTGAGGGAATTAATTAGATTTTTCCAAGTATCGTTCAGTATGGCCCCTTGATTTCCGTTTAGGTTGCTGCCTGTACTACTGCTGCTTCTTTAAATAAACGATGTCTGTAATCTTCGTCTACGTAGGGCATAGAGCTGTTGTTCCAGTCTATAGTGTGGTTCGAAGTTGAAAAGTGATGTGCTAAACCGGAGGTGATCGTTCTGTTGTGATTTACATCGCCGACATGTTCTTTCTGTCTTATTTCCAGCCTTCTCGAAGTTTGTCCAATGTAGGAAAGACCGCACGTGCATGGAATATTATGCACACCTGGATATTTACAAAATAGAACACTGTCCTTAGGAGATCTTAGAACCTGTCTGATTCTAGTAGTTGGTTTAAATACAACCCTGATTTTATGGGCTTTTAACAATCTCGCAAATTTGGTGGAAATCGAACCCATAAAGGGGATGACTGCTGTTGAAATTTGCTGGGAGACTGTTCTTTCTTGTTGGTTATCTTTGTATAGAAATTTGTTGATGATCTTTCGAGGATAACCATTTTGCGATAGTGTTCATGATACTTAGCTACGTGTTATCTTAGCTACCTAATAGGTACTATCGTTTTTTGTATTCTTTAACCTTTTTTGCATTTATCAATTTTTTGTACTGTGCAAGCCTTGAAAAAGTTAGTCAGTTACTAACGAAACTGGTAGGCAATATTGTACGAAGATACGTACGAATTAAAAATCTATGATCAGTTTATCTATAAGTCTTATTATTTTTTAACATTTTACGACCAAAAATATGTATAACTTAAGTATTTATTTACTTGAATAATATAACTTAACATCAAAAAACATAGTTATTATAATTTATGTTTGAAGAAAAGATTTTATCTCATTTTTTGAAGGATGTTAAGTTTCCTCAATGGATAGCAGATCGATTTTCCAAATCATTCTGGTGATGATAAATAATATCTGTAGAATTTTAAAGAATCGGGATATGCAGGAGATGAAATCGTCACAATTATACTACTAACAAGAAATGCATTTTTGATGATGCAAATCTCTTTCTAACCAGTGTTTAGGTCAGGGGAAAACCTACGATGGGATACGATCGCTGATGGACTACATGAAGAAATCTTATTGGTTACATTTTTGCAGACACTAAAGAAAAATAATGTAGAGATTACTCAGGTGTCATCAAGAAGCGTTAGGAAAGTGATGTCAGCGAGGGAAGAAAAAAAAAAAAAAAGAATCGACGTTATCTTACAAACACAGACCAGCCGATGTCAAAATTGTAAGCGTGGTACCGTTTTGCAAACCTGTACGAAACAAAAGCAATCTGTGGGCTAAAGTCGCATCCATGTATAGATTCTTCTCTAAACTCTCTTAGAGGCTCTTTATTCAGTCACTGAAAAAGTTTTAAATTTTTATTTTCTCTCATTAAGGATTGGATTGCTTGGTTTATACATCATCACTCTGGGTGTATATCGCTTTCCTTTAAATTAATCACACAAACAAACGCTTTTGGTGAAACTTAATTGGCTGAAATATTTCTGTAAGGTAAACTGGCCCAATGCGCTATCAGGGGATGGTTCCCTTATTTGACGCAGCTCGGGAGAAAGAGAGATTTCGATCCTCGATGTAGAGGAGGACTTGCAAACATCAATTTGAATGAACGGAATAATTTTCTGTGTAAAGATGGCAGCGTAATAAGATAGATAAAGCACGAACATTGAAGAAACCCGATAAACTCGTTTTGTTCAATCTTTCGGGAATATAAACATACGTAAACAATGCATAGAAAGGATAATTTCCTCATCGCATTGAGTTCTGATTCTAAATATAACTGTATTTTCAATTCTTGAACATAATATTGGATTCAATGCTTCTTTAGGTTTGAAGTATCTCGGCGCTAAACACCGGTCAACAGAAATTAGTTTAATCACGTGGTTTGCCTTTAATCAATTAAAGGATATCTTTAGTGAGACATGATTTAGATCACCAGGGACCCTTACCGTGGTGGCGAAACATATTTTTATTCCACTTTAGGTTTTAAGGTCACACACATACACACACACAAACACACACACACATGATGAACTCCCTTCCCTTTTTAAGGCCCATCACTGGACAATATTAATAAAACGTGTAGCAGACACGTGATGCAGCAATTTGCTCGAATGCAATAATTATCACATTCGAACAAATGCTTCGGTTTCTGCAAGCCTTAAATTTACAGTATTTTTCAAGAGACTTTCGGACTTTTTACCTTTTCTCTATTGAAATCGATGTTCGTTCGAACCACCCTTCTATTCAGTGGCAGTGGCGGTCGAAAGTTGTTACCCAGAGGGGCTTTAGGATTCCTCTCATCCCCTTGCATGAGTTTTCTCAGGATATAAAGCTGTAGAAAAGAAAGAACGACGAAATTGTAAGTTAGCGAAAGAGTTTTTATTTTTTTATTTAAATATTCAAAAGTAAACTGAACATGTTGCAAACTTGGGATTTTATGGCGGTTGGGATATGTAATTATTCTATACGTTAGGTTTATTTATTTATTCGAAAACCATAAAATAGGATAAAACTGGGAAGTTTTATTTATTTAACGGTGATGAATAAGGGCATTTAAGAAAATAATATACACTGTGTTGACAAAAGTATTTAGATACCTAGTTGTGGTATCGAGTGGGACCGCCTTTGCCCTGAATGATAGCAACTACCCTTCAGGGCATGGTTTCAACCAATTTCTGATACGTCAAAAGGAATATTCGTCTATTCCTCGCACAAATTTATCCCCAGTGCTGTGGTCTGTAGCGAATTCGGAGCTCTAATTTATCCCGAATATGTTCGATGGGATCGAGATCTGGACTCCGAGCTGATCAGTCCAACACTTCAACATTATTTTGTGGAAACCAATCTCGGACACTCAGCAAAATATGGCATGGAGTTATGTCGTGCTGAAACATGTATGGGTTCACTGCCGAAGTATTCCACAGCGTCGGAAGCATGAAGTTGTACAGGTAGCCATCAGACAGACGTCATGGTTTTGGGCACGTCCACCAATAGACCAACTCTCATCCAACTGAAACACCCCATACCATTACCGAGCCTCCACCAAACTTGACAGTTCGAATTAGGCAGCCCTTCTGGAACCGTTCCCAGGCTTATCTCTAAATTTAAACACGACCATTAGAATTAAACATTTGGAAGCATGATTTGTCGCTCCACAGAACCCTTTTCCAGCTATGGTCTAGGAACAGTGTGAAAGACACGTTGCTTGGCGTCTTGGGAAGGGTGATGTGTGGCTTGTTCGCAGCAGCTCTGCCGTCGTAACTCTGTGGACAGTTCTAGTGTTGACAGATGTCCCTGCAGCATTCTTTAGGTTGACCGGGAGTCCACCGTTGATGACGTGCAGGATGCTCGAACATTGCGAGAAAAACTCGTCGATCTTGGTCAGTGAGTGTCAATGGTCTCCCAGTGTATTTTCAAGTTGTGGTAGCACCATCAACTTTTTATCAACGAATCACATAAGCAACAGTTGATTTCTACATACTGATACGGGTAGCAATGTCACGAACAGAAAGACCACTGATGTGAGACTCAACTACCATCCCACGTTGGAAGTCTGTCAGTTTTAACAGGCCTTTAAGGCCCACAACCTTCCAAGCATGCTTGGACTTCGTAACCGAAATACGAGGATAGAATGGTCACTCCTATGCCTCAGGGTATTCTTGGGTGTATCCCTGTGTGTTCACGGGGCCGGTTTGCCTGCTTGCGGGATGAAAAACATCAAATAAACTGGCGGAAAAAAACCCTACTGCCCGCGCCCAAGACCGGCTAACTTGGCTATGGCTGAGAAAGATCCTTCAGCTCCTCACGTCTAGTTCAGCTGACCATCCCACCTTTTATTACCACACTTACGCAGACATTCCCTGAATATCTGCATGTGGTAGAATCGGAAATTTGCATCGCACGTAAGGTGTCCAAATACTTTTATCAACACAGTGTATATTAAATAGAGACTTTTTCTATTATTTTCATTTTTATGTTTTATTTTTATTAGATCCGTCAATCTTGTCTTCTATTCTTGTTGAAGATATAATCAATTTCATTCCTTGAGACGGATAGTCATTACGTCATTTGCATGGTAACAGACTATTCCTATAACAAATAAAATATCATAATAATGATGCAGAAGATTCTCTTAGTGAAAACAGGCTCCATTGTTAACAGGATGGAGCATTTCAATTGTTCCAAGGATCGCGTGCTAAGCTGGCACGCGACGTAACAAAAAAAAAAAAAAAAAAAAAAATATATATATATATATATATATATACCTTTTTAAGACAATCATTAATTTATTAATTTTTCCACACTGTTTCTTTTCAAAATAATTTATAGTTATCATATTACGTAATTTGATCTCTCTCTCTTTCACTTCTCAGAAAGTAACAATCAATAATAGTCGATGTGAAATACTCTCGGGCACACTCACCTCTGAAACATTGTATAATGTTGCTGTGCACTCTTGTTTCTTTCTGTATCAGTTTAAAAAAAAAATACTTGTTTAAACATTTTAACCTTATTGTGATGATATTCAACCAGTTTTTGACAATAAAAAGTAACATTCAACTGCATGATCTTTCTATAAGCATCGCTACGCTCCACCACTGGTGTATCTCACACTCGTGTGTATTCTAAAAGAGTTAACATGCGCGTATTTATCTCGTTTTTTTATAGCAAACATTCCGATTTCTTTCTGCAAGTAATCGATCATACATAAGTGGTTTTCTGAGTGTTTCGAAAACGTGAATTTTAGAAAAGCTAAAAGAGAAAAAAAAAAGGGAAGGGGGAAAAAAAACGCGACTTCACAAGCAACAAAGCAAGTTGTATCGCACTTTCCAGTTATTAAATGTCAGTTCTAATCACCTGTGTTTGCTCAGTAATATCCCAAACAGAATGCACGTGCTCGGCGCTAATCCAATAAACTGGAATATACGGAGTAAGAGGTGGAGAAAATGCCCTGGCAAACTGCGAGAAGTGAATAAAAGCTAACATTACAGAACTAAGTTCGTTGACAGTCTTCCTGATTGATTCTGAACGGACTGGCTTTATAAATAGAAATATTTATGTAAAAAAATTAATAATAGTAATAATAATAGAAGAAAACTACATGGTTCAAAGAGATATGAAATTTACAAGAAAAAGAAATCTACAAGTCATATTTTCTTATGCGCAATGTAGATAACAATTGTTTATTCCAGTACTTGATACCATTGTTTGAACAATGTAACGTGAATATTATTTAGTATTGTTTCCATATCCTAAGGCTGTTCGTTTGGTATTAGCATTGTTGCAAGAATGTGTTGTGATGAGCATATTGACTTCGTCTGTTTAATAGATTTGTGTCTGGTTTGACTGCAATGAAATGAGAAAACTATTTAGATTAAGATGTACCTTAATCTATACAAACAACCTGCGTATGTCGCATTAATGAAAGGTTAAAGCGTGACAAAGCAGCAACACCCCTTCACCTGCCTGCTGTTTGGTGATGTAGATTGGTCTGTTCATTACAATCCACGTGACGGTCTCTTGACAGGCTGGCACCGTTAAAGAACCTTCGTATGTCATGAAGTATTCTGTTGGTGGTATCAAACCCTGGACGGACAGATGGTTCAGAGGAGCTTCTTGACCTAAAAAAAAAAAAAAAAAATTCAATAAATGGCCAAGATTAAATATTTATAGTATCTAATGTCTTTAAATATTACTTTTCACTGTCTTGATTAATATTTAAAAAAAAAACAAACTTAAAATATCTTGGCATAGATGGCGCTGCATCCGCGATCACTTGTTCCGAATGCGTATGTTGAAAAATTCACAAATTAGCCAATTTACATGTTTTTACTTATGTAATCGGCAGGCACGCTGCCGCAGAAAGTCACGTCACGTGACAAAAGAACCAATTGCAGCGCGATTGGTGTGATCACGTGCTAATCATTCGCCGAACATGTTTTATGAGCGGTGACTTATTTATGTCGGCTAAATTACTATAGTGTTTTACCAACATATGATGGCCTATTCGCCAAAATTTGTTAACAATAACAGGAAATTAATAACAAAAAATAACCTGTAAATTTAATTATAAGCAAATCTTGGTTAAAAGCATTTTAAAATTAACAGGGTGTTACTTTTTCACGTGACATACGCATCGGAAATTTTGTCCTTTAAATACGAAGTCCGTTAAATCGAGGGTTTGCTATACTTTCTTTAAATGTTATTTATCGCATTATTTTTCAATATCTTAATCATTAATTTTTATATAAAAATAAATAAGCATAAAATATCTTCACATAGAGGGCGCTGCAACCTGAGCACTTCGCCTGTGACATGCAATTCGTTATGAAGTTGTGCTATGGGAGAATTTTGCCTCGCAGTCCTTTAACCATTTCTCATTTCCCACAATGCACTAATAAATATCCAAAGCCACTTTATATTCGCCCTAAATGCAGGTGCTTGACTTCTCTCTTTCTTCTTTTCTATCCATTCTTCCTCGCTTGCTTGCAACGAACATTTTTGAAGAAATTGCTTATTACAAGTCCAGCAACCACAACCACTGAAATCTGGTAATTACTCCAGGTGGGAACATCGTTGTTTGCTAAATTATTCCTGGCCACAGAATTAATTTTGCGAGGAGCAAACCTAATTAATTAGCTAATTAAACAAGTCACGGAGAAATTTGGTAACGTGTGCCTTCTTATCTTCTTATATAATCCTAAAATTATAAATATTCACGAAGAAGCTATGCAAATGGGAATCATTTTTATGTGAAGCGTAGTTATCTAGTTAACTGTATCATAGCAACCGCACTTCAAAGTATTGTTGATAACTTTCACTGTTATCTAGGAGAACCGATTATTTTTGCAATTGCTGATTCTTTATTGATAATATATAACAAGCAACCGAATTTTAAAGTATTGTTGATTTCTGATTGTTACGTAAATAAGGAATTATTTCATCAATTGTTGGATTCTCTATTTATATCATTTTTGTGATATTTGAGTTTTTCATCCAACTATTTCGTTATATAAAGCAACTTCAAAGAGCTGAAACATATTGGGTTATAAATATGTGAGTGGATATTATGGACTAATATATAACTCTTAAATTAATCATATTATATTGTAGTGAACGTCT
Source organism: Typopeltis vanoorti (assembly GCF_054136105.1). NCBI lineage: Eukaryota > Metazoa > Arthropoda > Arachnida > Uropygi > Thelyphonidae > Typopeltis > Typopeltis vanoorti. The sequence continues at coordinate 96,313,750 of NC_143555.1, read as the reverse complement.
GCAGTACCTTTATAAATAAATCGCTATTTATTTCGCGGGAATACTTATATATTAACTTAACATTCAATTTCTCAAGAAACCTAAGAGATTACATTTCCTAAAATTGAAGGAAAAAATTTCATTTTGCTTATGGAAATAAAAAATCCGTTGAGAATGTAAAGGCAGCTGTCAAATATATTGTAATTTCATTCGAGTCTTTACTATTAAATAAAAGATAGTACATGATAGCAAATGCTTTCATAATCCAACAAAATGAATTCTGGAGAGAATAAAGAAAATAATCAGTGTTGTGTCGGCATTGATTGGATGATCATATTTATTTGTTTCTCTCTGTAATAAATCGTATTTTTTTTTTTTTATTTGTACTTTCGGATTTGAATTCTGGGACTGTAGTTGCGATAGTGCATACTTTATGTCCACTCATGTGATTGAAAAACCGCTGAAATATTTCGAATGGTGGTCGAACCATCTGAAGCTATGAGGTAGGAGTAGATCATTAGATTTGTAGAACGAAATGTGAACTTACAAAAAAAAAAAAAAAAAAAAAAAAAAAAAAAAAAAAAAAAAAACACCATCGTTGATACGCATAACAATGATTATTCTAACTGAATGTACCTTAATAATTGTAGCATTATTACTCATAGACAGTTCCGCTCTTTCTTTCCTTCCTGACTTTTTTCATTTTTAGAAAATTAGGGGGAGGGGGAAGCGTACAAATTTAAGCAGTACTAACCAAGTTCAACTTCTCTCTATTGACGGAGTTCATCGGAATCAATCAGGCACAAATGTTTTCTTCGCTTGAGGTGACATTTTCTTTAGATTGAATAGAATTCTTAAGTCAAGGGGGGGGGGTCTTTAAGAAAAATTGACTCCTTCAAGCAAATAAAGCCGTATGACATTCGTCTCTTCATCTTAGCCATCGCCCAGGCTCTGAAGGAAATTTTATTAATGTTACTAATTTTATTCATTTCTAAACAAAAATAATTTTCGTAATTGCCGATTATCGTATTGAGTCCTAGATAATGGCGGTTAAACCGCTTGTTAACAGGGAGGAGAGTCCAGTCCTACCCAGTAAGAAGTTGGATTTAGTTTCGGACAACTGTGTTTGTTTTTATTGGACTGTGAACTTTTTTATGGATATCGTGGCTCGAAAAATTGAAAACGAGTGGAAATAGAAATGCAGAAAAAGCTCATGAAATTAGAAGTAATCAAAATATAATTGAGAGAAAGGCAAAGACCATAAGTAATTCGATCGTTTGAAGTATCTCTGTCGATAGTTTTGACTTGTGTTAACTAATTTGGCCAACAACAAACCCTTCTTCATGTTATCCTTCCCCTCGATGGCTTGTCACAGCCAAGTAATGTGGCTTCATAAAAACCTGATTAACGTTATGATAGGATGGATCTGTATAATATGTCACCGAGTGTAGCTTCTGGTCAGTTTGCCTATCTTGTGGGACTGAAAACTATATGAGATCGATAAAAGCCCGTATTTGTGTTTTGGGCGGGAGTTGAACTCTGGTATTTTCATTATCCTTACCAATTACGGAAGCTTCCACTCTCTCGGCTAACAACTAAAATCTTATATCACAACTGAGGATTCAAGTTCAGTAATCGCTGAACAGATTGTTCGGTCGAAATGCTGTAGAACAAACAACAACAACAACAACATATTATCGCTAGCAAAGTTTTTTGTTTGTTATTATTCAACACAAGAGAAAGTCAGTAATATTTTTATGGACGACATCTTCCCATTAAGCAGTGGTGAATCGAAGTAAAAACCGATGTAATAGGACCAGGATAAAATTTGGAAAAAAAAAAAAAATACAGTACGGGTATTCATAAAATCCAGTGTTGTATTATAAAGTGTATTTAATGTGACTATTTTTGCTTTAAACAAGCTCTAAATTAAAAAAAAAATTATTATCATTGTAATTAAAACAAATAGAAGTGTAACTTCTTTATTCGAAGCTTATATTTATTAATAATATTAGTAACATAAAAAATTAAAACAGCTGAAAATGTCAACTTATTTTTAGATCATCATAATGCATATGTAATCGCTATCTATAGACTGTACTATTATACGAAGTCCAACTTTATACAAAAACCAGAGGATACGCTAGATGAAATTAAAATTGACAGCGTTCTCATAAATTGAGGATATGAATACAGAGAATAGCGGATCCTATCAAAATTATATGGATTTGCTTACTATGCACAGATTCGAACATTAATATCTCCACAAGAGAATTCAATGACAATATATCGTGTCTTTTCGACTCAAAAAAAAAAAAAAAATGTGATTGAGTCGAAACCAGAGATTCTAATTAGAAATAAATATAAATATATTGCAATATGCAATAAATATACCATACTAATATATTTATACGTTTATAGGCTGCTGTTATTCCTAAAAACGATCATGAATACGTAATTATTAAAAAAAAATGTTTTCTTTAGTTAGACACATCCAGGAATAAAATCTATAGTCCTAAATCAAATAAAGATCCAATAAGTTAACTTATTCGCCTCCAATCAGTACCTTGCCTTTATCAATAAGAAATGACCTGCCAAATAAATAAAAAATGCGATCGTAGAATATTTGTTTTTCTACAGAAATGAGTAAACTCTTTTTAAAAAAAAAATATAAATTATCAGATATAGGTAATGATTTCTAGCAGAATGGTGGTCATATTCAAGGATCCACTGTAAAAGATAAAATTAAAACTGATAAAATTTAATTTCAATTGGATGCTCGTGGTGAGTGCAGACTAATCGACAGGAAACGTCACCACAATTGACGTTATACACAGAATGAGTGTACGGAAACTACAACAATGGCGTTCGAAAATGACGTGTGAGCACTCACACACACATAAGGAGTTCCGGATCCGAAGCCTACAAGATATCCTCTCTTTGAAGATCATCGTGTCAGCAGCATGCTATTGGAGAACACACCACTGGTCCAATGAGTAGTGGTTGCTACTGCCTCAAGCAGATAGATAGCTACGCCTACTGGCACAGACCACACAGACCGATGGACTGCTTATGCATGGTTTCCAGGTAGCATAGTATGAGAGATATGTTTTCGAAATCAAAATTAGAACTTGAAGAACCAGTGAATTCGCCGGATTCAATCGAACAGATCTGAGATGTATCTTGAGATACCGTAATGTGCCTTGGAGATGTCGTACAAATTCACACCAACTTCATTAAACATCTAGCTAAATTAATGCCACAGTTGTTATTCGTGTAAAAGGTAGTCCGATAAGATATTAGCAGATGGCCATAATTTATGGTTATGTAATTGTCAAATATTTGTGAATGTATGATACTGATTTTCCCTTTCAGTCGTTTCCAGCCATAGGTGGCTTTGTAGGTATTGCCACAAGCTATTCCTGATGAGATTTTTACAGGATAGTTCACCATTGCTTTCCCCAACTCCCATATTTCATTCGGGCTCAGGACCGGCATATGGGACGTATTCATGACTGTACCGGCTACGTGAACGGATTGCCTGTTCTGGGGACGAAAAACCCGAGTTTCCTGGTGAAAAAATCCCCTACCTCCGTATGAGACCGGCTAACTCACCTTTGGTCGAAAGAGACCAGATAAAGACAAGATTCACTGACGGGAATCGAACCCGGGTCTTTTCGACCAAAGAGCTTCTATACGGACTGAGCTACGGAGGCTCTTGTTAATGTGCACAAACATCATAAAAGTTATTATTTTATTTTATATATAGAAATTTAATGTACATATACTTCAATTATACAATAATTGAAATATATATAATAATTAACATTTTTCATTTAATTTTCCCCAAATATTTCCACCTTCGATCAACATATTAGGTCCAATGACCTTTTGAGATCAGGAACTGGACTTTTAAGAAATCTAATTCTAAGATAGTGCGGTTAACTTTATCATAGAGCGATATTTCCAGTTTCTCAGAAGGAAAAACTAACCATACAAGATCGAGTAATTCACATTGAGTTGTTTAAAAGTCCTTTTTAATGTCCAGCATTTGCAAATATTAAAAAGTTGAACATATAATAAAAATTATTTCTACTAATAATTATGCATTCGTGAAAATCAAAATTATATGCAAATTAAAAATGTTACATTATTGTTGATAATGTAACATTCTTGATAATTATTGAAACCAAATACCTGCACTCGAGTTTCAGGATATTTTAATATTTAATTTCTATAAATATCCTGGATAAAATGTTAAAACAAAGAACTTCAAATAAAGGAATTCAGAAATGCCTCCCCCTAGTGACAAACTTTGGATACTCGTGGATCGTTGTATATTATTAATGTAGAATTGATTGATAGAAAATAAAAAGAAAATAATGTAAGGTTAGGTTAACTTTAGATTGATAAATATCTTTCTGGTCTCGTAAATAAAAATATTCTGTATTTATTCATTATTCAATTCTCTCTCTCTCTCTCTCTCTCAGATATATTTTCAAAAAAAAAAAAATAATAATAATAATAACAATAATAATAAAAACGATGCCATCAGTTCAGATTCTGGTAAAAAAAAATGTCCTGGGCGATCTTATAATCTATTTTTTTCCCTTAACTATCTATCTCTCTCTCTAACAGTGTATTTGATGGTGAAGAGAGCGAATGAGTGATTGTCTTCCGAGTGATAACCAGTTTTCTAAAATAAAAAAAAAGGGGGAGAACGATGTGGGAGGCTTTCAAAAAAGAAGAAAAGGTCAGTTACATCGGGATTTTAAGAATATTGTCAATTTACTGCGGTAATCACATTGATTTGATCTTTGCTCATGTGTTCGCAACTCTCGAAATTTCAGTAATTTCCATCAGACAAGACGATTTGCAACTAGTGGAGACCATTCCGCACACACTCTAGTAGAGAGAGAGAGAGAGAGAAAGAGAGAGGCCAATCTCCTTGGAGAATTGATTCATCTTCCAAAGTTCTGACAATCACCGGGATCCCTTATAAGATTACGTTTGCAACTGGAGGCAGACGATTGCCTGTGGAGACTCTCTCTCTCTCTCTCTCTCTCAGCTCGCGAACTTTGTTGAATGTGAAGTGCGAGATCTTTCTACCAATGAGATTTGCAGGTCGGTAAGAAGTCAGAAGCTACAGCAGATGGAGGAGATTTCCCCTTTTCTTTCTTTCCCCTTGCTCGCTCACACGACCACAACCAATAATAGTTTCCGAATTCGATCAATTACAAAAGTGAATTTTTACAGTCTGGTGTTCGCCAATTGATTCTAGACAATCCGCAAGGGTGCGCTGAGTGTAGATAATATAATTACCGATCTTACCTGTAAAACTAGTATCAGGCGTTTCACGTTTGATGGGTATCCCCGTTACTCTTTCCCCCAATTTGTAGATAAAGTCTCGTACAATTCTTGAAAGTGAGTTTTATGAGGAAGGAACTTCATCAGTTTAACTCGTGTCAAGATTGGTTTTCGATGATTAAAGGCATCATGTGTGTGTGTGTGTGTGTGTGAGGTGTTTCAAAATCCTCAAGAGAAGCAGATATTAACTGAATGAATTTCGATGTTTATACGTTATTTATTTCTAGCTGAACGATGTCTGATTTATGTTATAGAAAAGGCCGTTATAGTTCAGATTTTTCCCATAAGAATTAGACAAGAGAGAAAAACTTCATCGCTTGGAATTTGAGAAAATTAAATTGTACAAATTCGTATTATGCAATTATTTCATGTATATTTTATTATAAAAATTCTTTTTTTATTAATTTATTTAGATTTCTTTTTTTGAAAAATATACTTTAATTAGATTCTTTAATTTATGTTAATTTTGATATATATTTTAAATATTTCACAAACACACCAAAAAATTTATTATATAATTAATAAATATATAATAATGCTATGGTTTGCTAAATTATTAGGGTGATTGATTCATTCAATCCAATACCCCTTGGAGGGTAATGAATGGCAATGCTGTAGCCAATGAAGTTCTAACTGAGGATCGGCTATTGCTGTTACCCTCCTGCCATGATCAGAGCTTTAATAATAGCTCAATAACACCTTATCCCTACACTGTCTTCTACAGATAACGGGGAAGATGAAAAGCCAGTCCTTATAAGGGCTATATTATTAATGTTTGTAGTTAGTGCCCTCTACGAATGATCTTTGTCAATATTGATAACTGAATGGAAATATTCATTCTTAGATGGGCAACAGCTACTATAAAATGTTTCTAAACCTTAAAAAAAACAGCAAATCGAGCTAATGTTATACTAAAAAATCCTTATAAGAAAATAAGCCTTGTAAGTAAACATTGAGTCCATTATAAGTGATTTCAGTGTAGAGTTTCGACTTTATCATCGAAGTGAAACTTTGCAATTAGTGTAAAGTAATTGGGAACAATGGGAGACACACTTGAACTGATTTATGACCTCGTGCTCGGAAGCTGTCTTTAGAAGCTGGTCACGGCTCATAAAGTTACAGAGTTTAAGCTGCCTTTTAGCTTAAATGATCACAGGGCCCCTACACATAAGAAGGGACCCAAAATGCATGCACTAAAACTCGACACTGTAAACTAAAACAATGTCTTTCTCTCTTTTGTGTTTTTTTTTCTTTCTTTACAATCCTTTTTTTTTTCTTTCTTTTCCATCCTCGCAGTACGTAATTAGAAAACAGCTCGCCCTTAAATTTGATTTGTTCGCTCATTGAACGTTTTCCCTCAACAGTTTTATCCGCCAGGGCACCGAAGACAATCGACATCACTGCGTCCATAAATAACCCGCCAATAAGTGTGCGAATGACGTCTGCTACTCTTTAAGTTACTCTGCGTAGAGTCAACTCTCCATTTATCGCTTTTTTTTTTCTTTCTTCTTTCTTTCGCTGCTTCTGTTCTTCCTTCCTTGCAAGCAAAGAGTTCATTACTCACACTTTAATTAAACCATGGCTGGTCCTGCCCAGGAAAATCGTTATCAATATTAGGCCTATTGGTAATGACTTTTAATGAAAGTGGATCGTTGAAGCGTGAAAGAGGTGGTGTGATTGATGGGCGCCACAAGCGAAGGAAATGAACGATTACGAAAGCAAATATGACCTAGTATAATAGCTGGTACGGACACTTGGGTTCTTTTATACGGAGAAGTTCCCTTTTCACGAGAATTAAGATGACTGCCGTTTAAGTAAAGTAACATGGAACAGAATAAAGCTTTCAATAAATTTCTATGGAATAAACGACATCAACAGATTGTGTGTGTGTGCGCGCGCGCGCGCCGTTCGCTTTCATTTTCCCTTCTACTTACCCTCCCCCCCGTCTATTTTCTTTATGTTTCCCTTTCCCCTCCCTCCCTCCTTTCATTTTCTTTGTCTTTCTCTTTCTATCTTTTTCTTGCTTCCTTTGTTTCTCTCCCATTAACTTCCGGTTGCTTTTTTTTTTTTTTTTTTTTTTTTAAATCCTATTCCATCTTTTACAATGAATCGGTAACATAGTCGTGACACGTTCCTTTTCATTTGGACGACCCGGGTCGGATTCGAACCCGGGATTTTCACAAGGGAAGAGAAATGACTAATCATAATAAACTCGCCTCACAGACTTGGTTTCCACAGCCGTAATTTTAATCCAACTATGCCTTCAATCCAACTCTCCAGCCATGAATTTTTGTTTTTTTTCCTACGTTTTCTTTCTATCATTTTTTTTCTCTATCGATTTTTAAACAAAGCTGGGTAAGTAGACTCCAATAGAGGAGGTGTTTATTCTCTTGCAAATAAATTAGCTATCCGAGAACGCACACCCAGCTGATAAATAGAACAGACTGACACTTCATGGTCAGAGCGAAGACACAACCAAGTGAAACTATTCTTTCTCTCTCTCTCTCTCTCTTGTATATCTCCTTAACGTTGTCACTTTTATCTTCCTCTCCTACTTTCAAAGAATCTTCCACTTGTGCTACTGAATTCCAAAATCAAGAAAAACGACGCCTTGGCAATTGATTCCAAATATACTACATCTCATCTTCCTCAACCAAAACGAATGATTCTCGTTAAGTCATCCTTTTGATGAGTAGTCACAAAGGCGATTTGACATTTTTATTTTAGTTGGCAATACATGAGTTCGAGTCCAGTCTAGAAAACGCGAGACATTTTTATAAAGGATTTTCACCTGAAGGCAAGTTAGCAGTTCTTATAGGAGACCATCGGATTTTTCCCTCCGGAAACTCGGGTTTTTCATCCGCAAAGCAGAAAGACCATCTTGAAGAACGCACTTAACACACTGACCTCATACCATTCTTTGCTTCACTGCAATTCCATTCTTACCACCCTAAATCCTTTTAATGAACAGATCCACATTTTCTGTCGGTTTGGCATCGTGTAGCTGTGCTTTAATCGATTGTAGGTTTCCTTATGAGTTTTTCAATATTTATATTTTGGGATCCAAACAAAGTCCTAGCCTAAGATTTCGATCATGAAACATTACATTTCTTCTTAGCCAAGATGATGAATTTATTAATATTTGATCTCATCTTAACAGGTTCCATACTACCTCTTCTGAGTCCCATCCATAGGAGGAAAACTGATTACCTAAATCGATTATTTCAATCCTTCCACAGAACTTGAAAGTAATTTTGGTACGTCAAAAATGGTAATCTTCCAGCTACATTAAGGCAAGATCCTGTAACCTCCGTTGCTTAGTCAGTCTCGACACCGCTCTTTGGATCGAAAGAACTAGGTTCCAGTTCCGTCTCATTCTATATATATATACCGGCCACTAATTAAAAAAAAATGAATTCCAAAGTATTTGAGAACAGGTAAAGAATAGATGATAATCTATCAAGACTCATATAATAAAATTTCGGTTATTTCTATCGATAATTAGATTATGTTTTAATTTATTTTATTTTTATTTTTTTAGTTTGGAGCACAAAGAGTTGTAAGAATGATAGTTTTTGCAAACACTTTATATACGTTTTTTTTTTTTTTATGATAAACGGATTCGTTTTCATTATTGCATCTTTTACCTTACAGTACGTCATTGTGTGTTTTGTCAAACGTTTTTTAGTTTTAAATTAATAGCAAAGTAAATTCCTTAAGATTTATTTTTAAATCCCGATGCAATTAAGTGTGAAAACTACTAGATGATACGTACCAATGGTTTTCAAGTTAGAAAACTTAAATAAAATCGATAGTTTATGAACATTATCCATCTTATTCTGAAGACCGAGACTACTCTGTTAGTTGTTACTTTTCAGTACATCTCTCTCTCTCTCTCTCTCTCTCTCTCTCTCTCTAGGAAAGAACGTAAGAGGTTGCCGTAATTGAACTAATAAAAGATGAAAAAGAAAAGAGTTCAGAAGATGAAGGAAATGATAACGAACACAACTGTACTGCTCTTTGTCAGCTTCTTTGATGTTGGTGGCTGGATGTTAGAAAACAATCTGCTAATGCACTAAGACAACTAATGCATTAGTAGAAAACTTTAAAAGCACACTATGAAATAAAACATGAAAATAGTTTGGAAATATTTTCAACCAAACGACAATGGATTCATTTGTTGAAAACAACAATTTTTTTTTCTTCTTGTTTTGCTTTTTTGATTCAACGTCAACAGATTTTGCTCGCCATATATCTTCAGCGAATTTAAAATAATATTTCATATATTCATTAATTTAATTTAAAAAAAATTAAAATGGTTCCATTGATAATAACAACATAGAAGGATTTCATTAACAGACTTTTTATCTCTCTTTTAACACACGTAGAGCCATTCCTACGTAGAAATATAGGTTAGTTAGGCAATTGCCGACATGATGGTAATATTGTAAAGCACCAGGAAATTAATTATTTCCATTTTAAGATAGTGTCTGAAAAACAACATACCAAACTAACGCATGGATGCTTATCTTTCCTAGTAACAAATAGTTTTTGTCTGATAATTAGTTGCCACTTGAGTTGGAACCATCTAATTTGCGACCGCTGATTACTTCATCTCTATAGAAATAATCTTCCAGGATGCTCTCTTAACACCCCCCCCCCTCTTTTGCTACTACCAATGTATGAAAACATTTCCTAAAGCGTATTTACGTGTCTAATTCGTAGCTACAAAACACTGGAGTCGTTAATCTCGGAGATGAAAGAAAGAATGTGTGACATATTCGACCACAAATTGCTGAATATTATCATTTATTACCAACACACGCACAATAAAGGGTTTCCGTTTTTGTCTTCTAACCCCATAATTTTATGCATAAAAAATGAAACGCGTAGTGGTAATGATTACAATCTTAAACGAGAAAACAGTAGTTTAGTTTATTTTACGTGTATGTTGCCTACGACTCATATTATGGCTTGAGGAATGATCCTAGTTCGGTTTTTTTTTTAAGGAATTGTAAATAAGTACATAAATATTAATGCTTGCGGAGTTGAGAAATAAAATAAGAAAACTATCAATAAACAGTCTCTAATGGGTGAAATCAATAATGAAAGAAGAGAGAGCGAAAAGAGAGAGAGAATGAAAAATTTAACTGAAACTTAATAATCGTATTTCCGGAAGGAAATTGAAAGTCTTCAAAAATGTGGCCCCAAATCGATAAAGTGCAGTTAGTTTTTCGTCATTAAGTTTTTTTTGTTTGTTTGTTTGTCGAAAAGCGACATTTTTTTTATATAAAATTAGTATAAAAAATCTTAATATTTTCCATTCAAGCAAAATAGCCTAAGCGTAAAGTGAATTATGAATATCAAAGAGGGATTAAACCGTGCAATTTTTCTCCACTGTAATCGCCTTCCGTGTAGAGTCCTGTTTGCGATAAACGCGAATATTTATTAAAATAATCTTTTTTATTTAAAAAAAAAGCAAATAAAAAAGTGTGTGTTAACGCTTACGAAGTAAACTGGTGATTAGATAAATTTCCAACAACAATGCAAAAGCAAAAATCGTTTGTTGGTTCTAAAGTATTGTTGTAAATATTAATTGCAATTTGAAATACTTTCGAATAAATGATGCATAAAATTCAATTATTAAATTTGGACAAAAGTTGTCTTAAATTTCTAACTAAACTAAGTTTTGCTACATTTTCAGACTTAAACCATTGGTAGCAAAGTATACATTCATTCGCTGAACTTTAATAATAATATCATCATTAAACAACTTGAGGCTGTTTAAATATTTTTAATGCACAACAATTCCGCTTATTAAGACTTTAAAATAGAAGTACTGTACTATTAAAGCGTGGGGAGATACTTCTCTAAAAACTGTGATTAATCTACAATATCACTTAAACTCACCACTCCTTACCTAAAAATATTCCAAGAGAGAAATATAGTGGTGGCATTTAGTAACAGGGAAAAAACCTCCGACTGGATACAACCACTCTCTCCAGGAAGCAAGCTTAATTTTTAAATAATGGGGTCCTACTCCAAAAACTAGGCGATCGTCCAGATCACTCTCAATGAGTGACCCACCAGATCCAAACGGATCATTTTAACTGTCTTCTGTGCATAAAGAAAGGATGACTTTCCTGTTGCTTAGCAACAGATAAGAACCTGTCACTGAGCAATTCAAACACTTACCGAAATGACCCATAATAATATTATTATTTTCTATTTGCATATATGAATTATTATATAAATTCATTGTTTTAAATTAGATATCTATTTTAAATCAATGAATATATATAATTCATATATGCAAATAGAAAAATGGTGTATTAACATATGTTTAAGATTATCTAAAATAAAGAAATATTTTGTAAATTTTTCATTTAATAATCAATTTAATTATAATGTACAATAAATTATATACTCATTTTAATATATACTTAAGTATAGACATTTTTAATGAATCATATCCTAGAAAGACGACAATGTATATCGTTTGTCAAAGGTAGCATGCAAAATTACTCTCAATATTAAACTTTCATTTAAACAATTCTAGTATAGTGCGTTGCATAATTAAAGAGACCTTACCTCTGTACACTATCCGATGCCACTGGCTGCTAAGAATTCTTAATTCATCATTGGACAAGTCGCCAACCTAAAGAACAAAATATCGCAGACGTATTACCAGCCAATATTGAGACAAAGAAATTAAATTTGACAATAAAAAAAAAAAAGAAGAGTAAAACGTTACAAAGTATGCTCGGTGATATAATCTTTTGTTGCTTGTAGAACGTAACTATCTGTTTGTTTTTTTTTTTAATGTCAAACAATGTAATATTTAAGTCCAATTATTGCATTATTAGAACAGCTTTCGAAATGTGTAAGCTGACTTAGCAGTTTTGTTTGTGTTAAGACTGCGATGTATATATACGGCATTTAGTGAATTAAGCCTTTTTCCTAAGAGAAAACAGTTTAATAAAAGTATTCATTTTCTAAGTGAAGAATGTAAACCGATGTGTTGTTTCTTTTGGATAATTATTTTTTCTTTTATTACTGGAAGAATTCAAACTGCAATACGGTAAAAAAATAAATAAAAAGTGACACAGAAAACATTATCCATTAGCTTTTTGTCTAGAAAAAAAAAATTATTAATTGTGTGTAGATTTATGAATGCGACAAATAAGAGCGTTTCAATAAAATCTTTTATTTACCTGTATTAATATTGCAATTCCTACTATGCTGTCGCTTCTGTGTAAAGAAAGTGCTTCGGAGAAATTACTGTACAGCTCAGAATTGTACCCAAATATCTGTAACTATAAAAACATGAATGAGTGAAGTCTTTTTATGAACTACATTAAATAAAAATAATAAACAATAAGCTCTGGTTCGTAATTATAATCTCACTACAATACGATGTCAATTGTTGGGGTGGAGACTACTACAACAATCTGCTTCCTTTGATACGAATACAAAATAGAATAGTTAGAGCCATTACTGTCTTCGCATATTCACCTAGTGATCTATTTGCTATTCATAATAATTTTGTCATTACAGAAAACATTGAAATTTTTTCTGTATATAATGTAGACAATGAGTTTACTTTGTGGCCGGGACTTGCTGGTAGTTCAAGTCGAAGAAAAATTTTTTTCATAAATCTTTTGAACACTTAGCAACAAGCTGCTACAATAAGTTACCTAACGAAATAACTTCTTAGAAAAACCTGAGAATATTGCATTTATAAAAAAAAAAAAAAAAAAACAAGATTAGAGACTAGCACTAAATAATGGTGAATTTATTTTAAACGTACATTTTTCATTATGTTACTATCTTTTTCAATCCATCCATCTCCTAGGATGGGTAGAGTTCCCTAATTAGGGGTCACGGCGAATTATTATATAGTCCCTTAGGACAAGTATTCATTCCTGTAGATCTGTGTGCTCACATGATTAGTTTGCTTGTTTTAAAGAATGAAAATCCTCCTACCTCCGCATGACTAACACTCATCATTTGATTGAAAAGACTTCATAAAAGTTCCTCACGCCATAGACGGGATTCGAACTCGGGCTTGTCAAACGAAAAGGGCTCGTCTATAGTTTTATTATGTTATATATTATAATATGTCAAACACTATTATATATTAGACGATTGGCTGGAGAGTGTATCAGCTCTCGAGCCAAGAGGCTGCGGGTTGGAATCCCGCCATGCGCATGGATGTCTGTGGAAATACTAGGGTAGTGGTGGGCGGTAGGTGGCGTTGGTGTAGTTGCTGTGATCGGTTCGTTGTAGTTGGTGGAGACAGTGAATTGTAGAGTAGGTGCCCTTTCTTGATGAGTCTTTGGAATCCCTGGAGGTGTCGCGTAATAATAATAATAATAATATGCGTCAAGAATATGCTGCATGTTATGTGCCCTCATAGATACAATCATCTGATTTTGTAGTGATGACTGTATCGCCTACATTTATATTTTTCTAGTAGTCAGTAAGACCTTTAATTACATAGATCGAACATTTTCTTCTAGTCTGTTTCCTTTTTCTATTATTTATTCTTAAATATTTTCTTTAACCTATCAGTCTCTATAGTAATTGTATTATATTATATTAAGGGGCTCTGCCCACCTGACGCCTAGGGCGCCCAGCCCCCCGAGTTCCGGACTAGTAGGCCGGTTCTCCTTGAATTCAGATAACTCGAATTTTGAAGACTCGAAAGGAGATTCCGCCCCTGGCGCCCAACCCCGAGTTCCGGACTGGTAGGCTGTTTCTCCTTGAATTCAGATGACTCGAATTTTGAAGACTCGACACTCAGGGTAGCCCCTGAGTTTCAAAATGTTTCAAATAACTTGACAAAAAACGTGACACAAAAACGTTACAAAAAAAGGCTTATCATTTTATATTATAGAGTAGATTTATAGTATATGAGTATTTTTTTTATAATCGTCTATCATCACTTCTGTTCCATCAATATTGTATTATATCATGATTCGTACTTTCTGAATAATAAGTTTAAATTTCGATTATTTATTTGTGAAATTAAAAAAAAATGGCATTTATAAATAAAAAATTCAACTTCTGCATATTATTAGTTCGAACAAATCAGCATTCTAAAGAAATAAAAATAATTTTTTAATTTAGTTTTTTGAAATGTTTTGAAATAATGTTGGATCTAATATCTACATTGCTTATGCAAATTTTCATCGCCGAATTGAAGCTCTTTTGGCTCTTTATTTTAGTAATCATTTTTTAAATTTAAAGTTAATCGAACTACAAATTTAAATTCCCACTTCAAATTAATGTAAGGTTTGGAGAAATCTAAAGTTTGATTTGTTTTCTTTTAAGACCCGATTAGATTTTCTACCGTGAGTATTAAAAAAAAAGCAACAAAAAATCAATCTCTAACGAGAACAAAGAAATAAAGTAACGTTTAAAATAAATGGATGTCCACGCTCCAATATGTAAAAGATGATGGGATAGTGATTACAAAATAAACGAGAGGATGCCTTCTAAAGAAAATAGAAAACAAACTCGCGCGCGCGCGGCAGTAACACGAGGAAGGAACAGGAACATCGCGAACCAAATTAAAATACTGTGCAACAGTTCTTAATAGGGTCCACCTGTTGTTGTGTGTTTCGTTGCCTTTGTCTGAGCTAATTAAAGGAGATCCGTGGTAGTAATTTAATTATGAAGCATAAAGTTGTTTGCCGTAAAAGAATCAGATAATTAAGTTGCCTTTCAGTATGAACAGTTAAAACAACCGAAGGCTCTGTGTGTGTGTGTGTTACAGGAGACACTCATAGCATTCTAATTTCAACCAACCCCCGCTTCTTCCGCACTCTACGGACAGCAAAGAAAAATATGCGCATTAATAATAAAAGTCGTTTCAACTTTCATAACAGGAGTGAGATTCTGGGATTCCATTTTCTTCCTTTTCTTTTTCTTTTTTTATTTTTTATATCATCTTGCGCTGTAGATATGCGCAGTGATTCATGCCAAGAACTAATATTCTTCAAACGGAGCATGCTTGCTTATTGTGAATTAGGATTATTAACGATTATTAGTACTTTACTTTTCTCATTGGTAGCAGATCTGCTAAATTGATCTTCAACTTAAAGTAATATTAAATCGTCATCTAAATATTACTTATGTACGTCCTAGCCAGGATACGCAATAACGTCTTTCCAACTAAAGAACACTGTCGTTCTGATTGTACTAGGAAGCCAACAACACAGCTCTAACATTCTTATTATAAAAACACGATAAAAATCAATCCTCTAGAATAAATATAGTTTGTGAATTCCAGACATTGTTGGTCTAATTACACTGTTTGAATTCTATTGTTTTAGAAAACAAAATTCCATTATTTACATATTGTTGTTAGTCTAGTAGAGATTTTAAATAATGTTATTTTTCAGGAAGGGATAGTTTAGAAAGCGGACGAGGGAGGGAGGGGGTTATATCTCAAATGATATCACGTTACGAAGTTGAAGCATTTTCTTAGATCATGGTATCTAAGCAGTGTCTTATGTACATTCAGTCAACGCAAGATATGAAGGATGCTTATATTTGTTAATCTCGCGTGGTCTCTGAACAGTTTATTTTGCTAAGAAATGAATCCGAATTAATCTTGGGGGGGGGGAGAGTTGAGTAGACGATTTGAGAATACACACTACGCATCGCATACGACCTATGATTGAGGATCTGCAATAGCAATAATCGCTAATTCATAAGTAGCATAGAAACAGAAGACACGACACTGCGTAACTTTAATTAAAACGAATATTAATTAGGAAAAGATTTTTGGAAAATTTTCAATTTTTTTCTTTTTCTTTGGGGGGACACGGCCCTTTGGACCCCCCCCTCTGGGTCAGCCAGCTTGTGTCTATGAGACTAACTCACTCGTTTTCAGCTGAAAAGTCCTTATATGTTCTACGTATTTAAGATCGTGATTTGAACCCAGTTTGCCGCCCACCCCAAACAACCAACCAACTGTTGTTCTTCTGACTTCGCTTCTGAAGTGCTGCATATGTTAAGTTTCTGCAACACAGTATCTTTAATATCTTTTAAAAATCTTAATCTTTAAAAGGTTAAAAAAAAATTTTTTTATATATTCTCGATGCGAATCATACAAACAAAATCAGTTTTTGATTTATCAAGTTATTGATTTAATATGCACACTGCCAAATATGGCAGTGTGCATATAATTATGTTTTAAGTATGGTAGGAACGACAACAAAAGTGAAATAATCAAGATTTCAATAATGCTTGAATAACCAAGCCACAACAATTGAAATCTTGCCTTTGCAACAATACTTTGTATAAATGCCGTTGTTGTGATATAGCTATTCATACTATATATTCATATTACAACAATTAACTTCAACTGTTTTGGAAGCTTTAACTAACAACAATAATAATTATGTTGCTAATTTCGATGGTAATTTTATGGAATTCTTTAACAATGCATTGTGAAGAGGTTGAGGGATGGGAAGAAAGCATAAACGTATAAAGATCGAAACAACATAATAACATCGAATTTCCTGCCAAAACTTAATCTATTTAAGTATGTATATTTACAGCATATCTGCGAACAACTTCGAGACGAATCCATTTATCTGATTAGAATTCCAACTTCTTGGTTTTACTTCGAAAACTAATTATTGAAACTGGGTAGCGAACATGAGCGCGTGCTGTACCTGGCGTGTCCGACAATCGCTTTTCGAGGTCATTGTAGTCAAGGGTGTGTTATATGAACATTAGGAGAAAGCGTACTATGAACACTCTGAAATGCATCGTTAGCGGACGGCTTTCCACAAACACGAAGTAAGATGTACCGACCGCCAACACTTACATTATCCCTACACGGACTCACATTAAAGTTTCCGTTGTTTCTATGTTGCGGTTTATAACACGTTTGTACATAGAAAGTGGTAATAAGTAATATCGTGCCCTTGAGTCGGATTTGGACTCGTTTTTTAAACACGAGATCATCGCATACTATTCTTATTGTTGTTGGCTAGTATTGTTACTAATCAGATTTGCTGGAGTAACGAAAATAGATAAATACTGCACTAAAAGATTTTAGTGATGTGCGCATAAAAAAAACCACAACAAGAAACCAGTTGAACAAGCTAACAATCAAGCGACAACAAAGCAAAGATTTGGATTCCATCAACTGACTTTTTTCCCCCACTATTGTTGGTAAGTATTGTTTTTCCATTATTGTTAACACTCAAATTAGTGTTGTATGACAAAACTGGATAAATACTGACTGATTTTAATAATATGCATATAAACCAAGCGATATCAAGTCATAGATTTTAATTTACTACTCAAATATTGTTGGATAACAAAAATAGATACGATCGATTTTAATCATGTGTACATAAGCCACAACACCAATCCTCCAGCAGACGCTTTGCAGATTTTACATTGTTTTTCCATGACTATTTCAAGTATTGCTTTTCCATTATTGTTTCGGTTCAAGTATTGTTTATTTCCGTTGGTGTTACTATTCAAGAATAAATAGTACATTGTTGACTTTCAACAATGCCCACATGTAAGAAAACACAAAGACAAACAACCAAAGAATTTCAAATATAGATATTATGAGTATTATAATATCTATAATGGTTATGAAATTTCATATTCCACAAAATCACTTATATGCTAAATAAAAAAAATAAAAAAAAGACAATTTCGCTTTTATTGTCATCCTTAGGTCAAGAAAGACAACTGATGTAGTTATGCAAGCATGACCAATAAAGACACACACACACACACATAAGTAAAACTATTTTAAATAAAAAACATATGCAAATTTTGTTCCTCTATCTCTCTCTCTATAGCTGGAGAAAAAAAAATTCTCTTTATCGCTGTGAAATAGCGTTTATTGTTTTCAAGGATATTTAAAGATTATTTTTAAATGTTTTACGAGAATATTCATACTTTTCTTATCACCCAAAGGCCTGGCAGCTGTATTTCAATGCTTTATCAGGGATCACAGGCCCAACACTAATCGTTATATTGTATTTGTCCCACGGCAAATCTACTAAACCAATACGACTGTAAAGTATCACATCCTTCGAAGCACTTGCTCCTTATGTCTGTCTGGTAATCCCGATCAATACTGAGTGCTCCTCGTAAGTGGTGATCTCCCCCCCCCAACCCACCCCACGCTTCCCCTTCCTCGTAACACTACTTACTGCTGATCGCCAAGCACGTGTAGCTGTCAATCACTACAGATACATTCAAGGAATACTTTGCTTCATTTTGATGACGGTTCTTAAAAGAGAAAGAGGAGCTATCATTTCTAAAGGGGGAAATTCTGAGCGCACACTTACATGTTGGCAGTAATATATCCAGCTGACGACATCTCTGACGATGGATTCGGATCGCTATTTCGATTTTCAGTGAATTTCCTTGAGTCGTTTCATTTTGGAATACTTTCAACAATCTTTTTTTTTTTTTTTTAGTTAGTTCGGCAAATGTCGCATTTTGCATTTCTGGTTGTGGATTCCATTTTTATAAGAATATTTGGCATAATGGAACTATTCGTTGTTATTAAATGAATGAAAATCGATATGTTTACATTTTAAATATTGCCAGTTCGCAATAAAGAAAGGAAGGGGGGGGATAGAATCAGTGGCGGCTTGTACATAAGCACTGCAACACTCTGAAGGAAAAAAAACAAAAAAAATTAAATTGTTTGTGTTTATAAATAATAACAATGCTTACAACATTATATAAATGCAATGCAACATGTTAAAGGTTACAGCTTATGTTTCGACGTTGATTGAATAGTTAATAATTGGAATTGTTCGATTAACGTTTTAGATTACGAAACAAATGCACTGCGATCTAACGCAGTGTCGGAATTATTACGTTGCAGCTCGACTCTCCGATGTTCGTTTGCACTTGTCACTGCACGTAACAAGGGAATCCGACACTGCTCGTGGAGCAGTGTCGCTACAGATAAATTGTATGCATGCGCGCGTTATTTCTGTGAGATACAAAACTTTTATTATTTTTGTGTGTTCGTGGTGAGGGTGAAATATTTTTAATAAAGCAATTTTATCATATGTAAATTTACTTTACATATGATAAAATTGCTTTATTAAAAATATTTATTTTTAATAATTTATTTTTTTTTATTTATTTTATTTATTTTATTTAAAATAAAATTGCTTTATTTTAATAAAGCAATTTTAATAAATTGCTTTATTAAAAAATATTAAAAATTGCTTTATTAAAAAATTTTTATTAAAAATAAAAATAAAAAATAATAATTCTTTTTTTCCTAATTGGTTACTGATTAGGAAAAAAAGAATTATTATTTTTTATTTTGTATATGCAGCACCCCCACTTAAAATTTTCACTGACCGCCACTGAATAGAATCGCAAATAACACTGGCCAACAAAAAAAAAAAAAATTTTTTTCTGCTGATTATGATCTGACACTTGTTTTTTACTAATTTGGATGCGCTGATTTCAAATATCAAACCCGTTTTTCTCTATCACGTCAGGTTTTTCCTCTATGCATTTTCTTTTTGCTAATTTGTAAGTTTTTGATAGTTTTAAGGAGGCAGTACTATTTAGAGGATCGAAAAAAAATCGATTTTTAATATTATTTTCTGAAAGTATGTACTTTTAAAAATCTGTTCCTAACTTTTTATCAAGAAATTCGAAAAATTCCCGAAGATATAGCCTATTATTCAAAGCGGTGCGGAGATCAGAATCGGAGCGCTCACCGCTCTCGCTTGTTAATAAACGAATAAATGCGTAAGAACCTGCAACGGCACGTACTGGCGCTTTGAATGCGAGAGAGGTCGATAAACCGACCTAATACATTTAGGTGATGAAAAGTAGGCGATGACAACTGCCTAAAACAAATGAATGCTATATGCGTCATAGCGGACAAAGAACGATCGAAATCAGTCAATCGTTAATCGATCGTGAAAGTATGATGAGCGCTTATAACGTTTCAATAAAGTCTCTGGGTTTTTTTTTTTTGTCTTGTTAATTGCATGTTAGTCGGCAGTGAAGAAAATACATCATGTCTACTACGCGAAATTGTGTCAATAGTGTAGATTCCTTCTGCTACATTTGTGGCAGCTTTACCCTTCCCAGTCAAAGGACAAATATCACTGATTTCGTTAAGAAAGTGTACTTTGCATACTTTGAAGTAAAACTTGCAGATCAGGACAAGTCATGGGCTCCAAATAAAGTGTGTAAGTTATGTGTAGAAAATTGACGACAGTGGAGCAAGGGAAAACGCCAAAAATTAGCTTTTGGCATTCCAATGATTTGGCGTGAACCGAAAAATCACGTAGATGATTGCTATTTTTGTTTAGTTCAGACTTCTGGTTATAATAAGAAGAATAAGAAAAAAATTGTGTATCCAAATCTCGACTCAGCAATTCGTCCAGTTGCTCATTCCAATGAAATAGCCGTGCCAATTTATAAAGGACGTTTACTAACAAGCGAGAGCGGTGAGCGCTCCGATTCTGATCTGCGCACCGCTTTGAATAATAGGCTATATCTTCGGGAATTTTTCGAATTTCTTGATAAAACGTTAGGAACAGATTTTTAAAAGTACATACTTTCAGAAAATAATATTAAAAAAATCGATTTTTTTGATCCTCTAAATAGTACTGCCTCCTTAAAACTATCAAAAACTTACAAATTTGCAAAAAGAAAATGCCATAGAGGAAAAACCTGACGTAATAGAGACAAATGGGTTTGATATTTGAAATCAGCGCACCCAAATTAGTAAAAAACAAGTCTCATATAAAAGTCAGCAAAAATTGTGTTGGCCAGTGTAACTGTTTGAAATGAGAGAAATAGAAATGTACTATTTAGTCTTGGAGATATAGCGACCCCTGCCAGTTAGAAATACACCGAAAAATAAATATTTATGTTTTAATTGTTGGGGAAAAAAATAACTTCATGAGAATAATATGTCAACTGCCATCTGGTGTTGCAAAACAGAACTATTTAACCATAATCTTACTAATATAAAATTTGAAAAGTAATTGTAATGACAGTTTAACGTAATTAAATATAAAATTTCGATATAATTCCTGAATTCTCTGTCATTAATTCAAGCCTAGTAGCAAAAAGTATAATAAAAAAAAAACTTATCAGTTCTAGACAGAAGTAATATTTTTCAAATTCTTTCAAAGAAAAAAAAAATCTATATTAAAGGCAGAAAGAAGCAGAGATATAAGCGAAATTATAATGCAAGAAAGTCGATTGTTTAATCACTTAAGAATCTAATATTGTAGGCTGTACAAATAATTCGATTCTTTTCTAATAAGACAGCGTTTCTCCGTATTTTTCCTTCCTCTGTATTACTGAGAAGACTAATAATAAACGGGAAGGAACTTTAAAGATTTCTGAAGTACAAAAATCGACTGTTTGCAGTATCAGACTTGCAGCTAATCTGTATTGTCTTGGTAGTTGTTACTTTTCCAATAGAAATCAGTTTTTATGAGATGCTTCATATGAGTCAGTTGGTACAAAATGCTTACAGAGTGTGCTGGGGAAGAGCAAACAGAAGAAACGAACTGCATACGAAGAATTAAACAGCACGGAAAGCAAATATCAAATGCGAAGGAAAGGACCATGAAATAAAGAGAGAGAGAGAAAAAAAAAATAAAAGATCGAGAGTGGTGTTTTCGGGTCAAAAAAGAAAATAGGAAATGCATCTACAGATATAACTCAAAAGGAAAGAAAATGTCGCACAAATACGTTGCTTTCAAAGTTTTTACGGGAACAAATATAATTACTTGTTAATTTTTGTTACTTGCATGTATTTAGAAATTTCTAATAAAAGCGAAAATAATGTTTCAACTAGGCGGGCAGAAAATACCCTATATATAGCCATTTTAAAAGATTTACAAGCCGTCATTCTTGTCCTTATAAGGACTGGCTTAAAGGGGCGAAGCAAGAATGCTTTTCATCTTCCCCGTTATCTGTAGAGGATAGTGTAGGGATAAGGTGTTATTGAGCTACTAAAGCTCTGATCATGGCAGGAGGGTAACAGCAATAGCCAAGCCTCAGTTAGAACTTCATTGGCTACAGCATTGCCATATTTATTTAAAGGTAAAGACTTCTCTAAAAATTCGGACGATCCCTAGGCCATTCAATCGTGGGCGAAAGACCGTCCATCTCAGCGTTGGCTCCACTCAGTGATGGCCTTCCACCCACACGCCACCGCCGAGCAGAACTGCTCAGATTCCGAAGAAAATCATTCACTGACAAAGCCCCTCAGCGGTGCAGGAGAACACTTTCCCCGGAGACTCAAATTGTTCCCTTAAAACAAAAACCTTAAGAGAGCGAACTCAAACTCTCGAATCTCTGCGCCCAAGGGGGTAACAGCAACAGCCGAACCTCAGTTAAATTGGTACAGCATTTGCATCCATTACCCTCCAAGGGTATTAATCACCTCATTCCGCCCCCTCACTCTTGTTCTTAAAAGAACTGGGCGATGGACTGAGTCCTTAACTCTTTATCCCGTCATCTGAATGAAGACAATCTGTGTGGATGGAGTGTTGTTGAGCTAAAAAGCTCTAGTCATGGCTGGGTAACAGCAATAACCGAGCCTCAGTTAGAACTTCATTGGCTACAGCATTGCCATTTGTTACCCTCTGTTTAAGTAAAGGGGTAAAATCTCAATAAATCAGACGATCTCTAGGCCACTCATTCGTGGGCGAAAGACCGTTCAAATCACCGCGTTGGTTCCACTCAGTGAAACTCGACCACCGAGCAGAACCGCTCATTCTGAAGAAAATAATTCACCGACAAGAACCCCTCAGCGGGCTGTGTCGGAGAACACTTTCCCCGGAGACTCAAATTGCTCCCTTAAGGCAAAAACCCTAAGAGAGCGAACTCTCGAAACTCATCAGGGTAACAGCATCAACCGCTCATTCCGAAGAAAATAATTCACCGACAAGAACCCCTCAGCAGGCCGTGCCGGAGAACACTTTCCCCGGAGACTCAAATTGCTCCCTTAAGGCAAAAACCCTAAGAGAGCGAACTCTCGAAACTCATCAGGGTAACGGCAATAGCCGAACCTCAGTTAAACTTCATTGGTACAGCATTGCCATTTGTTACCCTGATTAGTAAGTAAAGGGTAAAATCTCAAAAAATCGGACGATCTCTAGGCCACTCCATAGTGGGCGAAAGACCGTCCATGTCTCAGCGTTGGTTCCACTCAGTGACGGGCTCCCCGACCACTGAGCAGAACCGCTCAAATTCCGAGGAAAATAATTCACCGACAAAGCCCCTCAGCGGGCCGTGCCGGAGAACACCTTCCCCAGAGACTCAAAGTGCTCCCTTAAGGCAAAAACCCTAAGGGAGCGAACTCAAAAACTCATCACCCAGGATAACAGCAACAGCCGAACCTCAGTTAACTTCCTTGGTTCAGCATTGATATTTGTTACCCTGATTAGTAAGTAAAGGGTAAAATCTCAAAAAATCGGACGATCTCTAGGCCACTCCTTAGTGGACGAAAGACCGTCCATGTCTCAGAGTTGGTTCCACTTATTGACGGCCGCCCCGTCCTAGCACCCCGTTTAAGCAGAACCGCTCAGCGTTGGTTCCACTCAGTGTCGGTCGCCCCGTCCTAGCACCCCGACTACTGAGCAGAACCGCTGAAATTCCGAGGAAAATAATTCACCGACAAGAACCCCTCAGCGGGCCGTGCCGGAGAACACCTTCCCCGGAGACTCAAGGTGCTCCCTTAAGGCAAAAACCCTAATGGAGCGCACCCAAAAACTCATCACCCAGGATAACAGCAACAGCCGAACCTCAGTTAACTTCCTTGGTTCAGCATTGCCATTTGTTACCCTGATTAGTAAGTAAAGGGTAAAATCTCAAAAAATCGGACGATCTCTAGGCCACTCCTTAGTGGACGAAAGACCGTCCATGTCTCAGAGTTGGTTCCACTTATTGACGGCCGCCCCGTCCTAGCACCCCGTTTAAGCAGAACCGCTCAGCGTTGGTTCCACTCAGTGTCGGTCGCCCCGTCCTAGCACCCCGACTACTGAGCAGAACCGCTGAAATTCCGAGGAAAATAATTCACCGACAAGAACCCCTCAGCAGGCCGTGCCGGAGAACACTTTCCCCGGAGACTCAAATTGCTCCCTTAAGGCAAAAACCCTAAGAGAGCGAACTCTCGAAACTCATCAGGGTAACGGCAATAGCCGAACCTCAGTTAAACTTCATTGGTACAGCATTGCCATTTGTTACCCTGATTAGTAAGTAAAGGGTAAAATCTCAAAAAATCGGACGATCTCTAGGCCACTTCATAGTGGGCGAAAGACCGTCCATATCTCAGCGTTGGTTCCACTCAGTGACGGGCTCCCCGACCACTGAGCCGAACCGCTCAAATTCCGAGGAAAATAATTCACCGGCAAGAACCCCTCAGCGGGCCGTGCCGGAGAACACTTTCTCCGGAGACTCAAAGTGCTCCCTTAAGGCAAAAACCCCAAGAGAGCGAACTCGAAAACTCATCACCCAGGATAACAGCAACAGCCGAACCTCAGTTTACTTCCTTGGTTCAGCATTGCCATTTGTTACCATGGAAGGTCCAAACTTTAGATTCCCGACCCGTACTCTTGTACATCTGCTGTATCAAATATCTATATAAAATATAGGTGTAAAATATATGTGTATTTAAACATTTTTAGAAATTTTAATTTTTGAAAAAATAAAACTATAATTGAAATAAAAATAAAAGTTAGAATAATTGATTCTATATTTTTTTAGAAAATAATATCTTAATCAACGTTTTAAAACTTATTTTTGCTTGGATTAGTTAAATTACAAAATGTCAACTTAACATATATTTATCCAATCGCTATTCCTTAGTCAAAATATTTTATTATACTATATTGACGATAGTATCAGATCCAACATCCAATGCAGGTAATCATTTGTTCATCATTTGTTCTCATATCATGCATATTGACAACTTGACGGGGGGGATCATCAGTTGTTTTCAACAGATAGAGAGAGAAAGTAACATTTCCAAGTATCTCAAGTACGTTAAAAAGTTCTAGACACAAGGGTCCTAATTCTTAGTAGTAACATTTTGGCAAGTATCACAACCACTGATAAATGAGTCACGTGTCTTTCTGCTCTACTGTTAATCGCTATTCCAATTATAGTCTCGTATCCAGACTATAATAACCTATGATCCCTCCACTACACGCTAACGAGCTCTGACACAAGCAGAGTAATGAATAGCGGGTGCAAGTCAACCTGGTCGTGTCCTGTGGGACATTCTTCGACAACTGCATGCACTTTGTCTGCTAATGCATAATTCAATCAATGGAAAGTCTCTTTATTTACTAAAATAAAGAGCCAAAAGGCTTCAGTTCGGCGATTTAAAATTATATAAATGAAGTGGATATTAAATCCGTTTAGATCTATTAGGGCATTATTTCAAAACCGAATGTTGAAACTATGAAAATTTCGTACGAAATTTGACCACAGAATTTACGAGAATACACTCACCGGCATTTACGAGTTGCCTTAGCACGGACTACTTAGAAAACATAAGCGCCGCCCAAGCGTCTATATATTCGCTTTCTATGGCTAAACGAGAGTTTTTGCTCTCTTAAGGTTTCTGCCTGGTCTCTGAGGAGAACCAACCAGTTCGAAACAGCTGTCAAGCCATTGAACCCTTATCAAAATTGGACCAATAAAATGTGAATATATCGACACTTGGGCAAGCGATCGTGTCTTCTATTTGGTTCGCGTTAGGGCAACTCGTGAATGTATTTCCGTAAGCTCTCTGGTCAACTTACGAAACTTTCATAGTTTCTGCATTCGGGTTTGAAATAATGCTGTCTCTTTATTTATTTATTTTTTTAAACTGAAACTGAACTCCATCTTGAAACCGATAAGTTTGGCTGATTGTGCAAATAACGAAGAAAATATTTCTAAACAAGGTCAAAGTTCATAGGCAACACTTAACTAGTATAGATTCGTAACCAGATAGATAAACCTGAACATGCACGTTTACAAAAATGTTCGAGGAAGCTGGGGGTGTTCAGACGTAGCGCTATCAGTACAAAGAAGTGTTCGCATCGTGCAATGTTATTCCTTGGTGCGATGAGTCCATTGATTCATGCCGCTACTACTACGACTAAACACACACGCTAGTAGCACATGGAAAAACGGTTTCCATTTTGTAACTGGAGTAAAAAAAATTGCTTTGGATTAGAAATCAAAATTTTTCTCTCTGACCTTTCATAGTTCAATCAGTTAACGACGATGCTGTTGGGATAGGAGACCTCAATTCGAATCCCTCTGGTAGACTTTTCAAATGAAGGTGAGTTAGCTGGTTTTATACGGTGGTGGAAGATGAATTTTCTTCCAGAATCCTAGGTTTCTGGAAGAAAGCAGATCGGATTAACTATCCTGTCGTGATATTAATTAGGTTTCTATGAAGCCAAGTAACGGATAGCAATTAGAGGATGATGCAGCGCGATATTTGCGTCCTTATATCCGTTTCCTTTTTGTGTTCAAAGATATTCTGCTCTTATTAAAAAGACTGAAATTAATAAAAAAAAATCACATTGATAAATGAGAGCTTTTATATTATTTTTGCAGCACAGTTTTATTATATCATTCGAATATATCTTTTTCAAGTATTTAATTTTTAAAATGCTATTTCTTAATAAAAAATATATATATATCAATTTGAAGTCTCTTTTTTTGTTTAATTTTTATTTGACTCTTGACCCAATTCCCGACTATCGCTGTAAACACATCGAACATCCCATCGGTATAAATACTTTATTACATCACAATGCCTTATGTCAACAGCACTCAAATCACCGCCTAAGAACGATTACAATACGCGAAGGGTGAAAGCCACATTCAAAAAACGTTATGCTTTTAAAGGGGCCAATGATTTGCTACAAAGGAAGGGATGTTTATATCCGTTCACTGACTGAAATTTATTGGTCATGCTGCTGGCTTATTATCAGGTTGGATAGCATACGCGCATGCGCACTAGATTAAAAAAATCCTTGGATTTTTTTTATCTAGTATAACGTAATCACAAAGACATGGCATCGAAATTCAACGGTAAAAATGAATGTAAAAAAGCAAAAAAAAAATCACATTTTATGTAGTCTTGAATAATTACAAAATTATCAAATCTAAAATTAATTAATTACATTGTTCAGAAATTAGTATGTAAACGGACATCAGTAAACTGATTTTCAAAAATCGACTTGGGGAGAAAAAAGACAAATGAAGTCAAAATTATTTCAATGTGTTTTCCCATTTACTGTCTTCTGTCTTTTTAAAAGGACCAGTCTTTTATCGTATGATAAAGATTGCAAATATGCAAATGAGCTTACGGTGCACTCCTTTATCTCATTTAGTGTCCATCTGTAAGAAGTTTGGAGACATTAAGAGTGGCATGACTGTCGGATATTTTTATGAAATGTCAGTCTCGATCACATGAAGGGAAATTATAGCAAAACGAAAAGACAGATCATTTAGAAAGAAGCAAAAGTATACTTAGAGAAAAGATTAACGATTCTGTATTTCTGCCAATGATTAATAGCTTCGGTACTAAACTAAAAAGATTTAGAAAAATAAACGTAATATTTTGCAAAGGATTTTTTTTTTTTTTTTGAAAGGGGGCCACTTTGGAATTAAACGTCGATAGCATATCGTCTAAGGACATCCGAAAACATAAGAAGAAAATTACCTGCATGTAAGAAAATCTCAAGAAGCATAACATTAAAGGATTATGAGATAGAAGAGTACTCACATAAAACCTAATTTCACTTTGACTTTTTTTTTTTTTTTTTTAAACATTTCGGTTTGGGAATAACAGCCGTTGTCGAATTATGTTTCCTTGATGTGTAGAGAAAACATTGTTCGACCCATAATGCACCATTGTTGATGAGTGTCCTTTGTTGTCGTCGGAACAATCAGCTTTTTTTTGGTGATTGTTTAAAGTATTTCCAAGTCACTTTAGGGACATGCTTATAGAAAAAATTAATTATTCCAAATACAGTATGTTGAAAGTATTGAGGCACACACACTATATTTGAAAGAAACCTAAATTATACATATTTAAATAACACGTGTTTGTTTGACATAACCAGTCCACGTTACTATTTACGAATGCACTGATGTGGTCCGAGTTCCAATCCATCTCAAAGATGTTTATTGAGACTCTATGGAAGTAATTAATCTCTTTTCTATTATGTTCATCAAACGATGTCTTAATAGCACCTGCATTATGACAGCATTTCTCGTATTAAAGTGACATGGGTCTGTTTCACAAACGTATCCTAATGGAGGAAGCATAACATCATCCAGAAGTGTTGCATGTACTCGGGCATCTGAAGTGACTCTTCGCTGAATCCCACACTTCACGAATCGCTCAACCATGTTCTGTTGAGAAGCTCAAGCCATGACACAGACAACAAAAAGAGAAGTATAAGAAAGGAGGTCAGATGTCGTGGAGAAATGCTTCTCTCCTCGACTGCCATCTTCTTCTTGTAAACACGTCAACTTGTGGAAGGTCATTTAGATAACACATCGGCCTAATCAGCTGTCTCCAAACCCTAAAGTAGATCTTTTTTTTTGGAAGCCATTCCCGTTAGTGAGTGACTCTACCGATGATTAAATATATATATATATATATATATATATATATATTGTGAGTTCAACAAAATTTCATCACATTGGCCTGTAGAGTAAGATAGGCTGAGAGTCAGCAGAGAGTAGGAGAGGAAATAAAGATAGAGTGCATAGTGGTAGAGTAGGTTAAAGAGGCCTCATTTGACCTGTTTTAGCTGTTTCCCCCCCAGGGGCGATTCTAAAACGGTCGTTGATTTTTCACTTTAGAAGAAAAGGAAAAATCCTAAAAGGAAACATGTAACAAAAACAATAACATGAAGTACAGAGAAAACAAAACTATAGAAAGGACTGGAAACCAAAAATAGAAAGGTGGGGGGAAGGGTCTGGCCTGAGTGATGCATCTCTCAAGGAGTTGCACCGCCTCATTGTAAGCCTGCGCTTCTCAGGTTCTCAAGCCCTCCCCAACCTGTGGGAACTAGAGAGCAGTATAGCTATGGACGGGAAAACCACGGGATGGTTATTGTGACTGTCGTTTGTTATGGGCAGTCATTATTCTTTTAGCCACCTCACTTCCCTTGGTCATGTCTAATTTGGAGAGAGCTATGAAGAACGCCGATGCCGCCTCCTCGTCTATGTCCAGGGCTACCTGTACTTGCTCAGGGGTGATTTTGCTGATGTCTTCAAGAAATAAGTCACCCCATTTTGCACTAACTAATTTGGGACCATATTTCCCCGGAGGAAGAGCTCAGGTTTCCCCCCTATTCTCACTATTGCATTTTTAAATTTTTCTGCCACCCCAGGGATACCTTTAACTAGATGCTTTAGAGTCTCCCCTGCTTTTGCATGAGGAGTCTCTAATTCTTCTGTTTCTGCTGGTTTTATTTTTTTCATCTCCTTTTTCCTCTGGACTGAGTGGTCTTTTGAAGGATGCGCTGTTTACCTCCATATTTTCTGTGTCATTTTCTTTCTCTTCTTCTCCTGTGATTTCAGCCTGTGTGGGAGCTTGTTTTTTGGCTGGTTCTTCATGGATTTCTTGCTTCTCTTTCTTGGGTTTGGATGCTATGGTTTCTGTAGCGGCATTTTTTTCTTATGGCTTTCCTTAGATGGTGTGGCTTTCTGCTGCAGCCTTCAAGTTTGGAGAATCTTTCTTTCCTGTATTGCTTGGCGGTGTTGCTGTGATGGCACCTCCCATCATTTCTGCCAGGGTTCTTAATGGGCAGATGTCCACTTTGTGGTACCACATTTCAGGGCAAGCTGCCTCACACTTATCCAGGTTGTGGCCTGGTTTGAGGCAGTTTCTACACTTCGTTTTCTGGCAGTCGGCCCCAAGGTGGGTGAAGGCACCACATCGGAAACATTGTTTCTTTACGCCAGGGTAATTAATCATTACACTGGCAGATCCAATGACAATAAAGTTGGGAACTGGCGTTTTCAACTCGAGGGAGATGGTTACTTCGCCTGACTTCCATGTGGGATTTTCTGCATCATTTAACGCTTCCACGTTGAGTACTACGCCCCATTTCCCGAATATGTCGTGGATAATCTTTAGATCAGTTTCAACATATTCCAAAAGGAATCTGGGGATTCCAAGTAACTTGGTGATACTTCCCACCAAAAATGGGGCTATTTTTTTCCCATTACAATCAAAACCTCCGAGTAGTTTATCTCTAATTTGTATACTTCTGACAACTACTTGCAAGCGGCCACTGCCGAAAGGAGTAAATCCGAAAATCTGGTCGGCACCCACTGTTTCGATGAGGGCTTTGGCTGAACATCGGGGATGCAGGTCGGCCTCCACTTCTATTCCGAGTGTCCGCGTACGCAGCAAAGCCATAGTTGGTTGGGGGGACTAGGCTATTCCCACCACTACCAAGTGTTTAATATTTCCCCTGTACGGGGTTTGGGAAGATCTGTAAATTTCCGGTTAAATATCGTGAACCCCGATGGGACTCGTACCGATATTAACGGATAAGAACAGATACTACGAATTGCTAGTTAAGCACCGTTTTGAGAAGGCAGAACACTTGATCTTAGCCAAAAGGCCGAGAAGCAATAGATAACGAGAAACGAAATAGGATCTACGGCTACCGCCCTGAAGGGTAACCTATATATACATATGTATATATATAAATATACATATGTATATTTATATTTATATATAGAATATATAAATATAAATAAGTTATGTATATTTATATATATATACATATGTATATATATAAATATACATATGTATATATATATACATACAACAACAACAACAACGTTACTGGCTTGCTGGGTGAAGCATAAAATGCTTTTTATTTTCCCCTTTATCTGTGTGGAGAAGCTTGATGGGGGAGGTTGTGACACTTATGCTCGCACTTTGTGAACTATGGAGTTAGCTCTGTTCTGCTGAAAGCAGGATTGCCTTGGGTCTTTTGTGTTTTTGATAGTCATGTTCACTATAACTGGAAGCTTGTCTGATTAGTGGATTGGGATGAGAATGTGCCTTGCTGAAGAACTTTTCCGCATGGTCATGAAGGAGAGAACGGATGTCAGGGGTTCCGGTTTCTCTGTGGATCTGCGTGTTTCTGACGAACCATGGGGCGTCTAAGATCATCCGCAGGCATTTGTTTTGTATCCTCTGTAGTTTCTGGATGTTAGATTTGGATGTGTGACTCCATGCCGGGGATGCATATGTGATTACTGGTCGAATAACCATCTTATATAATAACAGCTTGTTGCGTTTATTCAATTTGCTGTTGCGGTTGATTAGGGGATAGAGTTGGGCTATGGTTCTGGATGTCTTTGTGCCTATGAGCTTGATATGGCTGTTGAAATTTAGCTTTTTGTCTAGCTGTACTCCAAGGTATTTGGCTTCTGTCTGCCATGGTATCTTTTTCCCGAGAAGTTCAATATCATCTTGGATGAAGGCTTTGCGTCTGGTGAACAGTATAGCTGAGCTTTTGACGGGGTTTACTTGTATCCTCCAGTCGGAGAACCATTTCTCTAGCTTTGTGATAGTATCCTGGAGACGACTGATCGCCAGGTGTGGGCGGAGAGATCTTGTCATTATGGCTGTAATGGAAGTCCTCAGGTTCTGTGGAATGTCCGCCACGTAGATTGTGAAAAGTAAAGGAGCCAACAGGGATCCCTGTGGTACTCCTGCCAGGATTTTGCGCCTAGTTGAGATGGTGCCGTTTATTTTTATCTGCATGGATCTGTCAGTGAGGTATGATTTTATTAGACGGGTAAGGTTTGTTGGAATGTTGGCCTGAATGAGTTTATAGAGTAATCCTTGATGCCGAATTCCAAACGAACAATCCGGAAGCCGAATTGTTCGTTTGGAATTATTCCTATTTGGTCTGATTTTTCTTGTAGTCTTGAAAGGATAATTTTTTCAGCAATCTTTCCCAGGTTGGAAAGCAGGCTTATTGGACGGTAGCTTTGCGGGAGTTGCGGATTGTTTCCTGGCTTTTTTATTGGTATGATGTCTGCTGTTTTCCATGCAGAGGGGAAGTGTTGTATCCTCAATATTGGTTATGTTAACCAGGTGTATAATAGCCTTTCTAGGAAGGAATTTGATGATTCTGTTAGTAATTCCATCTGGCCCTGGAGCTTTTTTGTTGTTTAGATGTTTTATGAAGTTGGTTATTTCAACTGGAGTAGTGGGGGTGATGCTGGCTGGTTTGTCTTCGGACTGACTTAAGGTACGCTTGACCTGCTGGTGGACTTTATATATATGGGTGATGTTTATATTATCATATGACGGGCTGCATTGTTTTTCTAGGTTTTCTGCTATTGCTTCTGCTTTTTCTTTATCAGTGTGCGCCGTTCCATGAGCAGTTTGCATGGGCGGTAGGGGATTGTGTTTAGTGCGCAGAATCTTCAGAAATTTCCATATTGTGTGATCTTCTGGGTTGAGTGATGATAGTTTATTGTCCCAATCCTGGTTCCTGTGGATTTGAAGTGCTTTTCTGACTTGATTGTTCAACTTGTTCAGAGTTTTCTTGTCCTGTGGGGCTCTTGTGTTGTGGTATCTTTTCCTGGCTTTGTTTTTTGTTCTGATGAGGTCCATTATGTTTTCTGTGA
The DNA here is from genome assembly GCF_054136105.1 of Typopeltis vanoorti. Classification (NCBI taxonomy): domain Eukaryota; kingdom Metazoa; phylum Arthropoda; class Arachnida; order Uropygi; family Thelyphonidae; genus Typopeltis; species Typopeltis vanoorti. The sequence continues at coordinate 96,280,714 of NC_143555.1, read as the reverse complement.
GCCGACCGGATGGGTGGTTGGTTGTGGTTTTGGTGACTGTTTCTAGTGCTTTTTTAATTTAGCTTGTTAAATTGCTTATTGCTTCATCTATTTCTTCTTTTTTTTGTGGATGATTGGTACAGGACCAATGTATTTTGGTAGGATTTTAGCTAGCCTATTCCACGATATGAAGGTGTGCTGGTGAGTCAGTTGGTCTTGCGTGCCAAGTTTGATCAGGATTGGGTTGTGGTCGGATGATAGTTCATTGAGCGTCTCTAGTTTGTATTGATAACTGATGTTTCTAAGGATAGCTATGTCAAGTACATCTGATCTGCCATGAGGGCTGTAATGAGTGTGCTCAGTGGATCCTGCTACCACAACTGAGTTAAGTGTTGAATAGTTGTGTAGTATGCGACCACTTCTGTTGTTGGTGGTGCTGAACCATGCTGTGTTTGGCGTTCAAGTCACCTACTATGATGGTGGGGTCTGTGGTGCCGAGGACTGCATCCAGGTCTGTTCTCAGTAGAGGATTGCTTGGTGAGTTGTAGGCAGCAAATATCTTGAGGCTTCCAACATTGTTTGTGTGGACTTGTATTCCTGTGGTTTCCAGGTTTGTAGTCTGTGGGTTGGATATTGCATTGTGGTGGAGGTATGGTTTGATGTAGATGGCAGTGCCTCCCCCTCTGGAGCTGAGTCTATTCGTTCGGTATATTGTGTATGCTCTCACTTTTGGGTTGTTGGCAGGTCTTAGGTGGGTCTCGTTGATCAGCATTATATCCGGGTTGTGTCTTTGTGCGAATTCCTGCAGTTCTAATGTTTTGTTGGTGAGGCCATTGGAATTCCAGGCTGCAATTAGAAGCGAGTTAGGTTTTACTTTTGTTTTATTCATAGTTGAGTGCTGTGAGTATGGAATGGGTTCCTTGCAGGAATCTCTTTGTGGAGGATGGAGTTGGGTTTGTTCTGCTGAATTCCTGCAGCATAGTGGCTAGCGAAGCAGTCAGTATTGCTGTGATGTTGGAGCCTATTTGATTGCTTTGTATTGTGTCCTTTGGGCGGGCTGCTTCTGCATAAGTCTTGGTGGAAGGTTGAGCCCTTTCCTGACTTTTATGGATTGGGTTTTGGTGGTTTGATGACTGTGCAGCAGAGATGCTTTGAGTAGTGGTCCAGATTGGGGGAGGTTGGATGGGTCTTGTAGTTCCGTGATTTCTGGGATGGTGGCTGCATCCTTTGTAGTTTGCTGGGTGGGGACCTCCACAGTTGGCTGGTGTGGTTCTTGCTTTTGTGCATGTAATGTTTGATGCTTCTCGCCACACTTCAGGCATCTGAACTCGGCTTTACAGAGTCTTTGGGCATGGCCAAACTTTTGGCAACGATGGCATTGCCCTGCTGATGCCCTTTTCCAGAGTGGCTCTGTTGATATTTTAAGTCCACAGACCGCAGTTATGTCATAAATTTGTCTTTGTGTGTTCTGTATCTCAACCAATACTAATGGCATCGGTTGTTTATCGGATCTGTACATCCGGCTGGCTTTGATAGGTGTTAGGCTCTGCTGGGTAAGGTCAGCCGCGATCTCCTCGGAGGTAATGCCTTCGGTGACACCTCGCAGTACAACCTTTAGATTTCTTTCGCTGCTTAGTGCGAAGGTGTGGTACTGTAGTTTGTTGTTATCCATCATTTTTGTTATTCCTCTGTAGTCCGTGACTGTTGTTGGTTGAATTTTTACACCTTCGTCAGTGTTTCTGGCCCAGGAGTATCCAATTTGATGTTCTCTCAGGTTTCTTGCAACTGTGGTCCATTTTTCCTTTTCACGGAGAATTACCGGGGGGACCTTTTCCCTTTTTTCAGGGACTATTTGTGAGGGTGTTTCGTTTTCCACATGATCATCCTCGATTCTACGTCTCTTGCCCGTCTGTTCTCCTGTGAAGACCGTCTGACTGAGGCTCTCGGGCAGGGAGATGGATGTGTCATTGATCTCTTCCACTTCGCCCTCCATATCATCGGATTCTTCCGGCTGTGTGTACAAGTTTAGCAAACCTGGCCATTCAGTATCAAATTTTTTAAGCAGTAATTTAAACAATTTTAATGCTTGCTCTTTGTTTAGATGCTCTAGCAGATCAGTAATATTATCCATGTCTGTCTTATTTGTTGTTATATCTAGTAGGTAGTGATTGGAAAATTGCTTATGATCGCAATTAGAAATCCCGGAAATTTTGTAGAGGATATTGCAGATGAAAAGGATTGCCAGCAATATCGAGCGATTATCTAAATGCGCAAATCAATAGTACATGAAATTTCAGAAAATGAACGCTTACCTCTATATATATATATATATATATATCATTTATCATTCAAAACTATCGCACTGAACTAATACGCGAGCCGCCATTTGCATTCTCCTGATCACTTCAGGTCATCCACATGCAACCGATAACCTTATAATTAAACTACGAATATATAATTAAACTACGAATATATACATACCTTATCCTTATAATAAGGACTGGCTTAAAGGGGCGAAGCAAGAATGCTTTTCATCTTCCCCGTTATCTGTAGAGGACAGTGTAGGTATAAGGTGTTATTGTGCTATTGAAGCTCTGATCATGGCAGGAGGGTAACAGCAATAGCCGAGCCTCAGTTAGAACTTCATTGGCTACAGCATTGCCATCCATTACCCTCCAAGGGTATTAGATTGACAGTCGATTCCCACCCGCCATATATACATACACTCCTTCTTTAATCCTTTTGTATAATGTAATCAAAATATCTAAGAGGTGTATTTATAGATATAGTTAATCTTTTCATAATTCTATGGTTATACAAAAATGTACAAATAATTTACTTTTATTATATAACTTGCTTTAATATTCTATAAGTAATATTTAAAACTATAATATTTAAATTACAGATTTCATGTTTTTTCATTCTCCTATACAAAATGGAATTCCAAAGTTCCTGGACACCATTATTAACGGTATGAAACACCGTTGTGTGTGTATTGCTGTAAGGAGTGACAATATTCCTTATTGAGGTACTTTGACAATCTCGTTTTGACCATTGTCTTCGTGTACCCATTCGTTACTGAATGAAACTATTGATTTATAATTTTTGTGGGCTTTTCTCTGAAATAAGAATGATACGTACGCATCATTGTTCTTTTCTTTCGCCCTAGTGGTGTCATCGAATAAATCATAATATTCATTCTGCGATCGACAACCACCGTTCTATCTTGCAATATCATATTGACCTTCCAAGATGCGATATTTGCTGTCAAAAGGCATCTCTGTTGATTCCTTTTCAATTTCACTCGATTAATAATACGATCAATCATTGTCATTAAGATTAAATAAATTGGACTGCTAATAATTTAAAACAAAAATCAAAATTTGCCCAAATTCCAGAATGACACAACAACGGTACCTTATTGCATATACACAAACTATTACAAACTATTCTAATTTAATTATAATCTAATTTAAGGAAGAGGTTATCAGCATTTTTTGGTCATCAGCATTTTTTGTCCACACAGATAACTCGTCTTTGATTGTCATTCAGCTAAGATACTGGGGGTTCGAGAGTAGCATATTATCATGGGCGCCTGCAGAGGGGGTGAGGCAAACGAGGCACTTGCCCACTCTGGGATCTACTTGTAAAAAAAAAAAAAAAAAAAAAAAACCAAAATATTAAATAATTAAATAAAAATTCATTGATGTAATTATTTGTCTCCAAGCTTTGCCCCCTCCCCCGGAAAATTTTCTGCGGAGGCCCATGAGTGTAATAATTAATAGTAAGGGCCTGATCCGTTTAAGAGCCTGGAGGGAGAGGTTTTTGCTGTTAACTGTATAAATAAATATTAACTAACTTTTGAATTGTTGTTGTTGTTGCTATGGTTTGGGTCTAGTAATTTGCATAACTCTGTGTATGTGTGTGGTGTCATAAACAAATAACAAATAATAGTGTGAGATTACATTCCGTGATTGTAATTAAAATCGGTAGCCAAGTGGCTCAACCATAGCGAGCCACTTGGCTACTGAATGACGTCATCAAGTTATAGGTGATTTGTTTCATGCAGGCTAAACAGATTATCTCATGGGACAGTCCCTACAATATATAATTTCTATAAAACCAATTATTATTATTAATATTATAAACTATTACACTTTTTTTATAATGTTAGTCAAGTAGCTTTTATTTTATCGCCCTACATGTTTCCCCAATTTTTTTCTATCAGCATCTTCAGGGAATACAAACTAGTAAGCTATATGAAGGTAACAGACTAGGTTATAACTGATGGTTCTAATTCATACAAAAATTAGTATTGTGCGAGACGATGCGCGTGTGTCTCGGGAACGTGATTTATTTGTTATGACTCATGATGTAATTGTCATGAAAGTTCATTTCTTTGATGTTTAATGATCTGATTAAAGCTCTCCAAATTTCTGGTAAGGCTAGACCTTGATTCTTATTTATTTTTCCTATTGAACGGGCGACCGTAGCTGCTTCCTTGAAGGTTGTTGAATGGTAGTTATCTTCTATATAGGGCATAAGGCTCTTATCCCACTCAATGTGATGGTTGGTAGAGGCAAAGTGGCAAGAAAGGCCTGAAATGTCTTGTCTGTTGTTTCTGACATACCCTATGTGTTCTTTCTTTCTCGTTTCGAAGCTTCTAGAGGTCTGACCTACGTAACTAATACCAAATGAGCAAGGTATATTATATACTCCAGAGTACTTGTAGAAAGGATGAGGGTCTTTCGGTGATCTTAAAATTTCCGAATAGTGTTGACTGGCTTGAATGCTACTCTGATATTATGTGGTTTTAGGTTAGCCAATTTTTTGGAAATGCTGCTGACAAATGGAATAGTCATAGTTGTGATGTATTGGACGTCATCACGTTGTCTATGTGGTATATCAGTCAAGAGAATCTTCTTGTAGAGTCTTTTTGGATAACCATTTAAAGATAGCTCTCTGGATATCGTAGTTAATTCCGTTTTTAGGTCATCTTGGTCTGTTGTGCACTGTATAGCTCTTTTCTTGAGCATATGGATAATGCTAAGTTTCTGAGCTATATGATGAGACGAGTTGAAATGTAGGTAACGTCTAGTATTTGTAGGTTTTCTATACACAGATAGGTTGACACTATTATTGGTTTGTTTGCTTAGTTTACTTAGTTTGTTTACCTAGGAATGGCAGTTTTCCATCTTTTTCAATTTGTAATGTGAATTTGATGATATGGTGGAAACTATTGATTTGGTTGAGGTAATCCTTTAGTTCTTCTTATGATCCTTTAGATCCCAAATGAGAAAGATATCATCAACATATCTGTACCAAATTTTAGGTTTTGGAATGATCTGAGATAAGATTTTATCCTCTAGATCTTCCATGAATAAGTCAGCACAATAAAGAGAGAGAGAGAAGGGGGGGGAGCTACCCATGGCTAATCCGGTGAGTTGTTTGTACACAGTTTTTTGCCAAATAAAATAGTTAGAAGTTAAACAGTGATTGAACAAAGTAGTGATGTTTCTTGGGAACGAGTTGTCTAAGATGTTGATGACTTCAACCACTGGAATGTTTGTAAACAGAGATGTAATGTCCAGGCTTGCTAATATATCCTCTTCATAGATAGGGATATTTTTTAATTTATCTATAAAATGTTGTGAGTTTTTAATATAAGTATCCGAGACGTGAATGTGTTGTTGTAAAATCTTTGCAAGGTACTTGGACAGTTGGTAAGTAGGAGAATAGATTCCATCAACTATTGTACGTAATGGTATACCTTCTTTATGAATTTTAGGAACGCCATGCAATCTTGGAGTTAACGGGTGCATTGATTTTAGCTTTCATATTACTTCTATAGGCCAGTTAGTCATTCCACGTAATAGTTCATTGGTGTCATTATGGTTTTTTAGGGTAGGATCCGTACTGAGAACTTCATAGACAGACGTGTCAGATAATAGATTTTTTATTTTTTCTTCATAATCGTTAGTATTTAATATAACTGTATCATTGCCTTTGTCGGCTTTAAGTATCATTATGTCTTTATTATTCTTTAATTTGAGAAGCGTTCTTCTTTCTATTTGGTTAGAGTTGGTGTTAGGAGATCTTGACGGAGCTGAAAGGAATATGCTGCTTTTTAAACGTAAGTCATTAGCTATTGGAAGTGGTAGCAATGAGAAGGCTTTCTAAGTTGCAGATGAACTCTATATTAGGAATGGCAGTGGGTTTTAAGGCAAATCTGAATCCTTTTTTGAGAATTGAGATCTCAAGTTTTGTTAAAACGTGTTTAGATAGGTTAATTATCACTTGGTTATCTGATAGAGACGGTTTGTAGTTGATATGATTATCATACAGCATGTTGAATTTACCAATTTGTGTCTTTTTGCTGTGGTTAAAGGTTTTGGTAAAACTGTTGCTAATCATATTATCTAATAGTTGACATGTCTCTGCGTCAAGATTATTAGAGATATCTGTGAATAAGTTATAGCATTGTGAGTCTATTTTGCTAAGCAAGAATCTCGTATGGCAAATTCTTTCTCTGAGAAGTGCAAACGAAGTTTGTTAGTAAATCATGTTAGCTTTTTTAGTTTTATAATATTGTTTTAGACGAAGAAATTTTGGGATCACGCTATTGTCTCTACATCTTTTTAAAAAAGTCAGATGGTTTAAATATCTACCTATTTAATTGTCCTGATTGTGCTGACTTATTCATGGAAGATCTAGAGGATAAAATCTTATCCCAGATCATTCCAAAACCGAAAATTTGGTACAGATATGTTGATTATATCTTTCTCATTTGGGATCATACGAAAGAAGAACTAATGGATTATCTCAACCAAATCAATAGTTTCCACCATACCATCAAATTCACATTACAAATTGAAAAAGATGGAAAGCTGCCATTCCTAGGTAAACAAACTAAGTAAACTAGGCAAACAAACCAATAATAGTGTCAACCTATCTGTGTATAGATACTGGACCTACAAATACTGGACGTTACCTCCATTTCAACTCGTCTCATCATATAGCTCAGAAACTTAGCATTATCCATATGCTCAAGAAAAGAGCTATACAGTGCACAACAGACCAAGATGACCTAAAAACGGAATTAACTACAATATCCAGAGAGCTATCTTTAAATGTTATCCAAAAAGACTCTACAACAAGATTCTCTTGACTGATATACCACATAGACAACGTGATGACCTCAAATACATCAGTACTATTACTATTCCGTTTGTCAGCAGCATTTCCAAAAAATTAGCTAACCTTCTAAAACCACATAATATCAGAGTAGCATTCAAGCCGGTCAACACTATTCGGAAATTTTTAAGATCACCGAAAGACCCTCATCCTTTCTACAAGTACTCTGGAGTATATAATATACCTTGCTCATGTGGTATTAGTTACGTAGGTCAGACCTCTATAAGCTTTGAAACGAGAAAGAAAGAACACATAGGATATGTCAGAAACAACAGACAAGACATTTCAGGCCTTTCTTGCCACTTTGCCTCTACCAACCATCACATTGAGTGGGATAAGAGCCTTATGCCCTATATAGAAGATAACTACCATTCAAGAACCTTCAAGGAAGCATCTACATTCGCGCGCACAACTGAAAACCTAAACAAGAATCAAGGTCTAACCTTACCAGAAATTTGGAAAGCTTTAATCAGATCATTAAACATCAAAGAAATGAACTTTCATGACAATTGCATCATGAGTCATAACAAATAAATCACGTTCCCGAGACACGCGCATTGTCTCGCACAATACTAATTTTTGTATGAATTAGAACCATCAGTTATAACCTAGTCTGTTACCTTCATATAGCTTACTAATTTTGTATTCCCTGAAGATGCTGATAGAAAAAAATTGGGGAAACATGTAGGACGATAAATTAAAAGCAACTTGACTAACATTATAAAAAAAGTATAATAGTTTATATACATAATAGTCAAGTTATTATTATTATTATTATTATTTTCGGGAAAGAAAGTTTTTTTTTGGGGGGGGGGGGGGGATAATTATTATTATTCCAGGTTCGTTTTGACAACTCGTCTGTAGATTTCGATGCCTTCCCCCCCCCCACAATTTGTTTTTCAAGAAAGGGCAGAAACAGGTTTCATTGCGTTGTAGCGAAGTTTCATAAGTTAGACCTTGTCAAAACGCGAGTTTTTATCGGGATCAGATGAGCAACGAGAGAAGGAAATCGATCAGTCAAAGAGCAGTCTGATCAGTACAGCTGATAGAGTGTGGCTGTAGGATCATCTATCTTCCAAGAGGAGTCTGCGAAAAGATATGGCAATTTAATACTTCACTGAAAGTTGAAAGAGAAATAACTGGTTGGTGTATTGAGTGTCCACGAACGGAACAAAATACAGACAGTAAAAAAAAAATAAAAAATCTAAAAAAAATAATACATTATTGATAAGTGAGAAGTTTTAATGATTAGTGAACTTTTTTTTTGAAATTTTAAGTGAAATTTTCGGAAGAAGAGTTTTTTTTTTTTTTTTCAAGACGTTAATGGCTTTGTATCCATAATAAAGTAGCAAGTCATTAAAACACTTATTATTGTACTTGGTTTTTGTTCTCTTTCTGTCACCAAAGCACGCGCACAACAATAGAGAATTAAACAATGTCATCTGAAATTACCATGGCAATTTTAAATCAGTAGTTTGCAACTTTAATTGTTACAGTCTCTTTGGCTGGCTTTTTGTGTGTGTGTGTGTGTGTGTGTGTGTGTGTGTGTGTGTGTGTGTGTGTGTGTGTGTGTGTGTGTGTGTGTGTGTGTGTGTGTGTGTTCGGTGCTGTCACCTAGCGACAATGTCAAACAAGTAGATAATAAAAACGTCCCATTACGAAATCTACGATAAGCAGCATCTGAATGGGATTAAATATTAACGGATTTCAATAACAGATTTAAAATCTGAGGAGGACAAACTGCCACAGAAAAGAGCAAACACGGATTCTCAATTCCCCGAATTCCTTTTATTAGAAATTCCTTAGCGGTAAAATCGTTGGTTTTTCGTAACATCTTGCGTAAATGGCGGTAAAATTTTATCAATTCGTCTCACGACCCCTTTCTTTTTACCCTCCCCCAGTGTCCAAAAAAAAAAAAAAAAAAAAATCCAGGTTTTCTCTTTTGGCAGAATTCACAAATGGCTGTAAGACACGTTATATATAATGCGTTGCTATGACAACCGCGAGCCTCGCTCTTTTCTTCGCTTAACTAGATCACTTCCGATTCATAAAGTTGTGTCAAGGAAGCAGCAGAACACCCACTAATATTATCGGTAACAAGATGCAGTAAATATCAGTACGGCGTTATGCCAAACGCAGCGTTCCACTGGACGCGTGACATTCCCACTAGTCGCGTTGCTAATGAACGTGGAAGAAAGTAGAAATTATGTTGCCTTGTTACCAGACAATGAGTCCTACGGGAGTCGTCCGTAGAACGGCAATCATCCCCCATTTGACATTCATTATTCATATTTTACGATCATCCCATTTATTGGCTATTACGTAATTTGCAGTTCTTTTATTTTTTTTTCTTTTGATGATTTTTGATTATTTGATCAAATGCCGTTATTATTAAAGTTGAATGGTCAGCTCGATATTATTCATTGAGATTCTTTTATTAGCATACTTCCAAATATTATTTAAAAAAATAAATAAATAGACAATAAATATTTCTTCTTTATTCAGATTTTGTTGCGACTTGAGTTACTTATTTTGAGAATCACCGTACCTCCCTCGGTATCAAAATTTCCCTTCCTCTCAAAGACCTGGGGTTCAAATCCCGTTCAGGAAAAAAAAAAAAAAAAAAAAGGAACCTCCATTGAGTTACCCGATTTCATATGGAAGAATATTCCATCATATCACACCTCTCTTTCTCTTGCTTATCAATGTCTGCAGTCCACGTACTCTTGTTGTGGTTATAGCCTTTCGACCGTTTAGGGGCAGCTATATACACGCCATCATCTAGGGAAATGACTATGAGCAAGGTGGTTTCCCGTTGTCTTCCTTGCCGTACTACATCCTATGACTAGTATGGCAGGACTGTAGTACCCCCTGAACACACAGCACGCTGTGTGTTCACGGGGCCAGTTTGCCTGCTTGCGGGATGAAAAAAAAATCCAGGATAAACTGAAAAAAAAAAAAAAAAAAAAAACCCTTCTGTCCACGTTCAAGACCGGCTAACTTGGCTATGGCAGACCCTTAGGCTCCTCACGTCGTCGACGGGAATAGAGCCTAGGACACTCCTTCCCCAGACATATGGTTACGAAGCGCAAGGCCATTAGGCTAACCGCGCGGACCCACGTACTCTACTATCCAAGTAATCTACATTTATAATCTTGATATTATCCTTGTAATCTTTCTTTGCACCCTTTCCACATTTTTTTTTTTACTCCTCTAACGAACCCAGGAGACATCTATGCACAGTAGTCCAGATTGATAGATTCGTCGCTCATTCGGTATAGACGAAGCCCTTAGGTCGGAAAGAACTGGGTTCGATTCCCGTCCATACGTGAGGAACCTTTATCTGGTCTCTTTCGACCGAAGGTGAGTTAGCCAGTCTCATACGGAGGTAGAGGAGTTTTTCCACCTGGAAACTCGGGTTTTTCGTCCCTCAGAACAAGCAAACCGGCCCGTAAACACACACGGATCTACAGTTATAAAATACCAGTACAGTAACAAGGGTATGCACTGTGGCAAGTATCTAACTAATTTGCGATCCCCTACCCCAACCCAAACATGACAAATATTTTGAAAAATTTAAATATAACAAGTTAAATTTTACTAAATGCAATATGTTAAATACAGGATGTTTCAAAACGAATGTCCCGATTTGAAAATTGTATATCTCTGCAACCACGAACCACCAATGAATGCGACTTGTACCACGTGAACGGCCTTGGCCCAGAGTTTGATATGACGACTGCTAGATGCTACTACTAGGTATACAATAGCCGCTACTTAGTTAATGAGAAGATGGCGTCTCATTAAATATAATTATTTGAAATCGGGTCATTCTTTTTGAAACATCCTATACTTACTATTAACCCCATCAAAATGAGTTGCAGTGTGTTGCAGAATTTGTATGTTGCAGAAATTAAAAACACAATATATATATATATATATATATATAAAATAGCGGACTTTTATACCTATTTATTTATTTTTATTTTTTACGTTTTGCATCCCAAACCTAGTTGCGCGTGGCGGACGCCTCTTTCGCCACGCCCTCGTTACGGCACTGTAAAATACACACTTAATCCCTCATTAGGAGGGCCCAACCCGTCCTAAGGAACGGAGTAGGAAGGGGAGAAACCCCACGAAATAAATAAGTCCAGATTGGTCATATCAAGGCCTTGTAAAGAGGCAAAATGACTTCCTTTTTTTTTACATGTCAATGTTCCTTTCAACATCGTTATTATCCTCTGAGTTGTTAACAATATTATTGATTGAAGCGTGGAGAAAATTGTGTCGAACTTAATGCACGATTGCTATGTGTTTCACGGCAATGCAGAGCTGCTGCATTCTGCACAGCATCATACAGGATGCGAATGTGGTCATGCATGCAGCTCCTGGGAGGTGTTTTTCACCTGTAGTCCTACCATTAAGATGCATCTCACACATAGCAGATAACAACGTGTCTTTTGTTCCGTTCACCATTTTTTCCCCTTTTTTTTATTGCTAGAAGAGGGTTTAGTGCTTAGAGCAGCACTTACAGAAAAGTGTTATCATTGATCACGGAGATCCCACTCGAGGAGATGCGACCCACAAAAACTTTCCCCTTTCTAAGGTTTTCAAAATGATTAATGGTAACCTTTTTTTTTCTTTCTGTCTCTCCCTCTCTCTTACACTCTTCGTCTTTCGTTCTTTTACTGTATCGTATACCTTACCGAAAAGTGGCTGCATAATGTATTCAGATGTGTCCGCCACTGTGAAACCCATAAAGGAAAAGGGCCATTTCTTTGATGAAAAGAGACAAGTACTGATTACAAATTTGCTGCAAACTTCTGTGAAAAAGATAAATGTTCGGTTCGTAATAAATTTGAGTTCCTCGAAGGCAAATATACTTGTTAAGGTGTGAGAGTTTTTGTCTTCTTCTATGTTGAATATCAACCATTAGTTGTTCTTTTGTATCCTAAGAAAAGGATGATGTACCGGAAATTACTTTTTGATTTTACTTTCCAACAGTAAAACGGATTTCCGGCTTATTTTTTAGTTCCATTTCCATTTGTGTAATTAACTGCAAATAAAGTAATATTAGCATAAGAGAACTGCAGCAAAATTCAGTTTATAAATGACGTCACAATCGAAAGACACAGCAGAACTCAATAATGGATCCGCTTATATTGTTGAAGAATAAGCAGAGTTTAACAATGATCCAGCAAACGTCATAAGCTACGTCACAAGAGAAAAACACAGTGGAGCTCAGTAATGGATCTACTTGTATTGTTGCAAGAATCAGCAGAGCTTAACAATGAATATTGTAGATATGTTTGTTGTGATTTTTGAATTATTTACCTGCAGATGATCTGTTTATTACTGAATGCTTGTTAAACTCAATTGTTAACTTGCATGCGATCGTTATGGTTCATTTTAGAGCTTTTATATCGATTTTTTTTTTAAAAATCCAAGCGTTTTCTTCTTTATTTTTTTTATACTTCCAGAATGTTTAGCAACAGTCATTTCGTTGCTCACACAATATGGTCTACTTAAGGTTTATGACAAATTCTACTTTTTGATTAGAGAAAAACAGCAATATATAAATCGATATATTAGATCAATATTTCCTTCTCTTTTTTTTTTCACCCTGTTCTGGTCTGTTTGTTCTTATATTATTGCTGATCGTAAAAGTTCAGTGCGTGGTTGTTTTCCAGCAAGAGTGATTTATGCATTTCATATAGATTACTGTATGTATAGTGTATCGGAGAATCCATTAGTATGCCATGGAGAAGATTATAGAATAACTTCCCCAAACGGGAACAAAACTAATTTGTGTGCTTTCTTTCATATTTTTTTAAGAACTATTTTAAAATTCCTTCACACAAGCACGTTCACCAGGCAGAAGGGTCTAGGAGAGACGAGAGGGAGATGAGGAGGAGTGGGGAAAGAAATGAATAATAAAAAAAAAAGGAAACTATTTGCAATAGGTAAACTTAGAATTTACCTCGGCAGGGAAGTTCTGTCCAGATATTGTGTGTTCAGATCCTCTATCATCTGTACGACCATAATGTAGATGAATCTCGTTGAACCTATAACGATAGGACAAAGGACCGCCTGTGATATTAATGGGAATGGAAGGATTCAGAGTGTCCAGACGAAACATCACACTGTGTCCAGTGTTTACAATGGTTCCTCTGACCTGAAAAAGACGTGAAATTTAGTAAAGGCTGTTTATTATTAAATATTCTCCTAATACAAAAAAAAATCAGTCTTTCTATTAGCTTTGTTGAAATTAACAATCATTGTTGGAAAGCAGACGATTGATTTCGTTTGTTTAAACAATGATCCATTTTTTCATTGTTGAAATTAACAATTGTGATTCTTTAAAACAAAAGCGAAATTAAACAGTGTAAAAATCCCTGATAACGAGGTTAATGATTATGAATTATCTACAGTGCTGATTGGTTGAAATCACTACATGTATAGAGCACAGAAAACGACTTTAGATATTAATAACAATATTTTCTCTAAAGAACACAAAACACCATTGCAAAAAAAAAAGAGAAAAAAATACATACGAACTTTACGTATATTAATATCTTATTCCTATAATAATAATAATAATAATAATAATAAATTCTTTTTCTTTGTAAATTTTCTTTTATTGTCTTTTGATATTTTTAAATTCTGGCTCCTGACGTGACATTTTTGAACTGTTGACTTTTAAATGGAGCTAAATTAGCTGCAAGTGATCACTGAAGTTGACAGCTGTTACTTTTAGAGTATAAGATGATTAATTAATGCCATCCAATGTTCGATGATAAATTAACTAAGTGACACAAGCTTGTCACCATGTAATGGAGCGGCTAAGGGACAGACTAGGGCTACAAGCATCATCTATCTGGAAACCGAGAAATTTGAAAGACAGCCCCAGTATACCGAACACAACTAATCAACGCTACATAACAATCTTTGCCACTTTTGTAAGACAATGGAAATTTATTATTACTCATTATTATAAAATTAAATTGTCACACTTTAATGTCGTTTCAACCTGTTTTAATTAATCATTACAAACTAAATTGCACATCTGTGATCAAAGTAAAATACAATTTAAAATTATTTTTTTAAAAAAAAACATGGAAAATTCATAATCTATTGAGCACCGTGAAAATTATTGGTACATCACTAGGGGGGGGGGTGTCGTTAAAATAGTGTTCTAACGCAATTCTATCATACATCTTTAGACGGTTATTTTATCGATTTGTATAACAGGCATATTTATCTATAGTTGCTGAAGACAGATTTCCAATAAGTTGTTGAGTCGCATAGCTGGATGCACATTAGATAAATACGCAAGAACAAAAGATAAATATCGGATATATCCGGTAGTTTGCAATGTCACACTCAAACGCCCAAAATTCTGTTTTCATTCACTAAGTTGTATATAGATGCTTGCCATTTTTCCAGTCTCATCAGAGGGGGGAATGGAGAATCTCTAGGATCTTATGCACAGTCACCTGAAGTTACCTGTGCATCTTTGCATTTTTATGAGCTTGTATGAAGAGCATTAGATACCTTTAAATGTTTATAAAGTCTGAAGATTTCTTCATTTAACGAACTTGCATTTTCGGATGCGTGTATGTGTGTGTGTGTGTGAGAGAGAGAGAGAGAGAGAGAGAGAGAGAGAGAGAGAGAGGTTTCGTTTCTATGTGGATGTGAACGGCAAATTTGTTTGGCTGTGTCGAAATTAAGAGTGTGCGACGTCTTAAAAGGCCTTAAGATGTGAATACTTTCACCAGTACGTCAACTGACACACAACTATATAGTAACAAGAAAAGCAAATAATAATAATAATAATGCAGCTGAAGCCTCCGGAACCTAGTCAGTTTTAACGATGTCCTCTGGCCATGAAAGACTTAGGTTCGAATCCCGTGTTGGACAGGAGGTTTTTTTCCTTGGATTGGGTCTTTCCAGCCTACATCAGAGCTTTTTCATCTGAAGGTGAGTTAGCTAGTCAGTTAGCATACGGACAGTTGAGTTTTTTTATCCTACCGGAAACTCAGTTTTTTTTTTCATCCCGCGAAAACGGGGCAGAAAAACACGCCCAATATACAGACTGAAAAGACTACAGGAATGAGGCTTAACCACCTTATTATATCTATACGTAAGTGTAAAGCAGATGAGTGTAAAGAATGTAGTTAAAAAAAAATAAAAGATTTGATACAAACCCAGCATCCTGCTCAGAAAATTTATGAACCAAATCTGTAGTTGAAATCATCTATTGAGCCACATTTCAGGATATAACAGTGATTTTTTAATATATATATATATATATATATATATTAAAAAATTATATATATATATATATATATATATATATATATATATATATATAGCTGTTTTTACCTTAAAGATCTTCAAACATGCTAAAATTAGCTTTGATTAGTAAATTGTAAAATATGCAGGGGAAAAAAACAATTTCTTTCTTTTTGTGTGGAATTTAGCATAGAAAATCGGTAAATAAAGCCCCTTACGAAAACAGCAGTATTTTAGAATTTATTTATTCGGATTGTATTGATTTTCTTCATTCGGTAAATAGAGTTAGCTTGTGTTGCTACTAAATTTAAACCAACGCCGATTTTAATGAAATAATTGAGTACAATTAACGACAGGTTCGTAACAGTCCGTTTTTTTTTTTTTTTTTTTTGATTACTAGAAGGATGTTTCGGAGGGATGTAAAAGATGCCAAAAGAATGAGAAAAGGGAAGGGGGGAGGCAGAGAAATAGAAGTCAGGAGCGCACAGCGGCTATCAACGCTATGCATTGCCCAAGAGTCGTCAACAAAATGGAACTTTTCCCGAACCGTGGAATAGATTTCAGGAGCATTCAGAGAAAGATGGATGAAGGGATGGTCGAAGGTTGAAAACAAGGACATAAGGAGAAATAAATCAGCAAGTCTTAGTCTGGAAAAGACACGCAAAGAAGGTAATAAAATCAGAATTACTGTCAGCAGTGAAAGATCGTTTGTGACCGCTCCGACCTTTCATTAAAGAGACATTAGTATCAGTTACGTGAAGGATCTGTCTTTGTATTTATAGAAAAGCTCTTTCTTCCGTCACAAAAATCCTTACATGACTTTTTATATATTTGAAACGTTCTTTTTTTATTTGAAATAGATTTATTTTTCATTTATTTTATGAATATACGCGACTGGAAATGATTTATGTAATTTTCTGTTCAAAATTAGACATCACCAACTATCGTACTCATTATAAAGTCCATGAAAATATTTTTATTATCATTTACTTGTGCGTATTGAGAAATTGCTGTAATAATCCCGCTGTTTAAGTTGCATTAAGGTGTTTATTCTTAGTTTATTTCTTTGATTAACCAGCTGACATTATTAAGAACGACTTTCCTGTCCAACATGCAACCTACGAAAACGAAAAAAGGAAGTTGACACGAAAGGCAACAGCTGTCAATGGAATAATAAAAAATGACGTGAAAAAGAAGCTTTTTTTTTTTTTTTCTCGGTGAGTCCTAAAAGGAGACACGCAGAATCAAATAGAGACGTGAAAGCAAAAGCGAAAACAACGTTTTAATAATACTAGCCAAAATATTGAGTTTAAAATTAAAAAAAAAAAAAAAAGAAGATTTCCCTTAACAATCACTTTATAAGCAACTATTTTCTGCGACCAATACGGACGTTAGTAAATACGAAAGGCAAGTATCAATTAAGGAGATTATAGCCTGGAATAATACCCAATTAACTGCTGTAACAAAGCACGTTTCCAACAACAATACCCATTTGAGTCCAACAGATCTACTTGGCAACAAATAATCACTAAACAATTAACTACAATTGAGTCCAAACAATGAAACTCCTAACAATGAACTTTCACTTGTAAAGCACTTGCTAATAGAAGCTTCACTCTATATCCATAGTCTGAAGATCGTCACGGATAAATTACTTACGAAATTAGCCAATTTCGACAATTCATTTTATTCTTAGGTACTACAAGCTCCTGTTGCAAGCTCTATACATGAGTATTGTTTGGCTTACTCCGGTAAATTTTCTTTTGCAAATTCTCTATTGGTTCACTTGTTCGGATAAGGTTCAACCAGTCAGAATGTTTTTATATAAACCAGATGGTGTAGTTGGCTATAAAAACTATAGGTTCGGGAGCTATTGTTGATGGCCAGTAAACTTTATTGTACCCCATCAAGTATCTTGCGGAGGTACGTACGTATGTTACTTGCCAAAAGCACGCGCCAGGGATCGATAGACACACAGTTTATTTCGATGTTCGCGTGAGTTACGTGATGTGAGAGTGGGCTAGTTGTACATGTCGCATGAAAGAGCTTTTGTTGAGAACCCATTTTCAAAGCCTACCTCCTTCAATCATGACTTTGAGATCATGTGCTATGAGGAGAGAGTGATTGATTCCTACGATGTTTCGGTTAAGCTTTGTTGTCATATTATTATCCTTAACCGACTTTCACGTTGGCTCTATGTGGTCATATTGTTTAGCGGGAGAGAGAGCTGTGGCTCTGTTCTCCCGAGTACAGCTCGTTCGACGGACTAATACACAATAAAAGACGATGTATAGATGACATTTAATATGTTTGTACACAACAATAAATAAATATATCAAATATAAGGTAATCTAGATTTTTTTCCCCTTCCCGAACTGGTTGTTTATAAATAATTTTGGGAAAATGTTTTAATATTTTTTTATGTATAAATATTTGATTTATTTTCTGTTTTGATGTACGATATTGTCTTCCAAGTTGCCGTTTTAAAAGTAAATATAGATTTCTCTTTCGTTTTACTCTGCGGACCAATCTGTTTCATTTCTTGATGTATTTCTGAAGTTAATTTTTTTTTTCTCTTCATAGTTTTCTATAGATTCTTTTCTCATTTTCATTTCAAAATGAATTTTGCCCTCAAACAGAACAAAGAAATTAAAAATTGATATCCCTATTGGATTCTTGGCAAATCGTTGCCCAATTTTCCTCCGGGACTTTTGTACTCTTTCCCTTGGATCTGATTGGACCTCAGTTTCTCGGGACACTCCCTTTATATTCTCTTGTTGTTTACAAAATGAAGTTAGATCACATTTTATACAAAAACGGTAACAATCACTTGTTAGGAAGTGCATTTCGTATACCAAAACTTAAATGAAACTCCAATTCTCTTAACAATTCTCCCTACAAATAAGTTTCTTAGGGTGTAATCGTAAGATTAAATCTTCAAACAGAAGAAATAATATGGTTTACAGAAAACATTTAAAACTCATCCTAACTGTAGCTATTTTTACAACCATACTTCTAAAGATTACCCAAGGAAACCTGGATAACGTTTGAATGTAATATTAGAATCTAAATAAGTTGCTTCGGAGAACAGGAATATTAAATAATACGACTGTGTTTAAAATAATGAAAGATGAGACAACAATAGCTTGGACTCCAACAATTAACTTACTTTATTTTTGTATGAAGTTATTGTTGAGAAAACATTGTTGGCTACCACATGATTTATATATTATTATTATAACTTAGCATTTATGAGGAAATAGAATACTGGAAGTCGATAAAGTAACTTTTGATAGTATTCTGAATGTAGATTACCCCAAGATCCTGTAGCTTTGACTAATATAATTGTGAACATGGTCTCGAAATTGTTACAATCTTTCTGGTACTGTTTGTTGGGACAATGCTGTTTGCGGGCTATAATTTTTTAAACTGAAATTTGTATCCTTTTTTTATTATTTTTATTTTTTTTATCAAGGATGGAAAGATTTTGGAACATTACATAAGCACCTGCTAAGCTGCTTTGTCTGTCTTTTCGTTTGTATCCATATAGCGGCGTTGATCTGACTGAATGGATTTTGGCTCATTTATGCTTTTTTTTTCTTTTTTTTTCTAGCTCATGAAGGCTTTATTGTTGAAGCAATAAGAAACTAAGCCTTTTATTATGGTCTTATTTGTTTCATGTTTTGGCTTAATTTATTTTTATATGATCTACTTATTATTCTTTCCATATTAGGACAAGTTAATGATCGCTAACTGGTTTTTAACATAACTAAAGGGATAAATGGATTAGAACCCTCAGATGTTTCCAAATGATAAATCGATTGGAGGGGCTTGCAGGTTCTAATCCCTTCTAGGTGAGACGTTTATGAGAGCTTTTCAATGACTTAAATAGAAGGTCGAAATTTTACTCTAGCAAAACTAACTATAATCAGTTTAGTTTCGTCGGGATAGCGACCATGATTATAACACTCCATATAACACTTTTGATTGGAAAGACCTGGGTTCGATTCCCGTTCATGACGTGAGGAACCTTTATCTGGTCTCTTTCGACTGAAGGTGAGTTAGCCGGTCTCATACGGAGGTAGAGGATTTTTTTCACCCGGAAACTCGGGGTTTTCGTCCCTCCGAACAGGCAAACCAGCCCCTGAACACACACACACGGATCTACAGTCATAAAATACATACTTAATCCCTCGTTAGGAGAGTTCAACCAGTCCTAAGGGTGGTCGAGGATGGGGGAGGGGGAACTCCACACAAATAAAATAAATAAAACTGGATAACTCATCTTCTTTTGAAAACGCTCCTGTTAAGTTCTCTTCGCATGCTAGGGGAATCGACCTTAGTCAAACTGAAGGGAAAAATGTTTCAGGGTCCATTTGATCGCACTTGGCAGTATTGCAAACTAGTCAGAGAAACCTCGCAATCAACTCGTAATATATCAATCTCATGGTTGCATAATATTAATTAGTCCACTAAAGCCCAGTCTGAATTTTATGCTCACAGTTCATTGTTTAATGTCAAGTTTGTTAGTTTCGTAGTGTGTGTGTGTGGGGGGGGGGTGCTCTCCTTTCCTTCATTTAATGTGTTGAAAATTTTTCTAGTTTCAATGGAGCCCCTCTGATTGGAGAAAAGCCGGGTTCGAGTCCGTCTGTGACGCGTAAAACCCTCATTCAGGTCTTTATTTGTTTTCAATCAGAGGGTTAGTTAACCGGTCTCTTGCGGTGGTGGAAGGGGTTTTCTCTCGGAAAAATTTTGTTTGCTCAAAACAAACAGACCAGCCCCGTGAACCCACCTAATCTACAGACATAGGATACCATTGGACAAGAAAGGCAATGGAAATCACATCCACATCCCTGTTCTGTAATAATCCCTAGTAGAGATTAATAGGTTGGGGGAAGTTGAAGTCTTTCCCTAACAAAGATTTATTTCATCACAAAAGATGAAAAAAAAATCTTCTCAGTAATATACCGGGAATTAGATCTATTTATTGAAGTGGGTATTGATATATACTAACAGGATTGTTTCATGTTTTTTTTATAGCTTATTACATCCGATAGTATTATTTCTGGCCGGTCATGATTCTCCACGTGGAAATATTGCAATTATGGTTCTACGAGTTCCAATTTAAATAAAGCATTTTGAGTTCTATAAATATCTTATTTGCGTGTTATTGCTTCAGGAATTACAAGACCCAAGAAAATGTAACAACTGTATCTTCTTTAATATAACATTTATGGGCTCGGACGACTTTTGTTCCTCACAACTAATGAGTGACGCATCAAACAGCATTCATTTTACGGTGTTTGCTCATTCTAACAAGCTGCAATAAGAACACACGTCCATTGTTAGAGTCAACACCGTTTATTGCCTGCTACCAGCACTGCTAAAAGAAGATGAAAATAACAAATGAAAGAATGGTGTGTGTGTGTGTGTGTTACGTTAGTTAAGGGATCTGTGGAGCGAGTAAATAAGCCACTCTTTTTACAAACACGTTCTTATTTTCCGAGAGAATTAAAGGACGGCAAAATGCATGAGAACCGACTTTTTTAAATTATTCTTTGTTTTTTTTTGGTATGTGTGTTTGTGCGCGTGCGTGCCATGTAGACACAAACACATCTAAAGCAAGCAAGAGGATATCAAGCTGCACGTATTATTATCATGGCTTGTTCAGTGGCCCATATTAGCTGATTTCCCGATGTAGTTCGGTATCTACATTCCGATATTAATTAACTCTATAACAGCCACATATTGATCCCTTCAGGTCAACCAGACATAAGTCGTTCAATTAGAGTATGTGAAGTACGGAGATGCAAACCATGTGAATATAATCCCGCGGCAAAGTGCTACGATACAATGCATGGCCAATAAGGTCACACTATTAATCCCTGTAGGATATATATATATATATATGAAACACGATACAAATACAAATTTCCGATAGTTGATTCGAAACTATCACTAATTTATTTGTAGAAAAATTATGCATTAAAAGAAAAGGTGTCAAATAAATAAAAGTTTTTTTTAAGTATTTTGTAATTCATTACTTTAATTAAGTAATCTATCAACAATGTTTTATTTGTTACAAGTTTTTTTTATCCTTTTACTTGTCTTCAAGTTGGTTACTTTAGAATAAATACGTTTCTATTCCGCGCCTTGTTCTCCAATGCATCCGACCATTGTTTAGTGATTTATGGGTTTCTCCAGATTACGGGTCATTTATTTCTTGGCCGAAATAAAGTTATCGCTTGAAAGGAATAAGAAATTGCATGTTTAAACTATTCCTTGGATTTAGCGGGTTTTGCAACAATCGGGTTGTGTTTATAGCGGTTAAAACAATTCCACATAATACTTTTTGTTTATTTAATGCTTTTTATACAATCGTTAGCTTATCGGAGTTGTTAAACTATGCCAAATGTTTTTTTTTTTTTTAGATAGATAAAATAGCAGCAGAGGAATGTAGCTGTAGTAATATAGTTCCTGTGTCGTGTTGTATCAGTATTTCCCCAGAAATCGTAATCCATAACCATTCAAAGAGGTATAAATAATTTATCTTTGTCGAATTAAACCTTGTTATCCATTTTCTTTTAGTGAAATCATTATAAATAAATAAAGCCAAAGAAAGCTACAATTGAATGACATTTCAAAAAATGGCTCTGCATTAAAAAAAAAAAAAAAAAGAAATCCATTTCATTTTTTATCGCAAGTCATTCTTAACAGATTTTGTAATCTAACAAACTCATTAAAAAAAAAAAAGCAAACAATGAAAGCAACAATGGAAGAATATTCCATTCAACTTCTAACAATCAAATTTCGTCTGCTAGAATTCGTTACAATAACAATTATAAGAGACATACGATATTACTGGTAACACTAGCGGAAAACGACGTCAATCATCGAGATAATTTGTTCAGTTTGAAATCATCGACTTCAAAATCTGAACAAATGAGTTCTAAGTCGCGTTTGATATAGCTTTCCAACTGCCTCTATTAAGTGAACCGAAATGAGCAAAGACAAGACATTTGCCAAACCTTCATCATGTTAAATCTGTGGCCTGATAAAGTTACAAGTTTGAAATTGGGTTGTCACAACTGAAAAATATCTTCGTAGCCGAAAAAACTGTCGGGGATTTTCGAGTCGAGAATGGATCAATATCCGGTTACCAGTGTGTTTCAATGCTGCATAAAGACGCGGGCTTTTGCCCAGCTAATGGCACGTGTTCTCTGGAAAATGCTTCTTGATTAACTTTATTGTTGCAATTGTCTCGGCGAACGTTGATCTGCCTTTCAGAAGAGGTCGTAATCATGATTAGATTTTTCCCTTCAATCGCCACAAGAATTTGTCTCAAAGAAAAGAGGGAGCGTGCCCGTGTTACGGAACGAACTGGTATAAGGCCGGACACGTTTTGTCATTTCTCGCTAAAGTTTTTGCGACGAGGGCACTCCCGGATGTCATTTATGCCGACGGAATACAACCCGCAGATCATGCATGCAAATAAGCTTTCTTCGTAATGTCGGTCCCAACTCTAGAGCCTATTCCGCAGTTCGGGCGACGGTATACGGAGCCGGGATTGGAAGCGACCACATAAACATCCCCCTCCCCCTCCCCCCATTGCCAGCTACAATATGAATGTGCAGTTAATACACACGACGCAATCGTCTCCTGTTTTAAGGGGGGGGGGATGAGGTGTGGGGGTGGAGAGGATTTCGGTTTCAACTAGCAAACGTAATCTCGAAGAGATTGCCAGTTGGAATAAATGTAATTTATGGGCTTTTGAAGACGCGCCCGCGTTTGTAAGAGGCTCGTGCAACTGATGTATGGCTCTTTGCACATAATTCACATTTGTTTCCTCGCTGTCGACGAACCCTGCGCTGACGGCGTCGTCACTAAACAGAGGTAACCAGATATTCAGAAGCAATCCTTTTAAAATAGCGTCAGATATAATTCACACTTTCTGTCCGTCCATCCATTAGTAGATAGATAGATGGGCGAACCGATAGAGCGATAACAAGGACTGAGACGTTCCTAAGACGAAAACGCAGAAGGAGAATGCGTGGATAAAGGAGTCGAACGCATTTTCATGGCTTTCGTTTTTTTTTTTTTTTTATGTTGTTCTGTTTATTGGTTACTATCGTCTTTTCTAGAGGATTCTTCTTTGCTCAATCGATTTCGAGACTGCCTTTTGGTTGGAAAAACCTGGGTTCGAAACCCGTCTAGGAAGCGAACAACATTTATAAGGACTAAGGACTTTTCATCCGAAGGTGAGTTAGCTGTTATTCATACCGCTAATTGGTCAGAAGAACACACGCACCGAAGTCCAAAATCAAGAAACATCAACTTCGCCTTCTCTTTCCTTCCATATCATCATCCTACAAACGAACTTTAGAATTTGAAACAGTTCATCTCCATTCACGTTATTTGGCCGAATGGTTTTTTACAAATAAGTAGTGACCGGACTTTCCTAAACATGATTCCTAGTATATGTGATTAATTCTATCTCCATAGCCTGATTATGTCTGACAGTGTCTGTTTTCCGACCAGCTTAATCTGAAAAGCTGCGTTTTCAGGAGTAGAAAAAAAAAAAAAAAAAACTGAATAAGCATATCTAACTTATCTTTACTTGAAAATCCTCATAACAGCAGCGAATTGAAAGTTATTAGCTTTATTATCTCGTAAAAATTATCTCATAAATGAGATAATTTTTACGAGATAACGCGAGCCAAATATTGAGAATGGAGGTTGGTTGCCACGATTGCTTTACTGTTGTTATTGTTGTTCTTTGGAATTAGCCAAATCGCCCAAGCAGTTAAGACTATGCGATCAGTTTATTGTATTTTAACTGCTTATATTCTTCGGATCAGTTTGTCTGTTTTGATGGTTGAAAAACCTGAGATTTCAAGAGAGAAAAAACCCTCTGCTACCATTTGAGACTGTCAAACTCACTTTTAGTTGAAAAGTCCTTCGTGCTATTCAAACTTGGATCTTTTCACCATTGCCATTACCGACTGAGCTACAGAGGCTCGCTACTTTATTAATATAGCGGCGTGGTATTATTGTTGTTCCTTCTGTTATTGAGTTTATGAAAGTTCAGAAGAAAATTCACGTTCTTTAAGGCGGTAAGAAGGTCGAAAAATATATGACTAAGGTCTGTGGAATGATGCAGTTCTTATTTGAAAAGGAAGAGGATGAAGAGGAAAATGGAGATCTTCCTCTTCCTCGATGACGACGTTATTTAAAATATTGGTTACTAGCGAATGGTTAGTTAAGTATGTGAAGAGATCGTAGTCTATTGAAGTAAGATTAGGCGAATAGGACGCATGTCTTGTTACATCGGAAGACAAGGCACCATCTCACAAGTCAGTAATGACGATGGCTGTTTGCGTATGATTGTGGCTTTAAAGAGGAGCCATTTTCCTGATGAAACAAGAGCCTTTTGAAGCCCCAGTAGTAGACCTCTGGATACTAAAAATGACAGAGTCACGCGTTAATCTGGTGTTATTTAATCAGCGATTTTGTCCACTATTCTCTGCTTTCTAGCAGGCCAGAGCAAAGGTCATCTAGCGTGTCTTCGGCCTTTTCCTGCTCACTTTTTTTCAGTGTTGTCTCACTATCAGCATCTCCTAGGAGGTTTACGACTTTGAAAAGTGATTTCTAAGACATCCATAATAAACCTTTTCAGTTTATTAGAAGCAAATGTATTTCATTCAAAGTACAAATATGATTTATAATAACCCACCATAAACCTTTATCTTAAAGGTGCATGGTCGGTTACCTTTAAGATAAAGGTAACCTTTATCTTAAAGGTAAAAACCTTTTAAGATAAAGGTTTACCTTTAAGATAAATATGTATGGTGGGTTAGTGAGAGAGTGAGTGAGAAAGTGAGAGAAAAAGAGAGAGAGAGAGAGAAAGAGATACACACACACTTTCTCTTTCTCTCTCTCTCTCTCTCTCTCTCTCTCTCCGTGTTGCAACTTTTGTCTTTTGTTGGACATACGTAATAAACCTAAATCTAACTTATTCTGCTGTCTCTCTCTCTCTCTCTCTATCTATCTATCTGTCTATCTCTCTCTCTCTCTCTCTCTCTCTCTCTCTCTCTCTCTGTGCTTCAGGCTATTTAAATACTTTAAATACCGATTATTACTACACTAAATGGTCCCTATCAGTCTCCCATTGACATCTTCAACTATTGCAATTACTGGCCGAGATAAACATGTATTGTCTCATTACTATGACAACCGAAATTTCTTCGTGTTGTGCATGCCAACGAACTCTATTTTGTCCGGATGACTAAGATATCAGAGACTTTCTTATAATCTGAAGAATCATCAGAATGCGCATAATCAGGTTATGTAAATAAGGAAATACTCGAACGGGTGTATATCGAGCCAAATGAAAAATGTGAAAGGGAACAACTTAATGCACGTGAGTTGAACAATGTCTGGGAATGTTTCCGTCTGTTGGTGGCAAGAACGTAATGAGAGGACTCGGATATTCAATCTGTTTTCTCAGTTTTCCTTCATTTCCATATAAATCTGTCGTTAGAGGCCTCAATCTCCTTCTTGGATGGTTGCGATACAAGTTTCCGTCTAAGGCGTGTAATGGTGACCGTCAACGACCCCAATCACCAGCTATGAATAGATGTTCATATGTTCGGCTCTCACACAAAAACAACCGAGGTAAGGGATGCCGGGAAAAAAAAATAAAATAAATAAACAGCTACTGCTTTGGTTGCTATGAAACTTCGACTGAAGCAGTGGGAATATTTTAGTCTAACCACAGGTTCAGACATACTACGAAGTTTTAGTCTACTTTTTTCTTTTTTTTTTTTTTCTCAGAAATCGATCGGTAGGCAGCCAATTCCCACTTTTTGCCATCGTGGCAGTTAAGTATATTTCTAAGGCGCGCTACACGGACACAAATATTCTAATCCTATTTATTTATATGACGTTTTTGGTATCTAGCGTAAGTTGCTTCTAGGCTACAAAGAGCTTCTCCTTGATGATGAAGACGGTGAAACCTTAAAATTCGACTTCATTCGACACCTCATGTTATCTTATTCTAGACTAGGGGTCGGAAAGTGGTCGATATCGATCCCTGGGAGTCGATGTGGCTATCCAAGGGGTCGATAAATTTCTAGGTGTCAAAAGGGGGTCAATAAACACCAATATTATTGATAACATTTATTCATTTAACATGATGGGATCGATGAGGGATCAAGGATTCCATGAAGGGGTCAATGATCTAAAAAGTTTGCCGACCCCTGTTCTAGACACATGATCACGTGACAATGAAGTAAGTTTAGAAAACGTAACGACTGAATCGAAATTTCTCACATACTACTACCAGCCAAAAAACTTTTTTTTTTTTTTTTGTATCTTCTCGATATGCCTCAACACAGGGGGGGGGGGGGAGTAGAGATATGCACACCTATTGATATATACATGATAATTATGGCCTCTTATCAAAATAGAATGGTCCAGCAATGCGACTGAGATCTCTATGCAAACGAAGACTTTGTGTGAAATATTCCGTTGTCTATAATTTTTGCAACGGAGTATACATAACTTTAATTATTCGAAGTCTCACCGTAATAAAGAGTAGAATGAGCCCAAACAGATTTTTGTCCATCGTCGGTAGATAAAGGAAGTCAAAATCGCCTGCAGGACTCATCTATTCATTAAGACGTAGGCGGCATTTAAAAGCTAAAACGCAAAGACGTTTTTTTAAACAGTGAGTGCCACCGCAAAGTTGAAAAGAAACGCCTTTAAGATTTCCAGATATCATTTCTATATGTTGACGTCAAGAAGGGGAATGTTTTTGCTCATGTTTCCTTTGCGAGTAAAGAGTGGGTTTCGACTATCCACACACACACACACACACATGAAAGCAAAGCGATGAAAGGCGAAGAGTGAGTGCTTGTATGGCAACTACGTTTTGCTCGTAAAGTATCTTTTCGCGTTCTTTGTTGCGGAAGGGTTATTTGCATAATGAGACTAGAATCACCTGGAGAGATGCAAACGCAACTGGTGGACACTCGACGCACGTTATCTTCTACAAATGTCCTGAGTTTCAAGCTGGTCGGAATAGTCTTTGCAGTGGCGTGTAGTAATTAACTCATTCCAACCAGTTTGTCTACGTACGTTCTTTCGTGCCGTAGGCTATTGATTGCTTTCCCTGTCCTCCCCCCATCTCAAATCGAGATACTCAGTTGGACATACTTTCGAAATGTTTGACCTCGAATGCACACTTTGTTATCATATAATAAGAGTTAATGAAGCCCCTTTCTCTGAAAAAATTAGCCTACTGATCGCCGAAATATTACGTTTTACTTTCTTTCTTTCTTTTTTTTTTTTTCAATGTTTCCACTCATTCACATACCTGACTTTAAACAAACATTACTGTCCATACTATTGAAATAGTCGACTAACCAAATTACATTCCTTGTTATACTGACTAAGCAGGCCTGGATGGTCGACTGGTTAGCGTATCCATTATCCAGCTATGGACTGCGGATCCGAATCCAGCTATGGGCATGTATGTTTGTGATGTCCTTCCTTATTCACACACATACGCATTCATACAGGCAAAATATACTATCTACCAATAATTGTTCGGACATTCCTGTTATATGAAGTTATGGAACGTTCCAGGTTGATTAAAAACATTTCATCATAGCAGTTGAATACAGGTTGGTATGGCAACACGACGCGAAATCAGTGACTTCGAGAAGGGTGTCATCGTGGGCTGGCACAAGTGACTTAGAGGGGGTGTCATCGTGGGCTGGGCTGGCACATTGGTGACATGTCCAAATGTGCCGTTGCTGCTCAACTGCAGCATCCAAAATCAATTGTTGGCGATGTGATCAACAACTGGAGACGTTCTGGCATCACCAGTGCAGGAAAACACCCAGGGTGGCCGCCGAAAATGACTGACAGGGACAGGAGGGTGTTAAAACGGGTGGCACGCAAAAACCAGCTACAATCGGCACAGACCATCCGCGAGGACTTCCAGAGCGCCTGTAAGAGCACCATGGAGAGCACTAATACTGTACGAAGAGAACTCCATTTACTGGATTTCAACGGAAGAGCAGCACACAAGCCGAACATCACAACAACGAACAAGGCGGCTCATCTGGTCTGGTGCAAAGAGCGTGTGAACTGGACAATTGACCAGTGGAAAACTGTCTGGAGCGATGAATCAAGGTTCACCTGTTTCCAGTCTGATAGCAGGGGGTGTGGATGTGGAGGCAGTCCTAGTGCACGCTTGTTACCACAGTGCGTTGTATCCACAATAAAGTTTGCTGGTGGAGGAGTAATGGTGTGGGGGGTACATTCAGGTGGGTTGGAGTGGGACCACTGGTCGTCGTCCGTGGTTCCATGAAGGCAACTCAGTACTGCTGCCTACACTGTGGAGTTTTTATGGAATGGACCTGTGTTACTATCAAGACGATAATGTCCCATGCCACAAAACTGCAGCTGTTATGGAGAGATGGATGTTAAACGACTGCCCTGCTTGTGCAGAGTCTTGACCTCAACCCCCATCGAACACCTGTGAGACGAATTGCAGCAGCGGTTGTGGGTCCAGAGCAGCATGTCCTCGATCTGTCGCAGAACAGTACTGCTTTGATGAAAGAATGGAGACAAATTTCACTCGATGTCCGTACATTGTCGGAAAGCCTTCCTCAAAAGGTGAGGGAGGTGATCATAGCCAAAGACGGACATACCAGATATTAAGGTTCGCCTGCTAGTACTAATCAATTATAAATTGCTAAAGTGTCCGGACAATTATTGCAGATAACGTATACGCTCTCCCAAGATGGACTGGATCACCATGGGAGAAATAACAGACCCAACCTTCCACCCATTAGGGTGCGGGGGTTTCCCTCAGCGATGAGAGAGAGAGAGATAATAGGCTTACATTATGCTGAGTAATGTGAATTGTCATTATAATTATATTGTTGAAACTTCTCCTATCCAACAGTATAGTTGAAACTTGTCATTGTTGTGATGAATACTGTTGAGCTGTCATGTTCATTATTATTTTAATAAAGTGCTTGACTTGCCATATACGTCATAACAATGAAAACAGCACAATCATATAATAATAATAATTAAGAACATCGACGAAACCGAGTGAGCTTTTAAACTGATTGCTAATTTGAGAATTCACTGTCACCATCTGAAGTCATACAAAATGAAAAGCAACACATGTGCATGTATAGACGGAGAGTGAATTGAACACCAAAGAAATAATTAAAATGAATTTTATCATTTAGATGGTTTAAATGATGGTCTTTGGCCATAAACACAATAAAAATAATGGAATTCGTTTGAAAATTAGGCAATGGATTTGATCCTCAGACATTTTAACCAGTCAAATGAGCAAATATAAACTAATAGATTTAATTAATTACTTTTTCTTTTACTATCTTTCATTATTCCTTCATCCATCTATCTTCATTTCTAAGTGAAGGAGAAAAAAATCTGTATGTTCGAAAGACTGAAAGAGAGAATGAAGGAAAAACTGAGAAAAAAGCATCACGAAAAGGATGAAATCGAGTGGAAATTAATGCCATTGCAATGAAATAATCCCAAAAAGAAACTTCGCTTTGGAAAGTACAGAAAGAGTGTTAAAAGTGAAAAGAACCTTCTCTACTCATGCAGAAAACTCCATTTCACACAAAGCACCTTCATCTGTATCAACACCTTTTGCACGTTGTCCGTCGTAATACTGAGCTGCTTATCTCTGCCATTCACTTACTTTTATTTTGTTCCTTACAACAAACGTCTGTTTGTGTGATCTGATTAAGAAACGTAGCCAGTAAATCGTTATTAATATTGACCTCATTTCCTTTGGGAGCTCAATAAAGAACACAAGAATTTGTAGAAGGGTAAAGATGAAAGAGTGACGTCATACGCATTTGTAAATGATCGTTAATTCTAAAGAAACAAAATGGGATAGTAAAAAAAAAAAATCCCATCTTATAAATGAAAAGAGAAAACTTCCACTAAATCCTGTTCCGACGAATAATAAAAAAAAAAAAAACTACAATAATGTACTTTACATGGAAATACGTACCTCAACAAAGCTGCTGGTCTGTTTATACTAAACATGGACATCCATCCTAATGTTTTTTTTTCTTTCTTTTTTGTTATTCTGACAAAATATTTCGCATCACCCAGATATTCTAGAAGTAGCAAGTGTACACAGCGGAGCGAAAGTTTCAACAAGGACCGTCGGCGATTTTTATCTTCTTTTCCCCACCTTAAACTCCCACCGCAGCTTCGTTCTCCGGAAAGATATTAAACCTTACGTCATGACCTCCACGACTAGGGTTTTTCGTATTGCTTTAGAAACTTATTGCTCTCTGCCGACCGAACGTTCAGCATATATTGGTGGGAAGGCAAAGGCAAGACTGATATTGGAATTGGCTACCACTTCCTACAGTGGACAATAGCGTGGCGTTGGTAAACCTGGTGGCAAAAGGTACAGTAAATGCACGTTCTATAAACTGGCATGTTTCGCTTAGCGTTTGTGTGTTTTTATATTGACCGTTTGTATGACACTACGCCTTATTTTAGGCGATGTTCCTGCTCTAGAATTTCTTTTATCCACACCACACATGACTACCTTGGGAGATTTTATACTTAAAGAAACACGTCTTTTCGGAAGTCAGAAGCTGTAATTGGAAAACAGAACTGTAAAAAAAAAAGTTTGACTGAATACGGTAATATAAAAGGTAGAACTTACAGACACATAAACAGTAAATATTTGTTTGGGTTCCGAGCCAAAGGAAAGAATTTGTTTTATGTGCCAATTTCCATGACAAATGTGATGAATCCAACAGAAGATACGTATAATAAGGACTTCTTTAGATCCAATTACCTTTTATAGAATTCCTAATGACATAATGCAAGGCGTATCCAGTAGGTTTACGAGGTTCAGATGTCGAAATAGCTAAGAAGTTGAAATCACTAAATCCAAAGAAAATATTAAATTAATATTTTTGTTACTAATTCGATAACATGTCTGCGGCTAGATCATGAGGCCTTACCAGTATAAAAGATGACTTCAAGATTCACCTTTAGTGCAATTATAATATTAGCGAAAAACTACATTGTACTGAGTGTAAAGTTTGCTTGCATTAAGTGTTCACATGACCACTTCAAATCTTCATGATGGTAATAACACAGTGTTAATTAACTTTCGATAATTAGGGCAAGTTAAAAATGATCGAAAATAGATATTAAACCCTATTATGAGCTTTAAATAGATATTCCAGTTAACTCTAAGCCTTAAGCAGATATAAATTCTAATCATGAACCATAAATCTGTTTTAAGGATAACTCAAAGTATTGTCTGTCCGAAATCAGTTTTAAGGATAATGCAGAGATATCAAATCCTATTCAGAGCCATAAATACAATAAAGACTAGTTAGATGTTAAGGCTAACTCTGATCCTTAAATAGTGTTCTGGCTAATTCTAAGCCTTAAACAGATTTAAATTCTAATCCTGAGCCTGAAATCTATTTTAAGGATAACTCAGAGTCCTGTCTGCCCAAATTCAATGCTAAGGATAACGCAGAGACATTAAACCCTATTCAGAGCCTTAAATGCATATAAGGACTAATTCAAAGTCTTAAATAATATAAAGACTAATTAGTAATCTTAAATAGATGTTGCGTCTAACTGTAAGCCTTAAAACAGATGTAAAGGCTAACCCTGATCTTTAACTCTATTTTAAGGATAATCAGCTAATTGATTGATTCCCTTCCGAAAAGACGGGTTGAGTACTTCATGAGTCCATTTTCTTCATTCTTCTTTTAATAAAGTCTTTCTTGAAAGATCTTGAAGGCTGTTGATCTTAGCAGCTTTCTTAATATTGGTGATCCAATTTATTCTTGGTGTGCACTTTGTCATTCTGGTCATTTTCCTTCCCTGTAGAGCAATGTAAGGTAATCTCTGTTGATTCATTCTATTTACGTGCCCATACCATTTCAATCTCTTTTTATTTAGTTTGTTTAATATTAGTTCTTTGTAATTTAGTTCATCCCTCACTATTTGATTCAAAGTCATCAATAATATAAAGGCTAATTCAAAGTCCAAAATAGTGTAAAGGCTAATTTAGTCCTAATAACATAAAGGATAACGCAGTCTTAAATAGATGCTGAGGCTAACTCTGATCCTTAAATAGATGTTGTGTCTAATTAGCCTTAAACAGATGTAAACCTAACCCTGAGCCTTAAATGTATTTTAAGGATAACTCAGAGCACTCTCTCTGCCCTAAGTCAATTTTAAAACTTTCTCGTAGGTCTGGCTTAGATCTGTTTTAAGATCAACTCGTGTCCCTGCCTTAAATCCAATTTTTGGCTAATTAGGAGAACTAATTTAAACCAAAACAGTGAACTTCCAAGTTCTTGTGTTTATAATTAGAGAAAGAGGAAATCAGTAAGATATACTAAACTTTGTAATAGTAATAGTAGCATAAAATGTTCGATAATATTCGTCTGTACAGTAAAGTATAAGCTTTACTATACAATGCATAGGTATGGTGAAATCTCGTATTTATACTTAAAACATTTAGAAAAACTAACAATGAAAACTTACCCTGTGATCGCTGATCGAAAGCGGCCGTAAGTAAGGGTCAAACAACAATAATTTCGGTTCAACATCAACCGGGGACTGACGGCGACCTTTAGTGCAAAGGCTCCATTCTGGATTTAAAAGGCCCCAAAAGTCAGGACCTATAGAACGAAAGTGTAAGAACATGTAACGCTATCAAAGCACATAAAAAAGTATATTAATGGCATTATTCACAACAGAGAGTCAAAACCTTTGCACTAAAAGAGCAAAACATTTTTTGATTTTTATTTTCTCTTGTGTAAAACTTTCTCCAGACGGACAAAGAACAAACGATCAAGCAATCGATTGAAAAAAAAAAAAAC
Organism: Typopeltis vanoorti; assembly: GCF_054136105.1. NCBI lineage: Eukaryota > Metazoa > Arthropoda > Arachnida > Uropygi > Thelyphonidae > Typopeltis > Typopeltis vanoorti. The sequence goes on along the minus strand of NC_143555.1, from coordinate 96,247,304 downwards.
AATAATATTCGTTCAAAAAAAAGTATGAATCCAAAATTAATTAGAACCATTGGAATTAAATTTGAAATATACACACACATACTCACGTGCACTGTTTTGGCCAACGAGGAAAGATTTTGATTAAAAAAAAAAAAAAGAAGCCTAATGACTTCTTCGCATTGATTGTAATAACGTGATAAAGAGGAAATAAAATTGGATAATTATTCTTGTTCCATGCTTTGTGCCAATTCGATAAAAATCTTAGAATCGGGACTAAAATAATAGGGAAAGAATCGTTGTTAATAGAATTATTGGGATCAAGAGGTCATCTGTTAGTTTCATTAAAGCTCAGAGAGTCGATACTAGACGTAAAATGGCTTCCTACAAACTGCAGTTCGCTCTATTGATAAGTTTTTTTTTTATCCCAAGTAATGAGTGACTCGCATTGATTGTAATAACTGAAGTTCTCAATAGAACTTCGGTTATTTTGCAATGGAATTTAATGAAACGAGGAGAAAAAATATCATTCAATTTTTCGATCAGTACGAGACTTCCCACGTGCGCCAATCTGCCACTGTTCAAACTAAATTTTTACATTCTGTAGAGCAGTATTAGAAGATATCGTTTTAAAAATACCGATATATTTATTATAAATTACTTGGCTGCAGATAGATTGGACGAAAAAGTTGTTGTCACGGAAGCCTCAACCTGCTTGAGGATGAAGAAGATGATGATGATTTAATATAAAATATTATGCAGTATAATCTTGACATGAAACATTTCTGTCATTCTGTTAGGTAATTAGTGAGTTTAATATTGAAGTGGCAAGGAGTTTCTTCAGAAACTCTGGTTTTTAACTATCCCCACTAAAAAAAAAAGGCAAACTACTGGAGAATCCAGGCAATTGATATCTGTATTGATAATTTTGCCTCATAATGTACAAAAACAAGACCATTAGAGTCATAAGCAACACATGGTCTTGTTTTTGTACATTATGAGGCAAAATTTCTATTGTTTTATTGACCATGCTCTTCGGATATTCTATTGTTTTTTACTATGTTTTTGGGTGTTCTATTATTCTAGTTCTGATGCTTTTCGAAAGTGCTATTGTTGTGTTTATTATAATTTCTGAATATTCCGTTGTTGTGTTTATCATGCTTTGGTTCAATTGTTGTGTTTATCAATGCTTTGGTTCTATTGTTGTGTTTATCAATGCGTTCGTTCTATTATTGATTTTATCATGCTTTGTTTCTATTGTTGAGTTTATTGTTGTGTGTATCATGCTTTGGCTCTATTGTTGATTTTATCATGCTTTGGTTTTATTGTTGTGTTTATCACGCTTTTCCAAATGTCCTATTGTTCAGTCAATGCTTTTCGAATGCCCTATTGTTCAGTCAATGCTTTTCGAATGTCCTATTGTTGTCTTTATTTAATTTTGAATGCGCTATTATTTTTTCTATGAGACTTTTCTGTTATTGTTGCATTTAAATTTTGCATTGTTGTTTACCATACTCTTAAATGTTACGTTGTGTTTACATGCGTTCCGAATGTTCTATTTGTTTACTATGCTTTTCGAATGTTTTGCTGTTCTGTATCATACTCTTTGAATACAACTACGTTTTTGTGTTTATCATGCTTTTATTTGATTGTTGTGTTTACCACACTTTTTCGAATGATCTATTGCTTTATGTACTCTGCTTTTCGGAGATTCTGTTGCCTTTGAATTCAGTGCGTTTAAATGATCACTTATTTCACCCGTAACCGAGAAAATAAATATAAACAAAAATTTATAATTTAAGGGAAAATTAAAATAGACTTAGGCAGAAAAGCCATCGAGGATATCCATCAAGGATAATGTTTTTTTTTTTTTTTTGTGTGTGTGTGTGTGTGTGTGTGTGTGTGTGTGTGTGTGTGTGTGTGTGTGTGTGTGTGTGTGTGCGTGTGTGTGTGTGTGTACATTTTGTTATTAAATAAGTGAATTACCAAATATAACTTCCATTTGAACTTATCACAGAAACGCCATCAATTATAACAACCCATCCAACAACACAGCTGTGTCTCCGAAGCCACCGGAGGCCCTACGGAAAAATACACGTCGTCTACTATAAATACACACACAGACAAACAATCTCTATTCCATTCCTTATTTTTTCCCAAAGTGTCGTAACAGTAAGTGAAACTTTTAGTTTTAATGTTTTCTTTACTTCCAGCGGATTTTCTCGCTTCCAAAATCTCGTATGTATGGTAATAGGTTTCTAAGAATCTGTAAGGAAGTGAACTAAAAAAAAAAAATCTTAACTTTGTAATTTTCATGGAACAGAGAAATATTGTTTACTTTGCTGCGATCAATATACTCTTACCCTTTTTGTGGGAAGTTTAATGTTTTATTGCATATAAATGTATTTAAAGGTGACCATGGATTCTTTCATATTCTTCTAGATGGTCCTTGAGTTCGAACCAAAGCGGAAAATGAGATATTTAGGAAGTTAAATTCCTTCAAAGGTAACCGCATTATTATTTGATCAAGTCACTTTGGCGTATTGTAATAAATGTTGCTTTGGTAGCAGTTCTTTACAAACTTTTCGGGTTTTGTAGAAAGTCAAGCACATATATATATATATATATATATATATATATATATATCAGACGAAATCTCTCAGGCTATGTGATATGCATAGTTCAAAGTATATTTGAGACATTACATACAAATCTTCTATCACAAACATATTCAGTTATATGAAATAGACATTAGTTGAATATCACTCAACAATACATACAAGCCATTGTTTCAGTGAACAAACGAACTCAGGAATGTCAATAATCAGTTATAGGAAATAGACATTAAATTGAATATCACTTATAACAATACACTCAAACTATTGTTTCAGACTTAACAAACGAACTCAGGAATGCCAATAATGAAGTTGTATCTTTACAGTAAAATGCCAAACGAATCTATTGAAATACTTCGAGAACAATGCCGATAAAACACATTCCAAACAATACACCTTAGATATCTAGGCTACCGCTTAATTATTACGCGTTACAATCCATTTGTTGCTAGTTTTGTCACTTTTTTTACAGACTTTTTTCCGAGCTGTGTTTGACTGCTAATAGATTTATTGCTACTAATGATGTCAAAAATGCTCTTTCAAGAGAAAAATTCATTTTCTCCAAGAACAAAGCGAGGGAGTATCTTAAAGAGAAAGCCACTTTAATTATTCTCCAGGGAGAATAGGTGACATTTGCTCTAGTCATGCTAAATCAAGGGTGAAAAGCTATACAGACGTTAATTATCCATCACCACCAAAGAGCGAGAAGAGTAAAGTAGTCCTTTTCTTTTCTTCTTTGGTGTGATCATTCAAGAATTATGTGAAGGCTCGTCTCTAATACTGTGGATGCAAGGAAAAAGAATGATCTCGAGCACACACACACGCACACACACATCTGTCAGTACTTAATTTGCTTTTCATCTTTTCTGTAAGTACTTACCCTGTTGAACACGTTGTTTTAATCTTCTTTTATTCTTCGTAAGTGATCGCTAGCATTTTCTTTTTAATGTAATTCCTTCATTTAAAGTCCATTTTGCTATCTTCGGTAAGAAACATTCGGCATTGATTTTGTACTTCAGTATCTTTTTAAGAGGCGAACTGTATTTTTTTAAGTGCTAATTGATCATTGATATACGAGAGAAGAAAATACATTTATGACTCATCTATTCTCTGACAATCTGGCCACTTCGAGAGATGTTTCGGCATTGGAGGTTCGTCAGGTGGACCATCAGAAAATCACTATATTTGCAACATTTAATCGATTCTAATGAAGCCTTGAGCCTCCGTAGCTCAGTCAGTATAGACGAAGCCCTTTGGTCGGAAAGCCCTGGATTCGATTCCCGTCAGTGACGTGAGGAACCTTTATCTGGTCTCTTTCGACTAAAGGTGAGTTAGTTGGTCTCATTCGAAGGTATGAGGTTTTTTTCACCCGGAAACTCAGATTTTTCGTTCCCAAGAACAGCCAAACCGGCCCCGTGAACACACATGGATTTCAGTCATGAATACGTCCCAGCCACAGTGGCGCACCAAGAGCGGGAGCCAGGGGTCCTGGCCCCCAAAGAAAAAGGAAAAAAACACTAGAAAATTTTCCAAAAATCTTTTCCTAATTAAAATTATTATTTTTTATTTATGTTGTGTCGTGTCTTCTATTTATACTACTTATGAATTAACAATCATTGCAGATGCTCAGTCATAGGTCATAAGCGATACGTAGTGTGTATTCTCAAATCGTCTACTCAACTCCCCCCCCCCCCCCCCCCAAGATTAAATCCTGAGTGTGCTACTGCCCAGCCATATGCCGATCCTGAGCCCGGATAAAATTTAGGGGGGGGGGGAGGTTGAGGAAAGCAATCAAAAAGTAATTGAACTACCCTGAAAGAATCTCACCAGGAATACTTTGTGGGCAATGCCTGCAAAATCACTTACGATCGGAAACGAATGAAAGGGAAAATCAGATCAATGAAGCCTTCCCTATGTGTCTTTGTCAGGATTTGTTTTGGAATTGCTCCCCGGTCACTGGGTTCTCTCATTCCCAATGAACACACCTGGGGATTGGCTTGGACCAAGTATTGCTCTACATAGTGACAATGTGGCTCGATAGATCTAGCAAAATAACGCCCATTGTTACAAGGCTTCTATTGTGCACGCGTGGTTTGAATAGCATATTCATGCTTTACATGTGCTCCCCTGGCCGTCTAATTCTCCCGATTTGAATCTCATCGAACGTTTTGTGGATTCATGTTGAAAGAAGCATCTTCGAGTCAACAACAGTGATTTCCGGGGTCTCTGGTTAGTTACCCAATACTTCCATGATCTAGTAGAGTCAATGCTAAGATGGGTACAACTGGCTATCTAAGTCAAAGGAGACCCAACACGCTACTAGGTAAATGGACATAATGGTGGCTCATGAGTGTACATATTTAAGAGACAAATGTCTAGGTTCACGCCTCACACTGAAAAAAAAAAAATCATAAACTAACCACAAAAAAACCTCAATTTTATGACGCTGGAAGAAAACATTATAAACTTTATAATCTTTCCGGATAAATTAAACAAACTTATGTACACACTAGTTATTTCAAGTCTCCAATGTTTAAAACAAAAGTGTTAAATTCATCTCGGTAGAAACTAACGTTACCTCAGCAAAGGTTATTACGTACTCACAGCAAGCGGACATCTTTAACCCCCCCACATACACACTTTGACCAGGATTTACAGAGCAGTTTGTTTAATGTGTTTACCTCGCTTTAGCTCACCAAGACGATGAAAGATAGCCCAAGATCCTAGACGTTTAACGGTCTTTTTATATTACTAGGTAGTGATAGTTTTTCGAATAAATTATTCGAAAACGATCTTTTATTTCATGGTACATTAAACTATAAGTAGCCATCATTCAAATCCCCCTTCTCGGTACAAAAAAAAAATAAAATAAAATAAAAAAATAAACATTGCAAGAAAAAAATAACAAGAGAAATGCACATTAAACTATGGACATCAACTAATCCATTTCGATTTTGCGTTTATAGTTATATCGTCTGCTTTCAGCAATACGTGAAAGTTTAAACGCAGATTTTCATTGTTGCGTCACCAGTAGACTGGTGGTTGGTGATTTGTATGAAATAAAAAGCGGAAGATTTTTAAAAAGGAAAGCGAAAGAGTATGTATAGTGGTGATGGAGAACGGTTCACAGAGCGTTGGAGAATGGATCGATGGAGTAAAAGCAACTCACCAATCTATCATTACTTCCTACTTTATGAAAAAAAAAAAAAAAAAAACTGTGGTGTTCGCAAGCAGGTAGCGAGTATGCGGATCATGACATATGACAGAAAGAAAAGTCTACGATGCACGCTAAGCATTTATAAGGTGTCTGGTGGTGGATTTGTTCCGCTAGTCGGCTGATCTTGCTCCTCATTCACGTCTAACGGTCGATATGTTTCTTCCCTAGTTAACAAAGAGAGAATCTTCCATTAATTTGCTGAGATTTAAACAATGTCTCGTTCTTGCGTGTGACGTCACAATCCATAGTTGGAACTGTTAACACCAGACAACAATGGAAATTGAGTTAGGTGGAGCTTTTAAGCATTGTTGTTATAGCGGTTGCATTAATACTTTTATCAAAACGATATTAGAGTCGGATTTCTAAGTGTACAATGGTGTAGTACCGATTTAGGAACGTATACACATACATGTACAGAAATCCATCGAAGTAACGGGAAAGCATGAAACAATAGTTTATTGATCGATACTTTTTTTTATTTATTTATTTTTTTTTTTCTTACGCTTAAGATGAATGTCTTCGTTCTCACAGAGTTGGAGAACTCTGTCAGGAAGTAAAATATAGATTTTATCCACTTGATAATCCATCTTTGGTGTAGGAAAGAAAGTGGTGTCGCAAAAAATTTCATTGTTTGCGTCTGAAATAAAAAGACACATGAATAGTCACCTTAAATTGTAGACACCAATATTTGGACGAATACATAAGACAGGGAATCCTTTCTTATCATCAGAGATTATTCAAAATGTCCTATATACGTTGTCATCGTTATTCTTATTTGCTCTACATAAATGTTATCTCCTACTCATATCTATTATATTGCGATCCCATCACAAACATTATTAGTATCAATGTTGTATATGAAATAGAGTGGCCTTATCATGTATGTTGTCTTCTCATCAATATCACGTCTTGCATACGTTGTTAACTATTTGTTTAGATGTTAACTAGCTACTTAGATGAAAACAGATTGTTTCTAGGACAACTGCCCTACAAATGTTGTCATTAGTCACTCTCAGTAAGTTACTTAGAAGAACACAGGTACTGTTGCCATGACAACAGATGCCTGCTGTCCTATTCGTTGTCCTCCATGGAAAGTTGTCATCAAATTCTCTTAGGATATACTGTTGTCAGTAATAACTATTGCCAGTGACGCTATCATTCGTCTATTGTTATCAGCTGCTTTTCGAAAAGTTACTTAGATGAAAACAGATATTGTTACCAGGGCAACAACTGGTATCTATTGTTGTCCCGTGTTGTTATCCCGAGTATCTCTTTTTGTCCCGTGTTGTTATCCTGAGTATCTGTTGTTGTTCCGTGTAGTTTGTTGTCATTAGATTCTAAAGATAAGCTGCTTAGATGATTAGGTATTGTTGCCAGGACAGCAGAAATGCCTGTTGCCATCTTTGTTGCTCTGGTGTTTGTCTTAGAGATGATGTAGTTTTCACATTTGCTCCTCGTGAGTGGATATGATTGGTAGAAATGGTCTAATGGATTTCCTCTTTGGTCGATGACGTCATGACTGTTTGGAGGTATAGCGTACTTCATGGGCTATTGAAAGATCTCGTAAAAAAAGGGAAATCAAACAGCACTGTATTAAGATCAAGGTAGAATGAATGCAGTAAAAGAAGGTAACGTGTTGAAAACAGAGGCTGTTATTTACTAAGCTCCAAAAATCGTTGCTTGGCTTCACATAAAACGTCTGTATCCATCTGGTTATTACGAATTTCACTATCAAACAACCGCAATCAATGCTGTGCCAAGAGGTTTTCATACTCGAGCTGATCACCTTCTTCAGCTCTTTACTGTGAATGGTGTACAACAAGAAGGAACTGTCTACATTACTAGATGGCGCTATTCTAAGAAAATATCGACACCGGGGAAAGTAATGAAGCATAACCTAGTAAATGTACTCTTGTGTTCGTCATCATGACAAACCCCTAGTAGAAGAGCGATGACCCTTGGAAATGGCATGCGCTATTAGACATACCCCATAAAAAGTATCTTTTATAGTGTGGTCATAGAAACGAAATGTTTCTTGTTATAACCAAAAAAATAAATAAATAAATAAATAATAAGAAACACGGGAAGGGGAGATTTTTATTTTCGTTTCTGCAAATTTTTAATCAGATTTAGTATTCCGACATCATTTTAGAATTACAAAGAGGATGTAGATGAAAGAAAAAGAGGCAAATAAAAAATAGAATGACGGAAGTATTTTTTTTATTTGAGGGATGGTTTTATTTTCTTACAGGGATACTTTTAATTAAAAAGGAGAGATGGCAAACAGGTCAGGTGATTTTTGTATTAAACGTTCATTAAAATTCCAAGCAGAGATCGCCAAAAAAAAGTAAAGAAAAAAATTATGACCCAACTCACTCAACCAAGGAGCGATAGAATGGAGAAGTCATTAAAAATGTAAATACACTGAAACAATGAATTCTTCTTGCTCACTTATACTATGAGATCACGGGAATTTATGGCTTGTTTTGCTGGTGGTGAGCGAACAAATCTGGTCATATAAATTCAAAAAAGAAGCATTTACGACCTAATGTGTAAGAAGTCATAATTCTTCTGTTGTTGTTTTAATTTCTTTTAGCAGTTTGCGTCATATTTTCAAATCAAGACGCCCTTTGGGGAAATAGTTAATCTTTGTTATTTGACAAAAAATGTAAAAACGAGCTTTAGTTAAAGAAAAGTTTACTATATATGGTTTGTTTTTAGTAGATTATCTCTTTGCCTAGACAATCGGAGCAAATCTAAATGAAGAGTTCACTCTGAAAAAAAAAAAAAAATGGAAACATCTTCCATAACTTATCTTTTATTATGATTTTAATACGAAATAATATAATTTATTCTCTTTAATATTGTTTGTTAGAAATCCACTCAGACTGGTTTATGTACTGTTGCTATGCACAATATACGCAACAATTAATATCATTGTTGCGTATATTTTTGAGATTCCATAGAACTCGCTTTCATTGTTAGCTAACGATTTTGTCTTTTACTGTCCAGAGTATAAGTCTTCTGTTTGTATTCATCTTTTGCGCCATCTGGAGTTCACTAGTAGAACTACGGAAAAGATTTCTCATTACCAAGACGTCAGAAAAATAGTTAGTGGAGCAAAATTTCCGAGTGGTAAACAGAGCTAAGGGTCATTTTACTGTTTCATTTGCATTATCCAACGGACGTTGTCGGAGCGAATGCAAGGTTAAGGACGTGTTGTAATGTAGGAATGTTAAGTATTTTCCAAGTTGTGGCTACGGTTCTATGTATAATCTGCTTCTCTTGCAAATAGAATTTGAATTTAGATTGCAAGCAAATAGTTGCATATTTCAAGATTAAAAGCTAAAACTTCAGCATGATTTGTGGCTAGTTTTAATTGCACTGTCATCCCACTGGCGCTAATCAATAGAAATAAATTGAATGCACCCCCCCCCCCGTTCCTTTGCACTATCAGAAACGGAGTTAAGAATTTGGTAAGTTAGTATGACGCGTCGTTAACAACATATCTGCTAAGAAGGTAACAATACATAATCACAAATGATGTTTCTGCTCCAGGGGAATAGTTATTCGAGCTAAGAAAAAAAAAATAAAAAATATATAAAATATCATGCTTCCTACGAAATACAGAGAATCTTTTTCACGCTGCAGTCTAGTCTACCTATTCATGAACTTATCAATTCTAAGTTTGCCTGGAGAGACGTGAAACTTGATTCGCATTCTGTTTAACTACCGAGCTAATGTTTCATTCAGACTTCCTTCATTTCATTTACTAATAACAACAAAACAGTTAAACTAATAGTAATAACATTCCAGTGATTAGACCACCATTTTATGAAGGAAACATTTGAAGGATGAGCTCAAAACGTTTTAGCATGGGAATGACGGAATAACTTGAATGAAAACTCCATAGTTTTCATTCAAGTAAGGCTAATAAATATTTACACTAGGAAATATATATATATATATATATTGATTAGATTATTAAAATATGAAAAATATGAAGAAGAAGAAGATTAAAATATGAAAAATAACAATAAAACAAGGTATCCAGTTAACCAGAAGAACTATTATCAATACAATGCTGTATGCAGATAATCAGATTACATTACAAGACAATGAAGATGACCTTCAAAAATCAGTTTACGAATTAAACAAAATAAGCCAACAATTTTGTTTTTTAAAAATTTCACAAAAGAAAACAAAAGTCATGGCATTTACAGGTAGGGATCGTGTTAGATCAAAAATAATTATAGAAAATAAAATAACAGAATAGATGACACAGTTTTATTATTTAGACTGCATGATAAATCTACAAGATAAAGATATGGATAAAAAAATAAAATTTTCAGAAAATCTGTGGAACAGTTAAAACGACAGTGAACAAAAAAAAAAAAAAAAAGACTACAAACTCACCTAAATGTTTATAAAATAATGACCACTTCCACTCGATTATATGGTTCAGAAGCATGGACAGTTAAAAAGAAAGTAAAATACAAGCTGCGGAGATTAGATTTTTAAGAACAATTAAAAGATGCACAAAATTGGACCATATAAGAAATGAAGACATCAGAAAAGAACTAGATATTTATAATATAAATGAAAAGATTAAGGAATATAGAGAGAAATGCAAAAAGCATTATATAAGATGAAAAGATATCGGCCAGCAAAAGAAGCGGATAGATAAAAAAAAAAAGAAGAGAGAGAGAGAGAGAGAGAGAGAGAGGAAGACCAGTGAAGCCGAAACAGACAAGTGGCTAATGCATTAGAGTTTAATAAATCCTCTTTTCTACCAACAGGCTGATGCTGGTGGTTCGAATCCTGACATCCGTCTCTGTCACTGTATTGAGGTGGGATATGAATTTTATTGCGAGAGATGACACCATCTTATTGGACACCCGAAGTGGCTTGAAAAAGTCCCACGTTTGGTCTAGCGCAGTTTCTTTCCGGTTATGTAAAAATAAGTAAAAACACAATATATGTTTTGTAAGTTATACCAGAATTTTATCAGTTATACCAGAAACTGCGTATAACTGATAAAATTGATAAACTATTTAAGTAATCCTTTGCCCATCCACAGTGCAAAAGTACTATAGATTTGCATATAACCGTTCGTGAGTGGATTACAGTATATATCTAAGCTTCCCATTAAATATAATATTGATAAATTAGAAGAAAGTAAACTATATTTACTGAATTTTCGTATTAAATATTGTATAACATAAAATAATATAATACATTTATTAAAAGAAGTAAACTTTTATCTAATTTATAGAGAAATAAAATCTAAATACGAAACCACCATAATTTGGTTTTTATATAGATTTATAAATATGTTATAATTAATAAATAATACATATGTATATGTATGTATAATACATTACATATTCTGAGAGGGATTTATTGTACCTTGACTGTTTTTCTAACCGTACACAGTCTGATTTTACGCTGTGAAGTCCACCTTTTTAGCATATCAAAACCGAGATAAGCGGTGATATGCCTCTATCATTAATCCTCTTCTTAATTTTGACTTTTATGGAACATTCTGTGCTCCTCTACAGTATTATCTCAGTTCACGGAACACTGATTTTATGGGTCTCTTTCTAACAACAGGCATTACTTAAACGGTCCTTATAAAGAGATTTACCATGAATAAAGGCAGTCTTTAGGAAAGAGATCGAACATTCTTACATCCTGAACCACGTGAGTTAGCGCAATGTCGGAATACAATAACCGTGCTTTCACTGATGGCTAAGATGCAGAAAAGTGGTGGGAACAATTGAGAAGTCTACGGAATAAAAGACTACGTTCGCATGTATGTATTTTTGCTCTTTAATGCTAATCCTGCCCATGTTGAAAACCACAACACACTATTGGGCTGAGGTTTCAATATTCCAGAAACTCCGCAACAGAGACCTTTTTTTTTTTGTGTGTGTGTGTGTGGCAGTTCAGGCTTCGAATAAGTAAAGTGATGATCTCATGCCGGCAATGACTAATCTTATTTCATCTGGGGCCTGTGATCCGTAATTTTTCGAAGCAGAGATTACCGTAAGTTTTTTTTTATTAATGTAACTTCCATCCATAAGAGGCTGTAAACCTTCAGAACATCCAGTACCGCGGGTAGGCTACGGATTTTTCTATTTTTTTCTTCTTTTGTATATAAAAACTTTATTTTTACCTAACCATCCTTCTCTAGAAACCAAGCATGGAATATTTTCAAACTACTTCAAAAACGTACGGGAGTCGAACCATGTTCATGCTAATCACTCGAACAAACCAGATCGGCATTTTAACGCTGTTGTTGCTATAGATTATTGAATAACGCACTTCCTGTTCAATAGATTAAGTAAGAAGGTGTTTCTTTCCAATTAAAAGAGACTTAGAGAGAGAGTTTACCTTCATCTGAAAGCTTTACAGATTATAAACTCGAATATTCATACAAATGAAAGTCACCAGTATTGCTAATAAGACATTGGTGGAGTTTACACCGGATGACAGCTGACGTAAACCTCGGTTTCGTGCTAGGACTCTAAACAACGCAAGACAATATTATCTAAAGCTCTGATTAACTCGTACTCTAGCGGTTTTATCTTTGAAATTCGTTGCACTTGAACGAAAACTGGGAGAATAGATTACTAGGAAAAGGTATTTCTTTCAGCATGCAGTGACTACGATCTAGTAAGGATATGGCCTACATTCATATGAGATGTGATGAGGTTGTTATGAGAAGGAAGCGGAAATCGGACTTCCTCTGGACGACAAAGAATAGATCGTCCGTGAGATTAATGAAAAATGCGATGACAGTCAAGTCCTTGCATTATCGTGCTTCAAACTTCATTATTTTTATAATTAAAGCTCGAACTGTTTCTTTATCTTTCACACTTTAATTTATCAACCCAAAGAGGACTACAATAAAAAGCAACCTAATAAAATATTTAGAACCAGAAACAAACGAAAAGCAGTTGATGATATCCGTGTGGAGGATCTCCGTCACACGTGTTTATGTGTGCGAAAACGGAAGTGGATTCTTTTATATAGCACTGAACGTGATTGCGTGTATCCAGAAACGCCTGTATTTTGAATTATTTCAAAATTTTATTTTGATTTAACCTTGTAATAATCGAAATAGGACATTACTGTTACTGGAAGGAAAACCATCTGTAAGCAAGAATGTTTATTCATTTAATCATAAATTAAATCTAGATTGATGTAAAATAATAATAATAATAATAATAATAATATTATTATTATTGTATTTTTTTTTTTTACTAGAGATCATGTCAGCGAGTAGCATGTGATCAAATCATTGTTTCTCTAGCTTACGGTTTGAAATATAACGCAGCTTGTCTTGTATATTTATGTATGCTCCAGATGATAATCTTGATATGAAGATCGAAACGTCGGAATAATAAAAAGAGTTATTTTAACACGGTTGTAGAATCCATAATTTCAAAAATGAATGCTCATCACCGTGTAACACTAAAAGAAAGGATATACAAATGTCGATTTTATGTCACTCCCTTAAAACATTATCCATACCTTTGGTGATGATGCTACACTTCATTTTTATTTTTAATTTGACGAATGTTCAAATCTATATGATCTTCTTTAACCATTATTTTAAACTCGGATTTCTTTTTGCTTTCCCCTACTCCTATTTTTTGGTAGAGTGAAAACTAACTTGTCAACTTCAGAACTACGGAAAACACGATCATCTTTTTTTTCGTAAGAAAAATCTCATTTAATTCTCCTTACCTTTAAATAATACTCTGATCTCTAGACAAAGTGTTGTTTCTAGTTTTAGTTGATTTACACTTTTAGCTTTTCTTGCGCCAACATCACTTTCACAGCCTCTTTAGTCTTAAAAAAAAAGTATTGGGTTTTCGCTCAAAAATAAAAAATAAAAAACTGTATCTATAGCTTTAGCAACTGTACAAGTAAGAAATAATTATCTTATAATAGTGTATAGTGTTCTCGCAATTGCGGCGGGGCAACAAAATCTTCCGTAAAAACTTGACGATACTAGAATAAAAGGCAATAATCAGATTAAGAGACGACTCATACCTCGCGAAATGACAGCAGTAACTTTCTCGTACTTCCAGTTCTGTTTTATACATTTTCTTAGAGGCATTTGCATAAATTGGTTGGCTGAGTGGTTAGCATATCTAACCAACAGGCTTACGGTTTGAATCCCATCGTGTACACGGATATTTGTGATTGTCTTTAGATGGGAGATGAAGTCATCACCCAGTGTGAGATGGGTGATGAAGTCATCACCCATCTCTCGCTTATTGGAAGACAAGTGGCTTGAAAAAAGGGTTTCCAGATTATGGAGAAAATAAATTAAAATAATACCTGTAGTTAGTTTCGTATGATGATACAACCACCGTGAGTCCCTTTTTACGGGAAGGTACGGCACCATCTCAATCCTCCCCAAATAAAATTGGGGGGGGGATTGAGATGGTGCCGTACCTTCGGGCTCGGGACCGGCATAGCTGATGAATCAGGCCTATGGCTGGGTCAGTATTCCTGATTATAATCCGTGTTTACGGAGCCTGTTTTCCTGCTTGAGGGATAAACCCCTGATAAACTGGCGGAAAAATCCCTACTGTTCACGCCCAAGACCGGCTAACTTGGCTATGACTGAGGAATATCCTTAAGCTCCTCAAGTCGTCGACGGGAATCGAACCTCTGACACCTTCCCCAGGCATATGGTTGCCTGGGGAAGGTGAACCGGATCTTTGGATGAAGTGCATTTAACTTAGTGAGAAACTATTGAAGTTCATCAGAAGAGCCATTCCGCACAGCAAAAATGTCATCGACATATCTGAACCAATGAGTAGGTCTCGGAGAAATGCTGTCAAAAATACGTTGTTCAAAGTGCTCCATAAAGAAGTTGGCGATAGCAGGAGAAAGAGGATTGTCCATTGCTGTTCCTTCAATTTGTTGATACAACTTGTTTTTAAAGGAAAAATAACCAGAATGTATTACGAAATCAAGTATTTTTACAATGTCTGAAGGAAATTCTTGTTGCAGTAATTCAATGCTCTCAGATAAAGGAACATTGGTAAATAATGAAACAACATCTAAATTGATCATAATATCTGAAACGTCCAAATGAAGACCTGAAATTTTATTTTTGAAATCCAAAGTATTTTTTATATAAGTATCAGTTCTAGTTGAAGAAGTGAGTAAATTTGATAAAAAATTTAGAAATTTTATAAGTGGGACAACCTATACAATCTACAACTGGCCTCAACAGAATACCTAGTTTGTCAGTTATTGTTTAATTAGATGCCTGTGATACACAGGCGAAAATTATACTAATAAATAATATTTTGCGTGAGTTAATTCTGTTATTATAATTTTTAATTCATATGTCTACTCAATGTGTTTCGCTATTAAAACAGATGAAATTTCATTATAACATCACGCTTTTAAGAAATAAATTTCATTATCAATTTATTATATATAATAAATGAAACAGTGTGTAATTAAACTTTATATTTTTAATTAAGATAAGAAGAGTTTTGCTAATTAATTATTATTTTAAATAAGAAATTATTTATATTCGATTTTATAATAGAATATAAATAACTGAGAAAACACTTTTACGTATAAACTTTAAAATCTCAAATAATATTTCGATAGCAATATGGCGTCCACATTCATTTTTATAGAAAACTTGCATTTAGCTGTTTTAAGAACAATAGAATTATTATTCAGAAATAAATAATTATTTGTTAAGATTAAGTAATATTTTTTGAAATAAACGTGTAAAACTGAATTAATATTTCATTTCGGATGATATAATTCTTATTTGCCCGTGAATTGTATGTTTTTTTTTTTTATCTCCAAAGCACGTAGCGAAAGATTTTCCAATTTTGCGCAAAATCGAACTTACAGTGCTAATTCTATTTTAAATTACAGTGCTAATTGCGGTTAAAAAATAATAATAATTGAGGAAATGTGCGTGCGTTCGTGTGTGTGTGTGTGTGTGTGTGTGTGTGTGTGTGTGTGTGTGTGTGTGTGTGTGTGTGTGTGTGTGTGTGTGTGTGTGTGTGTGTGTGTGTGTGCTTACACTTACTTATACACTTAATACACTTATACTATAATTTACAATCCACTAACCAATATTATAGATTTTGGAATGTCGTATCTATGCATTCTGGTTGCATATAGGGATTGCCTTTGGTAGTGGGAGTAAAATTAGCGTTTAGGCCATGACACGGTGCCTGTCTTTGCTGTGCTCACCAGTTTGTTTTACTAGAGAAACATGCAAAGGTCTGGTAGAGGTAATTCCGCTGCCTCTGTCCGAGATGAGATAAGTCAGCTGTTTAGATGAATGCCAGCACAAAGGATCTTAACACATATAACACGACACTGACTTGTGGGGAGAAAATGATAAGAGAGAGAGAGAGAGAAGAAAAGAATCTGTTACTTTCTTGAAAGTTGATCAGAATTCTTGATTGTATCTGAAAGAGAGTCATTCGCTTAATAGGTGACCCTCTTCTCTCGCTGACTCTCTCCAATCGCTTTCTCCGTAGATGCTTTGTCTCTGCGTTATGTTAGGTTCGTTAATTTGGATGTCCGTAAGTGGTGCTGCACATCGTGCATACTAACTTCCAAACTATTGTTATTACTATTATTATTTTTATATTACATTAAATTACTTCTAATTATTTTAATGTATTGTGAAAATGTAACAGTGAAAACAAAATAATTTGAATCATATTCGCGTAGTTAATTATGTGAGTCATCATTTAAATAGTGTAAACATAGGCTTTCTAAAATAGACATTTACGCAGTTGAGAGAAACGGTGTTGCATTTTATGACAGAAAAAAAAAAAAGTCGCGTTATGCAATTAGTATGTAATGCATTCGCCAGAGAAATGCTATTCAACACTCCTTTGAAGCTCGGCTCCAAATTCACAGGACAAACTGCTCCTTCCTTCCTTCTTCTGCTATCTTTTGGAAGTCTTCTCATTTACACAAGGTTAAACTATGATCTTTAAATCTAATGTTAACAAGTTTCTTTTATTATTTTTTTTCTTCGTAACTTTTTGCTGATCCGAACAATTTTATGTATATGGGATTACCATAAAAATGCGTTCATTGAAGAACTGCTAAAACAGTTGCAGCTTTCATAATGTTTTTTGGTGGTTTATGGGGGAAGTAGGACAGAATATTTAAATGAAGAAAAATTCTGAAGTTGGCTAATCGGTAGCGCTGTGGAAAGGATGATGCAAAAGGCGAATTTAGGTTGAAAAATACTTTCGAATCTCATCCCGAGATGAGCAGCCATTATAAGGGTTTTTCTCCTTGAGAAGGTCTTATGCGAAAGTAGTAGGGGGTTCTGTTGACAGGAGTGTCAAGGTGAGATATTTATTCCAGGATTGCTCATCTTGATAGTGTCAAGACAGGATTTATTCGGCAATTCTGGCAAGTCAGATTTTATTGAAATTCTCTATTTGGATTAAATACAAATATTTGTCGAGCCGTCTCAATTTTTAATCGGACCATTTATAGGGGTGCAAAGGGAAATGTATCGAACTTATACAATAACTCTGCTTTGGACGGATGGAAGTTAATAAAATTTGCGCTTAAAAATGCATACAAGAAATCGTCTCCACATGGGATTCAGTTTTAAATCACAAAACAGTTCTAAGTTCAACTGTTAGATGACGTCACTATCAGAAATGTTTTTACGAAGTGCACCTTTTTATATAATTGTCATCTCCTTACTTTTTTGTACATTACAGAATCTATAATTCCCTAAAAATAGAAACTATGATATACAATTTAGATTAATGTCTTTTTTTTTAAGTTAAGCTATACGGTAGTAAGTTATAACGGTAGTAACTTGAATAGATAATTGCATAGAAAATTGGCAAGTTCTGGGGAAAATTAGGCAAGTAAACATTTTGGATCAATGACCAAATCATATTAGAAATGAAGATATTACAGAACTTCACATATTCCAGAATGTTCTAAACAGAACTCCTGGTTAAAACAAAAATCGCATAGAAAGGACTCAGATGAATGCCAAGTTTTAGATAAATGAATGTATTTAGGAGAGAAAGAAAAATATATAAAAGGTGATGAAAATTAAAGAATCCTTGTTTAAGGCCTTGTGGAGCGCCACCTAGTGATCCAAATGCAGCGAAACTTTGCAGGATACATTGTCCTTCATGCGGAAGCGATATCTGAGGAGAAAAATGAACCAGAAAAACAGCAGTTCCAAATTTCGCCACCAGAGGCGTTGTAAACTACAAATGCATGGAAATTTGCATCACGCAACTCGGCAGGTGTCAGAACAGTTTTAAAAAGATGGAGACGGGATTTTTCCCCTTCATTCTGGTTGTTAGTACTGTTCAGAGTGATGAAAGTGCACCTTTATGTTATGATTATCATCTCCTTACACTAACCTTGTCTAACGTGCTTTGCTCGTGAAACTGTACTACCCAAAGAATTGCAATGCTGTTGCTGCACTCCGCGAATTTGGTAGCCTGAACAAATGTCGACGAGGTCCACTCACTCAGTATGCTCTGCGATGAATGATGAGTCGTTTTGAATAAATAGGATCGTTGGGAGTTAGATCTGGCAGAGGTCTCAAACCAATCAGCTCACAACAAGTGAATGGCACTTCTATTGCATCTGTGAAACAGGCCATGAATAACAGCGTTGGTTCCTGCAGTGCGCGTGCTGTATCAAGACACATGGATGTGTCTTACACAACTGTCTGGAAAATTCTGCATTTCTACTTATTCAAGATAATCCTGAAATTCGACCGACATTCGCTTTAACATTCCTTGATCGAGTGAGTTGGACGTAACGTGGACGTGGATGATTTCGTGGGAAGATGAAGACTCACTTTCACCTGAACGGAGCTGTAAATACCCACAATTACCAGGCATGAGGTACGCATAAACCGCCTGCAGTCCAACAAATTCCTTTGCATTCACCCAAACTTACTGTCTGGTGAGGGCTTACAGTTTCATTCGTCATTGGACCATTCTTCTTCTTTGAGGACATTCGCCAGTCGGGTCCTGTGACCTGCTCAGTTACTGCCGAGAGCTGTCGCGATATGATAAACAAGTTTGTTCTGCTACAGCTACAGAAGCGCCTGTGCGTGAATTCAATCAATCCTGTACGGATTGACACATTGGTCAATCCGTACAGGAAGCTCATCGAGAACATTTCACCGAAACCAGAGTGATCAGCACTGCCTTTTCACTGCATAGCCGACTCGCTCACCTGATCTGATCCTTGTGACTTCTGGCTCTGGAGATTTCTCAAAGACCGGGTTTATCGAGATCGTCCTGATAACTTGCCAGCGCTAAAAGACAGCATAACGCAGCATGTGCGCAACATCATTCTCGACCGGCTACGTTCTGGATGTAGGATGCAGTTTGTGGCATACAGGGAAGGGCAGCAAACTGAACAGTATAGTTCCTGAATGCATAATGGGAGTGAATATAAATGTGCTATTTAGGCTTGAATCTCTTTTCTACTCCTTGTACACACACACACACACACACACACACACACACACACACACACACACACACAAAATTATTACTACGTGTACATACGGTATATCATATAGGGCCCCTGGTGGCGAATTTTGGAACTTTTTTCCCTCTGTCTTAGATATCGCTTTCGCACGACGCACAATACATTCCTGCAAATTTTCGCTACATTTGAATCACTGGGTGGCTCTACACAAGGCCATAAACAGGGATGCTTTAATTTTGATCATCCTGCTTACTTGGGAAATGGAGTAAAACCAGGTTTAAAATTGCTTGGTATTTTTAACATATATATATATATTATAGTGAAAAACTAGTAAATGGCTTTCAGAAGCACCTTTAATTGAAAATGAAAGGGGGAGGGGATGGGCTTAATATATCCATAAGGAGAAATTTGTATAATATCATTTTCCCCATAAAACCGTTTTATTATTATTATTATTATTATTATTATTATTATAGCTAACTCAGGTCAGTAGCGCACCTATAGAAAGTTAGAATGGTCTTTTAGAATTCAAGGACCATGTTCAGAATAAAGTAACTAACACTTCTTTGCTAGTAATTGTTAGGAAAATGATATCAATAATAAAATTTGGTGTCTGAAACTAAATTTTTATAATTAGCTATAATTAGAAAAATCGTAATTAAAATGCTAGCAGAATAATGAATATAAATAAATAAATATAAACTGATATTATTTTTAATAATTATTTGAATTTTACGAGCTAATCAGTAAATATAAGCAGACGTAAAGAAATTGCATTTAAACAGATATGAGCAAAATATATTAATATTAAGACAAAGTTCACAGTTGTTTAGCACTTAATAAGCAAATATAAGCAGCCATTATATGAAACATCTCTAACGTAAACTTTTAATTATCTATTATTTTTATTTCTTTAAAAATTTATTTTTTTTTATTAGTTACTTATTTACGTAAAAAAATATTTTTTTCCCTTGTTTTTCCTTAAAAATACTAATTTTTACATTTCCCAATGACGTCATCAATCATCAGCCAATAAGCAAGTGTGAATAATATTCGAAACTGAATTCCAAATGAAGTAAAACGTCATCCTTAAATTTTAATACGTCATTTAGCTTATTAAAGCTATTTAATACCAATAATAAATTATGCATTTTTGAAAGTGCGAATATGCACTACATACAAAATAACACTTACAATGAAATAATTAGAAATTAGAATAATAATTAGAAATAATAATTTAAGAATGAATAAAATAGTAAAACTATACTTCCAAATGAGATTTTAGTAGAACTTAGAAAATGGCGTCTGTAATAATGATAAAATTATTCGAAACCATTAGGAAATATGAGGAATAGTTGAAGTTAACAGCCGATATATTGGCATTGGATATTGAAAGGAAAGGAAAATCAACTAATAGCAAATAGAAGTCATCACGTTTAATCCTTTTTTTTTTTTTTTTTCAGTATCAAGATATATAAATTCACAACCCATGCATTTTTAAATTCAGTTCGTTCGTTTGAAACAGTTTTACGTACCTATTTCAGGAAATCTCTTTCTGTTATTAATATCAACATTGTGGCAGCAAGGAATAGACGTGGACACTTAAAGTGTCACCAAGTGAGATTTATGGTGTGCTAATTTTCCACCTGAACAATGTTGAGTGTACGTGCTTCCTCATACTGGCAATAGGGCTATCAGTGTGTGCGCTCTCTCTGGCGATTAAGTGCCGCAAAGCAATCCCACTTGTGAAGTAGGGAAGGAGTGATTATCAAACGATCCCGTTACAACTGTGTTGGAACATATGCTCTTCTCATTAGGCAAACAGTAATTTCCACACCGTGGAGAATATAAATATTTCGCCTGTTTGGTTCACCAAATATTTCATTAGTTGCCAAAGAAACCGGTTGCCATGGTAATTTTGTAATGATTGACAGTCTACATTCTACTGATTGAAAAAACAAATCAGTAATTTCGTGTACTTAGTGTTTTAAAATATCGGAATAGATTAATTAATTTAAAGCAGATTATAAGAAAATTTTTCCTTAAAAATTAAGGTCCAATTACAGAAGATTTAGGCGAAGCAGATTCATAGCTTTCATGCATCTGAGATTAGTTTCTTTAATAATGTGAATTTTTATCTCATATCGTTATTAATCACCACCAAAGCAAAACTGAAGAAAGAAAATTTTAATTCCTAAAATTTAATGTTTTTCAATATTTAGCTATAAAATTATTAATGGATCTATAATATTTATTATTGTATTAACTTAAAATCTAATTATGTTTTAAATAAATACATAAATTACATAATGAAGGAAATACACCTTTAACAAATTACGACCAGGAAAATATAGACATTTGTTTTCGTGAAGTATGAAACTAGAAATTCTTTAGAAATTTTTTTCGAAACATTTAAAATTTTTTAAATATTTTTAAATATTTTTATTTCTTCGATGCTTAAAGAATCAAAATATATATATATGTACCACCATAAAAGTATTTCCCTATTAAAAATCAATACATCCCAAGTGGAGTGTTTATAATCAAAGAATAAATTCTTTAGAATTTTTTTTCGAAATATATTTTTATTTCTTCGATACTTAAAGAATCAAAAAATATATGTACCACCATAAAAGCATCTCCTGATTAAAAATCAATACATCCCAAATGGAGTTTATAATCAAAGAATAAAACATTTTAAATTTATATTATTTATTTATATTCGTAAATGAAACTTTTACATTATAATGAAATATAGTAAATGGTGGGTAATAAATACATTTTTCTGAACATTTATTTAAATATTTTGTGTAAAAATTGTACCACCAAAAATAACGTAATGTACCATTAGTGGTACATGTACCACAGTTTGAGAAACGATGCAGTAGAGTAAAGAATTTGAAGAAAGAAAAATTAGTTCGGCAAAGTTTGGTCGAAAATCGCTGTACATGTTTGGGCGGATTTAGAGACAGGTGGAAGAATTATAGATGATAAATTAGACGAAGTATCCATGAACTTAAGTGTATAAAAGGTATTAGTGATGAATGATAGGGAGGAGAGATTAAAGGGTAAAAGAGTCACTATTGATTAATCTATTGTTCTTTTCTGAAGACAATTATAAGGACATCATTTCGTGTGTGAAAATAATTTATATAACAGACGCAGTTCGGATTTGTATAATTGTTCAAATAGCACTTGGAATATAAGAGAGGTTTTTTTTTTTTTTTTGGTATTCGTACAATATTTTTCGTATGCACAAACAGAACTATCATCGTAAAAACTTCTTTTAGGATTTTCAGTAGGAAGAAGGTAATGATACTGTTCCTCAGAGCAAATGAAATAATGGATCTACGGAATCTTTATACACAAAAGGAAAAGAATAGATAAAAGGATCGTCTTGAATATTCAAGAAGTCTAAGAGTCTCTTTCCTAGGGGGGGGGGGGGTTAATGAAGGAAAAGATTATTTAGTGAGGCTTACTAAAAGCATCTCTATATTAGATCAGATCGAAAACGCTTTCGAGTTTTAAAGAGCAACTTTCAGAATCTCGATCTCTCTCTCTCTCTCTCTCCGAAATTTCAAATAGTTCTACGTCGAATGACCTAAATGGGAAGGTCCTCTCGAACTCCGCTTGGGAATCGATAAAAGCAAAATCAGCGATAATACGAGTACTTACAATAACCAGATAACAAAGATAGTCTTCTTAAAATGTCTTTTACGTTTTTATTTTCCGATTCTTTGCATATTCCTAGTATATTGTCAAATTTATGTATGATGAAATTTGAAGTCTTTATCACTATTTTTACTTTATATTTTGGCATATTTTAGTACTAGTAAGCGTTTTAGAATGTAAAAATTAAAGACGAATCCTTAAATGTGAGGTTTGGGGAGGGGCATAGAGACGCTATGTCTCTCTGATATTTTTGTGGCTTCAAAATGTACCATTAATTGGCATTTATTGACAAACGTTCTCCTCTCCATATACGAGAAAAAATACAAGTATTTTGTCATGTCAGATGATAAATTAGAGCGAATAATTCAAGCATGAATAAACCGATGCGAACGATTTGGAAAGGTGTGATCAGTCTAAAACTCCAACTACTCCGAAAAAAGCATTGTTGCTATGGTTACATCTCTTCAAAGAAACAGGGCATCAAGAACATTACTGATGATCCTCATATTTAGTATGTAGCTACTTATTATATCATCCACGATGGCTAACAGCACAAAACGATGCAACGACAGCACGTGAGTGCGAAAAACCTCACTGAGAATCAAATGGCTTTAATATTTGCAGCGTTGTTAATGTGATTGGTTGATTTTGAATTACAGTGGAAGCAACTAAGGCCTTATCATGTCTTTAAATTACACGCGTTCTTATGGCCGGTTTGTTTTGTGGGATGAAAAACAAAAAGCAGCATAAAATAAATAAAAATATACTGCAGAACAGTCGGACAAATGTCTAAAAAAAGTTCGGTGGTTTCAGGATTCATTTGTCACTTATATATATTTTGAAATGCTCGATATAATATCAATAACGAATAATAAAAGATTGGCGAGACTTCCAGATTTATCCCCATTTGTTTATTAATCGCATGTTTATTAAGATAAATGACAATAAAAAAAAAAAAAACCGACAAGTTTCGTAAGTCGTTTGACTTACATCTTCAGGGGTCAAAGGTAACTAAAAGTTTAAACCCAAGAAATGAGAAATTACCCAAAATAGTTCATTCTTTGCAGTTGTCTAACTGTTCATTAAATTGAATATCTGAATGTAGATTCAGTGCAATGCTCAGTTTGAACAATGCTGGATGCTGTCACTTTCTGTTGTTCACATTCACATTGTTCGAGGTCTCACTTGGGTATATTTTTTATCAATGCTGACCAAACTTGGTGTAGAATTAGGCCCTGGTGTTTGTTGCATTGCGTTGGAATTCTAAGCATGTTTGCAGCTTCTTTAAATTTCCTTATGTTACAATTTTTTTCAATGTAAGACATGTTTGTTTTTTGCCAGAGTACATTATGGTCGGTGGAAGTTGTGTGGTATGCTAGGCCTGATTTGTGTTCTCTTCTTTTTTGCACGTCTTTTTGGTGTTCGTTCATGTGAATTTCCCCTGATCTTCCCGTCTGGCCTACATAGCAGATGCCACAAGAACAATGAATTCTATATACATCTGGTTTTTTTAAAGGAGGTTTTGGGGGGAATGTAGAAATGTTGAATTTTTTTCCAGCGGTAGAAAAGCCACTTTGATGTTATGTTTGTTTAGTAATTTGGCCATTTTGTACTCTTTCACAAATAATGCTATCAATTCATGTTCACGCATTAAATTGTTGCAATGTGCATTTATAGCCTAACACAAGTAATTTGCTTTCCTTATTATAACATTATAATTTATTCAGAAAGAGGACAGTTTATCCTACATCCAGTCTGCTATCACTTTCATGTAATCTCTTGACTGGCTTTTGGGGAAAAAGTACCTAAACGTCCTAACATAGAGCATTTAGGTCCATGTTTCCTTAAAAATTAATATTGATACTTAATAATGAATGGTGTATTCACAATAATTATTTTTCATTTATTTTTCCAAAAATAAATTAACTAATTTTATTTAATAACGTAGGATATAACATTTTTAAAATAATATTATAGAAATTTGTAATTAACATTTAACTTTTAATTTAGTTCTACCAAATCATATCATAAACAAATTGAAATCAATAGTTATATTTTCTTAAATGGCGTTTCCATTCTTTCAGTGTTGTGGTTATTCGGAAAGATTTTTATTCGACATTTAAGCTATTTTGGGTCACCCTTTCGGTGTATTATTATCAGCTTTGTGGTTAAAATTAGGTGGCCTGGATCAAGAAATAGACATGAACATGTAGAGTGTCACCAAGGGCGATTTATGGCTCGCTAATTTTACCCCTGAACAGTGCCGTCTACGTGTAAAGTTTTCTCATTCTGACATGAGGGCTGACAAGCTCGTTAGTTCCGATGACATTGAGGTGACACAAAGTAATCGCACATGTGAGCAGGATTAAGAGAATGCCAAGCAATCTGTGTGTACTTGTCAATCATTACCGAGACAGTTCTCGTCTAATAATAACACTTTAAAAACTTAAAGCGTTTATCCAATACGAGTGCCTGTTCAATGCAGGGGTTAATGAACACAAAATTCTCCTCAATACTGCATACATTTTTTTTTTTTTCAATATTGCAAGCAAAAGATCACAATCACTTATAAATAAAAGTATTTTATTTAAAATAAGGTGTGCCTGGATTTTCAAGTTGTTGTTTTTTAAGTTATCGGAATCTTTCAATATTTAGTAAATAATAAAAATACGAAAAAAAAATTATATGTAGATAATGTTTTCTTTTTACAATCTTAAAAAGGCACGATTTATAATTACATTTATAGTGACATATGACTCTGTTATGATAATTATGACGTCACCATACAAGGAAGATAATACGAAACGAACTTTATGAAAATGTTGACGTCACCAATTGGCAGTTGATTTATATGTATCTCAATTTTGCGAATCATTCCAAATTTTGTCACTAAAAATTCCATCCAGCAGAAGGCATAGCTATTACTTTGCATACCTTCAAATTTGGATCATTTATCGAAATTTTCCGGCTAAAACATTCCAATTTAAATGAAAGTTGAAATGATCCCAAGAAATTTTAGTGTGGATCGCAAAAATCAAATTGCAAAAATAGCCGTTAAGAAGGGGAAGGTGTAGGAAAAAACGAACAAAACAAATCTAAACACTAAAACTTACAAAACGCAAATGAAATGGAGTTATTGAAATCAAATTCTACGTTACCTACAAGCATCTGTCTCATTTTAATTTATGAAAAATATTGCAAATGAACCGAGTCTACACATGTTATTCTATTCGCCCCCCCCCCAAAAAAAAATCTGGATTTCTTAAAGGGAAGTTAATTATAATTTTAATATTAATATTTCTCTGGTTTCTTGCAATATTAACATCCAGACTTATGTATACCTGATTAAGAAACAACCTTAATAGTAAACACGTTACGTCCAAAGGTCCCTTACTACCAAGTCATCATTAATTAAAATTCTGTAATCCTTCAAGCATCTGGCACTCCAGTCAGAGAGTCCTCTGGAGTTGAAAGCACTTCACTAGAAGATTCTTCATTTACATGCCCCCCCCCCCCCTCTGATTCTTCTATGAGAAATCACGACCTGCCAATCTTTGTTTGACAACCACGAACTACTCCACAGAACGACTGGGAACGAATTTTGTAGTTCAAGCACGTCAGATAAATTCCCTGATTCATTATTGCTTTCTCTCTCTCTCTCTCTCTCTCTCTCTCTCTCTCAAGCAATTCTACGTTGCTCTCACGGCCCACATCGCTTCATTCACTGCACACGTTAGTAAAACTTTAATTTGCTACATAGTTTCTCCTATTTTGCGTTGTTATAGGATCAGCATAAATTCTCATGGCATATCCGCACAGTAATTTCTGTTGTTTTTATTTTTCTCTCTTTGTCAATTCCCAGTTTCCTTCTAGGATTTTTATATATGGTCTTTATTTAACTAGTTTAATGGTAGAAATAACAAGAGACTTCGACACAATTATTATAATTATATAATCATTAAAACATTATAATTATATTATTATTGAATAAAAATTTTAATATTTTATTATTAAATAAAAAAATGAAATTGTTAATAGATTAAATTAAAATTACAGCGTAATTTTTATTTAAAGGAAGTTATGCAAATTATATATATATACTTCTTCTTCCTTTTTCGTATTAGGCCTATTGGTCTGTTACGAAGCTATCCTAGGCCCTTTCAAGCCGTACCTTCCCGAGGATAAGGTGGCTAGCCCTATGCCTCCCGGTATGTCCTAATGTCTGTAGCTGCGTGTGTTCACAGAGCCGATTTGCCTGCTTGCGGGAGGAAAAACCCCAAATAAACTGAGGAGAAAAACCTTGCAGTCCACGCCCCATACTGGCTAACTTGGCTATGGCGGAGAAATATCTTTAAGCTCCTCACGTAAACGAGGGGAATCGAACCCAGGCCACTCCTTTCCCAGGAATATAGTTGCGAAGCGCATAGCCACTCGGCTAACCGCGCAGACAAAACTATACTTGAAATTCAAAATTCATATTTTTTACAGAATTCTATAGGTTTATAGTTTTTATTCAAACTTTTTCTAATAAATATATAATTTGAAAGAAATTTTTTTCTCTTTCATTTTATTTTTTGAAACAGTTAAATGTTTAAATTAAATATCAAAGAATCAAATATATATTTGATTATCAAATACATTTGATTGTCAAAATCAATATTCGTTTTTGTTTATATTCGGGGTGACCCGTTGGTCTTCAGACATGGCAGTTCGTTATTTCTAGGCTGAGTTGGGATTGATTAATCCTCAAAAACCATTGTATTAAGCAAATAACATTGATTGGGTAGATATTAGCGATCTAATTGATTGACTAGACAATTTCTCTTTCGCAAACAGGTTAGAGGTTCGAATATTAATGTAACATGGATGTTTGCAAATGTCTTTTAGGTGTCACATGATTTTCACCGCCTAGTGTGAGAACAGCATCCAGCTTTGGGAAGTCAGAAATGGTCTTTAGAGCGGGTGGCCTTTAGTCCATCAGTGGTGCTAATCCGCAATCGCTTCCTAACCCTTCGGTGTATGTTGGTGGTGGTGGTGGGGGATGTTGTTGTTAAAAAAATAATACAAGTCTGGATATGATGTAAATCGTAAATATTTATGAATAAAATGATAGATTTCCCTAGCAATTAATCTCTTTGTAGTTTCCCCATTGTTGCTTCTTCATATTTCTCAAACTTGTTATAAATATTTCGAAAACAGTAAAACAATAACCTCACCCCATCGTTTTCCTTATACGACCGTGAGATGGTATAACATGGGTGTTATGCGGTCGTACTATCCGTTTCAAGATGGCAGGGAAGCATAGTCATAAGTAAAGAGGTGCGCAACATGATTGGATTTTTACTTCTGGTTCTATACAACTTCGAATCATGAGAGAGTGAAAGAGAAATGGTTTTAGTTTTGAATCCGTGTATAGTCTAAAAATATCCAGTCTATTTTGGAAAGGTCTGTTGCTGTTATTAATATCAACACTGTAGCTAAAATTAGTTTGCCCGCAGCAAATAATAAACTTCAACTCTTAAAGTGTCACCAAGAACCATTTAGAATGTAGTAATGTTCTACCTGAACATGTTCGAATGTCAAGAGCGCCCACAGTCGCATGAACCTGACAAGCAAATTAGTTTTCGGACCATTAAGGAAATGCAAAGTTAGTCGCACCTGCGAATTAGGAATGTCAAGAGATCTCGTTACTCTTGGGTTTAAACTTTTGCCTCCAGTCACTGGATAGACAGACAAACACACAGTTATTTCTGCTACATTAATAAATTTAAGCCTTAAATCATTATGACCATTGTTAACTAGTGGTGATGGCAACAGATATGCGTGGCTATCTTAAAATGATTGACAACTTACCCTAAAACGCGTCAGTATTTCTATTTAACTTTTAATGCACCGTTAGTCGTATAACATTAATCAGAAATATTTATTTTATATACAAATGTGTAAAAACTCTTGTTAATAAATTAAAGTGATTTCGGAGTTAAACCATTTCGTTTTCGATAGCCAGTTACCATCAATGTCATTTTTTGCTCTTTTATTAACTACCCCACTCATATTCACTACGAACGTTTTCCAACGCAAACATTAATAAATTAATTTCTTCATGATTAATAGAATGAGTAAACATCGTCTCTAACTAGTTTGTTCAGCAGCACGTATCATTTGGCAATTGTTTTCTGAGCACATTTATTTAGATACGAAAAAATAATTAAACAAATAAACCCCAATTGCAATCCCCTCCGTTCTATCTGTCACATCACTCTGTTTAAAATCCATAATGTTGTGAGTGTTTTACTTGGATTTCTTGATGAATCAATCATGTCACGTAACTTCCGTTTAATTGTTTTCCTACTTGAAAATAACGCGAAGTGGCGCTGCAGTTGCAGTGATCGGTAAGTTTACAATACTGTCTTTCATTGCGCAAAGACAGACATATGCAACTGATCAAAAACTATAAATAATTATATTTTTAAATTAAAAAATTACTTTAATAAAGATATTTTAAATTTTAATTAACCATCTTAATTATTTAACTCCTCCCTCTTCTTCTATACTTTATCTGTCACATCACTCTGTTTTAAATCCATAATGTTGTGATTGTTTTACTTGGATTTCTTGATGAATCAATCATGTCAACTTCCGTTAATTGTTTTCCTAACTTGAAATTCACGCTAAGTGGCGCTGCAGTTGTAGTGATCGGTGAGATTGAAATACTGTCTTTGATTGCGTACAACGAAGTGCTAGAGAAAGCGCATAACTGACAAATATCGTATGCAATGGATTACAAACTATAAATAATTATAGTTTTAATTTAAAAAATAACTTAGTATTGTATACATATTTTAATTAACCGTTTTAAATATTTAATTATTTGTACGGCTGTTTTAATTTAAATGTTTTTATTATTTTAAATTATTAATAAATATATTAATTATTTAAATAACAATTTTCTTGGAGAGAAAGAGACCTATTATTTAACATAACTATAGAATATTATTAGATAAAAGAGGTTTTTCATTTTAATAATAATAATAATAATAATAATATATATATATATATATATATATATATATATATATATATATTCCTTTTACGATTGGATGTTCTTCTTGATGCTAACGAGGTAGTGGTACTGACTAGAAACTCCATACTAACTTTTCCATCAGGTAGAGGAAAATTAATTCACTGACTCGCTGTTTGTCACCGAGGTGTTCGTACTGCTATCAAATGAACTACCCGCGGGTTAAGGGGAGGAGTTTAATTGCTATAATTCATGTTGTTGGACGAGGAGCGAGTTACATACTCTGACCTCGCTGCAATTAAACGCAGTCCACAAATGTCAGCTGGCTGTAATCCAGACCACCAACTGACCAAATTACGAGGCTTGTGGAACTACTAGTCAGAGAATTTATGTGCTGTTTCGCGTATTATTATTATTATTATTAGTAGTAGTAGTAGTAGTAGTAGTAGTAGTAGTAGTAGTAGCAGCAGTAGAAGAAACTGTTGCCAAATGAATTAAGTAATTTTCCTTAATCTTGCGATATTTTAAACACGATTATAATAACAAGTTTGTGTTCCAACTGTTTTACAAAACATTAGTACTTGAAACCTTAATACCTAAATAACATTATGAAAAAAACACAATAATAATAAATATAAAAAAATACTAAATATGATAAAAAATTATCCCACTCACGGTATGGATGTACGATAGGTTTACAATGGCTAAGAAACATAAAAAATAAGATTTTTATGTAATATATATAAGAGGTGCTGAGATTCAGCAGAGAGTCGGGGGGGGGCAAAAAAACGATTGAATGAGATAGCAAAAGAACAGAGAAAGAGACTTCAGCTGATCAGATTTAGCTGGTGGCCCACCGGATACTTGTAAAATGGTTTTGACTTTTTCACACTTGAAAGAAAAGTCTCAAACAGAAAAGAAATATACTAAAAACCTTAAAGAGAATAAAAAAACGGAATACAAAATAAAAATGGATATTAAAACATGTAAAAAAGAAATAGTGTAATATAGAATAAATATCAGCGCATAAAGTTGATCAAAACAGACAATAACAAAGAAATAAATTTGTGGACACTTGGTCCCTAGTGATATATTCCTAAAACGGGTACTTCGATGTTGGCTTTCCCTTCCCTGGTTTGTTCAGGCCAACCTCCCACCCTACCTTCGTATAGCATCAAATGAAACTATTTCTAATGACAACAATGGCATGAATATTGTGCCGAGATAATAATAATAATAAACTGTTAAAATCTATGCTATTTGCAAAAAAGATATCAACTTCGATTTTATTATTATTACATGACACCTCCAGAGAGTCCAAAAATTCATCGAGGTAGGGCATCTTCGCTACAACTCTCTGTCTCCCCCAACTACAAATAAGCGCAACTACACCAACGCCATCTACCGCCCATATCACTGGTATCTCCACAAATATCCATGCCCACAGCGAGATTCGAACCCGCAGCCTTTTGGCAGGAGAGCGGATATAAGTATATATATATACTTATATCCGCTACCCACTCGGCCAACGATTCCTGAGGAATCGTTGGCCTGGAATTGTTCTTCGCCTAAGATATATCTTTCCTGAGCCAGGAATAGGCGAATTTCCGGGGGGGGGGAATCTTAATTCTATGATAGACTCTGTTTTCGTCGATGAGGAGATTTTCAATATAATGGTATTTTAAAACATTTATGGGAAAAATTAAATATTTTCTTAAACGTTTTATAAATAAATGTCAACGTCACTTCCGAAAGGACTACTTCCAAAAAAAGTAGGCATGAGAGTTCTGAGTACTTTAACTGGCTTCTGCCAGATGCCCTGCGCTGGCAGACAATAATAAAAGAGGTATCCCATGAATTCGACGCTGTGACATATCTCGCAGAAGGGTCTTACGGTATAGGATATTTGTAATTTTCCCAATTTTCACCAAGAGTTGGTTGTACGCAATTCTTGATACCAATTATCGGTGAAATGGTTTCCTGGTTATTCCAGTTGTTTTGGATGTTTGAGAAAAGCACCTATTTGTATGGCCCCAATTCGGTGTTTCGTAAGCGGAAAAAAAAAAAAATCAATTTCTAATACATCTGTTTTGAGGTCAGCCGAAGCATTTGAACCCCATCTATTAAAATGCGAATGATGCAAAATAGTACCACTTTCGTACACGGATCAGCATGTCTAATAGTCTGATTAGACTATTAGACATGGTTCAAATGTCTAATAGTCTAATCATTCTGGTTCAAACTGTATTAGTAAAACACGAGTATTTTAGTATGGAGAGCCCTCACCCCCCCCCCTTGAGTGAGTGAAAGATTGAGAAATGCTCTACTACGCGTCTCATGTTTCCTGTGACTTAATTATATTTGTTACATTTATGGTGTGAAGCAAAGCGGGTGCTATGTTACTTCCCCATCGAATGAGAAATAGTTTGGCTTAAATTGTGTTAATTTTCCGAGACAGGAATTCAGTAAATTTTGAGTGAACAGCACAGGACTCGCAAGAAAGGTATTCTTAATACTATTACAGGACTGAAATTCGTCAACTTTTTTTGTCAGTCTGTATATAACTCGAATTCCACGTCTTTGATTAAAGAGTCCCTGGGAAGCCGTTTCTTGAGTTTGGACGTTACCATAGTTTCCTGTGCAACCTTTTCATTCTCTTTCGTTGATTATATGCTCTCTCTCTCTCTCTCTTCATGAACATTTCAGAAAGAGCTCCTTTATATCATATTTAAAGATAGTCGATGCGTCTCGTTCCCAGTGGATATTTCTCCATTTGTCTTATAGCAACTGCAAATTCTCATTAAACATGTTACGAAAGTTCGACGGAAGTTTCCAAGGTCCTTTGAACGTTTCGACCACCGCTAGTAATCGATCTTTAATAGAACCATTTTGTGATCCGTTATCGAATTACCAACCGCTTGTAGCAACAACGTGTGGCTCTAAAATTGCCTGAAGAAATATAGAAGTGGTCGAATCTCTTTGAGACTCCTCCGGGCAACCATGCGACAGCGATTCTATTTGGATTTTGCCTTCTCCAAGATGTCAATCAGGTCGACGTTATCACATCGCAGTTGCAGTTCCGTAAAACCACCGATCCCACCCATCTTTAATAGCAGGAGCTTCGATCTAGTACTAGCCACTTGCCGCGATGACATATTGAACCCTGTAAAAGAAGGGTACAGAGACGCGAAGACCCTGTCGCTGATGGATGCTACTGGGGGGCAACAAACAGTAAGGAAGCGATACGTTACTAGACGTCCTGCTTTTTTTTTTTACTCACATTGACAACTCACCTGGAATAAGCGGATGAACCCTACCCCTTGCGCATGGCTCTCAAAAATATAAAATGCTATTTTTTATTTATTTCTATATAAAATGATTATTTATTATTTTATATACAAATTAATTATATATTAAGTCATAATAATTTTAAAGTTTTATCTTACTTACATGAAAACGTGTGTAATCTATTGTCTTTTGTTTTAATTAGAAACCATAGGTTTTGGAAAAAGTACGCATATTTCTAAACATGGTTGCCTTCTTTCATAAGTTTAATATGCTGCTGATTACAGTAGCGAACTGGCAATGCATAAAGCTTTACGGGATGGTCAATTTCTCCGAAAAATTTAGGTTCTACACGTCATAATGCACAACTTAATCCATTGTATTAAAAATTGTCATAATTTTTTTTTTAAGCTTTGGTGGAGAGAATCACATCTACGAAAGGTTGTGAACCTATCGGTAGACCAAGTCACTTTTAGAATCGCAGGATCAGATAATCGGGAAATCTTTCTTTCATTAAGGAAGGAAACGACACGGTACTTATTGAAACCATTGAGATCACCAATAAGCAGTTTGGTGGTCTAATTTGGACAATGAGATTCATCTACCATTTAAAAAATTGTCTGCATATAATAAACTAACGATTTAAATAAAGCACGTGATACTTTTATTTGCAAATAACCGAATGGTATGTAAATTTATTAAGACAAAAGCAAAATAAAATGCTCTTCATGTGGATTAGCTGGAAGTAAACTGGCCAGTTTCTCACGTGGAAGTGGAGGAGTTCCCCCCCCCCCCACACACACACACCCTCTCCTCTCGAGTTTACGGGAAATCTCTTCCATTTCTACATGAGACTGGCTAATTCGCCTCCAATTGAAAATTTCTTATAAAGGTTATTTGCATCCTGGACGGGAATCGAACCCAGGTCTTTCCAATGAAAAGTGTCATCATCGCGAATGCGGTTTGGAAGTGCCTTTTTAGGGAAGAATAACGTGAATATCTCACAGAAACATAAAAATAGCTAAATTTTACTCCATATATATATATATATATATATATATATACTGTATATATATATATATATGGATATAAGTAGACAAATCTTTTAAAGGTATTTCTTACTATGATTTCAGATATTTGTAAATTTCAGCGTTGAGATTGCTATGTTTCATCGTGGTGAATAACACAGCGAACTTAATAATTTATTTATTTTATTCGTATAGGGTTTCCCTCCCCCTTCCCTCTCCCATCCCTTAGTACGGGTGAGCTCTCCTAACGATGGATCAAGTATGACTGTAGATCTGCATGTATGTATGCGTTCCTGTTCTAGGGGACGAAAAACCAGAGTTTCCGGGTAAAAAACAAACAAACCTCTGTATGAGACTGAATAACTCACTTTTAGTCGAAAGAAACCAGATAAAGGTCTTGGAGTGGAATCGAACCCAGGTCTTTCCAACCGCAGAGCTTCGTCTATGCCGACTGAGCTACGGAGGCCCTAACTTGTTAATAAAAAGTTTCGTTTAAAAACTTTTTTTCATTAACATGCCTCCATCAATTCACTCAACTGCTCAAAATATTCATCTTTCACCTCTGTTTGAACATACGACCTTATGATAACCATTTTCACTCCGTAATCATTGAGCACTATTCTTAATAACCGCTGCTTCCTGCTACTCCCGTCTTTCTTCTTCTGTTAAGCTGAATGACTGGTCGCGGCCAAGTAACTTAGAAAGAGAGCGAAACATAAGAAAAGGAATAGCATCAGGACTGATAGGGAAATTAAAAGAAAACGGCATGCACTAAAGACAGTTTAAATTTCAAGGTTACAAAAGTTCAAATTTAAATTGTGGTTCTGCAATTTATTTGAATGAAACAAAAATTGCGATATCTCTACAAATTTTTAAGAACATTCTAAGTACCAAATTTCAATGAAATATGTCTATCGAGATTTGCGAAATAACTTGGATATTGCCGGACGAACAAACGGGTGTAACAGATACATAGTTTGTGAAACTGTGGGACATAAAATGAATTTGTTGGGTAGCTTACTCTGATTGTGGTTAAAATAAGATAAATAAAATCCGAAATACAAAGTAACCGATGCTTTGGAGAACAACCAATGAGAATTTATAATATAAATCATGTTCCAGGAATTCTCTATATATATGCTATTATCAACGTGCATATCTGGTACCATCTATTGCTAGTAGATTTTCAACAAATAAATAGTATTCATTTGTCTACAATGTTGTGCTTATTTGTAACTACTATCAGATTTATCCTTGGTTAATTTTTCCTTCAGGAGGTTTTATCGCACACACTCAAAGGATTTTCCTATATTCTTTTACATATGAAGTCCAATAGCCTGATGCGGCTAACCAGACTGATATGAACTTAATTTTTGATAATGATATGACAGTAATACTATCTTTATAGTTGACAGTATTCTATGGGATTTTTCTCGATTCTTCAAGAGGAAAAGTTCTGTCAGTTTTTCACTGAAAAATTGGCAGGAGATTTTTGTCTTAGATAGGATTTGGATCCGGATCCTTGCTAACAAAGAGCATCACTACTGACCATAAACAGAGGTCCCAAAAGATTATTTAAATATAAAAAAATATGGTTAATTTAGTGAAGATGGAATATGGCTAGACGCTGAATTCTATACAGTTAATATGATTCTTTTTCTTTTACAAAATAAAAAGAATAAATAAATAAAACGCAAGCAGAAGCAATGCTCTGATTCGAATTTATTAACAAATTATCTTTAGATTTTTCATGTGGTTTATGTCAATATCTTCTAATGTGTTAAATGTTAGTTCCTGTCATAGAGAAACTCGAAGTAATGTTTAAGGTATAACTTCAGTATTCAATATGAGAATGTGCCGAAAAAAAATATAAACAGTGTTAACAACGCGTGAAGTCTTACACCTGAAATTTTGACTTAAAAAAATTATTTTGGTTTTAAAAATGTTTCTTCTACGAGAGATTCGATTTATTCGTACTGATGTTTAAATAAAGGTGAACTCAAAAAAATTCGGACGATCTCTAGGCCACTCCATAGTGGGCGAAAGACTGTCCATATCTCATCTCAGCGTTGGTTACACTCAGTGACGGGCTCCCCCCTCCACCAAAAAGAACCGCTCTTATTCCGAAGAAAAGCATTCACCGACAAAGCCCCTCACCGGGCCGTGCCGGAAAACACTTCCCCGGAGACTCAAATTGCTCCCTTAAGGCAAAAACCTTAAGAGAGCGAACTCAAAACTCTCGAATCTCAGCGCCCCCAGGGGGTAACAGCAACAGCCGAACCACATTGGTACAGCATTGCCATCCATTACCTTCCAAGGGTATTAATCACCGTATCTCACGGTCGATTAACTCCACCGAAACCATCCTTAAAAATAACCGTAACCGACTTAAGCTGAACACCTATTTGTATATCAGACTGAAGTAAATTATAGTCCTTATAAGGACTGGCTTAAAGGGGCGAAGCAAGAATGCTTTTCATATTCCCCGTTATCTGTAGAGGACAGTGTAGGGATAAGGTGTTATTGAGCTATTAATTAAAGCTCTGATCATGGCAGGAGGGTAACAGCAATAGCCGAGCCTCAGTTAGAACTTCATTGGCTACAGCATTGCTATTCATTACCCTCCAAGGGTATTGGATTGAAAATCAATCACCGCATCTCACGGTCGATTGATTCCTTCCTATTCACTGAAGTAAAATCACCTACAGCCAATATATATTTTTCTTATAGTCTTATTTTATTTTGGTGTGTGAACAAAAAATTATTTGTATGCTTTTGTACGAATAATTTGCTGAAATATTTATTTTTTTTTATAGATTTATTTCGATAATACATATTTATTAAATTTTAATAAGTAAATATTATTATAATAATTGTTTTTAAATATTTTAATTAAACATGGGTGGAGTAAGCATTCCGCAAGATAGGGGGAGTTGATACATAATATTTGGAAATACTGGCGTACATTACTAGAAGTTTGTTTGCTAATATAAAATTAAACCAACAAAGATGGATAACTAATATGCTTCATATTAATAAACGAATATCAATTTTTAGGCAACTTGAAGAATCTACTGTATATGAAACGAACAGTTCTCATCAATTTTCATGAGAGGAACGATTTTATACTTTCATTTATCGATTTTTGAGGATGAGCTATTATTAATTCATATTTATAAGTATTTTGATGGATGATCTTCATTAATATCATAAAGTTTCCTTAAATTGGAACAATCCCAGTAATGAATGTCACATAAACAGGGATGAGGAGCGGAGAAAGTTTTCACTTATCACTATGTATTAGAAAATCTAGTGGAGCCAAGCATCTGTGGCGTCTAACAACAAGCTGGCACTGACGTCCTGCTTTTAATTATCAAAGAATTCATTGTCAATATCGGAAACGTATGTAAGAAGAAAGAACAGTGGTGTTAAATCGAACAGTAGCGCCTGTCCTCTCTCATTTTCAAGTCTATGTTGTTTTCGATCTTTTATTTCTTTCAGTTCGACCAATAGTCTACCCACCAAATCCAAGAGTCAATCATTAGTTCTAGGATAAAGAGGAAACTTGTGGCTATCTAGTAAGAAATCATGTAAGAATGAAGGCCTGCATCTGAAGTCGTTTCATTGTTAAGATAAAGGAAGAGACAACCATCATCCAAAGTCTAAATCCAGTTAAGGGAAAAGATAGAATCATTGGGATATCGACTTGAAATATCAGGAAATTCTCGTACTTTCCGTTAAAGTGTCACTTTTAGGAGTCAGCAAACATACTCACATCTCAACTCAGTCATGTGATCTTTATCGTGAGATGTAATTGTGGCAAATAAGACTTTGCAGACTGCAGGTTAATAAACAAAATAAAAGAGATTTTATGGAACGGAAAGAACAAGTAAGCTAAGTAAATAAATGACTAGCAAAAAAAAAAAAAAAAAATAGATCTTATTATCCGCTACGTGTCGAATACGAACCACTAAATCAGGTTTCCCATTTAGTGTAAGGGAAAAATTGTAAGCTATCAAAATAATGATCTTTTTGGGTGTACATCATACTAAAAGTGCTCTTATTTATGTTGCAATAAAGCATTAGGGAACTTGGAAATGAATCGCTCCGTATCTCATTGTGGCATTTTTTACCATTATCACCATTTGATCATTACCACATTGCCAAATCTCCCGAAAGTAAATCTGAATATTATATATTGATTGAAATTTGAAGTAGCATTGTTATTGCTGGTAATAAATGACATTTCTTTTCAGAAAGAATTTAGAAATCGAAGTTTTTTTTTAGAAAAAATTGTTTATAAATTGAATTCTAACAGTAATAATTCTGTTCAAACATTTTATTTATAAGAAAGTAATCTTTGATTTTCACTGCTCCAGTCTTTAACTACAGTCTTCTTGACGCAGACAACATTAGTAATTTCGAGATAGCCAATGTTGTCAACTCTGACAATCCTATGTTGCAAATATATTTCATTCAAAGTATGCCTTATTTTCTGCAATTTTATCTCATTTAATGCATTCATTTGATACAAATCCTTTGCCCCAAACCCATAATGGAAAAAAAAAAAACATGGAATCATTGTTTAATGACTCTGATAACCTGTTGAGTTCATACAATAGCTAAACATTTACTTTCAAAACGAAACTTTAAATTCTTAATGAAAGAGAAACAATCCGACAGAATGTCGGGTAATGATGAACGACCACAGGTTCAAACACAGTCGTACCAGTATCGCTTTGACATTCCCACATTCCCTTTGCGTCATCTAAACGGTCAGAGAAACGGGCACACACTTGTCAACATCAAAGTCAGTAAGGGAAAACGTCACACTCAAAATTGTTCGAGTGGAAAACGGGAACACCATAAATTGCACTTGGTGACACTTTAAGTATCCACATCTATTGCTTGCTGCTGGCAAGCTAATTTCAGTAGCAAAGGTGATTTCAATACACTCATTAAATAGATGATGAATCGTAAGAGTAGTACAACTAACAGTGAACATACACTTATAAAAACGGTTATGAATGGTTTATAAAGTTATTTTAAACTTTTATTCTTTCTTCTTACAAGATAATCAATTTATTGATCACAGTCTTCAGCGACAACCCTTCATATTTCATGTCTGCATGTATAATGCCGTCATTATCGGTCACATTATTTCCCACTTTTCTATTAAAAGTTTTTTTCGACATCTATTTTCAAAATAGTTTTCCTTTATTTTTTAAAATTATTCCCTCTATATGATAGCATTCATTTTAGAAATGCATATAGTTACGATTTCTATTCAAATAGATTTAAATGAACTATTTCATTCACAATCGATTTAAACCATTTAAATTCCTATTCTATAAACATTCGTTAAATCGATGCCTTAAAAGGTACTTTTGGATATTCTTCTTGAGATAATCGAAATAAAATAATATCTGTAGCATCTAATTAGGATAAACCTTGAAAGTCTAAAATGCTGAGAGCTGATGTTCAAACTATCACCATTCTATGTATGTGCTGGATTTTGGTTTAATCCCAAAGATCTACAACAGCCAAATCCTCTGTTTACACTTTAATAGTTTGTAAACTGTTTTGTAAATTATACATCCAACAGATATATACGCATTAAACCATCAAAATGGAGGAAACAGTCTAGGAATGAATCAACGTGGGCGGGAATGCGTTCCCACTAAAGGAGGAAAAGCGAAGCATTTGTGGTGCTAGGCTCTACTAGGTAGTAGAACTACTAGAAATAACTTTCTATTGTTGTTCTTTTTCTCCTTGTCTTATTTTTCAATGTCTGGAAAAGATGACTTTGTTGTTGTTGTGCTAACTATAATCTCCAGTTTTCTTTACCTAAATATATCGCAATTATCGTTTCCTCACCATCCAAGAAATTGGGTGCTCTGCTTCGCTTCACTGAATATCAATGAACTCTATATAAACTATCCAATTAATTAATACAAATTTTCATATTTGAGGCAGTCGAGCCCTGAGAGTTTCCTAAAATTTTTGATTCAGTAGAGAAGAGATGTTTCATTATTATCAGCAATATTAGTGTATTACAGAATTAAA
The DNA here is from genome assembly GCF_054136105.1 of Typopeltis vanoorti. Lineage (NCBI taxonomy): Eukaryota > Metazoa > Arthropoda > Arachnida > Uropygi > Thelyphonidae > Typopeltis > Typopeltis vanoorti. The sequence goes on along the minus strand of NC_143555.1, from coordinate 96,206,906 downwards.
CGACCACGGCATAAAATTATCTTTCAGGACTGCTAATTTTCTGCGTTATGAATGTAAACGTTTAAGCAGAAGATAGATAAGACGTGGTAAGGATTGAAAGCAATAATCTGATCTTAGCATACTGAAAATGATGCAAATTATACAAACAACATCGAAAATCTAAACAAAAAAGAAACCTATTTCTGAAATAAATAAACTACGAGAATAGAAATTAAGAAAGACCAAAGAGGATATCTCAAAGTGCTCCTTATAGTCCTTATAAGGACTGGCTTAAAGGGCGAAGCAAGAATGCTTTTCATCTTCCCCGTTATCTGTAGAGGACAATGTAGGGATAAGGTGTTCTTGAGCTATTAAAGCTCTGATCATGGCAGCAGGGTAACAGCAATAGCCGAGCCTCAGTTAGAACTTCATTGGCTACAGCGTTGCCATCCAGGTATTAATCACCGCATCTCACGGTTGATTTTCCTTCCTTGCTGACAATTGACAATTGACATTTATGTCTTTAGGGGTGAAGCAAGATGCTTTTCATATTCCCCGCTATCTGTTGTGGTTGCAGTGAAGGTAAAATTTATGAGCAGAATGCTCGCCCTGATTGGGCATGGAGATTATGCATCACTAAAGGAGGCCAATATAGCTTTTGGTCTTCTATATTTGAATATGTCCGTTGGGTCGTATGCTGTAGCTTGTTGAACCAAATCGTTGGGATGTGTGGACGTCTTTAGGAAAAATTTGGTGGTTAAGGATCGTAGAAAAGAGAAAATATAGGGAATATTTGTGTCTCTGTGGAGTTGAGTGTTTCTAACATACCACGGGGCGTTCAAAATCATTCTCAGGCATTTGTTCTGCACTCGCTGTATTTTTATGATGTTAGCATTAGAGGTGTGGCTCCAGGCCGGAGAGGCATAGGTGATTATAGGACGAATCGTCAACTGGTATAGCTGCAATTTGATTCTGTTGCTGAGCTTACTATTTCTATTAATTAGCGGATAGATCTGTGCTATGGCTTTAGATGCCTTTGTGCATGCAGACTTGATGTGTTCATTGAAAGATAGCTTTTTGTCGAGAATTACACCCAGGTAATTTGTTTCTGACTTCCAGGGAATTTTAGTATTGAATAGTAACAAATCTCCTACAGGAAACATTGGCCTTTTTGAGAAAAGAACGGCTGAGCTTTTCTGGGGGTTGACTTCCAATCTCCACTTAGAGAACCAACCCTCCAGCTTTAGAATGTTTTCTTGAAGCTTTCTGGTAATGAAAAGGGGTCTGAGAGATCTGGATAGTATTGCCGTATCGTCCGCATATAGGGCCAAAATGGAAGTCATCGGATTGTGTGGGATGTCTGACATGTATACAGAGAACAGCAATGGAGCCAGTAGAGATCCCTGCGGCACTCCAGCAAAGATGTGGCGCTGGGAGGATGTAGAACCGTTGATTTTTACTTGCACTGATCTATTTTGAAGATATGAGTGGATTAAATGAACCATTTTAGGTGAGATGCCGGCTGAGATAAGCTTGTGCAGGAGTCCAAAATGCCAGATTTTGTCAAATGCTTTGGATAAGTCTAGGAAAACAGCGCCTGTGCACTGGCGCCAGTTGTAGCTGGTTGTGATGTATTCAACAATTCTGTGGATTTGCTGGGTAGTACTATGGTGTTGCCTAAAACCAAACTGTTCTTTTGGAAGGATGTTTAGGTCATTTATTGAGGTCTGAAGTCGTGAGAGGATGACCTTCTCTGCAACCTTACCCAGATTTGAGATGAGACTGATTGGACGATAGTTTTGGGGTAGGTGTGAGTCTTTGTCCGGCTTATGTATGGGAATTACGTCAGCCAGTTTCCAGGTGGAAGGAAAATAGTGAAATCTTAAGATTGCATTTATTATACTGGTCAGGTACACTAATGCCCTCCAGGGCAGAAGTTTAATCACACGATTAGTAATGCCGTCTGGTCCAGGAGCTTTTTTGTTCTTTAGATTTTTAATAATGTCATATATCTCAGCAGGTGATGTTGATGCAATATGGTCAGTGCTGGTGATAGGAAGTTTGAGTGAGTGTCCGACCTTGCTGTCTCAAAGACATATCATTTCAAATATTTATCTAAGTAAAAATAAATGGTGTTTTCTAATTAATTAAAATATTTCATAATTACGCTTTTAAATTAAGAAATATTTTTAAATTTTAATAAATTATTTAGAATCCTAATTTAGTTTTAAGAAATATATTAATAATAAATAAAATTTCCTCACAAAAAAGAAATTTTATTTCATTTATATTACATTGTTAAATTGACATGGAAAAATCATTCAACGTGATCGTATTTCAGATACTATTTATTGGATCAGTTGCAGAATTAGTGGATTTTTCGCCAAAACAACTATAGTTATGAGACCGGTTTATTCTGTCTGTAAATCGCATGTTCTTCGTGCGAGTTCGTCTCCGAATAGCAATCGGAATTTTTGTTAAGAACCACTTTATATAGTCGGAGAATTGGGCACCTCAAGTTATAAGAAAGATTCCGGTAATTGGACCACATGTTTATTAAGCTAAATGACAATAAAAAAAAAAAAACCGACTAGTTTCGTAAGTCGTTTGACTTACATCTTCAGAGGTCAAAGGTAACTAAAAGTTTAAACTAAAGAAATGAGAAATTACTCGAAATAATTCATTCTATGCACTTGTGGCCGTCTAAATGTTATTGAATTGAATATCCGAATGTAGATTCAGTGCAATGCTAAGTTTGAACAATGACAGCAATATATTAAATTTGTCAATCACGTGTCATTCTTCAAGGAATGAAAGTCTACAGTACACTAGCTTGGTGAACAGTTAAGAGAAGGTGAGTTCGAATCTGGACTTAGAATAGATCGTAATTGAATATTCGTCCAGATTTAATCAGGGAAGTGGAGGAATTATAGATGGAAGTTCAGATGAACAGCCCAGTTGGGGGTATCCGTAGTTAACATACGAAGAAGAAACCGCATCATTGTACCAATAGTAAGAGGTTATTAGTCAAACTAATTGATGTCCGTTGAAGATCTGGGAAATCTCTCCGAAATGTAGCAGCAGTACGATGGGCTAGTCGATACTGTGTACAAGATTATCACCTGTTGATTCCAAGAGTGATCCATGAATGAAGAGAAAATAGCAAAGGTTTTGTATGCTGAGAAAGACTTAGTGTATTTACAATAAGAGAGGGTTGAAGTTGTTAATTCACGAGAGTCCCCTTTGGACAAGAGGAACTTGAGAAATCCGATCAAAATTGATATAGTGGTGAATACTGATTTCGGAAAACCAAGTAAGACTCTCTCTCTGGTGAAAAATCGCAATGTGTCACGTGTAATTAGTATAAGAACAACAAGTAGATATTGTTATCGATGGAAGAATTTGAGAAAAAGAATGACGGGTTTATGATAGGGATCACCTTTGGAACATAGGGATGGAAAGACATTCTACAAATTAACTCCAGCCAGGAAATAGAAAATGGAATTCATTCATGCAAGAGTCGAATTTTTCAGTTTTGTTCTTTTATAAATTCTATTTATATCTGAAGATAATCTTTTTGTATTTTATATAAATATTTTAGATAGGCTAGACGTAAGGTTGTTGTGGTCCTTAAGCTATTACTTTTAGAGTCCCTTCTGGATAAATTTTAGGTTATCTATATTGAGACGGAAGCCCTTGTAACTTTATTATTATTATTATTATTATTATTATTATTATTATTATCATCATCATCATCATCTGAGATCTCCAGGGGTTCAAGGACTCATCGAGGGAGGCTGTAAATCACCCAACCCAGCTATCATACCTTCCCTTAAATTCATTCTAATTAGATGCACTCACTAGCCCTAAGGGCAAACTATTCCACTCACTCACTGCTCTCTGAGAGAAAACCTAGCTCTTACCTCTTTCTTGACTGAGAACAACCTTAACTTCCATAGATGCTTCCGTGTTCTTTCCCCGCCTTCCATATAACGAAAAATTTCATCAGTTGAAATCCTATAACACCCATTCAAAGGTTTATAGACCTCTATCATATTACCCCTCTTTCTCCTCTTGAAAATTACACACGTGTCAGAAGTGACACAATTTTTTGTAGTTTTAAAATGAGCATTTCTGGTAATTTATCTGATTTAAATATTCCAATTACTAAACTTTGCTACAAATAGCATACTGCGAATTGACAATAATCCTGTAAAAAGTTGACAAATATAAACATTAATCAACTTTTTACAGGATAATTCTTTTATAACAATGCAAATAAATTGTTTTTGTGAAAAGGAGAATTCTTGAGAGATGTTAGAAGAGTAAAAAAAGGAAGTGATGTGTTTCATTTTCGTTAATCGAAGACACATCTGCTGACGCTAAAGAGACCAAAGAATGCAGCTGTGATGAAGCTTCATTTTCTTCGTGGGAATACCACACTCTTAAGTCCTATCTTGAACTATGTGGAGAATTTAATATCAGACTATAGAGACAGAGGAAGAACTTAAGACATTGGCTCGTTGTAGGAGTGACCAAGAAAGGACACCGGACGAGTAGGTCATAAACCAAGCAGTATACAATAATGAACCAGCATGTGATAGATGAACACACAGACAAGGAAAATTCCTGAAGCAAGATGCCTAACGGAGAGATACAAATTGGTGGTTTTAAAGAAAAATAAGTTGGAGTTTGAAGATCACGTGTGTTTTTGCTTGCAGTTCTAAGTATTTTTTTTCTGTGAATATTTAAGACAATTAGGTCAGGAAGAAAAAGACGTCGTACCAGTTCCGAGTTCTTTTAGAGCAGTATTTCCCAACGTTTTCTGGATCATGCCCCACCTCAACTCCTCAAAGATTTTGATGTTCCCCTCGCCGACAATGGTGAGTGTTTTGAAGTGACGAGGTGACGAATGCAACATCATTTTCTAATTGTCCCCAAAATATTCAAATTGCTCCCTGTGGGGTGTACGCCCCACGTTGAGAAACACTGTTGAAGAAGAAGAAGAAGAAGAAGCAAATGCGGGATTTATAGCTACTGTGGACGCTTCAGCTGATGGTTCTTCTGCTGAGAATTTCTATTCGGATACACAACAACATTTTGTTGTTGTGTATCCGAATAGAAACTCAAAAATGAACAGAAGATGGACCAATGTTCCTCTTGATGTACATAAACTTCCTGACTTTCAGGTATTTCGAGAAAGAAAAGGAATTGCCGGAGCAATACTAACTCAAAATCTACGCTCCGCAATGGACTGTTTCAAACAAATAATTCCTGAAACATTATAAACGTGATTGTGTGTGAAACTGATAGAAAAGCCAGAGATCATTATCCAGAAATCCACAGCAACACAAAAGACCTCGTATTTCGTATGATACTGATGAAATCTATACTATGATTGGCATTCTAATATATGCTGGAAGTTTTATGTTTTACATTTTTCACTGAAAATGCATGGGGTATAATTACACCCCTGTACACGGTTAACGCGTTAAAATATTTGCACGCACGCACGCACGCGCACACACACACACACACACACACACACACACACACACACACACACACACACACACACACACACACACACACACACACACACACACACACACACACACACACACACACACACACACACACACACACACACACACACACACACACACACACACACACACACACACACACACACACAGAGAGAAGATTAAAAATAATACAAGAAATAATCGTTCTAATGGAGAAATATAAACAAAAAATTTCCAGATGATTTGTGTGGTTGCTTTAAAAAAAGCACAAAAATGTATTGGAGTTCAAAAAATGCGAATCACGTTTAACTGCCAAACATAGAAAAAAAAATCCATCTCAATATTCTTGGAATTCTTATCTGAGTCATAAAATTATTTCTATAGCTGATTAATTTTTAAAGCTAACTAGAATTTTTCTAAAGTAAAACTAATTGACAATTGACATTTATGTCTTTAGGGGTGAAGCAAGATGCTTTTCATATTCCTCGCTGTCTGTTGTGGTTACAGTGATGGTAAAATTTATGAGCAGTTTGCTCGCCCTAAATGGGCATGGAGATTACGCATCGCTATGGGATGCTAATATAGCTTTTGGTCTTCTATATTTGAATATATCCGTTGCCTCGTATGTTGCAGCTTGCTGAACCTAATCGTTGGATGTGTGGACATCTTTAGGAAAAACTTGGATGCTAAGGATTGTAGAAAAGAGAAAATATAGGCAACATTTGTGTCTCTATGGAGTTGATTGTTTCTAACATACCACGGCGTTCAGAATCATTCTCAAACCACTTGTTCTGCACTCGCTTTATCTTGATAATGTTAGTATTAGAGGTGGGGCTCCAGGTTGAAGAGGCATAGGTGATTATAGGACGAATTGTCATCTGGTATAGTTGCAATTTGATTATGTAGCTGAGCTTGCTATTTCTATTAATTAGCGGATAGATCGGAGCTATGGCCTTAGATGCCTTTGCGCACGAAGACTTCATGTGTTGGTTGATAGATAGCTTTTTGTCGAGAATTACACCCAGGTAATTTGTTTCTGTCTGCCAGGGAATTTTAGTATTGAATAGTAACACATCTCCTGCAGGAGTCATTGGCCTTTTTGAGAAAAGAACCGCTGAGCTTCTCAGGGGGTTGACTTCCAGTCTCCACTTGGAGAACCAGCCCTTCAGCTTTAGAAGGTTTTCTTGAAGCTTTCCGTTAATGAAATGGGGTCTTAGAGATCTGGTTAGTATTGCCGTATCGTCCGCATACAGGGCCAAAATGGAAGCCATCGGATTGTGCGGGATGTCTGACATGTATATAGAGAACAGCAATAGAGCCAGTAGAAATCCCTGCGGCACTCCAGCAAAGATGTGGCGCTGGGAGGATGTAGAACCGTTGATTTTCACTTGTATTGATCTATTCTGAAGATATGAATGGATTAGATGAACCATTTTTAGTGATGTACCGGCTGAGATAAGTTTGTGCAGGAGACCAAAATCTGGCATTTTGGTTTCCTGCACAATGCACAAAATACACTAGCCCCAGTTGTAGCTGGTGGTGATGTATTCCACAATTCTGTGGATTTGCTGAGTAGTGCTATGGTGTTTCCGAAAACCAAACTATTCTTTAGGGAGGATGTTTAGGTCATTTATTGAAGTTTGGAGTCATGAGAGGATGACCTTCTCTGCAACCTCACCCAGATTTGAGATAAGACTGATTGGACAATAATTTTGTGGTAGGTTTGGGTCTTTGCCTGTCTTATGAATAGGAATTACATCAGCCAGTTTCCAGGTGGAAGGAAAATAGTGAAATCTTAAGATTGCATTTATTATACTGGTCAGGTGCACTACAGCTTTCCAAGGCAGCAGCTTGATCACCCTGTTTGAGATGCCATCAGGTCCAAGAGCTTTATTGTTCTTAAGTTTTTTAATAATATCATATAATTCAACAGGTGATGTGGGTGCAATATGGTCAGCCCTGGTATCTGGGAGATTTAAAGCGTGTCTGACTTGTCTGTGGATTTTGTACAGATGATTGAAATCTAAGTTATTATAAGAGGGTTTGCACTGCTCTTCAAGAGACTTTAGTACGGCTTATGCCTTATCTACATCTATGTGAACTAAGCCCTGGTTTGAGATTATGGGGGGGGGAACTGTTTTTATTTCTGATGTTTCTCAGTAACCTCCAAGATAGAGTGATCAATAGGAGAGATAGAGGATAACTTTTTATCCCAAACTTGGTTTCTATGAGTTTTAAGTGCATCTCTTACTGCCCCATTTATCCTGTTTAGAGCTGTTTTATCTTGTGGTGCACGCGTGTTACGGAATCTTTTCCTAGCTCTGTTTTTGTCTCTGATCAAGTTCATGATGTCTTCTGGCAAACGATCTGGCTTGCGGGCAGATTTGTAGGAGGTAGCTATCTTTATAGCAGAATTAATTTGTTGTGTGAGATTTGTAACTGCAGTTTCTACTTCTTGTTTTGTGCGTATGTGAGGAACAGGTCCAATATAATCCTTGAGTGCTGCTGACAGTCTTTCCCATGCAATGTAGGAGTGAGAAGGAGGACAGGAATTCCTGATTTCCCAGCTGCAGCAGAATTGGATTGTGATCGGATGATAGTTCATTCATAGATATGATGCTGTATTGAAGTTTAATATCCTGCAGGATAGCTATATCCAGGATGTCAGCAGTGCCGAACGTACTGAGATGAGTTGGTTCGGTGGGGCCTGCCACATCAGCGTTGCTTGATCCTAAGTAATTGGAAAGCATGCAACCATTCTTGTTTGTAGTTTTACTATTCCACGCAGGATGCTTGGAATTTAGATCCAGGCAATAATGGTGGGCTCTCTGATGCATAAGATGACATTTAGGTCAGAGTGAAGTAGAGATTTTTGGGGAGGGTTGTAAGCTGAGTAGATTTTCAGTTTGCCAGTGGAGAGTGTGCTTGATGTAGTTTTTAATGAAGATGGCAGTGCCGCCGCCTCTGTAGAGTAGTCTGTCATTTCTGTATAGGTGATAGCTCTTTATTGTAGGATTGTCTGAGGGTCTTAAATGAGTTTCACTGATTAATATAACATCTGGTTGACACCTATATGTGAAATCTCGGAGTTCCAGAATTTTGTTTTTGAGGCCATTTGCGTTCCAAGCAACTATCTGAAGAGATGCTGGAATGAGTTTGTTACTATTCATTTATGAGAGCTGTGAGGATGACCTGCGTTTCACGAAGAAATCTTTTAGTGGAGGTTTCAGTAGGGTTTGATAGGCTGAAATTTTGTAGCATGTTTGCTAGTGAGGCCGTAATAACAGCTGTTAGATTTTTAGGTGCTGTTGGTTGATTTTTTTCCGGTATTGGTCTATTTGTACGAGTCACATCGGCATAACTTCTTGTTTGCTTTTGGGTGTCTCTATTTTTGGAGGTCTCCGACTGTGGTCGCTGAGTCTCCGGTTTTGATGCCTGGGCCTCTGTTGTTCTGATACTGTAGGAGGAGGGCCGATGGACTGCCTCCATCCGTCTGTTCTTTGGGTGCTGAGTACATCCTTTGTAGTTCGCAGGATAAGGGCCACCGCAGTTGGCACATTTGACCGAGGTGGTCCTCGGCTTTGTGTAGGTATTGGTTGGGTGGCTGTCCCCACATTTCAAACATCTATATTCTGCTCTACAAAGATTCCGGGAATGGCCAAACTTCTGGCACCTGTGGCACTGCCCAGAAGATGATTTTTTCCGGAGTGGTTCTGGTGTGACGATGAGACCACAAACTGTTTTTAAGTTGTAGATATCCTTGTATATTTTATGAATCTCAACTAGGACTAATGGCATGGGAGTCTTGTCTGCTTTGTACATTCTGCTGACCTTGACTGGAGACAGATCTTGCGAATTCAGGTCAGCAGCTATTTCTGCTGTGTCAATGTCTTCACAGACACCACGAAGGACCACTTTTAATTTTTTTTCAGAACTGAGTACAAAAGTATGATACTGGATGCCTCTGTCGTCCAGTTCTTTGGACAACCTTCTATAGTCTGTCACTGTTGCTGGCTGGATCTTTATGCCTTCATCCATGTTTTTGGCCTTAATGAAGCCAATTGGACATTGTGGATCTTAAAGCTGCCCACTTCTGCTTTTCTCTAAGATGATCGGAGGCACCTTTTCTTTGGGAGAAATAGCGGCGTCCGAACCCTGTATTGTCATTGTGTGGTTCTTCGCTTTTTGCGTGCTCGCACTTCTACAAAGTCTGAAGGAGTAGAAGTCACTGAATCTGACTGACCTTCTGCGATAACGTCTGTGACACTTTCCGGGGGAAACGTGTCGTACAGTTTCACTTTTCCTGGACAATTGTTGTTAAATAGTTCACCTAGTCTTATAAATTCTTTATATACCTCCTAGAATATTTTGCCTCATTTAGTTATTTTTCCATGACTATCAATGTGAAGTATCTATTCAAAAAAAAAAAAAAAAACGCACGCTTACCATTAATGGTACAAAAGGAGGACTCCCTGACTCAAAGAAAGTAAAACTAAATTTTTAAAACAATTTATTTATATATTATTTATGTAAAATTAATAAAGGTGTATATAAAAATTTAACGAAAAAAAAATTAATAATTAACTTTTTTAATTTAAAGTGATATCTTCGCAGAATATATAAAAATATTTGCATATTTAAAGATTAATAAAGTTATTTTTCATCTTTATCCATAAATTAAGCTTTGAAAATCATGTGCAAGATGGTACTCTATTGAAATACGGTCAAATTGCTCATCATTAGATTCAAGAGAAACGATATGAAAATATCGTTTTTTTTTTTTAATTTTTTTAGGTTTCCTACATGAAATCAAATCCTCATTTTTTAAACAGTCTGAATTCTCCGACTGCTAAGAGCCCTCACAACCTACGATCATTAGCACTTTGCATACTTTAGAGTGGATAAAATAAAAACGGTATTCGTCACCAGCATTATGTTATCTGGTAAAACGTTTGACTCGATATGATGAACTGTACTGTCAGAGCACTAATTAGGCTTCAATGGAGCCAAGTTACTTAGTCATGACAGGCTATTTGAGTTTAATAACTTAGGAGAAAAATGACTTGGCCTCATTGAAACATAATTAATGCTCTGATAGTATATTTAATCATATCTATAGTTTGTTAGTCTGCGAACTATGTATATTGTCTGGCCGTGGAGGAAAAAAGCTGAGACTTCCAGGATGGAAACACTTAGCCCTAACGTATGAGACTGATTAACTCACCTGCAGATGAAAAGCCCTAATAAAGCTTCTTGGTGTCCGCTCCAAGTCTCTTCAGACAAAGGAGAATTATTGTTACCGACTGAGTCTCCTTGAATTTTCAAAATTATTAACTTAATTATTATTCCCATAAATGAGCTCGGTGGCATTTTTATATTACTCGAAAAAAAAAAAAAAAAAAGGATCGATTTTAGAGAGTAAGTTCAAATATCACGGAAATCATAAAAAATAAAGAAAATTCAATATCTAATTTTAAAAATTAATAAATAGAATATTTTTATCATCTTTTCCAAAGTCTCCTCTGATTAGGTCCCTCCTGACAGTAAGAATCTCCAAGGGCTACTGCAATTGCAAGATCTGCTTTAGAACAATTCAGAAAGTTAAGCGTACAGAGTTTGGCTATCCCTCTGTTTAGATTTTCTTGAAAATAATTTCCAAATGCAGTAATAGGTACAGGATTATGTGAACAGCTCATCGTTTAATTATCTAGTGGATTCCTACTGTAATTCCATGCCTCATATACAGTAGATTTAATGAAGCTATATAAAATAGATGGGCAAACGTAAAAAGAAATCTCTTATTAAAAAAAAAAATCAAACGAATTGCGTCTATAATATTGCCCATATTTCAAGAAACAACAGTATTCACTGGTGATAAAAACTGTACGATATGTTTATAACATTTTCACTGAAAAATATTGCCGTGTAATGTATAGAAAAATATCCTAATTAGTTACACGAGAAGACACGTGATAAAACATAATTAAAAATACTGTTATAGTTTCTTTTAATAAAGAAATTCTTCATAATGCGAGAAATGACTCCTATCTATGGATGGATTGGTGTCATTATAGTAGAACCTCCGAGTTGGATTTTTTTTTCTTTTTTTATTATTATTATTGGACTGCACGTGAGCGATTGCATGCACTGTTTCGGTGCTGCAATTTTGAATCAAACAATTCTTCACGTTTTTCAGCAAGAGTAATGGAAATATCCCGCAGTCTTGCATTAAGTAGCAGAACACGGTATATACCTGGGGAGACTGACAAATAGCAGCTACGAATTGTCTTAGCCTTTTGACACCGAAGTGGAGAAAAAGTTTCCCTGAGGTAACATACATCAGGTCAACCTCCTAGTCATTAAGACCCTGGGGGAATGGGGCCTTATTCTGTTACTATGACTACGCCAGACAAACAGACTAAAATGGAATTCTTCTCATTTATTAGCACTGTAAACATGTGTCTCCAGTACTCTTGTGGTATGAGAGGAAGACCACCTATCTATGCGAGTCTCGCACTCTTCGACTGCCATCCTGTATGTGCCGAGTGAGGAAATGAAAAGTGGTTTTATTTCCATGGTTACTCTGGGATGGGCACGAACATTCAGAGAATTGGGTTTCCATTAATGTTATGCTGTTTGATTTAATAGATTTGCAATCATTGCGTTGATCGGAACTTCAATCTTCTGAATAGTTTCGAAAATTGCTCTAATTTGTTCTGTCTTTCTTCTTCTATAGTCTTCATTCTTTCTTTCTTCTCATTCCTTTAAAAACCATCCAATTTTTCTTCCCCTCTCTATCATTCTGCGACAACGAATAATCATTCGATGCAGATTATTATTATTATTCACAATAGGGAATAATAATAATAATCATTCGATGCAGATTATTATTATTATTCACAATAGGGAATAATAATTTGCTCACCAGACAACTGCACCCAATGCAAGGTAAACCAATAATGAAATATAAATAGCTGAGCTGCTGACCTCGAAAGAAATTATATTTAGTTTGGATGTTTACTTTTTTTTCTCCGATCTAAAAAACTTTAATCAATTTTGAGTTTCTTTCAAACGCTACGTTTTACTGAATTCAAAAGCAAGTGGCAAAACGCCAGCTATTTTATATACTGTAACGAAAGATGTGTTTTCTACTAGATATAGATTGAACTTACAAGTTTTATTGAAGCCTTTTTCCTATGGGAATGGTACAGTAATAAGTTACAAAAGAGAACAGTTTTCGAAAGTCTCGCTCTCTCTGTGTACCAAAGTTCATGATACTGTGCGGTATAATATCAGTTGGGATAACTTATTGGGATAGTTAACTTCTCTTTCTGTGTCAATTCTTATTTCCTTATTACTCTGTGTTTCCATTTTTACATAAATAAATAGAAGTATCAGCAATGTTAATATTGCATATAATTATGTTTATGTCACGTCTTAAATCGCCTCAACAATTATAGAAATTCATCTAATTCTGTCTTACAAACAGAATATCGTTTTAATGTTATTTGAATAACAATAAGAAATTGACTAGCACGCGCAGACAATTCTAGTAAATATTAGACATGTTTGGATCTGTTGCTCTTTAATCATACGAAAAGTGCAATCTTAGATTTGCAGGAAAAAATTCTTGCACTCTCGAGATTTGTGTTTATGGATAAACCTTTCTGGTTGAGACTATAAACGAAAAGGATTGTTTACTAGCTTTGAACTGTCAGTGAGCATCATTTTATCTCAGAGTAGGATTATGAAAAACTCTTCCAGGATTAGATCAATTTTTCTGAAAACCATTTTGCATTCAGCATATTGTCATGCATGAAAGTTTATCCCTGGGAGAGGAGAAGAAGAGAGTTGATCTAAAGCGAAAATAGAAAAACTGCTTATTCAATTCCCCCAGTGCCAGCTAGACAGTTTTGAGTAAGAAATATGTCTATTCTCTAGTTGTCTTGTTAGTCGATACTGTCTTGTGCTAACTCGGAGCTATGAAAAATCTTCCTTGACAGTTTACTATCCTACATAACCTTATGGATAACTTAATCAATTATTATCATTTTTTTTTAGAAAACAAAACTGTAGAATACTTAAATCAGCCAATTAGCAACGATTACTTCACCTATGACGTCATGCAGTACAAAATGACCAAAACAGTACAAGACGCCTTTGCTGATGGAGAGACGCGCATGCTCAGAGTAACTATATGACGTCATGCCAGTATAAAATGATCACAACAGTACAAGACGCCTTTGCTGATGGAGAGACGCGCATGCTCAGAGTAACTATATTAGTACGCCACTTCTACCAGTATCAAACTTGCTGTCTATGAACGATTATGTGCATAAACAGATATTTAATAACAATTTGAGCTTTTAGGAGTAGGTGAATTTCTCTCGGTCATTTTCATCGTATGAATTCGGTTCATATTATCTTTGGGGTTATCGCGCAGTGCATTCATAATATCGTACTACAGAAAATTACCTTTTAACGAACAATCTTAACCAGAGAGAGTTTTCTTTTATGACTATTTTGAAATGCGTTGTGGAACATTACGTAGAACGAGAAAATTCCTCGCCCAACGATATTTAGCTACTTATCCAAACATTAAGAGACGTCAAGCAAAGAGGCATTTTACATTTTTATGAGCTTCGTACGAACACCTTGAGGGTATGCTTTGACCTGACCATGTCGCTAGAATAAACGGCACTGATTGTAGGTATGTGAAACGACAAAATACGGCAATAAATGCAGATAGGATTATATAGCCTATTTCGTTCTTAATTGTCTGCCATAGCCTCCATTCTCCCCAGGTTTGCTATTTCTTCGTCAAAGCTCATTAGTTACTCCTTTCACAGTGCGCTAGCTAATCCTTCAACTGAATCTACATATAAAGTGCTGGACCTATAATAGGCTTTGATGTTTGGACTTTTAATGGTCAATTTCCCAAATTTTCATTGTTCCTCCGGAACGGATGCGAGTCGCAGAAATATTCCGACTTGGTTCTTCGCTTCCAGACCGAATTGTCATATAAATAAACGAAATAGTTACAATAATAATAACAAAAGCAATTAAATGGCTACTGTGATTATACATGTGTGCTGTTACGTTCCGTCTTTCGTATTTTCCTAAAAGGAAAATGCACTTCTCAAAGACTTCATATTATTTTGATCCAGGGAATATTTTTATCCATTTTTTATCCCTTCCAGTAGTTAGCCTGGATTTTACGATAACTGTAGATCTAGTATGGTATACAGAATCCATTTATTGTTACAATTACTTGAAACACGTGATGCGTTGTTTTTATACATTCATCTTCTTTGTGTATCTTAATACAACCTTAGTCCTGATAACGTATTTATCAGGACTAAGGTATAAATGCTTCATTATGAGAAAATGAAAACGCTAATTACGAGGGAGGGAAAGTAAATATTAAACACAACCTGTTAACGGACACATTTGCCTAGTAATGCCGAACATGCCTCAAATGTTCGAACAACAAAATCAGATCGCTTAATGGAAAAGAAATCGTAACAAATGAAGATTGTACATATAAAAATAAAATAAAAATAAGTTATAATTTCAGAATCATTGTTCATTAACAAGCGAAAGCTATTTAAGTAAAGTTCTCTCTAAAAATTAGACGATTCCGGAAAGATCGCCCAACTCAGCGTTGTCCCACTCACTGACAGGTCCACCCCATCACCGAGAAGAACTTCTCAGCGTTGGCTCAGCCCCCACCACCAGACAGAGCCACAATCTCAGCGGCGGCCTCATCTCATCACGAACTATGAAGGAAAAGCTGAAACGCACAGCCTTCTCTTTGGAGAAGACACATCCAGACGCATCCAGGGTGACCACTCAGCAAAAATATTTCGTACTAACTTATGCAGGAAAAAGGTACTAGATCTCAAAAAAAAGTACTAAATTTTTATTTGCTTTCGTTTCATTCACTCTATTTAGGACATTTTAAGGTATTATTACCTTATTATCATAGATGAACTCAATGTAAAAACCGCTAAATTAACACATGTATAACAAATATGAAAAGAAAAAAAGTCAAAACTAACTGTCGTCATCTGTGAGTTATGATGATTGACAACTACAAGAGCTGCAGTTGTCAATCATCATAATAGAAGACTCAATTGTAACTCTAGCACTTCACATGTGTATTAATTTACCATATTTTAGTCTCATTTTAGTGTTTAAAATAATGTAACATTAAATTTTCAGTTATTTATTATGCTATTTACATATATACAGGGATTCCCACCCACAAGAATAACACTGGAAGTATTTATTCATTATTTTTTTTTTATCAGATTTTGATAAATTAATTAACTCTTCAGAAACAGTAAAATCTGTGGCTGATGAATGTTTCAATTTTTCTTTTGTCAAAAGGAGTCCATTCATCAAAGCAGTTTTTTTTTTTTTTGAGATTTCATTGCGTGAATCTACAGCCAACGCATTTTTATTATAAGATAGTTACATTTAGTGCGTCCACACTGTATTTTCTTAGCAATTTCACTATCAGGAGCAATTGTTTTCAATAGTTGGAAGAGTATCCATAAGCCACAAAAGCAAATTGTGTTCAGCATCCAGGGCCGTTCCGTTGGTTTGCGTTGAGTGCAAAATTTTTGTGCTCCCCCTTTCCATTAAAAATTAAAGGATCCCGAAGTAATAACACGAAGTAATGATAATCATTTTATTATACTGCACATTAAAAGGAATGTATATTAAAATAAAGAAAAACACAAATTGTAAAAAAAAACTTATATAATCAACAAACATACTCCTATAATGTAACATGGAACACGACAAGAAAAGAAGAAGAGACTCTCAGAATAACTCAGCGTGCAATAGAACGCAGGATTTGTAACATCGACAAAATGGAACATGTTAGAAACACGGAACTAAGAAAGAGATCAGGCATAAAAGATATGGTAACTGCAGTATATGAAAGCAGGATGAAATAGGCAGGTCACATAGCCAGACTGAGGAATAATAGATGGACATATAGACTATTCAACTGGCAACAAGAATAAAGAGAAAACCATGAAGACCACCTACAAGATGAGAAGATCCACTAGTGAAATCTATGGGGATAACATGGAAGAGAGAGAGAGAGAGGCTCAAGATCGAGATCGTTGGAGGCATCTTTGTGACCTGCACTCATGGAGAAATCCTGAGTGAAACACATGTCCATCAAGAAGAAAACTCAAGAAATTCCTAGAAAGTTTGTTCACTGTGCTGAGAGCAGTGATTAAAGTAAGTTCTGTTGAAGCTCGTACCATTTATTCAACTACCCAGCCCTTCACTGAGTCTCTCACATTCGAAGGTGACAAATATGCACAAACAGTTCAGTGTATTATTTATTCCCTATTTTTTTTTTATGAACGTGTTCGGTTATATCGTCCTTAAATTGTTCCGCCAGGGTTCTCTGCACCCCTGCACCATTGTGTTCTTTACTTTTATCTGAATAAATCCAGGATTTAAGAAAGGGATCCTCCAACCATTCTTCTTTGAAATTTTACTTATATGATTTTTTTCATCTTTTTAGATGAACCTTGTAAACCTGAATTTGAATCATAACTAGCATCACTTTCTCTTTTATCTGAATTACCAGTGTGAGAAGTGGTTTCTTGTGAGTGGGAAGGGCTGGCATTGATATCTTCACTTTCAATAGCTCGTTTATGTACTTTACTGACTCATGAACTACACATTTTCTCCTGAGATTTAGAATCAAATTAAATTTAGAACGAATAACAGAGGGACATATTTAAAGTCCATGTTTAAAAGTAAAATCTAAATAATAATATTTTAGATAAAGAATTAAACAAGTTTTTGTTAATAAAATTAATAAAAACACTCGACTTCTTATAACGCGCGAGAAGTGTTTGAACAACGAAAAATATATTTTCATTGGCTAATGCCAGTCGTATTGCCTGAGTACGGGATCGTGGGGCAGAGAAGACTAGCAACAGTGAGAGGGGTTGGAAAAAAAGATAAATCATATTGTTGTGTCACTGAATGTGACATATGCGGAGGTGGGAGAAGAGAAAAATATCCAACTTATATGTCTAACTCTCATGTTGTTATTATTATTCGGAAGGGGAAAAGTACTAGATCTGTTGGTGAAAGTACTAGAACAGTAAATATTTATAAAACGTACTAGATCTAGTACGAAAGTACTAGATGTGGTCACCCTGGACGCATCTATTATTCTAATTATAATTATTCTAAGTTCTTAAAAGAACTGGATGATGGACTGAATCCTTGACTCTTTATCCCGTCATCTGAATGAAGAGAATCTGTGTGGATGGAGTGTTATCGAGCTAAAAGCTCCAGCCATGACTGGAGCTACATGAGATAACGGGCAATAGCCGAGTCTCAGTTAAAACTTTATTAGCTACAGCATATTGCCATTAGCTGCCCTGGAAACCCTAAAAATGACTTTTTTTTGTGAGGGACCGATAGCAGATCGGTCCCTCACCACCCCTTATAATTATAATAATTATAATTATATAATTATTCTAAATATCGCAAGGAATATTTTCATAGTCAAAGCATGCGTATTTTTTACCGGTGTAAGAGAAAAACTAACAGTTATTATCTCTTAAAAAGAAAAAACTAAATATATTAACAATTAGTAACAAAGAAATTTTTATTATCCACATTTTACTATAGTAAATAAAATCTATTACTTCACAGTCGGCATAAAAAAATAAATAAATAAAGCGCTGATCACGGAGCTGTTAACTTGAACTATATATATTTTCTCATGTATTTTCTTTCTCGTCCTCGTTATTCAAACAGCATGAAAACAGTAGAAGTGTTTTACTTCTGGATTCTATGTTTCTTAATACTAAAAATTAACAATTCAAACTGCAAATTCTCCGCAGAAAAAAAATAATTTTAGATATTTACATATATATTTTAACATTTTTTTAAAATTGTATATTTAAAATATATGTTAATTAAATTTCGTAGATTTATTAAATATGAAGAATTAAACTTAATTATGTTTTCTTTTTTTGCTAAATTATTCAAAAATAAAATTATTAAAATAAAAATCAAATTATCAAAACATTATTAAATAAAAATCGATTATCAAAACACTCTTAAATAAAAATAACAAATATGCTAATTTTCTAAAATTAACTAAACATAAATTATATTTTTAAAGTAAATTATGTCATTTATTTGTCATTTAAAATTAAATGACAGTTAAATTTCACGAATTTAAGATAAAATAAAATGCTTCAAATTAAGTTACAATTCCTTTTAAGGAAAAAAAAAAAAAGACTTACCCGATATACCATCGTATGTCCACCACTCCTCCCAACTAGCATGGCTACCTGAAACGAAAAACCAACACGTTAGGCATATACAAGCAGTTAAAAGTACATTTTTAAAATGATTATTATTATTAGCTGTTACTTTCAGGTTTTATTAAACTGAGCCCTGGAGATTATTGGATACTGAGCTCAATAGAAAGGTATTGCAATACTGAGCGATATGATTTTCATTTCTATTTTAAACCTCAGTCATAATATTTATTTACGAAGTGTTAAAATTGTCTTTTTCGGGAGATTATAGCATCTCGAGCGCGACCTGCTATCTCAGGTATCGATTAGAAAGAAGTCAACTAATTCGTTAGTGCACTGCATGGTGACAGATACCCGTCCTGTCTCATAATCCTTGACATAAAGCTGATCAGCTACGTAGAACGCAACTGTTTCCAATAGAGAAAGTATCATTAGTGTTTTCGGCAAGACTCTACATTGTCCATTCATTGTATGCTATTAAAATCAACTCGCTAACTTCCTTTGCAAAATCACCTGCAGAGAAATTCTTCTGATAAAAACAGTCAGTTTAGGTATAATTAGGACATTCTTCCTTGGAATTTAATAAATGCATTCAAATCACATTTATGAGTTAAAATTTTATATGTGTGCAACTTCAATACAAGAAATTAATAGAAATTTTCTTCATCGTAATTCATTTCTTATTTTTTTCTTCTTCTAAATATTTTTAAAATTTGCATAACTATTTATAGAAAGTTCTTAAAATAATTTTCTAAATACAAATAGTATTCATATGAAAAAAAAAAAATTTTTTTTCTGATGTATAAATTTTTTATTAATTTTTACGAAATTTGAATAGCTATTCATGATATAGCCGGGATTTTTATACAGAAAATGCGCTCATTTTTTACTTCTGGATGAAGAGAAGCAATGTGACAACTTTAAGTTGGATAAGCAGCAAAAATGAAACCAGCATGGTGTAAAATGAAGTAATAAGTTCATTCGACACCATGAACTTATTGAAAGAAAAAAATCATATTTTACCAGCGAATGTTCCCATTTGCCTGATAACTATAAAAAAATAAAATAAAATAATAAGTAACTTCCGCCCACTAATGGTTGCAAACCTATACTACCACATTATTAAAAATTCATAATATAATAAAAATCAACATTCTTTATGCAAGTAATATTTAATAACCAATTTAAACATATAACTCGGAAATTAATTTTAATATGATGAGTTATTGAATTTACTGTAAACACAGTATAAAAGAATAACAGGAAAGATTAATATAAAGTCACAATACCACGGCAGATCAGATGTAGGTAAGGAGAAGATGCTTGATGGATTAAAACCCTTGGAGGGTAATGGATGGCAATGCTGTAGCCAATGAAGTTCTAACTGAGGCTCGGCTATTGATGTTACCCTCCTGCCATGATCAGAGCTTTAATAGCTCAATAACACCTTATCCCTACACTGTCCTCTACAGATAACGGGGAAGATGAAAAGCATTCTTGCTTCGTCCCTTTAAGCTAGTCCTTATAAGGACTTAAGATCAGATGTACTTGACATAGCTATCATTAGAAACATCAGTTATCAATACCAACTAGAGACGATCAATGAACTATCGTCTGAACACAACCCAATCCTGATCAAACTTGGCACGGTAAAGACCAACTGGCTCCCCAGCACACCTTCATATCATGGGATAGGCTAGCCAAAATCCTACCAGAATACATTGGCCCTGTACCCATCATCCACAAAAAAGAAGAAATAGATGAAGCAGTAAGCGATCTAACAAACCAAATCAAAAAAGCGCTAGAAGCAATCACCAAAACCACAACCAATCACCCAACTAGACAGCTCCCAGAAAACGTTATGGACCTCATTAGAACAAAAAACAAAGCCAGGAAAAGATACCACAGCCCAAGAGCCCCACAGGACAAGAAAACACTGAACAACTTTAACAACCAAGTCAGAAAAGCACTTCAAAACCATAGGAATCAGGATTGGGACAATAAACTGTAATCACTCAACTCAGAAGATCACGCAATATGGAAATTTCTGAATATCCTGCGCACCAAACACAACCCTCTACCCCCCATACAAACTACACATGGAATGGCGCACACTGATAAAGAAAAAGCAGAAGCAATAGCAGAAAACCTAGAAAAACAATGCAGCCCATCATATGACAACATAAACATCACCCACATATATAAAGTCCACCAGCAGGTCAAGCATACCTTAAAACAGACCTCAGACTGACCAGACGGCATCACCCCACTACTCTAATGGAAATAACCAACATCATAAAACATCTAAACAACAAAAAAGCTCCGGGTCCAGATGGAATTACAAACAGAATCACCAAACTACTTCCTCGAAAGGCTATTGTGAACCTGGTTAACATAACCAATGCAATATTGAGGATACAACACTTCCCCACTGCATGTAAAACAGCCGACATTATACCAATAAAAAAGCCAAGAAACAATCCACAACTCCCGCAAAGCTACCGTCCAATAAGCCTGCTTTCCAACCTAGGAAAGATTGCTGAAAAAATCATCCTCTGAAGACTACAAGAAAAATCAGATCAATTAGGAATAATTCCAAACGAACAATTTGGCTTCCGCCGTATGCACAGCACAGTGCAACAAATACACCGACTAGTGGATCATATCACTCAAGGATACAACTGGAACCTTCACACAGCTGCAATCTTTCTGGATATTGCCAAGGCCTTTGACAAGGAATGGCATCAAGGATAACTCTACAAACTCATTCAGGCCAACATTTCAACAAGCCCTACCCGTCTAATAAAACCATACCTCACTGACAGATCCATGCAGATAAAAATAAACGGAACCATCTCAACTAGACGCCAAATCCTGGCAGGAGTACCACAGGATCCCTGTTGGCTCCTTTACTTTTCACAATCTACGTGGCTGACATTCCACAGAACCTGAGGACTACCATCACAGCCCTATATGCTGATGGCACAGCTATAATGACAAGATCTCTCCGCCCACACCTGACGATCAGTCGTCTCCAGGATACCATCACAAAGCTCGAAAAATGGTTCTCCGACTGGAGGATACAAGTAAACCCAATCAAAAGCTCAGCTATACTATTCACCAGACGCAAAGCCTTCATCCAAGATGACATTCAACTCCTCGGAAAAAAGATACAATGCAGACAGAAACCAAATACCTTGGAGTACAGCTAGACAAAAAAAAGCTAAATTTCAACAGCCACATCAAGCTCATAGGCACAAAGACATCCAGAACCATAGCCCAACTCTATCCCATGATCAACCGCAACAAGCTGTTACTATATCAGATGGTAATACGACCAATCATATATGCATCCCCAGCATGGAGTCACACATCCAAATCTAACATCCTGAAACTACAGAGGATACAAAACAAATACCTGCGGATGATTTTAGACGCCCCATGGTTCGTCAGAAACACGCAGATCAACAGAGAAACCGGAACCCCAGACATCCATTCTCTCCTTCATGACCATGCGGAAAAGTTCTTCAGCAAAGGCGCACTCTCATCCCAATCCACTAATCAGACAAGCTTCCAGTTATAGTGAACATGACTATCACAATCACAACCATAAAAGACCCAACGTAATCCTGCTCTCAGCAGTACAGAGCTAACTCCATAGTTCACAAAGTGCGAGCATAAGGCTCATACCCCCTCCCCCCAATCAAGCTTCTCGATACAGACAAAGGGGAAAACAAAAACCATTTTATGCTTCACCCAGCAAGCCAGTAATGTTGTTGTTGTTGTTCTTGTTGTCTACAAATGGAAATGACGTGAGAATCGACCGTGAGATGCGGTGATTAATACTCTGGGAGGGTAATGGATGGCAATGCTGTTGCCAATGAAGTTCTAACTGAGGCTCGGCTATTGCTGTTACCCTCCTGCCATGATCAGAGCTTTAATAGCTCAATAACACCTTATCCCTACACTGTCCTCTACAGATAACGGGGAAGATGAAAGGCATTCTTGCTTCGCCCCTTTAAGCCAGTCCTTATAAGGACTGTTGTCTACATACTTATAAGATATTCGTATCTTCAGCCTTAAATTCTGTTAGAGTTGTTTGGGAAACAAAGTATTAAATATTAAATATATATAAATAATATAATATTAAATATATATTAAATATTAAATAAATATATATAAATAATATTAAATATATATTAAATAGTATATATATAAATAATATTAAATATATATATAAATAATATTAAATATATATTAAATAGTATATATATAAATAATATTAAATATATATATAAATAATATTAAATATATATTAAATAGTATATATATAAATAATATTAAATATATATATAAATAATATTAAATATATATATAAATAATATTAAATATATATTAAATAGTATATATATAAATAATATTAAATATATATATAAATAATATTAAATATATATTAAATATTAAATATATATAATAACGATGTAGTAATTAACTGGGTTTGATATTTTGTGTTTAATGCAAACAACTTTTACGATATTAACAACGGATTTGTACGATTGCAAATGCTGCGTATTTGCATTTTGCATAAGCGAAATATCTTACAGAAAGATAACCATTCTGGCAAAGTTGTTGCTCGGTATATGAGCTATAGAGGGGGGGGGGGGGTTCATTACACCTATAGATATTTACAGTATGCGATATTTTGGGATTAACGCAAGCAACTTTTACAATATTGATAACGGATTTGTAGGATGCAAATTCTACATATTTAGATATACACCAATTTACAGGCAGTAGATGGCGATGTGTGTAGATGATGGATGGTGGAGTAGTTTGTGTAGATAGAAGACTGAGTAGTGTAGACAATAGGTTTGTACAGAATGGAGCGCCCTTCCGAGATGAGTCCTTGAACTCCTTGGAGATGTCACATAATAATAATAATAATAATTATTATTATAGCTTGAACTGATGACTTGGAATTTGCTAATCAGAGTAAAAGATTAATATATCACTTTCGTTTATTTTAAATTTTACACTGCACTAATTTTGAAAATAGCAAATAACAGAAAGAAGGCTTAAAGTTTAATTTATTAAAAGAATGAAGTCACAGCAAAACTGATAATTGTAGTAAGATACTAACGTTTCATAAAAACGAGATAACAGTCAAGATTATAGTAGCTTTGCTGCACATTGAGAATAGTAAGACAATGAGTCTCTTGAGAGTCATTTAATGAATCGTGACGTAATTTACTCACTGTGCTATGAGGTTTTTCAAACTGAATATTTTCACTTTTCATTATAATATTCGTTTTTCGTTATAATGTTTAATTTTGATAAACTGTTGGTTGTCATCAACAGCCAACAATTTATCCCAATGACAATAATCTTCTTCTTCGGCTTCATTCCCATTCAAGTGAATCAACCCGCTGCATTCAGTTCTATCCAAAGCCATATTCTCCTCTGGTCCGAAGTCTCCTCTCAATCTGTCCAGGCATCGTTGTTTACGTCCCCCCCTTACTTCTTTTGCCCCGTCACATCTCCAGCACTCTCCTTTCCACGCATCTTTTGCCTTCCCGCATAACATGACCAAACCACCTCAGCTTTGAATTTCTAATCCCAATAATAATCCATTTGCATTTATTTACAATGAATTGTATTAACAATTTATTCAAAATAATCAAACGGGTTATTAATGATAATCAACAAACGGATCAATAGCTTCGTACTTAGTTTAATAAAGTTCTGTTATAGTTTTTAACTGTTTTTACAAAAGCAAAAATAAAAATATTTCACATATTTTAAAAATATATTTTATTAAAAAATAAGTTTTTTTAAAAAACTTATCTTCATTTGTCTCTTTCGCATCTATGAATCTTGAGTTAAGCTTGCTTGTGCTTTATTCTATAATTAAATAGATCCTTTCACGTATGTCCTCCGTTATTATTATTTTTAGTCATTCTTACTTACATTTAATTTTTTTTTCTTTTAAAGAAATCAAACCCGTATCTTCCCAAAATATAACGGAAGTAAAAGACCTATTTCTCGCCAGAAAAAAAAAAAAAAAAACAGACTGCACATTAGAAAATGTCATGACCTATTAATCAATCAACTTGCAGTCCATATCTCCTTCATCATGTATATATACCTGATGAAAGCTGTAAAAGGCTGAAACTAGTTGTATCATTTTCATTAAAACTTAATATTTTACCACGGTTTAAAGTCATTAAATATCTATTTTTAATATATATATATATATATATATATATATATATATATATATATATATATGTGATAATCGGCTTTTACTCGGTTGTTGTGATACATTTTAAAAAATAGATTTAATGACTAAAAAACCGAGATTAATTAAAAAGATTTAATAAGAATAATACGACTAGTTTCGGTTTATAACAGCCTTCCTCAGGTAGTATTCTTAAAGGACAAGAATAGTAATAAACATTGAAGTATCAAAACAAACTGGAAATTAAAGGTAAAAATTGCCACACATAATTGATACATAAAAAACGTTGTATTTTTTCAAGTTGTTCTAACAGGCGTGCCATTGTTCATTGCAAGTATGCGTGCAGGCTCACGTGAACGCCAATATTGAATAACTGCAGCATGACTATCTGGGAAGTTATAACTCAAATTGTTGTTTAAGTGGACAGAGTTCAGCAGGATTTCCCTTGATTCTACAATTTTCCTCTCAAACTCATCATCACAGCGAAAGATATTTTCGGATCTATCCCAGCAAACGAAGTGGCTTTGTTGATGATCATTAGGATTATTTGAAAAAAGAACATGACTGGATAACGCAGTTGCATGAGATCTTTTGTAAGAGATGTCTCTCTTATGCTCTTCTATGCGTTGTTCAATAGATTTGTTTGTTTGTCCAAAGTATGGGGTGTTGCAATTGCACCATAATTTATATACACCTGGATATTTTAGGTTGTGATGAGTAGGTTTTGGATGGCTGATTAGAGAACGGATTTTAGGAAGTGTGGTGAAGAACGTCTTAATATTATATTTTTTTAAGGACTTCCTCGGGTATTTTTAAAGGACAAGATATTATAAGCCGAAACTAGTCGTATTATTCTTATTAAATTTTTATAAGTTATCTCAGTTTTTTTAGTCATTAAATCTATTTTTTAAAATGTATCACTACAACCGAGTAAAAGCCGATTATCACATTTATAGCCTAAATGACGAGGCGTCGCTAATGAACATACAAAGGAATTTAAAAAAAACATTGAAGAAAATAGGATTGAAAATAAACAGGTTAGTGTTTCTCAAACGTTGTAAGTGCCATTCAGTTTTTCCCAATTTCATCTCTTTTCAAGAAAAGATAACAACGGAACGCGCTAAAAGAATTTACTGTAAAGCTAAGATGGATCACCTCAACGAAAGAATTTCAGACACAAAACGTTGTTTAGCTTTTTTGTTCAGCACAAAAAGATCCTTAACTCAAAAACTTGAAGAAATTATGGATAATGTTAACTTACATGATTTTATCATTAGCAGTGAAGCACACGCCACACGAATACAAAACAAGAATAAATAAACTCTTATCAGGAAATTTAACAATCTAAAAAGGATACAAAATAGATCTGGTCAAAGTGAAGCCCGTATTAATCCTGAAAAAGTTGTAGTGAACAAATCTTCTCATATTTTAACGGATGCGGAAACGAATATTCTTAGCAAAGGTCTCAATTTCATTCCCTCACCAAAA
This sequence comes from Typopeltis vanoorti, assembly GCF_054136105.1. Taxonomy (NCBI): domain Eukaryota; kingdom Metazoa; phylum Arthropoda; class Arachnida; order Uropygi; family Thelyphonidae; genus Typopeltis; species Typopeltis vanoorti. The sequence continues at coordinate 96,180,357 of NC_143555.1, read as the reverse complement.
TTTATCCCTAAAGAATCTCTCCTTACAAAAATAGAAAAGCAATTTCACTCATTCCTAATCATTTGGCGAAACTTCTTCGTATTGAATCGATTTTCATTATAAATAATGCTAAACCTCCAACAGATAATATTTCTCTGGCTGAAAGACAAGCCCTAAAAAATCTAAAACAGAACAGTAACATTATTATTTTACCTGCGGATAAAGGCAACTCCACGGTCATCCTCAACTCCGAAGATTACCACAACAAAATGCTTCAATTACTTGGAGATAGTTCGACATATTCAATTCTTCAGGAAGATCCTACAAGAGAATTACAAAACCGTACAAACAACTTGTTAAAGACTGCGAGTGAACTTCCTCATAATGTTCGCCTCTCTTTACGCTCTCTACATCCTCTTATCCCACGCATCTTGGAGTTCCCAAAATACATAAAGAACACATCCCTCTTCGCCCAATTGTAGAAGGAATCGACTCACCTACGTATAAACTTTCAAAATATCTAGCAAAGTACCTCAAGTGTTTCTCCAATAAATCTTCATCTTTCATCAAAAACACCACAGATTTTGTTTCGCATATAAAAGATATTCCCATCAATGAAAATGACATTCTAGCAAGTTTTGACATTATATCTTTATTTACTAACGTTCCTACGGACGAGGTACGTACATTACTAAAGGACAAATTATCCAAAAAAATGTTCACTTTATTAAAACATTGCATTCATTCTGGTTACTTCAGATATCAGGACTCCGTTTATCAACAAAAACAAGGCCTGGCAATCGGCAATCCTTTGTAAGATTTTGAAACGAAAGCCATATCTTCCTTCTCATTTAAACCAAAAGTTTGGAAACGAAATGTTGATGATATATTCATTATCTGGAATCACGGGCACACATCTCTCACAGATTTTCTTCATCATCAAAACATCCAACATCCTAATATAAAATTTACTGCTGATCTAGAAAATAATAACTCCTTTCCTGGATGTCATGCTTACATGATGCTCTGAAAGATTAAAAATCTCTCTGTACAGAAAACCTACCCATACTAATAGATATCTGCATAATCTTTCTCATCATTTTCCACCACAAAAACTTGGAACTATATCTACCTTAGGACACAGAGCACGCTCTCTCTTGAATGAAGCAGATGAACTACAAAAAGAAATAAATCACCTCACTCTTATCTTTAAATAAAATGGATACTCTGAAAAAACGATTAAGAAATTTCTTCTGGACCCTCCCAGGCAGTGTACAACAGAAACTATTAATTTTAAAGGTAGCATCTCCATTCCATACATTAGCACAGTCTCTAAAAAATTAGCTAAAGTCCTTAAAAATATAATATCAAGACGTTCTTCACCACACTTCCTAAAATCCGTTCTCTAATCAGCCATCCAAAACCTACTCATCACAACTTAAAATATCAAGGTGTATATAAATTATGGTGCAATTGCAACACCCCATACTTTGGACAAACAAACAAATCTATTGAACAACGTATAGAAGAGCATAAGAGAGACGTCTCTTACAAAAGATCTCATGCAACTGCGTTATCCAGTCATGTTCTTTTTTCAAATAATCCTAATGATGATCAACAAAGCCACTCCGTTTGCTGGGATAGATCAGAAAATATCTTTCGCTGTGATGATGAGTTTGAGAGGAAAATTGTAGAATCAAGGGAAATCCTGCTGAACCCTGTCCACTTAAACAACAATTTGAGTTATAACATCCCAGATAGCCATGCTGCAGTTGTTCAATATTGGCGTTCGCGTGAGCCTGCACGCACACTTGCAATAAACAATGGCACGCCTGTTAGAACAACTTGAAAAAATACAACGTTTTTTAATTATATTTTTAATTATAACGTATATTTAATTATACGTTATATATATATATATATATATATATATATATATATATATATATATATATATATATATATATATATATATATATATATATATATATATATATATATATATATATGTGTGTGTGTGTGTGTGTGTGTGTGTGTAGGTGGGTGGGTGTCTAAGAAAATATGACAATTAATCCAGGAATCAGTAATAGAAAAAAAAATATAAAATATAAACATAAATGGATGGAACACGTTGAATAATGAAAACAGAAAGATTACCAAAACAAGCCTTAAATAACAAACCATTAGGGAAAAAAAAAAAAAAAAAAACAGGACTCCTCTAAAGAGATTCAACGATGACTTCTAAGGATGGAACACGCCTGTTTAGGCCTAAATCCTTGAAAAGCACGATGATGATAATATAATAAGGAATAAAATATGCATACAAAATATAATAAAGAATAAAATATATGTACATAAAAATAAAAAACTATAGCTCATATTATCAAGTCACATGAAAGTATACTTTTTTTTTGGCTAGAAGGGTGAAGCAAGAATGCTTTTCATATTCCTCGCTATCTGTAGAAGAAAATGAATGGATGGGGTAATATAGCGCTATACGCTCCGATCGTGGCAGGAGGGTAACAGCAATAGCCGAGCCTCAGTTAAAACTTCATTGGCTTGGCTACAGCATTGCCAGCCATTACCCTCCCTGCGTACCATTTTAGTCGCCTCGTTCTAAATGCATGGGCTATAGTGGGGCAATTTTTAAGTAAAGCCCTTTCTAAAAATTAAGACGATCCCCCGGACCATTCCCTACGAGTGGCCGAAAGGTCGTCCAACTTAGCGTTGGTTCCACTCAGGGACGTCCCCCCCCCCCGCCACCATCATTGAGCAGAACTACTAATATTCCAGGGAAAAGCATCCACCGGCAACACCCCTCACCGGCCACGCGCCGGAGAACACCCTTCCCCAGAGACTCAAAATGCTCCCTAAGGGCACCTCCCGAAATCTAAGCCCCCCCCCCCCCATCACCGGGAGCAAAATTCCGAAAGAAGCCTAAGAGAGCGAAACTCTCAAAACTCTGCGTCCCATTTTAGGCGCCTCTTACGACATGCATGGGCTACAGTGGGGCTATTCTTATCCCGGTCACCACACGGGAAGTACTTTATGCAGAACGCAGAACATTATTGTCTATAAGGGTAAAGCATAATGCTTTTATAATCCCTGCTATCTGATAAGGTTACTGTGTAGGGGAAAATTTATGAGCTAAGTGCTCTGCCCAAATGGGTGTGAGTTATAGATCCTCGTTAGGAATTAGAATGGCCTTAGGTCTCCTATATTTGAAGAATTCCGATTCATCATAGTTTGCTGCTTGTTGAACTAATTCATTCGGATGTGAAGACGATTTTGAGAAGAACTTTACTGCTAAAGATTGCAGAAAAGAGTAGATATAGAGGATATTTGTGTCCCGATGAAGTCGAACATATCTGATATACCATTGTGCATTCAGGATCATACGTAAGCATTTGTTTTGTACTCTGTAATTTAAGGATATTTTTGTTTGAAGTGTGGCTCCAGGCAGGAGACGTATAAGTAATAATCGACCGAATCATCAACTGGTAGAGAAGAAATTTCATTTCAGTATCCAATTTGCTGTTCCTGTTGATTAGAGGGTAGAGCTGTGCTATGACTTTTGATGCCTTTGTATACATGAGGCTTTTGTGTGTGGACTGAAGGTTAGTTTTCTGTCCAGCAGTACACCGAGATATTTGGCTTCTGCTGTCCAGAGAATTTTGATATTAAATAGGAAGATGTCTTCTTTAGGAGTTATTGAGTTCTCAGTGAAAAGCATGGCAGTGCTCTTCTGAGGGTTCACTTGTAATCTCCAACTGGAGAACCAGTGCTCTAGTTTCAGCAGGTTTTCTTGCAGTTTCTTGGTGACAAGATGCGGTTTAAGAGATCTGGCTAGAGGGCAATGAAAGATGACATTGGATTGTGCGGGATGTCCGCCATGTAAATCGAGAAAAGTATCGGTGCCAGGAGGTACCTTGAGGCACTCCTGCCAAGATACGTCGCTGGGTAGATAATGCACCAGTTAATTTGACTTGCATTCGTCTGCCATAAAGAAATGACTTTATAAGGTGGACCAGATCCAATGGAATGCCGGCTAAAATCAGCTTGTTTAGTAGTCCAAAGTTCCATAGTTTGTAGAATGCCTTTTCTAAATAAAGAAAGACCTCCGGTGTATTGATGCCAATTGTAGCTGGTGGTAATGAATTCAATCAGTCTACGGATTTGTTGAGTAGTGCTGTGAAGCTGACGGAAGTCAAACTGTTCTTTGGGAAGGATATTAGACTTGTTTACAGAGATGGCTGTTACAGGTATCAGACCGTTTTAGCACGTATCTGACGTGGCGGTGAATTTTTTAAATATGATTGAAGTTTAGGTTATCATATGAAGAGCTGCACTGCTTTTCTAATTTTTTTTTTTACTATAGTTTCGGCTTTTTCAGCATCTGTGTGAATAATGCTTAGATCAGATTTGAGAGGGGGGAAGAGATTTATTTTTGTTTTTGATATTTCTCAGCAGTTTCCAAATAGGTGATATGAAGGCTAATTTGTCTTTCCATAATTTGTTTCTGTGAGCTTGCTCACTATTCAATTTGATGAGAAACTTTTTGTCTTGGGGTGCACTTGTGTTATGGTATCGTTTTCTTGCCTTATATTTTTCCTTGATTAAGTTCATGATATCTTTTGGTAGTCGTTTAGGCTTAGAAGCAGTTTTATTTGAGGTGATAGATGATAAGGCAGCGTTGATTTGTGGAGTAAGTTGATTGATTGCAGATTCGACTTCTTGGGGTTAATATGAGGAACAGAGCCAATGCAGTCTGGTAGGATTTTGGAATATTCCTCACGGTGTGAAAGTACTTTATGCATTTATAAATTCATATTATAAATATTTCTATTTAATTTTCTAAAAGGTGTTATCAGAAAATCTTTAATTTTAGTTGTATATTTTAATAAAAGAAATTAATTTTTTAAATACTGTATACGCGCTTTATTTGTTTATTTATTTTATAAATACTTTTAAGACAGTAAATATTGTGACTGTTCGTTATCCATGAAATAATAATCTCATTATAATCTCATTATCTTTTTCTACATATGCGTGTTAAATGCAAAGTTATTATAGTGTAACTATCGATTCTTAAATCAATCCGCTTAGAATGAAATAAACGGATAGCTTAACTATCACAAAATCAGCTAATGATCAATGTCACTGTAGATGCACAACCAGCAAAATATGGAACGATAATTTAGCTTTAAAGCATTCTCTTTTGTGAAATATGTCGAAAAATACCTTCGCCAGGACTTACAGTACTGCCCGAGGGGACAAATAAGCAAAATTGAAAATTCAGTGGCAAATCAAATACGTTAGGGAACGCTTTTCAGTAGCAGTACTATACTAAACTAGTGCAAATGTTTCCGAAGGCAAATAATCTCTCATCGTGTCATATAAAAGGGACCTTTTACGCCACGTGTCGGGAACCAATTTCAATCTTTTCATTCTTGAAATAGGAAAGCATGCAGACACATAAAAAGTGTAATTCCGTTTTTTGTAGATGGAGAAAAATAGCATTCAAATATCACAACAGATCAGTGTACAGATTGCGCTTTGTGTAAGCACTCGGAAAAGCTTTTAGGGTTTGACTAATAAAATTACGAAGGCTTTACATTTCTTATCATATCTTACGTGCGATCACACTAAACGAAGAAAGAAAAATTGGAGAGAGAAAAAAAAAAAAAAGATTTTTGCTAGTAATTCTGACAGTGATTTTTTTGTGATGCAGACAAAATAATAATAATAATAATAATAATAATAATAATAATAATAATAATAATAATAATAATAATAATAATAATAATAATAATAATAATAATAATAAACGCAATTCAAGCAAATGTTGCAGCTGATTGGCACACAGTTATCGCGAGAGTTCGGCATTCTATTGAGATTAACGTAAATAATTCATATTCTGAAGGATTAAAAAACAATGTTTGCACTTTACAGTATGAATAAAAAGGAATCAAACTGTTAATTAAAGAAGAATAGAGTGGAAATGGGAAGTCAGCTGAACAACTTCGAGAAAGTGAATTTGAGATTTTAGACTTCTCTCTTTAAGAATACATTTGAACAGATTTTTTTAAAAAAGTTTTAAACACTTAAGAAACATTAAGTATAATTTTTATGGGAAGTTTTAATGTTACTTTTGGATGAAAAACATGATAAATAAAATATATATGACAATAAGGTGAAAAAAAAAAAAGAATCAGAAGTGTATAAAGTTTTGAGGGGTGAAAGAGAACAAATACTTCCTACCCCAAAGCAAGGACATTCACACCGAGCTGATGTCAACCTATCCCTAATTTAAAATCGATAATAGATTATTGTGCAACAACCCTGACTCTTTTTTTGTAGTAGAGCAGAGCAGACCCAGCGTAATCTGATGCAGATCACTAATTTTGTACGTAAAAATGAAGATGAAAGATAAACAAGGAAAGGAGAAAAAAAGGTCCAAAATATACCAAAACTTTTCTGTCTCTTTCTTCCATACTGGTGTTCAGAGTTTGTTCTTTGGTATCCCAAAGGTCGATATCAGAGGATACCAAAGTTCGGTACGAGTTAAACATTCTCTAACTTGCTTGGCCAAAACTAATTTCCAAATCGATTCTTCCTCAACTTAAAGACTGCTAGTTTTCATCGGTGCAAACAAATAAATGCAGCAGCTTTCATTTCATTTTATTATATTCATCTGCAATCGTGGTAAAATGTCGACCATAACAAAATAATTGCCACAATCTTTAACTATTTCTCATAATTCATTCTAGCGAAACAGTTGATTTGATATTATAATTTTTTGATTGATGGAATTTATGGTAATGACAAGTCCTAATGGCTTTGTCCTACTTTTCGTTTTCATTACTTAATTTGACTGTGGTACGCACATATAAAGAAACGTGGCTTGCCAGGAATCCATATTAACACCATGCTAGGCACTGTGTGTTTCGTAATTTTTTGTGTATTGTAGTTTCTTAAAAGTCTAATAAATACTTTCAGCTCATTGCTGTTCAATATAGTTTATCAACCAAATGTCGTCGTTATTAGACTATGCTACAAAAGGGTGCTTGAAAGAATAATATAGCATATAATAATATATGGTACCGAGGAGAGAATACACGAAACTAAATACCATATAAGTTTAAATAAGAAAGGCTTTAGGTGGTAGATGAACTTAATCGCACACTGTAAGGCTGATTAGAGGTCTAAAGAGCTCCATTTTTGGAGCTCGAGAACAGGGCTCCCGGATTACCTATCCTTCAATCCATCCATGTTACTAAATGTATAATATAGGAATAATTAAAAAAAAATCAATATTTGTTTGTTCATTTTAATGTTTTCCTTAAACTTCCAAAGAATAATTAAACTAAAAGACAATCTTAATATCTGTGAATATTTCAGATATTTTGATTACCTCAGATATTTTCAGCTATTACCCAAGATTTTTATATTGCCATTTACAAAGTCATTGAAGAGAGCTTGATAAACGAGTTGACTTCGTCAGCAAGAAATCTCTGGGTCAGGAAAGTTATTCGCTACTGTTTTTCCACTTTAACGGACAAAACAAGAGAGGAAAAACAACAAATCTTAGCTAACAACATCACGTTTTCTTTTCTGTCTTCTAAAAGCTTGTGTCAAAAACTCACTGCCGTCTAGTTAACAAACGCTGCATACAAAAAATGCATTTTGAAAGCAAGTAATACGTTGTCCATTTTTTTTAGTCCTGCCTCAGCCAATTAATTAGGTCGTATGTTTACTGCATAATTATTTTGGGCTCTAATTATACAAAGGCTGATGCAAGCTGGATAGATTTCGAGTTGTGGACATTTAATGTCGAGTTTTATAGCAATTCCTGCATCATTAAAATGGAACAATATCTGAAAAGCGAAACTTAGATCGCGTATTAGAATTTGCTTATCATGGTTCTGTATAACTCGCTCGTTTTTTTTTTTTTTCTTCTGTTGTTTTCCTCATTATCTCTCTGTACATTTTACTAACCTGTAGACTTCATTAAACTTTATAGAAAAGGCTTTGGAAGAAGTTTTACCCACGTATAAAGATATCCGCTAAACATAAGCTTGATACTTGAAGAAAATTAATTTGTTATCAATTTCAGACCCCCTACTGAACCAAGAGGATCGAGTCTTCGTTCTCAACTCAGTTAGACGTGGGTTTGAATCTTACTGTGACATGTGGATGGTTGCGAAGATCTTTATGTAGATGGATATCAGGACAGCCTGATATCAGACCATCACTTTCCTCCCGGTATATTCTGTGATTCTATGACTGTAGCTGCGTGTGTTCACAGGGCCGATTTGCCTGCTTGCGAGTGGAAAAACTCCAGGTAAACTGGGAAGAAAACCCTGCTGTCCACGCCCAAGACTGGTTAACTTGGCTATGTTTGAGAAAGATTCTTAAGCTCCTCATGTCGGGACGGGATTCGAATCCAGGACACTCCTTTCCCAAGCATATGGTTGCGAAGCGCACAGCCACTAGGCTAACCGCGCTGACCCTCAGGTAAGTATTGAACTAAAATGAATTACTAATAGTATAAAGTAATAAAGACTATGTAGTGCCATAGGCCTACAGGATGTAAGCTTATTAGATAGAACTGTATGGAATCGTTTGCTAAACAGAATTTTTTTACACTAATTCCTTTTTTTTCTTCTTTTTCTGCAGACAAAGTAGACCCAGAAACACTCCCACTACATTTAACAGATGGATGCTTCATGGGCTTAGTATCCCCCCATCCAACTAACTACGTGACAGAACAGCTAACTAAATAAACCAGAATAGATTCAATACAAGGCAGGTCCTTAACTCAATTTGTAGATTTGATTGGCCGAGAGTGAATAGCAGACCAACCTTCTCTAACAAACAGGCTGTGTGTTCGAAACCCACAGTAGCCACGAGTGATTGTAAATTTAGATGACAGATGATTGTCGTCATCCGGTGTGATGAGATAACGTCCCACTTACTGTAGGCCTAAAATGGTTTGAAAAGTACCATATTTAGTCTATTAGTCTTTCCATGCATTTAAATGTACACTAAATATTTACTTTTATTTACTTTAATACGGTTTATTGACTCAGTATTTTTTTAAATTCTTTCTTTGCACGAAAATGTGTTATCTTTATTGAATTAATTGAATAAGTCGCTGGCTTGAATATCCAAACTATTCAGAAAGTACTGGACATTCTTATGACATCATGATTTCATTACAGAATACGATATATATGTATATTGGTTAAAAGAGTGAAAATATAATTAATAATATATTTTTAATTAATAACAAAAATGTGTCTGAAATATTAATCCCATAAACATGTTTTTAAGAGACATTTTTAAATAAATATTTTTATAAATGAAAATTTAATGTAGACACCTTTTCAACTTACCTCTTAACTGAAGGAATGCGTACCACAGTAACAGAGGAATGTAACCCTCGCCCTGCTTCATTGAAATAACTTGTAGGAAGAGGCAAAGTTAAATTTCCTACTTCCTTCGTTTGCAAACCCCAAAAAAACCTTCAACTTTTAAGTTCGCATATTTCGACACATTTCTAATAACCAACTGACAGCTAGCGAGTTATACGCATTCGAAATCATTCTCTGTAATCTCGAGTAACACAGCTGTATAAGAACAATTTTTATCGATAGCCCTTCGAAAATTGACAACGACAAATAAAGTGTTGCATAACCCACCGTAAGAGATAGTTTTTGTTAATCATACTTCATACTAGTAAAATCAAATGAATTGTGCTAGAAAAGAAATATGTCTTTAACAAATAAAATGCCATTGCGATCACCGTCAAAAAATGAAGCGTCAGAGATTGATTTTACACCTGTAGACATAGCAACAAACCACTTTGCACAAATCGTCAATAACTTTCCACGCTGGCTACCAACAGCTGACTGAAGAGTTTAATAAAAGCGCACAAGCGTCGTCTGCACTAATCGACTCTTGGATGTAGCGCCCTCTACTGAGAATATTTCTGATTTTACTGGAATCAATTGGTAAATAATCAGTGCAAAAATTATTCCTTGTGTATTTATATACAGTATTTAAAAATATACTAAACTTTTTATATTCAGTTATAAAATTCTTTAATATAATATAATAATAATATAATAATAATTGCAGGCGTAAACTTCTCTGGCTAATTGGTTCAAAAGACATATTTCGGCGATTACACCACATTTTTTTATTATTCAGTTCTATAAAACACTGAAATAATAGTCCCCCTATAGTTCCCTATTATTTCAGTGTTTTATAGAACTGAATAATAAAAAAATGTGGTGTAATCACCGAAATATGTCTTTTGATAATAATAATTATCACTGCAATTATATACTTAATAATAATGGTATGTTAAGATAAATTTTAAAATTTATAAAAATTAAGATAATTTTATTATAATTAATATGCATACATAACGAAAGATTTTGCGTCACTTAATATAAACTGTTCATATTCGTTATGCATAATAGATTTTGACAAGCGATTTCATTTTTTAATTAAAATTTTTCTTTTCCATTTTTGCCGAAAATGTCTTTAAAAATTTGGATTTAAAACATTTTAATGATATACTCGTAATAACATTTATATAATTACTGATATGACGCTAGAACGTTCATTGTAAAGGATGGTTCGGGAAAGTGGTCATCTCATTGCACATCGCGCCTGGTCTTCTGCTACTTTCCCAAACTGGAATAGGTGGAGGGTGGAATTTTTGGTGGGGACGGAGTTCCTGCTTTTTTTCTTGTGTTTCATTTTTTTTAAAAAAAATATTTCTTCTACAGTTGTAAGTAAGACGCGACTTGCGCCCTGCAATTAGTAAAGATCTGAGTTCGATTCTCATCATGACACAAGGAACTTTATGGGTCTTTTCGGATGAGCCAGCCTCGTAGGCAAACCAGCGAGAGAACACCCGCAAACAGTTTAAAAAAAAAAAAAAGAGAGTAAATTTTCCACGATAGTTTAATGTAATGTGAACTGGTTATACGAAGTAGATTAGCGTAGTGTGGAGTTGATTGGAACTGCCGGCTTGCTTGCTGAATGGACAGCATATCAATTCTTCACTAACAAGTTGTGGGTTCGAATCCCATCGTGGGCATGTAAAAGCCTGCTCTGGACGAGCTTATATCGCTCCTTGAGTTTATAAGGCTTGTCTCTAGAAGAAACCGAAGCAACTACAGCTATGAGGACAGCGTATTATATATGTAAACTGCGTATGTTCTTCTGGTCTTTTTTTCCCGTTTTTGAAGAAGCAAAAACCGTATGAGACCGGCTAGTGGAGCACTCAAGATTTAATCTTGAGGGGGGCGGGGGCTCGAGTTGAGTAGACGATTTGAGAATACATACTACGCATTGCATACGACCTATGGCTGAGCATCTGCAGTGATTGTCAATGCATGATACCCGTGATCTCCTCTGGCCCGGCTCGGGCAAACGAAGTTGAACTCGGTCCGCCCGAGCACTCCTTCGTTCGCCTTGTGTTCACAGCGGCCGTGATTCCCGAGAGCTATAGGGTATTCCCACCTTATGTGACCACTAATTCATAAGCAGTATAGAAATAGAAAACACGACACAACATAATAAAAAAATGAATAATTTTAATTAGGAAAAGATTTTTGGGAAATTTTCAAGTGTTTTCCCTTTTTTCTTTTTTTTTTCTTTTTTTTTTTTTTTGCAGGGATCTTTTTCTTTTTTCGGCCCTTCCCTCCTGGATGAGCCACTGAGACCAGTTAACTTACCTTCAGGAGTTCATATCCAGGAGTTTCCTGCCAAAGATCATTGTCTGTATCAACTGAGCTACGGTGGCTCATAGTGTGGCTTACCGATGAGGCCTCTCCATGGAGGTGTCAATAAATAGTAATACGATGATGGAATTGTGGAGAAAATAACTATAATAATTTTAAAAAAAGGACAAATATGTCATTTTTTTTAAAATTATCTGAATTATCCTTTATCTGAATTATGGGATTGTTCCCTGAAGAAAATGCCGTTGATTATTTGTTTAGAGAGTGGTCAAATTGGTCAGACTTTTGCAAATCGGGGCAAATATTAAAAAAATATATCTATGACAAAAATCATAGGAGACAAGTGAGTTTTAATTAAGTAATTAAAAGAGAGAGAGAGAGACAACCAGATGTCATAATGCGCCTGCGCGAGAGATCCAATGATGATGTCAAAATACTAGCAGGTGCACCTAACACGAAACATTGCAATACTCTCATGTGGAAATGTTATGTGACGTTAAAATCTAGAAAACGGGACAGTGAATCTGAGAGTTAGCCAGTTACTAGCATACCGGGGATGTCTAACCACTTCTAGTGTTTAAGTAATATATTGTTTATTATTATTATTATAAAAATAACACAAGAAAAGTTGTGGAATTCATAGCCCATGAGAGTCCTGTATAGAAAAACGGTGTTCGTAATTGTACTATTTTATGAAAGGGTAGTTTATTATGTGAACCAATGTATCCACTTTAGAAAAGTTGCTGTTATTGTGTTCTTAAATTTTCCCCCAAAATAATCGCCTCCCCATGAGACCGTCTAACTCAACTTCAATTGAAGAAACGAAACGTCACGTTATGAAGCTTAAGCCTGTTTCTGTTTGAAATCGGATTATAAAATGATTACCAATCAAATAAAATTGTCGAAATTAGGATTTATTGGCACAAATAACTCAGTGCTGTTGGCACAGAACGAGTATTTTGGTATAATTCCTCAAGGAATCCCTAATTTTTTTTTTCTCGTAAACAAAATAAAAAAATTAATGTTTTATTTTATTTTTTAGTGTTCAGATTTGTTGTTTAATATATTTGCTTTTTCGGAATATTTTTTCGACTTTTTTTTTTTCAAAAGTAAACATGATAGATGAAAAATTTTAATTTTGATTTTGGCACTGCTTCAAGATGCTGTCAAAGCAAGTAAATAGTGACGGCAAAGAAATCCATCATAAGTAAGCAAAGCAAAGGATACCGCTGTACTCTTTCCTAACTTTGACTAGATAAATAAGCCTTTCTTTATTACTTAAATTATTTCCATGCATTCCACCTTACATCAGGCAAGAACTTCAATTTTATATACGACTTCATATTTTTTAATTTTAAAATTAAAAAAAAAATAAAATTAATTTAATACAGTTTTTAACTATTTGAATAAAAGTCCAAATGGTGCTATGATAGGTAAAAAATGAATAAAAAAATACAAAAAAAGTAAAAGTATGAAGGAAAAGCTGAAAAATTCCTTACTTTTTGAGGATACTGAAGTGCTCCAGGCTTACAACATTTCGTGGGTGTGAGTCACATTAAAAAATAACAATGAATAATAATTTTTTTCTTTTTTCTAAAACTTCGTCCATTTAGAGGAGAAAGAGGAAATTTTAAAAATAACATATGTAAAATACAGTACTGTATTGGTCGAATTCTAATCAGTTCAAGCAACCGTATACAATCTAGTCACTTCAAAGACACGAGAAATATTTTTCAGATCTTTTCAACCCAAGCTGATTTTTCGGTTTTGAAACACACACACACAAGTTATTCAAGCTGCTGATGCAATGAACCTGCGTAGCTCATTCAGTACGGATGATACCCTTTTGGTCGGAAAGACTTCGGTCTGAATTTCGTGTAGGACTGGAAGAATCCTTACTGGGGCTTTTCAAATGAAGGTAAGTTAGTCAGTCTCATAGAAAACAATCAAGCTTTTCATGCGCAAAACACGGAAAATAGTCATAAGAACACACGCAATTTATAGACATTATACACTGACCTTGTGGCCTTGGTTACTTCAGCCGTAAATCCAAAACAAATAAATAAACAAATCTTATCAAAAATGGACCAATAGAAAGAAAATATATGGACGCTTGTGCAACGCTTAGACCTATAAGGTCCGTTCTAGGGCAACTCATAAATGCTGGCAAGTGTATTCCCGTAAGTGGTCAAATTTCGTATACGAAACTTTCATAGTTTCTGCCTTCGGCTTTGAAATAATGCTGGATTTAACATCCACTTGATTTATATAATTAGTAAATATAATTAGTAAATAAACAAACATCTGAAATAGAATGAGTGAAATAAAAAAAGAAAATGAAAAAAATATATATATAGAAACTGCGTTGTTTTTTGAAATAGTGTTGAAGAAACTAAGACCATGAGACTTAGCACGCAACCATGAGACTTTAGCATTTGTCAATGATGAGGGTTTTTAAAAGGCGTTTATCTATATGTAGATGAAGAGAGAAAAAACGGTGTTTGCAACAGCAAAATCCCTGATAATTATCCGTGAGAAGCTTCTCCATTAGAAATAAGGGCTAAAAAGTCTTTTTGTACCTTTTTATAAGAATTTTTCAAAAATTGACTTCGTAAATGTTTTTTTTTTTTTTTTAGAAATAAAGGAAAAAGAAAGAAACAGGAAAGAATAAAAAATTGAAGAAGTAAGAACTAGAATACCGGATGAGAAATCATAAGAGAAAAAAAAAGCAAAATTCGGAGAAAGAAAGTATGATAGAAATTTATGGGGAATTGAAAGAGAAA